>NC_064645.1:114168450-114783092 GCF_023864345.2 Schistocerca serialis cubense | reverse complement strand
CCTAGTTGAAACAGTGGTCTGAAAGAGCTATCCTATTATTATCTGATCTACAATGAATTCCTGAAGCCACAATAACCAATGACATCGACACATCAAATTTCAGGAAGCTCAAAAACTACTGTTTTCAGAAGTCACTATCTGAACCCATAATGAGGTGTCTGTGCAGGCCTAATAAAAGTTTGCATCGTTGTCATTTCTTGTGTATGATCTCTTTTGTATGGCTTACGCACACACAGGAGTACGTATAACGGAACATGGCGAAATAATAACAATATTATGTAGTTAGACGGACGTGCCCCAAAACGTACAGAATTTTTCGTGATGGACCTCTTTCTCATCACTAAATTGTGGAGCGTATTATTCAGTCAAGAATATCATAACTATTTAATTTGCAACACAGATCCTGACGTATTAGTATTTACGTTTACGATTATGTCAACAACGGTGAAATATTACAATGCGGTATATAAAAAGACTGACTAGTAGAGTAAGCTGTAGTTCACTCCATATCATTCACGACCGCAAACACTATCGTAAAGTACAAATGCCTGGGGCAATAAAGAAGACCCGTCGCCTGTACTTATTGTGACAGTGTTGCGGGAATCGCATCAAAGCAATCTTACAAACGATGTAAACGAGCTGTAATGTGTCTGTGAGCAAATCATTTGTCGTGTAAATTCATTTAATGTAATGTACACTAGTCTTTCTGAGATGACCATGATGACAGATACTTCACAAATTTTTGACTGGACAGAAAGACTCTGTGTAACGCCCCTTCCTTTGGACGCAAAACTGAAAAAAATAAAATAGTACCCGAAACCCAATAAAAGTCGCAGAATCCAAGATCCAAATTACAAATCAAACTGGAATGGCATCACTTGAATAGTAGCAAGTATATATATATATAGAAAAGAAATACAATATAAAGTGACTTAAGGTTTTAAAAAGAGAAAGAATAGAAATAGAATCCATTAGTTTCAAATTAAAGTAATAGTAGATCGCAAAGTAGTGTACTTATAGATCACGGAATCGAACGAGTGAACTCAAAGAATACTCCCAGTCAGTACTCTTTGAGGACACTGCGTAATACAGAAGAAAAAGTCATACATTGTTAATGTGGTATTAGCGCTTGATGGATCAAGTCGTATCTCAACGTATGCTCTTGTACGTAGGCGCGACTAGATTGTTTTTGTGCATTTTTGGAAATTTTGTGACCTGCTAGGAATCATTAAACTTGAAATAGGTAGATCAGAAACCCAGAATATATCATTACGTAAAGCCAAGGGAGTAAAAGATCCGAACTTGTCTTAAACTGATTATCGTATAGGGAAGACTGAAATTTACCCCAAAGTAATAGACTGTTACCAATTTACCGACATAGGGAGTGAACATTCGTATTAAATCGTGAGAAACTACTGTGGTTTCGTTAAAGTAGCAAATGAAATCTGGATATTGTTACAAACTCTTTGACGGAAAAGTAACTAACTGCACCCAGCTTAGGGAAAGGTTACTTCCTTAATACAATAATAGGACGTGAATAGTATAGAATAAACGAGCATAAAGTGGATTTACTGTGTGACATTTCTTTCAACCCATTTAATACTGTGTGTTTATGAAATATTTAATTTTGCGACGACAAAGATTAATAACAAAGCGCAGCATGCATAAATATTCTTTGCCACGTTAGACAGTTATTGTACCGACTCGAACTATAACCTTACGTAAACTGATAACTTTAGGGGAGAAACTATTGCAGCACATGGATTGCAGCCATAATTAGTACAAGCATAGCCATTGGTGTGCAACTACGAGTAGCTGTACTCGTACACGTCGGGGAGCATAGAATTATTTGAACTGGTCGGCATCATCGATACGCACTCGGCGTGGATACAGTGCGGCGGGACAGATTTTTTTATGTAATGTTCCTCATCAGACAGCTAGTTGGTCGGAGCACGAATATCATCAACGAACATTTCCAATATATCTTAAGACGAACAGTTACATCTGTAAAGCTTCTAAAAGTCGTAACAGTAATAAGAAACGCCTAAATGAATCTGACTTCAAGGAAATTGTACCATAGTATACTGTCAAGAAGTAATTACATTAGAGAGGTGCTCACAAGGGATTCTACTCGTCCATGTGTAACCTTACAACATCAATACGTGAGAGTATGTGAGTTGACATGAGTAACATGACAGATCTGTAGGAAGTGTGATATACGAATGAAACCAGTGGGAGGTGACGCAAGCAAAATGAGCGTTAAGAAAGCAACGCTTAAGCAGTAAAAAAAATTGTAAAATTTTCAAAAAAATCGTTATTTTATAGCTTTGTGATGCGCTGTGTACCTTCTAAGATATGAGTCAAAAAGTCTAATCCCTGAAAAGAATTTGTTCTATGGAATTCCGAGCTCCTGCTCTAGCGCCTCGAATGACCAGAAACGGCCTACCTGCGCCAACTCGATACTCCCTGTGGTGTCTGGGCATAGAAGAATTTCAAAACAATGCGTTATTAATTTATGAATTTACTTCCTATTGACTGGACGAGGGACTGGAGTCGATGATATATCTGAGAAAAAGTTCCATCGCAACTGTGCGTTGATAATGTCTCTATTGTATACTATGACTAGTTTCGGCGGCACATTACCGCCATCCTCAGACCCCAACACTGCCCAAAGAGTAACTGATTTCCTTGGCGCATTTACTGTGGGAACCTTGTTACACATGGGCTGGCTTTCATAGGGAGTCTATAGTCGACACCGTGTTGTCTCTAGCGCCATCGGACTCCTGTTGAAAGCTAGCCCACGTGTGCTAGTAACAACGGACCAGCAGCAAATGCGCCAAGGAAATCAAATACTCTTTTGGCAGTGGCGGGGCCTGAGGATGGCGGTAACGTGCCGTCGATACTACTCGTGTGATACAATAAAGGCATTATAAAGATAAGCTGTGGTGGTACTTTTTCTCATATAATAAGGCGTTAGCTTGGCGCCGGCAAGCGGCAGTACGTGTACGAAAGAGGAAATTCTTCCGCTTCGATTTTTGAATTTTGTGCGCAATATTGACGTTTGATATACCATCTGTGAGCGTACAGTATACAGTTTTGTCTTCCGAGTAAGAATAAGTGGTAGCAAAGTGTACTCTGGCAGAACAGGTACGAAAACATCATATCCAACCGTGCGTAGAAGCAACATCATCAAATCATCACATCGTCCTGAGAATAGGCTGACAGCAGTTCGGAAGAAGTCAGTGCCTCTGCTGAGAAACTGAAAGACAAAGGCCAGGATTTAAATCTGAATTACCGATTCACTAGTGCGTTTGCTCTGTTGTTTCTCGACACCTGAAATGTAAAACGTGCAATGTAGACGTCACCTTGCAAGAACCAAGTCCTCGGAGCTGACACATCCCAATAATTATTGCTTGTCCAAAATGACCAGAAGTTGTTATACCATGTACTACGTTTCTACAGAACGCGTTGGAAATCAACCGTAATCGTCCTAGCGATGCTCCTGCTTGGACTAGGGGTAAACGGAACTCTAAGGTTTTGCGTGTTCATGGAATTGCCACGGCCGATTAGCCAATCACTCTACGATAAACCAGTGGGTATGATTTCTATCGCAACGGTAGGAGTACGACAGGCTAGTCCTTTGATGGCAGACTAATGGTGAGAGTTTTCTAAAAGCAGAATTTTTCCATTGTTCTTGTGTGTAACACGTTTCAGAACTTGAAACGGGTTATTCTCGGAATATGATTTTTTGAAACGGCGCGCAACATAATTAAAAAAAATGTCAATCTTTTTTACTTTAAAATTTAACAACAACTTTGAAACAGTATTTCAGAGTGAGAAAGTATTGGGTTTTCGATTGGTTAATTTAAACAATATTTATTAACTAATGGCTGTCCTTTTTGGAGAAAATCGAACGCTATTATCAAACACTCGCCAATTACACTAAATTGAATGTGTTCTTTTTTTTTTAATTCCATCCTTTAGTCACTGCCTACACTCATGCTGATTACATAGATCGTTTTTCTTCTTTCCAGATTCAAACTGGCACCAGTTACAGCACGTACCGCAGATCGCCTCAAATTCAACACGCCTCACGAGAATTGCTGCAATGTCGCCATTTGGTAATATTTTCCGACAATAACTTTTCTGATATACAGGGTGATTATAATTATAGTTAAACTTTCAAATATCACCACTGCTCAGAATGAAGTCAAATCGCAACGGTATATTATCGGAGAAGGGGGACAACGTATGGCAGACGAGAAAAAAACCACTGTGTGAAAATTGATCGATAGGTGCGGCTGTATGTGTCGGAATACGTAAATGAAAACGCCTGTCATGCGCTCGACCCATTGAGGTTGGTATAAACGCGCCGGGTACACGGCTTTTCCTCCACTCGCTTCTGCGACGTTTGTCATAACTGTCTCAATGCAGGATCACACTCTGCTTGTAAAGCTGTATTACAAGAATGATGACTGTGTCCACGTCACTCTGCAGAAGTTCCGGACACTATAGGGTGTGAAAAAAGGCGTTGGTCCGATGACTTCCGTGGGTCTGGAGAAAATTTTTTTGACCTGCCAGCAGGAGCGACCTTTGCTTTAGAAATTCTTGCTCCTAAGGAAGTGGACAATGATTGGCCGTGGAAGATTTCGTGGGTAGACGAAGCCCACTTCCATCTGACAGGATACGTCGATACACAGAGTTGTCGAATATGGGCAACGGAAAATCCACACACAAGTCAACCAGTACCTCTTCATCCTGAAAAGGTCACTATGTGATGTGGGTTTACGGCATCGTTTATCATAGAGCAATATTTTTTCGAGGAGGCAGGTATTTCCGGTCTTGTTACTTGTACCGTCACTGGTACGCGCTATGACCGTCTTTTGCGCAACCGCGTCATTCCAACCCTCCAATAGCGTGGATGTGTGGATGGGATCACTTTTATGGAACATGGCGCACCTCCGCACAATGAAAATCCTGTTAAGCAGCTGCTGAAGCGCCATTTCGGAAATGCTTGAAGTATCATCCGCCATTTCCCTACAGCCTGGCCGTCCAGATCACCTGATCTTATCCGTGGTTATGGGGCTATCTGAAAGGTGTCGCGTTCATATGTTCCGATTGCAAACTTAGCTGCGCTGAAGACACACACTGCGCAACACATTCTGAACGTGACCCAGGAAACACTTCGATCAGTTGTGGAACATGCTGTTTCTCGATTTCAACGTGTTGCGGAAAACTGTGGACAGGATATGGTACAAATGGATCTGAGCACAATGGGACTTAACTGCTGAGGTCATCAGTCCCTTAGAACTTAGAACTACTTAAACCTAACTAACCTAAGGACATCACATACATCCATGTCCGAGGGCTGGACAAGATACTGAACATGTTTTGCGCCAGTCACACGGAAATTAATAATCGTATTTGATTTTGCTTGATGCTTTTTATGCGGTTTTTGGTCTCGGGACAATTAATATCCGATAATTCTCATCCGATGTGATATGACCTTGCAGTGGTGGATGAGTTTACGTAACTATCACTATCACACCTATACACCCATGCATGCTGAGTAGTACAGTTTGTTTAACGTCAAACGTACAACTTAGGCACTTTTGTATGAGTCATGTGTCATTTGTAGTCGACCACTATTAAATCATGACGCTTACAGCGCTATCTACTGCTACATTCTGTAACTATTTATTTTTCATCCGCCATACCATTTCCCAATTCTGCGATAATGTACCGCTGCAACTTGGCGTCATTCTGACCAGTGGTGTTACTACTACAGCGGTTTGAAATTTTAACTTTAATTATAAAAACTCTGTACTTAAAAATATGCTCAGTACCTATCACAAGTATTATTTCTCTCTTATTTCTCTACTTCAATAATAGGAATTTTTAAGCCATTACAGTAGTGTTATCTATTAAAGTTTTCAATCAATTTTGAAAGCAAAATTGTACCGGTGGCCGCACCGAAAAGTCGAACATTGCACTGGTCTATCCGAAGTTAGTTAACGGTTCAAACTCGTCTACGGAGTCACTCACTGACTGTGATAGAACTGCAGCATCAATTTATTATTCAGAGAAAACCTGATAGATCGTAACGAATACAGTTCATGGTGGCAAACATAGGAAGCATGACGAGGATGTCTGCAGATGGTACTGTTGACTGTAGGGAAGTTGCAACGTCAGAAGTCTGTAGCCAACTTCAGTGAGAACTGTAGAGGATCGATGATGGATGTTTGATGCACTGATGAGCAGCTGACGCTCAACATAAATGAACGTAACGCATTGCGACTGAGAGATGGATTACCATTCGATTAGATTGTTAGCGAGAAATCCCTGGAAGCAGCAAGAAATGTAAAATAGCTAGGAGCGACCTGAAGTGAGCGGTGATTTAAAGTGACTTGAGGGAACAGTATATGCCAGCCTGAAAACCTTTGAAAGACACCTAGAGAGATATAATTCGTTTTACATCTACATCGGCATGATTACTCTGCATGTCATAGTTACGTGTTTGACAGACAGTTCATAGCACCACCTTTACACTATTTCTCGAGCGTTCCGCTCTTTAATATCACATGGGGAGAAAGCACTCCTTAATCCTTCCGCGCAAGCTCTGATTTCCTTTGTTTCATTACGGTAGTAATTTCTGCTGATACAGATGCTTTCGGAAGAGTAAATGTGCGACTGAAATTCGTGAAAAGGCACTCACGAGAACTAAAAAACACCTTTTCTTAATGAGTGTCATCCACAATTCGACTATCACGTCCATGTTACTCCGTCGCCTGTTTCGTGATGCACAGAAGGAGCTGCTCTTCGTTGAACTTTTTCCTCCGTCAGTCTTATCTGGTAAGGATCGCATACTCCGCAGCAGTATTCCAAGTACAGTGCCGTCAGTCTCTTCCGTAGATTTTTTGCATCTTGTAAATGTTCCGCAAAAAGACACAAACTTTGAGTCGTCGTTCTCAAACATTTTCTATGTGACGGCTCCAAAATAAGTTGAACGTGACAGTAATTCATAGATATTTCTAACGTCTATCAAAAGTTTCCGTTTGTAGGCAGAATAGTCTAGAATCAGAATGCCAATCAGGCAAAATCGCCGTGAGCATTGAGGACATCGTCCCACCGACGCACCAGCTTGAAGATACCCGTTTGGAGAACACCTCATCCTACTATATGAAGAAGGCCGTAACTGCCTGCTGTACTTCTTCGTCCGACAGGATCTGACGACCAATCAGGACCTTCTCTAAGGGACTGAAAGCGTTCTAATCGCATGGCCAGGGATCAGGGCTACAGGGCGGGTGCTCGGGGGCCTCGGTCTTCGAGTTGGCGTAACTTCTGCGCTACGACTTTCCGATATGGATACGTGTGTTATCACGTAGTAGCAACACCCCTTGGCGCACCATTCCACAAAGGTGGTTTTCTACAAACATGCTGCCCCATACACACTCTTCATTCTCCGACGAATGGCTATCATATTTCGTCCTTCGGCAACTGAGAAAAGAATAACAGCACGTTGGTCCTGTTTGAACACATTTGGCAATGACGTCGCCATAGTTCACCTTTACGTATTTAGTGCATGAGGCGTGCCGGCTTTGCGGCTATCGATATTTGTTCAGAGATGCTAACCTTTCGGTTCTGGCGGGTTGGTCGCCAGGTGGTGCGGCCTTGGGCGGATCGACGGGTCAGCGAGTGAGTTTGAGTTGGGAGGAGAGAGAAGACGGTGCGTTTACCCAAGTAGGGGAGCTAACCCGGTCGGTGAAGAGGTTTATTTTGGAAAGGCATTGTACAGGCGCCAGTTGTAACGGCTAAGTCTTGAGATGTTCTGCGCAGCGAAGCAGTTGGTGGCCGTTAACCGATGACATTTTGTTGGGAGATTGTAGTGGCGACCTGATTCTCTGATGCTCTTGGTTTGCTGGGCTGATAAGGTGACGTCATTCTGTTCATGTTTTTCACTGCCCATGCACCTTCTGCCTCTCGTATTGCAAGTCTACCTCACCTGAGACAACCCGGCCGAAGTGGCCGAGCGGTTCTAGGCGCTAGAGTCTGGAACCGCGCGACCGCTACGGTCGCAGGTTCGAATCCTGCCTCGGGCATGGATGTGTGTGATATCCTTAGGTTAGTTAGGTTTGCGTAGCTCTAAGTTCTAGGGGACTGATGGCCTCAGAAGTTAAGTCCCATGGTGCTCAGCGCCATTTGAACCATTTTGAACCTCAGACAAACTATTAGCGAGTGCTGGGTTATGAAAATCTGTTAGTAATCCATGTGGTGGTCGGATGCTAGGCAATTTGTTGCACCATTTTGATGGGACTGTTGTTGCTTGGTGTCTAGTAGCGTCGGCATTCTGCCTTACTATCCCAGCCGTGGGGCCTAGTGTGTGGTTTAAAACTGAGTGTTGAGTTTGTTCCAGACAATCTGGTGGATCTTGAGCTGTATGATGTACCAAGGTATGCTAGCTGCGTGAGACACTTATGCGGAGGTTTGAATGTCGACATCCATCAAGGGGTCGATTATCGTAAGAATAAAATATCATTTGGTGTTTATTTTCTCCGGGGCATCACGTGTGGAATTGAGCTCAATCGCTTTCTTAAAATATGTGAATAATGAGAGTAATTGTTCGTGTAAGCTAATTTAGCAGTCCCAGTTTGTTTTAACTGTTGCGATACTGCTGCTATGCCTTTCTATTTAAAGTTGTGTTAAGTGATTGATTTTGGTTTTATTAACATAGCAAAATTGGTTCAAATGGCTCTGAGCACTATGGGACTTAACATCGGTGGTCATCAGTCCCCTAGAACGTAGAACTACTTAAACCTAACTAACCTAAGGACACCACACACATCCATTCCCGAGGCAGGATTCGAACCTGTGACCGTAGGAGTAGCGCGGTTCCGGACTGAAGCGCCTAGAACCGCTCGGCCGGCGCTAACATAGCACTGTTAGGGACATTTGATTGTATCGTCTTGTTGCTGCGTCAGCATACGCGATTTGTTGGACTATAATTGTGTTGTTCTACATCTGTGCCAAGGTGGTCGGTCTACACCTTAGGGTTATCAGTTGTTCTTGAATCGGACGCAATTGAACGTTCCGTTAAGACCCAGACGCATCCAGTAACAGACCTCTGAATTAATCGGTTGAGGAAGAGGAGCACCCGGGAAGTGAAATCGGACGCACACACTTTACTCCGCGCCCTCGGTCGGGCCGATAATTCGGGTCCCAACGGCACAACCAGGTGTGGCCCGTGTTGGACGATCCTCAGGACGTTCATGTCCGAACTTGGCGTATGCCGTGAGCTGGGAACTATTTGTAAGAGAAATATCAGATACAGATTATTGCCTGTCTAGTTGAGAGTCCGTATGTAAGGTTACTCTTTCTTTTAAATGAACATATTTGGGCAGGGATTTACAACTCTCTCTAAGTGTACTTACGATGGCGTGCAGTGTTTTCTATTTTCTATAGAAGGGTATTACCTTTCTCATTTGAAAAGTTTTATACATCTGTTAGTAACTAAAGCAAACTGATGGGCTTCACGTATAAATGTTCTCTGACTGGGAGTTTATTATAAATGTTATTTCTTCACTATAATACAAAATACAGTTATTCACAGTTCGTGTGTAAAGTTACCCTTTTTTAGGGTATTGTCTTTCTCATTTGAAGAGTTGTTATATTTGCTTGGGTATTGAAAGCCAAATCATGGGCTTTAAGACATTGTTATCCCTGGTCATTGACTTTAATAAATATTGTGAACAATAAAAGGTGGATGCTCCCCTGCCATAAGGTCCAGTCCTTCCACTTGATCCTTTGGGAGTTTTCTGAGACGCCGGGGTAATATCAGTTTCAGTGCACATATGGCGGAAAGACACTGATGCCACACTAATCCCTTGCCTAAATGTCGGTGTTTATATACCTGCATCGGAGTCGCTCTCTGTTGTATATAATCTGCAACAACGACCTCAAACGGGAACTTCTTGATCGCCCCTTATAGTTGAATCGACAGTCCTTAAATTGTGGAGAACCTTACACTTTTTACTCCTTGGGGTCAATGGCCACTTTTCGCACCATGCCGATGCTTTCTATAAACTATTTTGCAAGTGGCTTTGTTCTTTTGGTTACCTTACCAGACTGTAGACGACAGCATCATTTGGAAACACTGTATGACGGCTGCTCATATTGACACCTAAATCGGTTGCGTCGACTAAGAATAGCAGAGGGCCTGTAACACATTCTTGGGGAACCCCGGAAACGGACTATGATTTTTCAGTCAGGAAAATAAGAATCCAGTCGCACAACCGATACTGTACTCCAGGTACGCAGATTGATTTGAAGCCGATTGTCGGAAAAGGCGTCAGAATTCTTTTGGAAGTCTAGAAATATGAACTGAACTGGAGATCCCCTGTCGGTAATATTCAGTGCTTCGAATACATAAAGCGCCATGTTTCACAATAACGACGCTTTCTAAATTCATATTGGTTATGTGTCATACGCGGAAGACTTGGCTTGCAAGACAATAAATCGATTTAGTATTGGTCATCATATTAGATGATTGAGGTAAGTCTGTAATTGTGTCATTCATGATTTAAATAGTGATAGCTGCACCAGTCACTTAGTTCTTTTGCTTAGCACAACGCGTCGCGAGAATGTATTCTCGTTTTAAAGTGCATTAGCTCACATAAATATATTTGGAGATGTTTGCATGTGTGACTTTCTACCTCTTGTACGTGTTTTTGAAGTAAGACTGCAATCGGAAAATGGGACAAAATGAATCGTTGAGTGTCTACTCCAATATACAGAATATCACACACATGCAAATCAACACTTATACTGTTTGTCTACAAAACGTGACACAAAGATATTACGACACTATGACTTCACAAAGAGACGTTACTCAGTCAGGGTTGTTAGTGTTATTGGGTTGCAAATTACAAAACATAGTCTTACCACTGTTGACTTAAATTATCGATTTTTTTTCTAACGACAAGAGGTACATATTTACGAAACTTATTAGGCTTATCATACCCAGGAGAAACATTTGCAGAAATTCACTATTTAGTTTGTCATTGAGAATGTTGTCTTCTTGCTTTTTGCGGTGTTTGAAGCTCCTCTACTAAATCAGTTGCATGAGGTTTTTATAAGTGGTGAAGTATACTACTGGCCATTAAAATAGCTACAGCATGAAGGTGACGTGCAACAGACGCGAAATGTAACCGACAGGAAGAAGATCCTGTGATACGCAAATGATTAGCTTTTCAGAGCATTCACACAAGGTTGGCGCCGGTGGTGACACCAACAACGTGCTGACATGAGGAAAGTTTCCAACCAATATCTCATACACGAACGGCAGTTGACCGGCGTTGCCTGGTGAAACGTTGTTGTGATGCCTCGTGGAAGGAGGAGAAATGCGTACCATCACGTTTCCCACTTTGATAAAGGTCAGATTGTAGCCTATCGCGATTGCGGTTTATCTTATCGCGACATTGCTGCTCGCGTTGGTCGAGATCCAATGACTTTTAGCAGAATATTGAATCGGTGGGTTCAGGAGGGTAATACGGAACGCCGTGCTGGATCCCAACGGCCTCGTATCACTAGCAGTCGACATGACAGGCATCTTATCTGCATGGCTGTAACGGGTCGTGCAGCCACGTCTCGATCCCTGAGTCAACAGATGGGAGCGTTTGCAAGACAACAACCATTTGCACAAACAATTCGACGACGTTTGCAGCAACACGGACTATCAGCTCGGAGACCATGGCTGCGGTTACCCTTGACGCTGCTTCACAGACAGGAGCGCCTGCGATGGTGTACTCAACGACGAACCTGGGTGCAAGAATGGCAAAACGTCATTTTTCGGATGAATCCAGGTTGTGTTTACTGCATCATGATGGTCGCATCCCTGTTTGACGACGTCGCGGTGAACGTACATTGGAAGCGTGTATTCGTCATCGCCATACTGTCGGATCACCCGGCGTGATGGTATGAGGTGCCATTGGTGACACGTCTCGGTCTACTCTAGTTCGCATTGACGACACTTTGAACAGAGGACGTTACATTCCAGATGTGTTCCGACCCGTGGCTCTACCCTTCATTCGATCCCTGCGAAACCCTACATTTCAGCAGAATAATGCACGACCGCATGTTGCAGGTCCTGTACGTGCATTTCTGGATACAGCAACTGACTCGTCACAATACGCCAGTCACTAGTCTTGATGAACTGTGGTATCGTGTTGAAGCTGCATCGGCTGCTGTACCTGTACACGCCATCCTTGTCTCAATGCCCAGGCGTATCAAGGCCGTTATTACGGCCAGAGGTGGTTGTTCTGGGTACTGATTTCTCAGGATCTATGCACCCAAATTGCGTGGAAATGTAATCACATGTCAGTTCTAATATAATATATTTGTCCAATATCTGCATTTCTTCTTGGAGTAGCAATTTTAATAGCCAGTGGTGTATTTTAAAATCTTGTTCTATGTTTTTGAAGGGCCGTCCAGTGTTTCTCAGTGCTTTTTAAGTGTGTTGCTCTTGCTGATTTTGTAAATTGGTTATGTGTGTAACAGTTGATATGTTCATTGTATATAATTTGAAAATTACTGCCAGTTCGTCCAATGTAGTAGCTGGAGCAAGTTTTAGATGCTATTTTGTATATTCCTGATTTTCATTGTTAAAGGTATGGTCTAGTTTCTGTTGTAGTCCCCACCTCCTGCATTTTGTCGTATTATCCACCGTTATCTGACTTCAAAAACGCGCAAGAGAGACAAATCAAACATATTCATGTAAACAAATGCCGCAATGCACTGAAAATAATAATAATTCACTAAACAAGTAAGAAGACAAGAGACATTTACGACAGTTGTTCGATCGTTTGCAAAAATTTGACGTCCCTTTAAACCCCGGTAAGCGTAAATCACGAGAAACGAAGATGAAATTTCTGGGGTACGTGGTGACAGCAGAAGGTACGAGTATAAGCCCCTTCCCGAGCGGGCACAAGCAATAGTAAATGAGCGCCAACCAGAAACATACGAAGAGTTACTTCGTTAATAGGGACTGGTAAATTTTTACAGACGTCACTTACCATGTGCCGCTGAGATTCAGGAGCCTCTTAAATGGAATCCTAACAGGGGAAATGACGAATGGCAAATATCAGATACGGTGGTTACAGCGGATGATAGGAGGCTTCTCAAAACTCAAGAATTCTTTGGTGTTGGCTACTGTTCTGTTACCCAAGTCATACTGCAGAGCTGGCTTTAATAGCTGACGCAAGCCAGAGCGCCATTGGTGCAGCAATACAGCGGCGGGTAGCAGCGATATGGCAGCCATTAGCATTCTTTTCAAGAAATTAATGCCAGGTCAAACTATGTGGACAGCTATCGACAGGCAATATACAAATGAGTAAAACATTTCAGTACAGATTTAGAGGCAATACCCTTATTTACCGCCCACTCGTCAACGCCTTTGAGAGGATTCACCGGGAGAGTACCCCACATCGCTTCAGGGATGTCGGATGCACAGGACGATTTACAGCGTACATACGTCACATCAGTGGCTACGTCAATATTGTGGCGGGCTGTCTATCAGAAGCGTGTACAGTGATTCAAGGAATTTCATGGCCAGCTATTGCCCCGGCACAAAAATTCGATGATGAACTGCACATATTAAAAGAAGACAAAAATTCGAGTTATGAATTGACAGTAACTTGTGTGCCGGCCGCGCATACGACATTGTGGTGGGAGACAGCTCGCGATCAAATTCACTCCTACACTCCTGAATAATACCGTACGACCGTATTTCACATGGTTCACGACCTTTCATTTCTTGCAATTCATGCGTCGAAGCGCGTTTTACTCAGTGTTCTAGTTGTCTAGTTGCCTACAACTGGCAGGAGTATGTTTACAGTGTCAATAACGTAAGATCGGACGGCATGTTTTTGAACCCATTGGCAATGCCAGTACTTCAGCAACAAGATTCACCCACATATATGTAGACTTTGTCGGACCATTACCCTTGTCGGAAAGATATAGTTACTTACTTATAATGATTGTCCGCTCTACAGGATGCCTAGAAGCTGTACCGATTACGGACATTTCTCCAGAGAAGGAGGCTATGAATTTTATCTGTGATGTATCGCCAGATTTGGAATCCTTCCACGGTGATGACCGACCGGAGACGTCAGTTTGAGTGTGAACTTTTTTCAGAGCTTGAGAGACTATGTGGAATTTCATCTTGCCAGCAATGGTATAGAAAGACTCAATAGATCTCTTAAAGCCGTATTCATGTTTCACCAGGAGACGTGGATCGAAGCTTTGCCGGTAGTCCTGCGTGGGTTAAGAACAGCTGTTAACGCATACATCGACGTAGCACCAAGTCAAATGGTTCTCGGCAAACAGATACGTAATGCCGCGGATTTGATAGAGCATCGAGATACAATGATACCTTCAGCTATCGTGCTACAATACTTCTCGCAAAAATTACAACGTTCAATCGAAAAACTTCCCCCATAGGCTCCCCTGCGTCGCGGTATAATACCTGTATTTATTGATAAAGGTCTTCATCAATCTTCAGATGTGTGGTTACAAGTAGTAATTGCAGTCAAACCTCCATTGTGCCCGACATATGTGGTACCATGCCGAGTCTCGAAGAGTAAGACACATGGTTTTGTCATAGAGCAAGGAGGCAAGGCCACGGCAGTATCCACAGAGAAAGTAAAACCAGCGTACGTGGCACAGGAGGAGGACACAGTGTAGCCTGCAAAACCCGGAACTATAAACAGTCGACAAGGCGGAGAGACCTTAACACCTGATAATACACTGGTCTTTACGAGGGAGCACAAAGGTTCACAGAATTGTCAGAAGCAAGAGGACGAGCAGCCAGTTGAGAACGCAGTCCGAGTGGAATATAGAACGCAGGCAGGAAGAAAAGTCGTACGCTGACGGCTCTGCGATACAGACGCCTGGGCAGCCAATCAACCGCAGCCGCAGGAACAGCAAAGAAGGCCATGGGCTCCGGTTGTAGTACCTACTGAGACACCTCGATCAACTACAGGACAGCGCAGAGAAGTGTTCTCCCGAGCTGGACTTCGCATTTACCCTACGCGTCCAGAGGTTCCAGCCGCACCAGGGTTCCAGAACATTTTTACAGTCGGAAGAGAAGAAACAGCAGCCACATTCTCCAGAGAGTCGCCACAAAATGGTATCCGTACGCCGCACTTCAAAAAAAAAAAAAAAGGGGGGGGAATGGTGTTACTGTGGTGACATATTACAGTGACAGTAGTCCAGTGACGACAGTTGAGGCGACTGAGAAGTTCACCACCGTTGTTTAATCTTTGTAATTTGCTGGTTGTTGTTGTTTAGTGTTTATCAGAGTAATAATACAAACTGTTTTTTGGTTCGACACGAGTCTATTAATACAGTCACTTCGGAGAATAGTGAGAGGCTACAACGGGAATAAAAGTTCACACACAAAACTATGTGGAAAGAACGAATGTACGCATAGGCGTTCTCGTGTCAACACGTTTACTCATTGCGCAGGTAGTCTGGTATGCATCCCCTTCTTTGCTTGGGAGCTTGTGTTGCCTTTATCGTGATGAAAAAGCGACAGAAAAGGAAGACGAGAAAGCGACTGTAGGTAAAAAGTGTGTAAACAACAGAGTTAAGAGAACTACTAAGTGATGACAAAGTTTTGTCTGTGTATTTCAGAAGGTGATCATAACGAGATTTTAGATTTTGTGCTCGGAAAACTGCAGCGATAAGGCTGGGAAAAAAATATTGTTACCGAACGACTGGCGGCTTACATACTCGTTTGAATCATTTATTGCTCATTTCAATACAAAGCATTTAAATTCTATCAAGTTTTTAACGTGTAATGTGAAATAATTGTAATTTATAATAAGATTGTTTAATACCTCTATTCACTGTAGGAGATGCCTCAGCTAGTAATTATTTGCATATTTTGTTCCTATACACATATTACAATTTGGATCTACACTGAAGCGCCAATGAAACTGGTGTAGCCATGCATATTGAAATGCAGAGATACGTGAACAGGCACAATACGGCGCTGCGGTCGGCAACGCCTATTTAAGACAACGAGTGTTTGGCGGAATTGTTAGATCGGTTACCGTTGCTACAGTGGCAGCTTGTCAAGATTTTAAGTGAGGCTGAACGTGCTGTTGTAATCGGCGCACGAGTGATGGAACACAGCATCTCCGAGGTAGCTATAGAGTGGAAATTTTTCCGTACGACCGCTTCACGAGTGTACCGTGAATATCAGGAATCCGGTCGTTCAAGACAGTCGTTCAGTGAGACAGAAGTGTCACCC
Organism: Schistocerca serialis cubense; assembly: GCF_023864345.2. Taxonomy (NCBI): domain Eukaryota; kingdom Metazoa; phylum Arthropoda; class Insecta; order Orthoptera; family Acrididae; genus Schistocerca; species Schistocerca serialis. The sequence goes on along the minus strand of NC_064645.1, from coordinate 114,766,783 downwards.
TTTCGCAAATTTCTGCAGATTTCAATGTCGGGGCATCAACAAGTGTCAGCGTGCGTACCATTCAACGAAATATCATCGATATGGGCCTTCGGAGTCGAAGGCCCACTCGCGTACCTTGATGACTGCACGACACAAAGCTTTACGTCTCACCTGGGAACGTCAACACCAACACTGGGCTGTTGATCACTCGAAACTTGTTGCGTGGTCGAACGAGTCTCGTTTCAAATTGTATCTATCGAATTAACGTGTACGGGTATGGAGGCAACCTCATGAATCCATGGATCCTAGACGTCAGCAGGAGACTGTTCAAGCTGGTGGAGGCTCTGTAATGGTGTGGGGCGTATGCAATTGGAATGATATAGGACCCCTGATACGTGTAGATACGACTCTGACAGGTGACATTTAAGTAAAAATTCAATCTATTCACCTGCGTCTAATCATGTCCATTGTGCATTCCGACGGACTTGGGCAATTCCAGCAGTACAATGCGACAGCCCCCCACGTCCAGAATTGCTTCAGATTGGCTCAAGGAACACTCGTCTGAGTTTAAACACTCCTGCTGGCCACCAAACTCCCTAACCATGATTGTTATCGAGCATATCTGGGATGCCTGCAGAAGAGATCTCCACCCTCTCGTACTCTTACGGATTTATGGTCAGCCTTGCACGATTCGCGCTGTCATTTCCCTCCAGATCTACATCAGAGATTAGTTGAGTCTATGCCACATCGTGTTGCGGCACTTCTGCGTACTTGCGGGGGCCCTACACGAAATTGGGCAGGTGTACCAGTTTCCTTGGCTCTTGGCTATTAGGACCTGTAAGTAATGATATCACGTATATTTATGACTCGTTCCACTGCCATGTAATTATCTTGTATACTGGATCAAAGGATCACGAACCAATAAATAAATATAAAAGTGAAACACTTAAGGAAGGTTCTTCGTCGTTATGTGAAGGTTAATTAACTTTCAGGGTGTCATTTCTATGTAATGATGTAATATGATATGTAGATTAACATTCTCGGACTCGAGAAATTTAGGAATTTCATCGACGCCAGAATCTAAAAGAACGGAGGTTGCGTTTTCCAGTTTCGTATTTTTTTGCATTATCAGTGTACTTCATTTCCTTTTTTGGTAGTTTGTTGAATAGCTACACATACCCTCACCACTTTTTCTGTTCAGATGTCAGACTCGTCAGTTGTGCTTTTAAATCGCTTGAATATTTTCATACATACTTTTCATACACAAAACTTACATTATAGTTTACTTACAATGTATAGATACTTTCAGTATCTTATTCCATACAGAAATATGGTCGAAGGCTTTTTATCTAATACGAGGCGTAAGGGGCAACACATCTCGAATTTTCATTCAAATTATCTTCAGAAGAGGCAACAGACATTATTGCACATAATTTTCTTCACAGTATAACCTCAACACGCTTCACAATCAAACACATATGGGCCCCAGTTGCCTGTCGTCTGCTGAAAAGTGCAAAGATTCCCACTGAAGGCGGGTAGCAATGCGCTTTACGCATGGCTTCCACTTCCTTTCCTGGTCGTGTTGATACTGTCTGGCACAGCGCGTAGTTTGACAGCCTCTTAAGTTATTTCGTTCATATTTTGCTTAGAGTGGTTACTGTTCCCTTTGTTATTTTTTGACGCCATTTCTGAAGACGTAGTGCTGTTTGTATCCTCGTCCTCGGCCGATATTTTCCATCGTTGTGCCGTCGGTCTGACGGAAGCGACTTGGTTAAATTGTTGGTCGGTCCCTAGTTTGAGTTTCCATCTGATTATTTAACTTCAACTCTTGGCTGCCTGTCTCACTTCACCTTACGTTTGAACTACCTTCTCAGGCCGACCCTTGGAACACTTCTAAGCACCACTTGTTCTGTTTGTCTTAGATTGTGATTTTGATTTTAGTTTCAAGTATCGTGCGAGGCCTTCGGCCGTGTATTAATTCATTTCTTTTTAAATTTTACATAAAGGCCTTTACCTGTGTTAAATTAAAATTCTGAAGATTGATTTTATTTAAAAAAACTTTCCTTAAGATTTGTTCTATCTGAAAGTTTTTGTAGTCCAGGCCTTAAGCCGTTAGTTGTTTGATGTGTTATGTGTAGCCTTCAGCTGAGGATTTACGTGAACCCCTTTTAATAAGGCCTTCAGCCATGTGTATTCATTAAAGTAAATTTTTTTGTAAGAAGGAAGGGCTTTATTTTAAATTGTTTGTCTGACTTGTTGTTCAGGCCTCCAGCCACTGTTTCAAATTTGTGGCCTTCTGCCATTTAGTAAGTTAATATTTCTTTAATTAGGCTTTTGGATCTTCTGTTGTAAGCTTAAAAGGAAATTTCTTGGTTAGAAATTTTTTTTATTAATGTGTTTTAATTATAGTTGTCTTTCAGACGTGTAGTGTAGGCCTTCAGCCGCTAATTGTTCGCAATTGCATGTTTTTTTTAATTTTTTACCTTCTATTTTTAATTGTTTTTGATTTTTAATCCAGGCCTTCAGCCATTCTTGTTTATGGTGTGGTTTTGGGACTGCAGCCCAGAAAGTATCTCAAGTTTTCTTTAATTAGGCCTTCAGCGGAATTTTCTAATTGTGATCTTTTAAAACAATGTGTAAATAAGTGTTTCTTAGAAAAATAAAGTTTTTTGTTTGATTGTGCAACTCACAGCAACTGTTTATGGCCCCATCCACAATCATAGCCTTATCCTGTGCACTCTCTGAGTATCTACCAACCAGGTTTCAAATGGTAGCAGAGCGTGGTTACGATTGTTATATATCCATTACAGTTACTGTTGCTTTGAATTGTATTTCTGTTAGTGTTTCATCATATTACCTTGGTTGTTGATTGTTTCAGGTGATCTATTTTAATGGCGGTTAGGCAGTGCCTGGGGATCGGCTGTTGAGGAAGGACCACCTTCTTTATGAGTTGGCGATAAGGCTCCAGTCGATTGAGGGCAGTGTTCCGTTCTTAGCGGCCATTTTGTGTGCTACCATTCTTCACCCGGTTGACGTCACGCCGGATGTGGTGGGTGAGACAGAAGCAGACACTGAATTTTGTTTAAGGCTATTAGGGGCCTTGAGGACACCATCTGTGTTTTGGAAAGCACTCAACCTAGTGGCATTCAATGGAATACAATAATACCAAAACTTTAGCACAGGTTTTCAGCTTCTGGGACTCTGTAATTAAAGAATCCGTGGAAATACGTCTTGCCAATAATTTAATGAATCGCGATAACGGCTTTGAGCTGGATAAAAATAGGAATCCAATGGTTAAAATTGTGCGATCATAATGGAATTGACATGCTCAGTCGATAATCACCGATTAGATTCTTCTTACTTCACCACTGAGGGTAGCACACACAACTTGGCTGCCTCACGCATGTCTCCTCCTAACGCATGCGCCGTAAACTGCCAGTACGGTTCGCATGCGCGGAATTCGCTATAAATACCCTGACTGCATCAGGTCTCTTCATACGGTAGCTGACTTGTCGTATGACACACTCCAAACTGTGGAAACGCTGACGGACGCGTTTGAGAGCCAAAACCACCCCCTTGTCCAGGACCTTTCCCCGGACGAACTCCTGGAGGAACACAATGTCCTGACAGCTGTTGCTGCTTTCCTCAACCGTCGACCTCTGTGTGACCGCCACCTTACTTCCATGGCAGAAGTCCAGCGGATCCTACGACGTAAACGTGGCTGGTCAGCCCCTGGTTGGACGGAATTTTAAGTGAACATCTCTGCCGCCTTCCGCGTACGCCTCTCCTATTGTTCACCAAGATTTTAAACGGTTGCCTCACTTCTGGGTCCCCCCCCGCCCCCCTCAGTGGAAGCAGTCGAAGCAAAAGCAATACAAGCTGATTGGGATCTCCAAGCAGTACATGGGCCCTACGGTCCCCACCAACAACAGGCCCATCAGCCTCTTAAATACCACAGCGAAGGTCCTTGAATCTGTGATCCTCCACCGACTTCACCACCCTCTGGCGGCGGCTGGTATGATCCGACCTGAACAGTTCGGATTTACTTCGCACCTCTCTGCCAAACGTCATGTCCTACGAATCACTAACACGCCAGCAAAGGCTTCTACACCACAAAGCCGTTTTCCTGGACTTGCAGAACGCCTACGACAAGATCTGGCACGACAACCTCGTACACAAGATGCTGACGCAGACCGCTATACCGGATATCTAAGTCAAGATTGTGGATGACTTCCTACTTGGTAGGAATTTCTTAATGGCTCAATGGGGAATGCGACAGGTGGACGCCACTATCAAAAATGGTTCAAATGGCTCTGAGCACTATGGGACGTAACATCTAAGGTCATCAGTCCCCTAGAAATTAGAACTACTTAAACCTAACTAACCTAAGGACATCACACACCTCCATGCCCGAGGTAGAAATCGAACCTGCGACCGTAGCGGTCACGCGGTTCCAGACTGATGCCCCTAGAACCGATCGGCCACCCCTGCCGGCGACGCCATTATCACCTGGTGCCGGGCAAGCAAAATAGCTCTTAATGCCGCCAAAACTACGGGAGTCTATTTCACGAAATGGCGTCCATTCCTCCTCCACAATATCTCGACTGCAGGCGTGCACATGCCCTGGTCCCCGACGACCTCCTCTCTAGGGGTCCGGATGCTATTCCACTGTCATGCGGAGTATGTCGCCAACAAGGGGCAAAAGCTGACCTGGGCTTTGCACCCCCTTCTCCGCAGTGTCGAACTTAACGTACATACCAAGCTCTGCATCTACCAAGCCGTTATCCTCTCTGCCCTCACGTATGGCTCGGCTGCATGGGCCACGATTAGTGTCACCAGGACAACGCCAGCAGAATAAGGTTCTCAGGTAGGGCCTGCATGACCCACCACTCACAAGATTTGTGACTTACCATGAGGAAGCGGATATCATCCCTATCAAGACAACCATATGCAACAACGTGCGGTGGCCCTATGAGAAAGTGGATGCCCTGTAGAGCACTACCCATGGGTTATGCCACATTGGGACCACACTTCCACGCCGCTGGCATCGACATCCGGTTCCTCCAACCATCGTAGAGGAATCGGATTCCGACCACAGCTAACAATTGACCTAGCACTCCCACCTCGGATGCATTCTTTTTCAGAACTAGCCCCCCATTCTATGTCCACTACTTTCTCACCACACCTGCCCAAGTCAGGCTGAGTTCTTCTGTCTGACGGATGTGGTACTGTCACCGTTGGAGGGTGGTATGGGACTCCACGTCCCACCAACACACCTCCAAAGTGTATTGCAGTGATGCAGTGTCACTGCCCTGTGAATGAACTTATTGCCTCACAAATACAGTTTGACTGTAACATACCACATATGAAAAAAGAAAGAAAAAAACCTCTCTTCAGTACTTCGTCTATTCACCTGAGGATGGACGGACGTCATTGGGCCGAAATATCGTGGCAGAGTGTTGATGGGATCCGGCTGCAAACCCGAAAATTACTGGAAAAACAACTGACAGGACTGTTCTCACAACACAGAACGACATTAAAAAGGAAACCTATAACCTTCTGGCCGACGTAACGTGCGGCGGTGGTGTTAATTGCGAGGCACAAAACGCCCTGTTACAAAACATTCCGGGTAGTGATAGGACTGTGGCGTCTCGGAGTCTTCTAGTAGAGGTTCACGATGATAACCTGGTAACCGTAATTGCGCAGAATCCCAAAAAGAAACCGCCGGTGCCTGACGGCCTTCCAGCAGACGTTTACCATGTTTTCCAGGCGCAAATGAAACATAAATTGTTCCTCAGGTGTAATGAATTAATGAATTCTGGAAGGGAGATCTCAAAGGAATTTTTGGAATGAACTGGCCTCCTCAGGCGACACCGCCTTATAGAAGCACTGTCCTTACAGGTGAGGAGGTTTCCATGATTTGGATCCAGATGGCTATGCTGGCGGTATCTAGCTACCAGAAGGGTCCCCAAAGCCGGACAGGCTGCAGGAGAGAAGCTAGACAAAGTGTGTCCCACAATGGCCTATCTGTCTCCATTTCCCTGTCCTCATTCTTTCCCTGCCTTGTCCTCTTTCCTACCATCCCTTGTTATAAGTAAACAGTGGGGTGGACAGGGCTCCTCAGCCATAGTGAAGGCCAACTGTCTAGGGGTGACAACCCCCAATAATAAGCCTCTCAAAGTAACAACTTGGGCAGTATCTTGGACAGTGGATCGCCACTGGTGCCACGAAGAATAATCTTGAACTGAGCATGGAGGGAAATTTCGCTGAGTGCACTACCCCAGGTGGTAACCAATCCACCGTCAGCCGAGATGACGTTGGTGGACCCTCGTATTCTGGGGAGTCCAAACCAACATGCTTTGAGGATGTGTTGGAGCATCCTGAAGTCACTGGGCATAAACTCAGACCAAGACGACAAAGTTTCTTCACAAGATTTAATGGTAATTCCCTGCTCGAAGTGGGTAAATTGAAACATCTGACCCATTCAGTAACACAACCCAACATAGTACTGACAATAGTACAGGAAAACAGGAAACCAGTTTCATAGATGATTGTGCCTTCGAGTCCCAAGGATAAAGAATCCTCAAAGGAATGTAGGTCAGAGGGTGATGAAGAACGTATGCCACTTAGGTAGAGGATTTATAATCAGACACAAGGTACTGGATTCAGTGACTACAATGTAGTCTTTGTACATGCCCCAACCAACCAGGACAACAGATGCAATCAAAACAGAACTTACAACTTCTGGGAAGAATTAGAAGATATTCTCTCTAAAGTTCCAGAGACACACACCGTCATACTGCTTGGTGACTTCAATGCCCAACTGGAAAGAGAAAAATTAGAGAAATATAGTGGTCAACTATCCAGCACACATGAGAACCAACTGCAATGGCGAACTATTGGTGGATCTGTGTAGGACTTGCGGGCTGGTCATGAAGTCTGCAGCATTCAAACGCCTGCCAAGGAAGCAGAAGACTTGGATTTCACCTAACACCAACTTGGGTGAATTCCAGATAGTCATGTGGCCATTTATCTCAAAAGGAAATACAAAACGTGAAGGAATTAATAAGTGCCTATCTGGACTCAGACCACTACCCCTCAAAGATAAAAATGAGACTCAAGCCTAGAAACACTACAGTACACAGAACCTCCAAGATGGTAGGATCTGATGTAGAGCGACTTAAGAACAGACAAGAAGCAAACCAGAGACTGAACAATACAGATTTCAACAGCTGGAAACAACTGAAGGATAGTTTGTGAACATGGCCAATGAGCTTTTACACACATCACGTGAAACAGCAGCAAGAATTCTCTGGGCTTTGCGTCATTTTGCAGCTCGTGGTAAAATATCAGAGTGATGTTTGACAGGTTGACTATCCCATCCGAAGATGGGGGTCTAAATCTCACTAATGTTGGGAGGAAGTGACAAGTTAGAACCATCAGTCCTCCAGATGTCTTGTATCCACCCATAGATGTGCGGCACATCACCAACGCTTTTATCGTAGTTGTATCAAAACCAGTCCACCCCTCGAATATGGTAAAACTTATGTTCATACACATGAAATTAACGGAAGACAAAAGCTGGAATGTGATCGAAGAAATATACCTGTACTCCTGGAATGTCATATGGAAAAAATATCAGCACTTTTCACCAGCAAACAAAGTGAAAACTACTTCGTACAAGGCAGTAAACAGAAAAGTAACAACCAAAGCGCAATTTCATGCCATCCACCAGCGTGATTCAAATACATGTGACAATAGCGGCGTAATAGGCATTGAATAACATAGGTTTGTGTGCACTGAAGTGAAGGACATCTGGTAAACTATCAGAAAAGCCACGATAAAGCTAAATGTACCATTCCCCCCCCCCCCCCTCTCAGTACCATGACTGTCGGTATTCTTAACCCTGGTGATGTGCCTTACCCAGCCCGCATCTCGTGGTCGTGCGGTAGCGTTCTAGCTTCCCACGCCCGGGTTCCCGGGTTCGATTCCCGGCGCGGTCAGGGATTTTCTCTGCCTCGTGATGGCTGGGTGTTGTGTGCTGTCCTTAGGTTAGTTAGGTTTAAGTAGTTCTAAGTTCTAGGGGACTGATGACCATAGATGTTAAGTCCCATAGTGCTCAGAGCCAATTGAATCATTTTTTTGTGCCATACCCATTCAAAGAAATAAATGCCGTAAAGTGACCAAAATGCCAAACAATACATTACCTTCTTACCGAATAAAAAAGAACCAAAGATGATTTCCAAATGTGTCTTTTCCATCTGCATCATAACCTAATGAAGACAAAAGAGGATAAAAAATTGCAATTTTTGAAGTAATCATAATTACGTGAAACTTAGTGTACAACATGAAAGGTAAAAGACAAATTGAAGAACAAAATAAAAATCCTTGTTTTCCTCTTTTTTTCTTGAAGAGTGAATTTGTTTTGAAGGGAAACAGAAATTTAATCTGAAATGCACTGCTCAGAAGCACCTTATTTTGCGGTGAAGCAATCTTAGAGTAAAACTTTATCCTCACAACAGTAGATGACGTACTTTTTATGTCATTTTATTTTATTTCGTGTGTCGAAACCTCTTTTAATCCGAAGCAGTGACTGCCTTAATTTCTTCTGTTCTGCGATAAAATCATCTTCATCTGAAGCATCCAAAATGGCAGTACGGAGATTCCGGGTTGCGGCGTGCTCGGAGTTAAGAGAAGACAACTCAGCAAATACACATCGGAAAACGTTTGCGTTGGATGACTCATGGAGATATTTCGGAGTGAACTGGAAAACACACCTTTGCGAAGACAACTTTGAAGCCATTGCTCAGTTGAGGTAGTTACAGTGCAGACGTTCTCTTCTAAGGTAGACAGAACAAAGAGGAGAGAGAGTTATCATCTTCCTACCAAAGTATCAATTTCTCACAACGTAAGAAGGTGGCAATGAAGACTGGAAGAGAAAGCGAAGTTGGAGCGAGGGGTTAAACGTCACGCAATGTAGATGTTAAGTCTGTGATTCGAGTCCATTCCACCTGGAAGCTCAGAGATAATTCGCTTCACTTTCGAACCCACCTATAGTAGCACAAATTTCTGGAAGCTATTTCTCCAAACAGCAGGTGCCGTCCACCAGGTGAGCGCGTCGCGGGACTGTTGGTGTTTTTATCAATTGTCGTTTTCTTATTTGCAGACATAGTACTTGCCTTGCAGCTACGTATTGAATTTTGCATGCATGACACTTATGACCGTTGTTCAAGAGTTGTAAAATACACTCGAAAGTTTGAAAGAGGCCTAGCATCTCATTGAATTTAACAGTGGGGAGTTGGCAGCAGAGGCAGCGCGAAACCTTTGTATTGTGAGTGGGCGAGTGAGTTTGCGCAAAATACGTTAAAAAAGGATTATATTCTTTCAAGAAAGATCGTTCTGAATCAATGATTTTCCAAATTTAGGGAGTCTCGGTAGCTGACACACATGATCAACTGTATGTGATAAACTGAGACCGTTTAAGCGTCGTGCGACATTTGCATTCAGCGGACATGGTTCAGAGATCGGATATATCAGTTTTCCATGCTCTAATTCAATCCAACAAAAATCAAAACAGTGATTATTACCCCATTTATGATTGAACGCCATCAGTTCATAAATTAGGCTTCCTATGCAATACTGTTACTGGTGATAAGTTATGATGTCTTTATACACTACTGGCCATTAAAATTGCTACACCAAGAAGAAATGCAGATGATAAACGGGTATTCATTGGACAAATATATTATACTAGAACTGACATGTGATTACATTTTCAAGCAATTTGGGTGCATAGATCCTGAGAAATCAGTCCCCAGAACAACCACCTCGGTCCATAATAACGGCCTTGATACGCCTGGGTATTAAGTCAAACAGAGCTTGGATGGCGTGTACAGTTGCAGCTGCCCATGCAGCTTCAACACGATACCACAGTTCGTCAAGAGTAGTGACTGGCGTATTGTGACGAGCCAGTTGCTCGGCCACCATTGGCCAGACGTTTTCAGTTGGTGAGAGATCTGGAGAATGTGCTGGCCAGGGCAGCAGTCGAACATTTTATGTATCCAGAAAGGCCCGTACAGGACCTGCAACATGCAGTCGTGCATTATCCTGCTGAAACGTAGGGTTTCGCAGGGATCGAATGAAGGGTAGAGCGAAGGGTCGTAACACATCTGAAATGTAACGTCCACTGTTCAAAGTGCCGTCAATGCGAACGAGAGGTGACCGAGACGAGTAACCAATGGCACCCCATACCATCACGCCGGGTAATACGCCAATATGGCGATGACAAATACACATATCAAAAAAAGCTATGCATTACCTGGTTCCCAGAGCTCCTGAAGATAGATGTTGACTATGGGTATTGCATCATAGACAGTCCCTTTGACTGTGCATAGATGTCACTAAACCCGCACAGAGATGTAAACAACCACGCATGAGAAGCGCCTGTAAGATGGAGGGGGTCCTACAGCCGGTCAGTTTCACTAGTTCCACCTGGAAGGAGGTACACGGCTCGTGTCGCCTGTCGTTCAACCGTCCATCGACGGTCAATACCGCGGTTAGACCGCGTCTGCATTGTTACTTTGTGCCAGGAAGGGCTCTCAACAAGGGAAGTGTCCAGGCGTCTCGGAGTGAACCAAAGCGATGTTGTTCGGATATGGAGGAGATACAGAGACAGGAACTGTCGATGACATGCTTCGCTCAGGCCGCCCAAGGACTACTTCTGCAGCGGATGACGCCTACCTACGGATTATGGCTTGGAGGAACCCTGATAGCAGCGCCACCGTGTTGAATAATGCTTTTCTTCCAGCCACAGGACGCCATGTTACAACTCAAACTGTGCGCAATGGGCTGCATGATGCGCAACGTCACTCCCGACGTCCATAGCGATGTCCATCTTTGCAACCACGACACCATTCATCGCGGTACCGATGGGCCCAACAACATGCCGAATGGACGGCTCGCGATTGGCATCACATTTTCTTCACCGATGAGTGTCGCTTCCGCCTTCAATTAGACAATCGTCGGATACTTGTTTGGAGGCAACCCGATAAGGCTTAACGCCTTGGACTCATTGTCCAACGAGTGCAGCAAGGTCGATGTTCTCTGTTGTTTTGCGGTGGCATTAGATGGAACCGACGCACGTCGCCGGTGGTCGTGGAAGGCGCCGTAACGGCTGTGCGATAGATTAATGCCATCGTCCGACCGATAGTGCAACCATGTCGGCAGCATATTGGGGAATCATTCGTCTTGTTGGACTATGATTCGGCCCACATCGTCAACATCTTGTCGATGACTTCCGTCTGGTTAACGACATAGCTCGACTCGAGTGGCCGGCTTTTTCTCCAGACATAAACCGTGTCAAAGATGCCTGGGATAGACTGAAAAGGGGCTTTTTATGGACGAAATGACCCGCCGCCCACTCTGAGGGATGTACGCCGAATCGCCGTTGAGGAGTGGGACAATCTGGACCACCAGTGGCTTGATGATCTTGTGCATATTATGTCACGACGAATACAGAGGTGGATCAATGCAAGATGACGTGCTACTCGGTTTTAGAGGTACCAGTGCGCACGGCAGTCTGGACCACCACCGCTGAAGGTCTCGCTGTATGGTTGTACAACCTGCAATGTATGGTTTTCATGAGCAATAGAAAGTGCGGAAATGATGTTTATGTTGATCTCAATTCCAGTTTAATGTACAGGTTCCGGAACTCCCGGAACCGAGGTGACGCAAAACTTTTTTTAATGTGTATATTAAATTCGTCCGAAACAGTTACTCACTCCTCGTCGCAGACAGCTGCTGTCACTCGCCAGACCTACACTATCACGTGGTGTGACGTACACGCCACGGCCTGTCTTTCTCGTGGATCTCGGTTCGTGAAGGGCGTTGGCACTTGCTCCTTACACTTACGCATCCTGCAGTGCTGGTATACTGTGCATAATCCCGGACATGGATTGTGAAGGGCGGCCTGTTATATTGGCTGCCGTAAGTGAGCGACTCCTACTTAGTCTCTGAGGCGGCCGGGCGGCGGTAGGGTTTCATGTCTAAGACTGAACGTATGAGGGCAATGTGCGCGTTGCAAGGACTGTATCCTACAGTAAGATGCAACAGGCACACACGTATTGGTGGATGAAGCTACACGTTACTGAACAGACGTTCTGATTCGCAGTGTTCATTATTTGACGATTGTTAAGTGGCACATGTTCACAGCTGAAATGCGCAACTGAAAAGTTCCGTATGTGAACGAGGGTAATAGCGCACGATCCGATTCGACCTGTCTGTCTTCAGACATGACGTCAAATTTCGAATAGACAGCACAGTTTACGCTATTTACTAAGAAAACCACAGATAAAATTTAACAACAGGCTGCTTACGGCTAGACAATTTCGGCTGCTAACCAACTTAAAAATACGGAAAATGTGTCATCCACTTAATGAAACGAAACTAATGGGATATCCGCGGGTCACGACAAACGTAATTACGACAATAAGACTAAAATTATTGCAAGATAACCACATGATCTAAAAATAACTAGAATTCGTCCAGAACAAACTGAAGAAAAAACAAAACACAAACACACACACACACATATATATATACACACAAACCGGATCGAATATTTCATTTGACCTATAGACATCGACGGGGAAAAAAAACTAAATATTTCTAAGAGTTGGTAAGCGCGTTCCTACACCTGAGAAATAGTGTCTGTTCCAATTTGGCGCCAGTCGTGTAAGAGTGGCGCTGCTAGAGCCACTATGGAGACGCAGATTAGGTTTGCTTTAAATACGCGCTGAAATGGTTATGAGCGGTATATACCTTTGAGACTGAACTTGGTGAACTGATGTTAATGGAGAATACTTTAAGGCCACAAAGCCAACATCATCAGGACCTCACTGACTTTGAGAACGGTGGTATAATAAGGATACAAGTAACCAAATAGTTGTGAGAACCAAAATTATATATATGATGGCTACTCGTTTCTCTAGCAACAATATAGGGTGTGCTCCCAGCAGGTTCTTCCTCTACCACACCTTCGTAAAGCACGACATATTTGGAATAAACTGCGCAGTTTCACCACTCACTAAGACAACCACGGTTAAAATTTAGCAATTTTGCTTCGTATCGTAAAGTAATGACGTCACAAAGGACGTCACTGGTCAAAGAAGGCCGGTGGACTTGGTCCGTGCTCATGACCCAGAACGACCGGGGTTAGAACTCGGGTGTCTTTCAGCCGTGAACAACGACAGATATGATCGCTGGTCACCTACCTGATTTCAGTCGAATCAACTCCCCGTCTCAAGATACTGCTTCCTGCTGCTTCTCAAGACGTGACACTAAGCTGTTATTCACTCCTCTGTCAAATTACAACCTTCCTCACCACGAATTAGAGAGCTCGAGACGATAACGAACAAAGCGCAATTCGAATCAAAATCGAACTGATGCTACGCAACACCCGACGCAGCTTCAAAGCATACTGTATTGTTGGGATCCTGTCCTGGGTTCGATGTTAAGCCGCTGTTCATATAGATTCAGTCCACTCCTTATTGCCTTGCTGGTGATGTGTTGCTGTAATCGAAACAGTTAAGAATAATGATATATGTGTTAAATACTATACTGATGAGAACTTATACTACTAGTACATGTTATAAACAAGCCGGGCTAAAAGTCTACCATTAAATCTGTTAAATTCCACGTGTTATATAATTCACTATTTGAATTTTTAGAAACAGTTATGTTTAAGAGTACTGGAAACAGAAACTTCATTAAAACATACAACAAATGTTTTCTGTTAATTAGAGATTCATGTATGGAATAGAATTTTAATAGTTGTCATCAGCTTGAAAGGAGGTATGAAGCTAATTTGGTATATTTTCATGCGACGCAACGAAATATTGTTCGAGAGATAACACGGAAAGAGTTTCCACAGACGAAACTGGCCTCTAAATGAAACAGGCAAATGTTGATTTTTTTGCATGTAATAGACGTCAGTACTTTTATTTTTAACTCCATGGGACCAATGCAAATGGATAAAACTTGAACATTTGTCTGATTTGAAATTGGAGTAGCAATCGTTTGTGGTTAAGTGAAATATAACAAGAGTGAAGATTATTGGATGAAGCAATAAGGAATATATTGATTCCATGTTAGCCTCAGATTTTTAATAGTGTACATGAGAGCATTCGTGATGAAGACGTAAGCAGACGACTGTCATATATGTGTGAATTATGCAGGGTGTTCGGAAACTATTCGCTCAGATTAATATAGGAGACAAAGAACATTAGAAAAATTATATATGATTGTAGTACATGTGGTCCCTGGCGGCGGTTTCTGAGGCAAGGGGAAATTTACACAGAAGGTCGTGTAGGATGCAAAGTACAGCAGTGGTATTCATACGAACTGCTCGAATGCGAGACCATTGGCCTGTATGCACGCAGTACATCGTCGGACTTTTGGCTGGTGTGTCTGCTCGAAGATTCCTGACATCTCCGCAGTGGATTCGGCAGGGACGGGGGTTCTAGCTAGGAGGTTTTCTTCCGCTTCCACAACGGCTTCAAACACCAGCTGCTCCATACGCCTCCAGAGCAAGAAATGCAGGCAAGTCAGGTCCGGTGACGGGTGGTCAGGCCTCTGCCTGATCATAATAGAGCAGGTACCGCTGGCAGACTACATCCTCAATTATTTGTTGAATGTATCCCAAACTCTGTCTTCACTACAGTTTTTACTCTCTACTGACCACCAATCATGTACAATTCAGCAAGCTGGAGCATGACTGCAAATGAGCGAAGGAAAAACTATTAATATTTGTAAACAAGAATATGAGTAAGATATGGGGACCAATCTTAAATAAAGGAATATGGAGGAGTAGCGAGAACGAGGAAATCTTGCCCTTGATGCAACAACCAACAATCCTACAGAGGATGAAGAGAAAAAGAATTCAGTGGGTGGACCAAGAAGCACGTACGCCAGAAGAAAGACAAGTGAAAAAGGCTTGGGGGGATACTAAACCCATACTCCCCAGGGGACGAACAAGGCAGCTCTGAATAGAGGCCCTCGCGAAGGACATGGCAGCCATGATGACTGAAAACGTCTGGAGGAACCGAGGACAAAAACACAAAGGAATGGAGGCAATTTGTAGAAGCAGCGCGTGGTCTGAAAGGCATGTGATGGCTACACGTGTATGAGTGTTTGAATGTATGTATACATTAATGCATAGGTCCCTGTAGTACCATGGGTGTTCTTCCCTATGGTCGCTACACATGTACTACCATCCTGTCCCATATCCTTGTTGGTGTCTTCTATATGTACCTCCCGAATCTTCTCATATTTTGTCTTATCCGTCCACCTAACTTGCAATATCTTTACCTTACACCATAGATCTGACGCTTTGATTTTCTTTTTCCCGTTTTACCACAGTCAACATTCACTGCCCTACAGTGCTGTGCTCCACAAATACAGTCACAGAAATTTCTTCCTCAAATTAAGACGTATGTTTGATACTTGTGAACTTCTCTTGGCCAGCAATGCCTTTTTTGTCAGTGCTAGACTGCTTCTTATGATCTCCTTATCTTAGACGTCATGAGTTATTTTGCTGTCTAGACAGCAAATTCCATAACTTTATCTATTTCTTCATCACCGATCCTAATGATAAGCTTCTCGCTGATCTGACATGTGCTACTTCTCATCTCTTTCTTCTTGCTTCTATTTACTCTGCAACCATATTCTGTACCCATTAGACTGGTCATTCCATTCAACAGTTTCTGTTCATTTCTACTGAGGATAAGCAATGTTATCAGCGAATCTTGTCAGTGATGTCCTTTCACCATGAATTTTAATCCCACTCTTGAACCTTCCAATTATTTACGTCATTGCTTCTTTGATGTACAGATTGAACAGCAGGGGTGAAATACTACGTCCCTGTCCTCCACCATTATCAATCCGAGCGCTTCGTTCTTGGTCTTCCAGTCTTATTGTTCCTGTTTGGTCTTGTACATGTGGTTTATCAGAATGAGAAAAGGAACCTATTACAGCACAAATATATGCCATATGTCCTGGGCAGCCGCGCGGGATTAGCCGAGCGGTCTTAGGCTCTGCAGACATGGACTGTGTGGCTGGCCCCGGCGGAGGTTCGAGTCCTCCCTCGGGCATGAGTGTGTGTCTTTGTCCTCAGGATAATTTAGGTTAAGTAGTGTGTAAGCTTAGGAACTGATGACCTTAGCAGTTAAGTCCCATAAGATTTCACACACAGTTGAACAGTTGTCCTGGGAAGAATTAGAAATGTAATAGAAGGAAACTAGCTTTTAGATTTATTAGGCAGTTTCGAAGACATTTAAATCAAAAGATCTTGACATTTTTTCGTTATTTTACTTGTTACTATTAGTAACAACGTCGTATAGTGTAATGCATCTTGTCAAGTGAAGTGACATGGTACATATGATACGTCATATTAACATTTGTCATATCATGCAATATCAGACAACGTGTCATTAAAGTTTGAGGTGCATGCATCTCCATTCTGAAATAATTCCCATAACACATCCACCCCACTCTCCGGGTTTTGAAGCATCCCAATCTCTAGAAGCACATAAGTTTGTGCCTAGCGGTTTCTACACCCTTTACCATACATGTAAGAGTGGGTGGATTTGGTCGACAAATGGTCTGCTCAGGAAGAAAATCAAACGTCCCCCCCGCCGAGAAATCAAAACATTGTTTTAACGTCCCCCCACCCCCCCACCCCCACCAACCCACTGCCGGATCAAACGCGTCCCTAGTTGTTATCCTGCCAGAAAAACTTTTTTAGCCTTGACTTGTATTTTCTTCAGCAATACGATATTATGTATTGGTTATGATGGCTGGCCAATCTTCTGGATTTTGGGCACAGGATCATGGATTTGGCTTATAAGTTGCAAGAAGCATGTGTGAAGCAGCACCTTGCAGCTCAGAGAGTTCACTGCGCTGAGCAAGTAGGGGCAACTTGTAAAAAAACGGTAACATGTCAGCACCTTTTGATTTAAATGTCTTTGAAGCTACCAGATGAGTCGAAAAGCCAGTCCCCTTCTTCTGCATTCCTAATTCTGGCCAGAACACATTCTCTTGTTTTGTGCTATCACTCGAGTATTTTTCATTTCGGTTCTCAACTTTTGACATGAGACCGTCGTAACTTAGCAGCTGACGTAGATTTTTGTTGACTTCGACAACGACTGATACAGAATTACTTTTTTTTTTTCTGTCACGCAAACCATGTTGCTTCCATAACGGTAACGGATAAAGATTTCACGAAACAGCGGAACTGCTGTTAACTACACTACTTGCCATTAAAATTGCTACACCAAGAAGAAATGCAAATGATAAACGGATATCCATTGGTCAAGTATATTATACTAGAACTGACATGTGATTACTTATTCATGAAGTTTGGGTGCATAGATCCTGAGAAATCAGTACCCAGAACAACTACCTCTGGCCGTAATAACGACCTTGATACGCCTGGGCATTGAGTCAAACAGAGCTTCGGTGGTGTGTATAGGTACAGCTGCCCATGCAGCTTCAACACGATACCACAGTTCATCAAGAGTAATAACTGGTCGACCACCATTGGCCAGACGTTTTCAGTTGGTGAGAGATATGGTGAATGTGCTGTCCAGGGCAGCAGTCGAACATTTTCTGTATCCAGTAAGGCCCGTACAGACCTGCAACAGGTGAAAAAAAATGTGTGTAAAATCTTATGGGACTTAACTGCTAAGGTCATCAGTCCCCTAAGCTTACACACTACTTAACCTAAAATATCCTAAGGACAGACACACACATCCATGCCCGAGGGAGGACTCGAACCTCCGCCGAGACCAGCCGCACAGTACATGACTGCACCGCCTAAGACCGCTCGTTTAATCCCGCGCGGCTGCAACATGCGGGTCGTAACACACCTGAAATGTAACGTCCACGGTTCAAAGTGCCGTCAATGCGAACAAGAGGTGACCGAGACGTGTAACCAATAGCACCCCATACTATCACGCCGGGTAATACGCCAGTATGGCGATGACGAATACACGCTTCCAATGTGCATTCACCGCGACGTCGCCAAACACGGATGCGACCATCATGATGCTGTAAACAGAACCTGGATTCATCCGAAAAAATGACGTTTTGCCATTTGTGCACCCAGGTTCGTCGTTGAGTACACCATCGCAGGCGCTCCTGTCTGTGATGCAGCGTCAAGTGTAACCGCAGCTATGGTCTCCGAGCTGATAGTCCATGCTGCTGCAAACGTCATCAAACCGTTCGTGCAGATGGTTGTTGTCTTGCAAACGTCCCCATCCGTTGGCTCAGGAATCGAGACGTGGCTGCACGATCCGTTACAGCCATGCGGATAAGATGCCTGCCATCTCGATTGCTAGTGATACGAGGCCGTTGGGATCCAGCACGGTGTTGCATATTACCCTCCTGAATCCACCGTTTCCATATTCTGCTAACAGTCATTGTATCTCGACCAACGCGAGCTGCATTTTCGCTATACGATAAACCGCAATCGCGTTGTGCTATAATCTGACCTTTATCAAAGTCGGAAACGTGATGGTACGCATTTCTCCTCGTTACACGAGGCATCACAACAACGTTTCACCTGGCAACTCCGGACAACTGCTGTTTGTGTATGAGAAATCGGTTGGAAACTTTCCTCATGTCAGCACGTCATAGGTATCGCCACCGGCGTCAACCTTGTATAAATGCTCTGGAAAGCTAATCACTTGCATATCACACAATCTCCTTCCTGTCGATTAAATTTCGCGTACGTAGCACGTCATCTTAATGCTGTAGCAATTTTAATGGCCAGTAGTGCACATGTATTTGTCTACCTTCTTACAAAATATTAACCGATTCGCAGAAGTTTTAACCGTAGAAGCGGCACGCGAAAAAATATAAAAAAACGTTTTTCTTGCAAGTTCATCCGAATTAAAGTATATTTTTTAAGCGTGTTTTCAGTTTCTTTATCTGATTCGCTTTAAGCTCTACGGATAAAAATTATCAGATTAAAAAAGTCGTTTTGACTTTATTCATTTATCTACCTTCTTGCAAAGTTTGTACCGATTGGCACAAGTATAAAGTACAGAAGCGGCGTACTTCATATCCTAAGAGGAAACATGTGCTACATTTTCCTCGACATTTACACATCGTGCCGCACAATAGATAAAGTTTATTGGATAGGAAAATTTCGGTTTGATTTCACTCGTTTATCTACCTTTCGTACAAAGTTTGAATCGATTCGCACTAATTTAAAGTACAGCAGTGAAACGCTTCAGAAATGTCCAAGAAAAACGTGATTTTGACGTGCACTGATCGGCCAGAAAATTATGACCATCCGCCTAACGACTGGTATGTCCACCTTTGGCACGGATAACAGCGGCGGCGCGTTGTGGCATGGAATCAGTGGGGCCTTGGTAGGTCGCTGGAGGGAGCCGGCACACATCTGCACACACACATACACACACACACACACACACACACACACACACACACACACAAGTCACCTCATTCCCGTAAATTCCGAGGAGAGGGGCGATGAGCTCTGACGCCACGATCAATCACATCCCAGATGTGTCGGTCGGTTCAGATCTGGACAGCTGGGGGGCCAGCACATCAACTGAATCTCGCCACTGTGTTCCTCGAGCCATTCCATCACACTCCTGGCCTTGTCACATGGCGCATTATCTTGTTGAAAAATGCCACTACCGTCGGGAAACATGGAAGTCAAGGAGGGGGTGTACGTGGTCTGTAACCAGTGCACACGACACTACTTGGCCGTCTTAGTGCCTTGCACGAGCTCCACAGGGCCCATGGATGTCCAAGTGAATGTTCCCCAGAGCATAATGGAGACTCCGCCAGCTTGTCTCCGACCCGCAGTACAGGCGTCAAGGAGTTGTTCCCCTGTATGACGATGGGTTCGTGCCCTCCTATCGCCATGATGGAGAAGGTATTGGGATTCATCAGACCACGCAACGCTCGGCCACTGAGCCACTGACACTCACCTACGCCCTCCAAGTCAGGTACAATAAGACAGTGAGGGCTGGGGTTCTCTGCCACCATTTCTCTCCTTGTTCTTAGCCGGCCGAAGTGGCCGTGCGGTTAAAGGCGCTGCAGTCTGGAACCGCAAGACCGCTACGGAAGCAGGTTCGAATCCTGCCTCGGGCATGGATGTTTGTGATGTCCTTAGGTTAGTTAGGTTTAACTAGTTCTAAGTTCTAGGGGACTAATGACCTCAGCAGTTGAGTCCCATAGTGCTCAGAGCCATTTCTCCTTGTTCTTCATTTCTCCCCCTGCCATTTTCTTGTGCATTCCAACAGTTAAGCCCTCCACCATTTGTAAGCTAGAAGAGAGCAGAAATTTCGCCTTACCCTGCAGCAAACCTAAAAGAACGGATTCCACGCCAGACAGGGAGGATTCATCAAGTACAGGCTGCCGATCTTCAAGGTAAAGTTAGAATTAACTAAAATACATATTCCACAGATCACGTCCTACAACCAATGGTCTAAGTATAATACAATAAACATGGAATATAAAATGATAAAATACAGTACCTAGTTAATGTGATATAATCTACTGAAAGATATACTCAAGTAACCATACGTCTTTCATCGTAAAGATTTGTTGAATGGAGTACACCATCACTAGCACAGTAGTGCAGGCTCAAGGCTAGAATAATACGTTAACAATATTAGTTCAAATGGTTCAAATGGCTCTGAGCACTATGGGACTTAACATCTGACTTCATCAGTCCCCTAGACTTAGAACTACTTAAATGTAATTAACCTAAGGACACCACACACATTCATGCCCGAGGCAGGATTCGAATCTGCGACCGCGGTTCCGAACTGAAACGCCTAGAACCGCTCGGTCACAACGGCCGGCAACAATTTCAGTCATAGAACGATGCACACTAATCCCTCCCAGTTAAAGCCCTTTGCAAATTGTCGATTTCTATTTTAATCTGTACTACCATTTTCAGCTTGTGAGATAGTCCAAGTTTGATTGGAGTGTTTCGGGGGTGGTGGGGGGGGGGGGGGTGCAAGTTGGAGGACGGGACGAATGTTCAGCGGAGTGGTTAGTTGTTCTCGCTTCATTCCGAAGATTTTAGAATCCTGTTCCCTTCAGTGTAAGCTCTCTCTGTTAGTGGAGTTACCTGGTGGCTGGTTTTGCGCCTTGCATCATGCAGCAGCTGGACCCGCAGTCCTTCCTTTTGTGACGTTGAAGTGGCTTCCCTTAACACAAATTGATGACATTTCTGTTTGTGTGTATAGTAAAGTCTTAAAGAAAGGGGATTAACATCAAAATCGGTAAAAAAAGGGGAAGTACAGATGCTTCCTATTTTACTGAAATTTTTGCAAATACTGATTACTATCAGTTTCTGTAATATCTGACTTACTGAATATACCACCCAAACAAAGAAAATTAAATTCAGTGCAAAATGGTCATTTTTGGTTATCAGTGCACCTGATGACGCATAACCGTGTTTGTAGTTAATATTCATACAAAGGAAAATACTTGGTAAAATCTTAATCGGGCTCGGAATGAAAATGGAGGCTCGAATTGCAATAAATGAAAGAACCACAGATAGATCGGTTATTAACGGTAGATCGTTGTGTCAGGAAGCAAATTCATTGCAGGGTAAAATGAACGACCAGAAATCACTTGATTCAAAAATTAACATAGTGAAACTGAAAGATTATTTATCTCACAAAATAAAAATTCGTGTTTGAAACAATATGCTCCAATCATTTTTGGCAAAGAGTTACAACAAAGACACATCTGCATCGTGCCGCTGCCAAATGGAGAAGTAAACGAAGTCATGTCCCTTTTTACATTGATAACAAGGTTCCACGTTCGTAAAAAAAAGTCTTGGGAGTGTGCATCGCAAATTTTTCAAAAAGCCTTTGCCTTTACACAGGTACAGTTTCTCTCTGTTCATTTAATCTACCTGTCATAATTCGAAAAACCCTTTGGTCCCGGTGGAGGTTCGAGTCCTCCCTCGGCCATGGGTGTGTGTATTTGTCCTTAGGATAAGCTTAGGGACTGATGACCTTAGCAGTTAAGTCCCATAAGATTAAAAAAAGTTTCGAAAAACACCTTAATCAGGCAAAGGAGTTCATCTTTTTGGTTTCTTCAAAACATGCGTGATAGCGTGCAGTGGAGCGGAATTCTCTAGCGTTATGGCCCTCCTCTAGTGGTTCTGATGTTTTCCTACTTGAATCGCTGAGGCGAGGAACGACGTAGGAATGTGTGGTATTATTGGTTCCCATCGCGTCGTCATGTCCCAAGAGAATGGAGTTTCTTCTCCTTACGGGAACGTGTTTTGGAGTCGTTTCTCTCAGTTGCCAAATAGATTGGTAGTTCACTTGCGAACTGTGGAATCGCCGGGTACAGTCAGTCGTATTCTGCCAGTTGCAGTTTCGTGTTTGCTTCCGCTGCAGACCGCGACAAGCTTACCTCTGAGAGGCTTTGCAGTGAGTTCGGTAATCACATGTGTTCCCAGTCGGTTGTGCTATCACATCTTGGGAAACTGGTTCTGACTCTCCTTCCGAGGTTTCCGCAGGTAGATGTGGTTGGAGATTTGTTGCATTTACGTTTTGTTTTTTATCTCACATTCAAACTGTGTGGGGCATCAGTTACCCTTTCCAGGTTTGCTGCCTTCCTTTACCACGTTCAAACTTCTAACATTCCACGTTGCATCAAGTAGCATGTTACCCTTTCGCTGGTTATTCACTCATTTTCTCGTAGTCATCTCGTCCTTGGCAGTCCCCTTCTGAAAGTCCGAATTGCAGATTAATCCGCAGTCTTTGCCAACGGAGATATCATCATGATACTTCTGTAATTGCACGTCACATTTCCTGTGGATACATTTTGTGTCTTCAATGCTGTGGCTCTCATTGCCTTCTGTGTCTTACGCTTTTGATCATAGCTAAGTCTTTCACCTTGTAGGTGCATTTCTCTTCCCAAGTGTATAAAGGTACCGCAAACCATTGTCTACACTTCTACAGTCTTTGACAATGCCGGTTGTAGAACGAGAGTGGCTTTTAATACTCGATTACTCCCATATGCAATGCGGATAGTTTTTATCCATAATTTAAGCAGTGATTGGGATTGTAATTGGGACCTAGGTTACTAGTCAAAGATGGTACTCATAGACCACCTCCACTGAATGATTAAAGGCCCTAAACTCCATTCCACAATCACAGTTTCTGTTTAGCCACATACTTCAGCTCATTATATGGAGTTTCGCTCATAAAATTTAGTTACTGCATTTCTTCACATCAAGTACTTTGTCTTCTTTCGGTTACGGTCACCAGCAACATAATTTGCCAAATACTAAATTCACGAATAATTCACCGTAACTTCATGAGAATACTTAAATACTTTTTCAGTTCTAATACTTCTTTTCAGTTATACAGGGAGTACCACAGTTTCAATTACAGCCTTTTAGGGGTTGGTGAATGGACTCAGTACATAAAGGTTTGGAGATCTGGCAAGGGTTCCATATCCGCAATGTACCGTTTGGATGTAAATTAGGCGTGAAGATTGAATGAATTTGAAATCTTCCGCTTCACGATACGCAGGCAGTGTGTTCACAGGACATGCTGTACGGGTTGACACTGCTGTTCACTGAGCGAGGTGTGTGTCTGCGACGCACGCTGTCATACACGCAATCCACACACACCGTTGCGCGTCCGTGCAGCAGCATAGTCAACCCTCCAAGTAGCAATGATAACAGATTATTGCACTCGACTTTGTAGCCAGACAGAAAACGATATGGGGAGGCTATCCGGGAAATTTTCTCAACACAAGCTGTGTGGAGCTCTAAGATTACGTGCCATACCGTGAAGGGAGAGATATAGAAATGATTCGAACATCACACCTATTTTATGTCCTGACACTACACTTCCGGATACGTGTTTCCTATCAAAACTTTGTCGACTAAGTACCCTCCGCAGCCCTAGAAGCCTGTAAGGGGAGTTGTGAAACCCCTTATACAATATGTTGTTTCCGCAATTTTTAACAGTTCTCAGCCCACAGGGGATGCAGCTCAACCTTGACGCTCGGACGTTGTCGCCGACTCACGCCGTTTCAACTTCTTAAAACAGCACGCAGCCTACCAGAGCGTTGTCATCGTTGCACGGCAGTCGCGGTTGTTGGCGTGAAGTGCCAGCACACTGAAAATTCACAAAGATCTGGCAGCCATCAGATACGAGCTTTTGTGTCGACCGATGCCGACGATATTAACCGACATTTATGACTCATTTACATACGTCATATCTGAAAAACTGATGTGATAGGAATATAGATGAGGCTATATGGCCTTCAGAGTTTTTTGTCTTTATTTAATCGAATTTTCACGTTGTTCACAAACTGCAACACCTACTAAGCTTTTCATGCTAATTAAGGCCGTATATCCATCGTCTTTTCCGAATGTACCTCTGGCCAAAAAGCGATTCTTGTATCTGAAGTCAATTTTTTTCGTTAATGATGCCTCCTGTGTTCTTGCGGAAATTTTCCACAGCAACTTTAATCACCTAAAAATATTTCTTCAAGTCTAACTGAGAAGAGAAATACGAATTTTCATAGATCTAGCTTTAATATTTTCTAAAAAATTTTCAACCCCTCTTGCACTGCCTTAGGGACTGAATTTCCTCAAGCACTGAAACACGGATTTTTTAAATTTCCAACCGAAAGTCAAGTATCTGTAGTTATATATTCAGCTTTAAAACTCTTGAGCAGTTTTTAGTAATTAGGTATTACCAAAAGAAATTTCATTTCCTATTTTAACGCCGCTGAAACAAGTATTTTTCATTTTCTGATTCAGAAACCAAATACCCATTTTCGTAGCTCTAGATTCAAAATTCCCTTAAGTGCAAGGTACTCCCCCTTAGGAATTGAATGTACAAAAACAGTGAAACATGTACTGTTTCATCTCCAGCCGAGAAGCCAAACACCAATTTTCAAACATTTAGCGTTAAAAATGCTTTCACAATTAAATATTTTCATGAAACGGTTCAACCTATTTGTGGTTGAATTTCCAAAAACAGTGACATGCGTATGTTTTATTTCTAACAGAGAAGCCAAAAACAAATTCTCACATGTTTAGCTTCAATGATGGTTGCACGACGAAATATTTCCATAATAACTTTCATCCGCGGTCTCGCCCGTATAGGGGTCGAATTTTCAAGCACGGTGAAACACTACTTTTTTATTTGCAACTGCAAAGCCCAATTTAAATTTTCATAGATTTAGCTTTAAAAATGGTTTCGTAATATAATATTTAGATACAAAGTCTCATCCCCTGTTTCACCCCCTTAGGGTTGCAATTTCGGAAAATCACTTCTTAAACAACGCCTAAATAATAAGATCCACACCTTCTCCAAATTTCAGGTTTCTGTCGTTAGCTGTTTGTACTGTACGATGAAGAGTCATTCAGGCAGTCAGTCACGACACGGCCTTTTATATACAGAGATACGATGAACGCGTGCTGAGCTTACTGTCGTGTTTCTGTTCCCAAAAACTAAAGCATGCAGAAGGCAGACGGCGGAAGCTGGCGCTGTCCTATTGTGATCG
The DNA here is from genome assembly GCF_023864345.2 of Schistocerca serialis cubense. NCBI lineage: Eukaryota > Metazoa > Arthropoda > Insecta > Orthoptera > Acrididae > Schistocerca > Schistocerca serialis. The sequence goes on along the minus strand of NC_064645.1, from coordinate 114,741,208 downwards.
AACGTAACTGCTGCTTAGGACAAATGGACCACTGCAGACATACTCGTTAACCTCACTCCATGAGATAGTCGAGACACAGGCGGTGAATCTGATGGTTAAAAACCAAAGTGCCCTGCTCACAAAGATCACTCCAGATTTAGGGTCTTCTGACGGAGATAAAAATATCTTTTTATAATAGAATTATAACTTTATACTTAAATTGAAGGTGGAGAGGGGGAGAAAGAAAAGGGAGGGGCTCACTGCTGTCAGCTGCAGCGCGACGTTACGCAGAAACAGCGACGACGAGTGAAAATGTGTACTGGGCTGGGATTTGAACCTGGGATCTCCTGCTTACTTGGCAGTTGCGTTAACCACTGCACTGACAGCAGCGATCCCCTCCCATTCCTATTCCTTCTCTCCCTCTACACCTTCAGTTTACTTGTAATGAGTCACATCTGCTGATTCTTCGTGGTGTCTGTTCTTCCGGACATGTCCCAAAGAACGTACACCAGACGCTCATATAAAGAATTCGAACTGTCCATTTCATGCTCTAGCGTCATGTACGTACCCACCCTCGGCTACTGAAAAGGATGCTCAGGCTGTTACTTCCCCCTCTAGTGACGTGTAACAACATACGCTTACCGATTTATCATTGAAAATAATTCTACATTCCCTCGGTTGGTTGAATTTAAAGAGTTAAAATACTAATTTTTAAACTAATGAGTGTCACACACTACAGATCAGAAGGTAGTTCATTAGACACCCATACGGTATTAGGATAGTTTCTGCCATTAATGGCTTCCTTCGCCCATAGCAATAGTCTGTATACGCGAGGTGCGATGTTGCGCCGCGATCATGTGTCTGTGTGTGAATTCCTAAGAGATCAAGCTGCTGAGGTCATCAGTCCCTAGACTTACACGGCATGTACGTATGTATTAAACCGGGGACATAGAAACGACGGACAAGCTTCGTCCCGCCGCAGCCCTCAGTGGTTCACAACAGGCCACAGCAGTCCACACACCCCGCCGCCGCCCCACACTGAAGCCAGTGGCCACCCCCGAGAACGTCTCATTCCAGACGAGTGTAATCCCCCATGTTTCTGTGATAGAGTAATTATGGTGTACGCATACGTCGAAACGGTGTTTGCGCAGCAACCGCCGACACAGTATAACTGTGGCGGAATAAGGGGAACCAGCCCGCATGCGCCGAGGTAGATGGAAAAACGCCTTACGAACCATCCACGGGCCGGCCGGCACACCGGACCTCGACACTAATCCGCGGGGCGGATTCGTGCTGGGGATCAGTACGCCTTCCCACTCGGGAAGCAGTGCGTTGGACTGCGCGGCTAGCCAAGTGGGGAGACTACGGATTACCATCCCGATCGTTACAGCGTCTGACAAGGAAAGTGAAGCACACGTAAGGGAAGCACACTAAATGACAATTCACTTTCTGAAAAGATACTATACTACACACATCCAAAAAAGATTTGCATCACCACGGTTCCCAGAACTCCTGAAGACAGACGTGAACTGTGGATATTGTATCTCAGACACAGTGCCTTTGACTGTTCAGAGATGTCACTAAACCCTCCCAACGTTGTAAACAAACGTGCATGAGCAGCGGCTATTAGACAGAGGGGGTCCGACAGCCGATCAGTTCCAGTCATTCCACCAGGATGGAGGTACATGGCTCGTGTTGTCTGTAGTTCAACCAAACCTAGACGGTCAATACCGCGGTTCAATCGCGTCCGCATTCTTACTTTGTGCCAGGAAGGGCTCTCAACAAGGGAGGTGTCCCGGCGTCTCGGAGTGAACAAAAGCTATGTTGTTCGGACATAGAGGAGATACAGAGAGACAGGAACTGTCGATGAAATGCCTCGCTCAGGCCGCCCAAAAGGGCACTTCTGCAGTGGATGACGGCTACCTACGGATTATGGCTTGGAGGAACCCTGATAGCGGTGCCACCGTGTTGAATAATGCTTTTCTTCCAGCCACAGGACGCCGTGTTACAACTCAAACTGTGCGCAATGGGCTGCATGATGCGCAACGTCACTCCCGACGTCCATAGTGAAGTCCATCTTTGCAACCACGACAGCTTGCATAGCGGTACTGATGGGTCGAACAACATGCCGAATGGACGGTTCGGGATTGGCATCACATTTTCTTCACCGATGAGTGTCGCATACGCCTTCCACCAGACAACCGTCGGAGACGTGTTTGGAGGCCACCCGGTCAGGCTGAAAGCCTTCACACTGTCCAGCGAGTACAGCAAGATGGAGGGTCCCTGCTGTTTTGGGGTGGCATTATGTGGGGCCGATGTACGCCGCTGGTGGTCACCGAAGGCGCCGTAACGGCTGTACGATACATGAATAGCGTCCTCCGACCGATAGTGCAACCATATCGGCATAATATTGCCGAGGCATTCGTCTTCACGGACGACAATTCGTGCCCCAGCCGTGCACATCTTGTGAATGACTTCCATCAGGATAACGACATGTTCTCCAGACATGAACCCTATCGAACATGCCTGGGATAAAATGAAAAGGGCTGTTTACGGACGACGTCACCCATCAACGGCTCTGGGGGATCTACGCCTAATCGCCGTTGAGGAGTGGGACATTTTGGACCAACAGTGCCTTGATGAAATTTGGATGCAAAACTTTTTTTCATGTGTATATTTCGGTGATTACAAACTCGATTTAAATTACAATAGAACTCTTCAGTATGAGCGTACTTGTCACTATTACGTTGCGCACAGTTTGACCTCAGTGCGTACACTGATTCGGTTGGGAAGATTGCCATAAATGTGATGTATCCTCTACTGAAGCAACGTGGCCCGCAACTATTGTAACTAGTCCTTGATACCTGTCACTTTGAGAACATTTCTCGTGAAGAACAGCGGTTTTCCTGACTATTTGAAAATGAACATAAACGGTCTCGACCGCAAGGAACCTTTATTTTGGTGGTTACCGGTTTCGGTCAGTTATTGACCATCTTCGGACCTCGTACCATGTTGGTAGGCGGCCGCGGAGCAATTAGAAAGGCGTAGTACTTAAGCAGTTTCGAGAAAATTGCAAGGGATGTCGTAAGCGTGTATGACGTACCGGTGTGTTGCGACCGTGAGTACGAAACGGGTGCGATCATGTGGTTGGCGTTCAGGCTACTTAATAGACTGATCGGTAATTTATATTTCTTTGAACGCTAGTCACATTACTTCATATACATTACATTTGAAAAGTAAAATTATGAAAAGGTACTTGTATTTGCATAAAATTTTATTGCACATTCACAGTTATTTGGTTGTTTGCTATTTTTTACTATCTCAACAAAAATTATATTCATAACTATAGAGAAGTAAATGACAAAACGCAAAACTTTTCCCGAAAATGTATGCCTGTCGTGATTTCCGAAATTACTTGCACCTAATATCAGGTAAGGTGCCTAGAACTGCTTTGCACCAGGTCGCCTCCATCTGCAGCCGTAAGTTTCAAGGACGAAGGATGTGCTTGGAAAGCCCTAGTCAGACATCGATAAATGAACGTGTAAATGACTTTATTTAATAATACTATGAATTATAATAAGCCAGAATACGAGGGTAATCAACGATTAATCGACGGATGCGGTTTCGACATTACAAATTGCAGCAAGGTTTTTGTCACACAGCCACGGGAAACAGAAATTGAAACGGCATCTGCTACATCGAATGAATGGAATTTTCCCGTATGTACATCTAATCTTCGGAATTCATGAGGAGAAACGAAGCTTGTTGACATTTTGAAAAATATCTCTATTCATAAATTACCTTCAAAATTTTCTCAACTACTATTTCGGATCAATTTTCCCAGTTTTCAAGCAATTATTAATCCATTTCCATTTCCAAATCCCAGTTCAATGGCAACCGTTTATAGGACGGTGCCAGGCGAACTATGAACAGACCTTTTAAATGCTGAGGTAACAATTTTTGTGGTCAATGATTGATATTAATGTTACACGGAACTAATGAAACTTTAATTGTATTTTTTACGTGTCCACGAGATTGGGAATTATAAAACCATTGACGGAGCAAACTAAGGGGAGTTAGAAAGGAAAAAAAAATTTCACAATTTCGGATTTTTATCTCATTATATAATTTGCAATTTTCAGAATAAAATGATACATATAACACAAATAAAATCACATAGGAAATAATTAGTTTTATTTTTTTAATTATAATTTACATTGGTTGAAAATGTAAAATTTTTAGTTGCATTACTTCAAGATCTAATACATTCGGTAATTTTTTATATAGAAGGCTATTGATTGCTGTGTTATAAAGGCTAACAGTGTTGGTGATGTCCAGAAGAATATGGGCACCAGGCTGAGGAAGCTGAAACAATGTTTGAGAGACAAGAAACTTTCTGATGGTACAACCATAAGAGGCAGGATGGCAGACAAAATGATTGGTGAACTACAGCAGTATTATGGGATTGCCATTAGAAATAATGCTGAGGATTTGTTAAAAATGAAGCAGGCAGTGTGGGCTACCTTCTTCCACAGACTGCCAACTGTTGAATAACCAGTACACCACCTTTGCCCTTCTGAACCTGATTCATGGTGCAACTATCGCAGTGCCCACTACTCAAACAGTTCATACAGCCTTAAACATTCCATCCCAGAGGCAGTCGTGGACGTCATAAAACCTTTTTACAGGAGACCTGGCAAATCCTAAATCACTGAAAAAGTGTCTGCATGGTCAGTCTCAAAATCCCAATGATTCATTCAATAATCTTATATGGACTCGCTTACAAAAAATGTTTCTGTTGGAATTAATACAATAAAGGGGGGGGGGGGGGGGGTCAGTGATGCTGTTACTGCTTTTAAGTATAGCAACATTGGTATGGTGGAAGTGCTACAGCATATGGGAATTAATCCTGGAGCAAACTGCATCAGAAAACTTGAAAGGATGGACTAGGTTCGCATTGTTGAAGCAGAGTATGCAGCTCAGTTGGCCGTTAAGGAATCCAGAAAGAAGAAAAGAAGAAAAAACTTAGAAAATGATCATTAGGATGACATACAGAATGGTGCAGGGTACTTCTGAGTGACTAAGAATTAAAAAAAAAATGAAGCATATATTAGGTGTGTTACAGTCTTTTGAAACTTTAGAAGCCATTATTTAAATTTTACATTTCCTGTATCATTTTTCCCTAAATCTCAGAAACCACCTCGAATAGAGAATTCAAATTTTTGGGGTGTATCAATATACATATCCTGAGTCTACTGCACTAAAAGAAGAACATAATGTTATGTATAATTAAAATTATTTAGGATAACGTACAAGATAAGTACACAAAAGTTTAACTGTGTCATTGAATCCACGCGTCCTTATTTCAACAAGTGACCTTCTGCCCACCAGAAAGTAAGTATTAATGGTTCGCTTATGCTACATGTACTTGGAGATACTAACCAACCTAAAAACATGGTTCTCCTAATAGCTATAATTGTTAATCTGCAAATGAAGTAAACACTGATGGAATGTTGTTCAGTACAACGTGCTGAGTCACCAATGGAAATACCTACACTTATATCCCTTACACATTGTATAAATGACTTCGGTGGCACTCTAACCAGCCATCTTAGATTGCAGATTATGCTGTTATTTGCCGCCAGTGAACTCATCAGATGATCAAAACCAACCGTTTAATGATTTAGATAAGATATCTGTGTTGTGGCAATTGGCTGTAAATAATAAAAAATGTGCGGCACATCCACTTGAGTGCGAAAAGGAATCGGTTAAATTTCGGTTACACGATAAATCGCACAAATCTATAGTCTGTCAGTTCAACTACATACTTAGGAATTACAATTACAACAGCTTAAACTGGAACGATCCCGTAAATAATGTTTATGCGAAGGTTGACTGAAGTCTGCGTTTTATTGGCAGAATGCTATAAGGTGAAACAGGTCTGCTAAAGAGAGTGCTTAAACTACAGTCTGGTGGCAGAAACCTAGGACGTGGAAATAAGTTGCACCCAAAGTTTTATATTGGAATCCGCTCATGAAGCACGCAAATAAACAGAATCTACAGAGTGCAGCTTTGGCATTGCTGGGTAATTTTAGGTAGACAGTAGAATACGGTAACGCACATTTTTCTGAAGGTTTACATTTGATTATACAATAGAAATCTGATTATTTCCTCATGTTGACTAAATAATTCCTTTTTCTTTTGCTGATTGGGTGATAGTGTAGAACTGTAAAGGTGTGTAAGAGGTATTTCAAAAATGCTCCCGAATTCCTGTGTTAATCAAAGTTAGAATTCCAGAATGAGATTTTCACTCTGCAGCAGAGTGTGCGCTGATATGAAACTTCCTGGCAGATTAAAACTGTGTGCCCGACCGAGACTCGAACTCGGGACCTTTGCCTTTCGCGGGCAAGTGCTCTACCAACTGAGCTACCGAAGCACGACTCACGCCCGGTACGCACAGCTTTACTTCTGCCAGTACCTCGTCTCCTACCTTCCAAACTTTACAGAAGCTCTCCTGCGAACCTTTGGAAGGTAGGAGACGAGGTACTGGCAGAAGTAAAGCTGTGCGTACCGGGCGTGAGTCGTGCTTCGGTAGCTCAGTTGGTAGAGCACTTGCCCGCGAAAGGCAAAGGTCCCGAGTTCGAGTCTCGGTCGGGCACACAGTTTTAATCTGCCAGGAAGTTTCAGAGTTAGAATTGTTCGTTACTGCAAACGCCGGCCGCGGTGGTCGAGAGGTTGTAGGCTCCTCAGTCCGGAACCGCGCGACTGCTACGGTCGCGGGTTCGAATGCTGCCTCGGGGATGGATGTGTGTGACGTCCTTAGATTAGTTCGGTTTAAGTAGTTCTAACTTCTAGACGACTGATGACCTCAGTTGTTTAGTCCCATAGTGCTCAGAGCCATTTGAACCATTTGGTTACTGCAAGCGCCAAGAGAATCCGGTTGATCATCACCGAAAGTAAGACGAGAGGAAAGACTGGGCACATTGATCTCCACGAACAACTGCTGGCTGATTCAAACATGCCAATTTAAAGAATGTGTATCGACGAATACGTCAAAACGTCGTATCGCGAAGTTTCTAAACGATCACAGAATTGAAAGAGAATCTGGGAGAGGACCACTAGAAAAACATAGCTGTTCCGAACTTCCGGATTTCGAATTTCTTCAGTATCGTATACTGGAAAGGCACGGCAAACATCGTGATGGGTGGGAAGCAGTAAAATTGTGCAGGGCAGTTGATCGTGGTCAAGGTAAAAAAAAATTTCAAGCAATCTACGAGGGCTGTCCAGAAAGTAAGTTACGATCGGTCGTGATATGGAAACGACTATGAACATCCGATAAAGCTTTGCAAAGATGTGTTGGGCAGTGTCTCTAGTATGACTCTAGGTAGAATTATGTCGCTCTTTTCATTCCTGAGCTCTTAGTGAGGGCGTAAAGATGTTATAGAAAATAGTGTCTCCCGCCAAGTACGAGGGCCTGGTGAGAATTTTCCTCTGAAGCTTAGCAACCAACATTCCATAGCTGTGGTGCGATTTCTTCTTCAAGACAATTCTCAGCATCATTCTGCAGGGGCAATGAAGATGTTCCTGCATCGTTTCAATTGGAAATGTTTTGTTACCCACAATACAGCCCGTAATTGTCTCCCACTGAGTTTCATCTCTGCTCAAACGAACCGCTGGCTATGAAGACAACATTTTGGCACAGACCACGAGCTTTAGGCGAGCGTAGAGAATTGGCGGAAAGCACTGGCGGCTGCCTTCTATGATGAGGGTATTGGAAAGTTGGTACAACGCTACGACGAATGTCTGAGTCAGAACGGCGACTACGCAGAGAAGTAGCTGAAAGGTGTAGCTAACTGTTACAAGTGAAACATTTCTTATTTTCACTGTGATTTTCATTTCGCGATCAATCGTAACATACTTTCTGGACAGCCCTCGTATACTCGATAAACGCAACGAAAGGGGTGACAAACCGTTGGTTGAAGTTAGCATTAGAGTTATGGGAGCTATAGTGATTTGCATGCAGCAGAGGTTAGTTGCCATGATAACTGAGACGCGAATTCATGAGAACGCTAATGTTGCCGCACCTACAGAAAAAAATGGTTCAAATGGCTCTGAGCACTATGGGACTTAACATCTGAGGTCATCAGTCCCCTAGAACTTCTTAAACCTAACTAACCTAAGGCCATCACACACATCCTTGCCCGAGGCAGGATTCGAACCTGCGACAGTAGCAGTCGCGCAGCTCCGGGCTGAAGCACCTAGAACCGCTCGGCCACCACGACCGGCTGCACCTGCAGAGGTCAAGAGGAAAGAGGAGGACGATGATGACGCATTGTGACGTGTGATCCAGGAGATGAATAGTGACCAATCACGGATTAGGGATTCAGTCGACATTTACAGTAAGTATACATATGGTAGAGTGTTGGCCCTCTGCAGTGTATGGCTGAACTTAAAAAGATCGTAGACTTCGGTCGCGATGTTGTGTTACTGGCCAGTTGTGGGATCTCGTACGTACTTGTATTTCGCAGTACTCGTACTTTTGGACTGTGCAAGAATAGTTGTTTCACTGAAACCAGCAAACTGCACTGATAAACACACAGTGGAACTGAATATAAAACTAGTGCCCCCTGAAGTGAGTACTTTCCCGCTGGAACTGTTGCCGCATATCGTATGTCCACGAAAACTCGATGGCACCCTGCTTTCAGTCGTAGTCGCACGTATGATTACAGGTGCTACAGCACGTTACCCGACCATACCACAGGTTGCACTGGCTAAAGAAAGAATTGCTCAGGAAATGATGACTTTGGAGTGTCCTGCTCATATGACGAAGTTGGCCGATATTCGGGGCTGTTTCTCTGGTAATAACAGAGCTCTCTTGCAGACGGTGGCAGATAAATTCGATTGCTGGATTTCATAACCAAACGGTCTAACAGTAATCCACTCCATGACACTTCTTGTAACCAAGACTTCTAGGAATAGTGCTACAGTGTCTAAACCAGGGAAAACCATTGCTAATGTAATAAAGGAAAAGCATCAAAAACCTGTTGTTACTGATGTCGTGGTCCAGAGATATTATCGTACTAGTAAACCGCCAGTGCCACAAATTGAAGCGATAGAAACAGGATTGAACCAACAGATACTGGAAATGTAAGAAATAATTATCCGTTCGCAGAGCACCAGTTCCTATGTGCCGTTGCTTCGGAAGAAGGCTGCGCAGAATTCAATGAATTACAGACTCGATGTGTGTCGAGAACGAGGACGTGCAATAAGGCCTGTGACCGTTGCAGCACATACACTGATGATACAAAACATTATGACCACCTGAAACTTCCTGGCAGATTAAAACTGTGTGCAACAGAACTAAAAAAAAATAAATATATAAAAAGTACTTTTCTCACTGCAGTGTATGTTAAAAAAGAAATGTCCAACTAGACTGATACATTAGACGATGACAGTGTTTTCGATAATGATGATGAAGGTGGTTAAACATTCACCAAACAATTTGGACCAAAATGTAATATAGAAGTATGTTATAAGTAAAAAAATTACAAAAAATATGTATATCTTACCATCAAAATTCTCGTATTGCGTTTAATTTCGTAACATTTTTTGTTTTCATTCTGTTTTTGGTATTTTAGAGCTCCAAAAACCTTTTACGACAGAGCCAGGATTGGACTCACCGAATATCATGCGTACATATATTTTTCAACACAATTCCATCATAACATGTTGGTTGTAAGCCATTTCCACTTCGAGAGAAATGTTTCAAATCTGACACTACGCTTATCTGGCCTCTGCCAGAGTATTGCTGTGTTGTTTGTGATCCTTACTAGGTACGATTTATGGAGGAAATCGAAAAAGAACCAAGTAAGGCAGCTCATTTTTTATCATAGCGAAATCAGAGAGTGTCACCGATACGATAAGGGTATAGGAGGCGGCAATCCTTAAAACAAAGGCGTTTTTCGTCGCGGCAAGATCTTTTCGCGAAATTTCAATCATGAACTTTGTCCTATGAACTCAAAAATATTCTTCTGACACCAGCCTACATAGGGAAAGACGATTATCTAAGCAAAATGAGAGAAATCACAGCTCGCAGAGAAAGAATTAAGTATCCGTTTATCCCATGTGCTACTCGAGATTGGAACAGTAATGAAATAGTCTGAAAGAGGTTCTGTGACCACTCTCTCAAACATTAAAAAGTGATTTTTGCTATCAAAAACCGTCTTGATCACAATTTATTTATTACCGTGACCGGTTTCGACCACCACTGTGGTCATCTTCAGACCAATGAGCAAGAATTAAATTGTGATCAAGACTGTTTTTGATAGTAAATATTTGTAACACATTGATCACTGTTCACTCCCACAACGTATTCAAAAGTAATTAAAAAGTGAACTGCAGAATAGTCATTTAGATGTGCATGTAGACTGCGCCACGCGCAATAAAGGGTTTGGCTAGCAGTAGCGACTCTCCTGAAAAAGCCAAAAGGAGCGCTCGTTGTAAATCGTGATATAAATGGCGTCTCACATCGTAACAAGAACACCTCTGGAAGAGTGTGGTCTTCCGCGGGCAGAGTCGGTTAATATAAACGTTTTCTGGGTGAGGTATCGCGTCGTACTGTAAAATGGCTTTCACTGAATAATAGGAACGTCACGGCGCCTGTTGCACTAGACATCCTCTGGTACTACGTCCTACCACATACATATGACGCCATACTGCACACAGAAAACTTCCATTTTAAGAAAATGTATACCCCGCTAATCAACAAAATGATCTGAGACAATGCATAAGCGGTATTGGACTATTATAGACGTCAAATTAGGTATTACGAGGGCTGTCCAGAAAGAAATTTCCGATCGGTCGCGAAATGGAAACCACAGTGAAAACCAGAAACGTTTTATTTGCAACAGTTAGGTACACCTTCCACCTACTTCTCTACACATTCAACGCACCAACTTCGAGTTTTGTCGTAGTGTTTTATCAAGTTTCGAATATCCTCGTCATAGAAAGCAGCCACCTGTGCTTTCGGCCAGTTACCTGCACTGGTCTGTGGCTCTTTGTCTGTGGAAAAATTTTGTCTTCATAGCCAGTGGTTCTTGTGAGTAGAGATGAGACTCAGGGGCAGCCAACTACGGACTGTATTGAGGGTGATCAAACACTTCTCATCGGAAACGCTGCAGGAGCGTCATCATTGCCCCTGCAGTGTGCGGCCGAGAATAGGCATGAAGAAGGAACTGCTCGACAGTTGTGCTATGTGGGCTGCATGACACAGGCGAAATCTCTAACCAGGCCCTCATACTTCGTGGGAGTCGCTATTCCCTATCCATCTTTACGTGCTCACTGTTCACTCAAAACTGAAAAGACCGACGCGACACGATCGACGGGCATACTAGAGACACTGCCCAACGCAACCGTGCAAAGCTTTACCGGATTTTCCCAGTGGTTTCCATTTCGCGACCGATCGGAATTTTACTTTTGGATAACCCTCTTACTTAATATTGGGCTGTTAAACGTGTTCACGTCGCTGAAAGAATCTATACGAAACTATAATACTGAGCCTAATCACGGACATTCACTATATAAGTGCCACTGTTCTTGTATTTCATCCATACAAAATCATAGCTGAATATACTGGTGTTACCTTAGGAGAAAGTCTCAGTTGACTACGCTTTCAGGAAAATTAATCATCATGTGTACTGATGTACCAACCGACTCACCATTATTTCCCTTCGGGCAGGTATCACAGTCGAACAACATTTCTGAAACCATAGTATTTCCAAATTCCAATGATGCTTTTCACATTCACTGTAGTGCCCGATTTTGGTTATGATACCAATATCCAGTGGCAGTTGATGCACTTCAGGTCACGAAATCACGCTGTCCAGTCACCGGCAACAAGCAACAAACAATGCGTCAGGATTGCTATCGACTGCTTTCTATCAAGAGCTTCTTGGAGACTAACACACTTAGAGAGTATTTTCAAGTATCCATTGGGTGAAATATTAACTGGAGCTCCTCGAGTAACTATTTACTTTCAGTAGATAGGATACGCAATACATCTTTGAAAAATGATCATGTGAAGGTTACTGATAGAGTGGTAAAGAGAAGTGTCAAGTGCTATCCAGATGACTGTGAAAAAATATTGTCTAAAACGAACATTCAGAATGTGGATAATCTGTGTGTTTCTCTGTTCACTTCTGCGGTATTTGCGCTCAGCAGTTTCTAAATCACAGACTGCATACTAATTGTAGCTATTCAGCCACTTTCTGCTATTATTCGTTAAATGCAACGATTTCACTGATCTGCTGTGTGCAGTTGCTCCAGGCCTCTGCAACTTCTCTGCTCCACTGACCCTGAGTTATCAGTCCATTGATACCTTTTTCGTGGAACAATACCACCGCGTCCTCACCGATCCTTTTAAATCATCTTGCTTTTACATTTATGTTGCAAATAATTATTACCTTTCGTGCTCATAATTATATTGAAAATACTTCTTCGTCCTCCTTGCCCAGTATTGCCATGGCAAATATTCAGTTCTTCTCCAGTGCGTTGTTGACAGAGGCGTACACTAACAAATTTCTTCATACATTCTGTTTTCATGATGGTTACCGTTCAGCCGTAACTGTGGTACTCCCTTCAGCTGTCACTTGTAATGCTATATTCGAAACAGTATAAGTGTTACACTTTTTCCCCAGAACTTCCTTCAAGTACAATTAGGAACAAGTTAGGAATTTTCCTACCTTCATTTCTTTCCTCTTTGTTTTATTCTAACTGAAACATTGCACTAAGCGGAATGTTCAAGTGATAGCACAGGTCTCAGACCTTCTTACTTCCACCCTTTGCTATTTAAGTCGTTCGTCTCCTTCGCTCTTTTGCCTACGTCCTGAAATTTTGTTGTAATTCATTGGCGTCCAAGTCAACACACAGCTTCCACAGGTGGTTACGAGCTAAACACTGCCTTACACACTAGATAACATTCGTATATTTCGATTTTCTATTCCACCGGTTTTTGTGAATTGTATAAAGTATTCACCAGTTCCATGGCTTCCCTTACCTGATTCTACCATAGGAATAGAATAATTACAAAACGCCTTCGACAGTTTAAAGGAGAAAATGATGTCCTAAATCGTCGAGTTAATGCCTTGTCCCTGAAGGCTATTAGCTGGGAGTAAAGCTGTGTACTAACAGAAGGCACAGTCGGTTGCTGTGGGCTAGAACGACTCCTGTGTGATACGAAGACCCTAAATGGCGAAGAAGACTTCGTATCATAAGGCACAAAGTGCGGTATTCCATCTCGAAACACTGTGACAGGTTAAAAGCTGAGCATTGGATGGGTGTTTGATCCAAGAATCTTGTCCTTCGCTGTTAGAGATCCTGTCACGTGAGCTACTTTCTATCTTTCCTTTTTTTACAGAAGAATTTGTCCTCTTACCCTGGAAAACGTTTATATTTACACACGGAAATAGTAACGGCTACACACATTGCCAGCCAAAAATACATTTGTGGATTTTATTTAAATAATTTGTTATGTAATTATATCATTCTCAGTGTCTTAAGTCCAAATTAAATATACAAATAGAATAAATGTCTGTTTCCTAATTTACATCCTAGAAACCTTGGCACGGACATCTTAGTTCCTTACAAAGCCTGAAGAGTTTTTTTTTTGGCCTTGGTGTTTCATAACGCATAAGCAAACGCTTCCTTATGTAATTACCACACAGTGCAATATTTCCATCTCCAATGAAAGGTTTGTTATGTAGAGGAAACATCTGAATGCATTCTCTTCAACATTCCCATTGCTTGAGTGGGTAAGAGGGAAAGGCATAACTTTAAAGAAATTTCCCAGACATTTGAATAAGCATGTAACAGCTTTAATGTCCGTTGGAAATCTGGTTTCAGTTCTTTCAGAATCTAAAGCTAACACAAACACTTCCACTCAAGATGCCTGAAGAGTATGAAACAATACTGGTGAACTTTTGCTTTGTATGTAAAATAGCTCACTGGATGAGAATCTGGGAAGAAGTTCTTTGCGTGACAGGCTGGCAAAGAAGCAAGCCCAACTAAGTGTTACAGATAACTGACACGCCGGTATTCTATAATTAACACTAATATTAAACTAATGTGCTTCAGTCTACATTCTTCAACTACTATGTACCTCAAAAAGTCAGAACTACGTGTCTCTCCAAATTTTGCTTTATGAACTGAATCATCAAAGTGCTGTAGCAATTTTAATTCATAAATTGCTGCAATTCCATTAAGATAGTGATCAAACTGAGTACAGTATCTCACCAAATCATGTTTGTTTTCCATCACAGTGCGACAGTCGGATGGTTCCTGAGATACCAATGTCATACAGAACCTTTCTTCGATGTCCCGTGTATCACGGTCTCCATCATTTGGCAACGACAAAAACTAACCAGTCGCTTTTTTCTGCATTTCTTAAAGTTCTTAATTACTTTTTGATATCATCTCTTAATAACTTACTTCCACGACAGATAGACATTGTCAATATCGAGTTAAGGTTGGCGTAACGTAACATCTCTCCTGAGCTTTTCTGCACCTTGAAACGTTTCCTCGCAATCAGTTTCGGCAGTATTATGTTACAAATATAGTCGAACTGCTGCACGAGCGTAGTAACGTACTGCACCCAAATACAGTTATAACGAAGTGGGATACGAGCGTTCTTTTCGATTACATTTCTGAGGTGCTTAAAGAAATAACTGTTTTGATCAGTCATTCTGTCTCCAGATTCAACACTGGTATCGTTTCCCGTACGCTGTGTTTCAATCTTCCTTCTCTTTGGAGGTTCGTACTGGCATCGGCCAGCAGCACTGTCCGATTGTTCTATGGTGTATGGTTACACTTCAAGACCTTTCAGCCTACGTTTGTGAACTTTTGTCCGGAAATGATTAGTCAGTAGAGATTCAGCAACAAAATATCTCACATAGTGCAAGGAATAAAAATCTGTGCTTTTCTAGGTCTATCCACATATATATTTTGATTTAGTAGCCGTCTTGCATCCTTTTCTTCCATATCCCCATCAAACTCGTCAGAGACTTTCGTTCGGTGCTTCGTTCTCGAATCCTTCTTAAAACAAGTATCGCCTTTATGATGTTTTTTCCCTATATCATTCTTTCGCGTAGAATCGCTTCAGTATGTCTGACGATATCACAAAAATTCACAAACCCGCCATCGAGGAATCACTTACGACCACGCCCCCCTCCCCTCCCCCACGGTAGATTCTATTTTGACTATAAGTCTCTCCTATTTTCCATACTACCCACCTGCGTGCCTTCCTGGACGAGCACTCTCCAAAGAAAGGAGCGGTAACCAGCAAGGAAATTCCATACAGCGCCGAATCTGCCACAAAGTAAAAGACCCAATATGGAAACAATCCCTAGGATGAGATAAAGCCATTCTCTGGGATATTCAGAAAGTACAGTCAGGTATGCGTAAGAACTTGAGTGAAATCTGGGAAGCAGGAGATACAATATGCAAACACGCAGAATACAGTGCTGCGATCGACAACGCCTTTATAAGACAAGTGTCTGGAACAGTTGTTAGATCGGTTACTGCTGCTAATGTGGCAAGTTATCCAGATTTAAGCGAGCTGGAACGTGATGTTATAGTCGGTGCACGAGCGATGGAACAAAGCATCTCCGAGGTAGCGATGAACTGGGAATTTCCCCGTACGACCATTTCACGAGTGAACCGTGAATATCAGGATTCCGGTAAAACATTAAATCTCCGACACCGCTGCAGCCGGTAAAGGGTGCTGCAAGAACGGGACCAACGTTGACTGAACAGAATCGTTCTACGTGACAGAAGTGCAACACTTCTGCAAATTGCTACAGCTTTCAATGCTGGGTTATCAACAACTGTCAGCGAGCGAATTATTCAACGAAACATCATCGATACGGGCTTTCGGAGTCGAAGGCCCATACGCGTACCCTTGATGACTGCACAACACATAGCTTTAGGCCTCACCTGGGTCTGTCAACACCGACACTGGACTGTTGATGAGCGGAAACATGTTGCTTGATCGGACAAGTCTCGTTTCAAATTGTATCGAGCGGATCGACGTGTACGGTGTGGAGTCAACCTCATGAATCAATGGGCCCTGTGTGTTGGCAGGGGACTGTACAAGCTCGTGAAGGCTCTATAATGGTGAGGATCGCTTGTAGCTGGAGTGGTATGGGACCCCCGATACAGCTGGGTACGACTTTGACGGGTGACACGTAGGTAAGCATCCTGTCTGGTCACCTGCATCCATTCATGCCCAGTGTGCATTCTGACGGGCCTGCTCAAGTACAGCAGGACAATGCGACACACCACACGTCCAGAATTGCTACAGAGTGATTCCAGTAACACTCTTCTGATTTTTAACACTTCCGCTGGCCACAAACTCTCCAGACATGAACATTATAGAACAGATCTGGGATGCCTTGCAATGTGCTGTTTATAAGAGATCTCCACCACCTCGTACTCTTACGGATTTATGAGCAGCCCTGCAGGATTCATGGTGTCAATTCCCCCCAGCACTACTTTAGACATTAGTCGAATTCATGTCACATCGTGTTGCGACACTTCAGCGTGCTCGCGGGGGCCTTACTCGATATTAGGCAGGTGTACCAGTTTCTTTGGTTATTCAGTGTATAATGACTTGCAGTTTCGTCAGGTAAATCAAGTAAACTTAATACTTTTATAGTATTACTGCTGAAAATAAGAAATTAGTGTTTTTGAAGCTGGTAATATTAACTCGTTGTTATTAAAGGTGTGTGTAGGTGTGTCTGTTTGTATCTCTGTGATGGACAATATGCCAAACAGCACCGACTTCTCCCATAACATACGTAATTTCGTACACATAGACAAGTTACTCTCGTGGTGGAGAAGCAGCTGCCGACTCCAACGGTTGCCTGTAAAATTCTTTGAAATGCAACAGACTGTATTCTGACCGCTACTAACCTCCACATTAACATTACATATCGCTTGTGAATCTCAAAAAACACCACTTATACAATGTGGCGGCTAACAATGACTGTTTCATAGCACACACGTCCTCTCGTTATCCTGTCTCGCAAAGAAGTCCGGTGAGATTCCCATTTTCTTACTTTTCTTCGCTCGCCATGGAATAACGCTAAGTCCAGGAATAAATATTTTGCTCCCGCAGGCGAAGCGCACTACCTGGTGATATACAGGGTGATTCAAAAAGAATACCACAACTTTAGGAATTTAAAACTCTGCAACGACAAAAGGCAGAGCTAAGCACTATCTGTCGGCGAATTAAGGGAGCTATAAAGTTTCATTTAGTTGTACATTTGTTCGCTTGAGGCGCTGTTGACTAGGCGTCAGCGTCAGTTAATGCTAAGATGGCGACCGCTCAACGGAAAGCTTTTTGTGTTATTGAGTACGGCAGAAGTGAATCGACGACAGTTGTTCAGCGTGCATTTCGAACGAAGTATGGTGTTAAACCTCCTGATAGGTGGTGTATTAAACGTTGGTATAAACAGTTTACAGAGAATTGGTGACAGAGCACTTCATCACTGGCCTCCAAGAAGCCCTGATCTTACCCCCTGCGATTTTTTCTTATGGGGGTATGTTAAGGATATGGTGTTTCGGCCACCTCTCCCAGCCACCATTGATGATTTGAAACGAGAAATAACAGCAGCTATCCAAACTGTTACGCCTGATATGCTACAGAGAGTGTGGAACGAGTTGGAGTATCGGGTTGATATTGCTCGAGTGTCTGGAGGGGGCCATATTGAACATCTCTGAACTTGTTTTTGAGTGAAAAAAAACCTTTTTAAATACTCTTTGTAATGATGTATAACAGAAGGTTATATTATGTTTCTTTCATTAAATACACATTTTTAAAGTTGTGGTATTCTTTTTGAATCACCCTGTATATTAACTTTAAATCGCAGTGGGAAGGTCGTTTGGCCGATTCAGAATTTCTACTGTTCAGCATGGGCAAACG
The DNA here is from genome assembly GCF_023864345.2 of Schistocerca serialis cubense. Classification (NCBI taxonomy): domain Eukaryota; kingdom Metazoa; phylum Arthropoda; class Insecta; order Orthoptera; family Acrididae; genus Schistocerca; species Schistocerca serialis. The sequence continues at coordinate 114,723,252 of NC_064645.1, read as the reverse complement.
GGTACTGGCCGTAAATTTCTCATGTATTACGAAAGTACCCCACTATCGCGTTGCGAGTCTTGTCGTGTCGCTATGGTCTGAAACATTAGTATACAGGGTGAGTCACCTAACGTTACCGCTGGATATATTTCGTAAACCACATCAAATACTGACGAACCGATTCCACAGACCGAACGTGAGGAGAGGGGCTAGTGTAATTGTTTAATACAAACCATACAAAAATGCACGGAAGTATGTTTTTTAACACAAACCTACGTTTTTTTAAATGGAACCACGTTAGTTTTGTTAGCACATCTGAACATATAAACAAATACGTAATCAGTGCCGTTTGTTGCATTGTAAAATGTTAATTAAATCCGGAGATATTGTAACCTAAATTTGACGCTTGAGTACCACACCTCCGCTGTTCGATCGTGTGTATCGGAGAGCACTGCAACATACATCGCGTTTCTACAGGATGATCTGCCAACGTTGCTCGAAAATGTCCCACTGGAAACGCGTCGACGTATGTGGTATCAGCATGATGGTGCACCTACACATTCCGCAATTAACACTAGGCTGACCCTTGACAGAATGTTCGACGGGCGTGTCATAGGACGTGGAGGACGCATAAATTGGCCAGCCCGTTCTCCTGATCTTACACCTCTGGACTTCTTTCTGTGGGGTACGTTAAAGGACAATGTGTACCGTGATGTGCCTACAACCCCAGAGGATATAAAACAACGTATTGTGGCAGCCTGCGGCGACATTACACCAGGTGTACTGCGGCGTGTACGACATTCATTACGCCAGAGATTGCAATTTTGTGCAGCAAATGATGAGCAAATGATGGCCACCATCTGTTGGCCTGACATGTCGGGACACACTCTATTCCACTCCGTAATTGAAAACGGGAACCACGTGTGTACGCGTAGCTCATCCCTCATGGTAATGTACATGTGCGTCAGCGAGAAAGACCAATAAAAAGGTGTTAGCATGTGGACGTAATGTGCTGTTCCAGTCCATACACACGATCGAACAGCGGAGGAGTGGTACTCAAGTGTTAACTTTAGGTTACAATATCTCCGGATGTAGTTAACATTTTACAATGCAACAAACGGCACTGATTACGTATTTGTTTATATGTTCAGATGTGCTAACAAAACTAACGGGGTTCCATTTAAAAAACGTAGGTTTGTGTTAAAAAACATACTTCCGTGCATTTTTGTATGGTTTGTATTAACCAATTACACTATCCCCTCTCCTCACGTTCGGTCTGTGGAATCGGTTCGTCAGTATTTGATGTGGTTTACGAAATACATCCAGCGGTAACGTTAGGTGACTCACCCTGTATATGACGGGGGTAAAGCCGAAGTGGTGTAAGTCACGTTTTTAAATTATTGACTTAAGTGCTGCAATACAATTTTGAAATATACATCTGTTAAATGGAAGAATGGTGTAACTCACAGTTTTGTTCTTACCCCATAGATGCCGTTAGCAGTTTCACTTGTGAATGAAACGATCGCTTTGTTTCCAGGCATTGCGGTGCAAGTCTGACTTACGCCATTATCCCTCTAAGTGCTTCTCAGGTGAGCTTTCGTACTTTGTAGTTTACGTGTTTTGGTGAAGATGGATCTTTAATTTGATGAAGACACAAGTAGTGAATCCAGTATATTGCAAAATGCTGTATCTAGTGATGATTATGATCCTTCAGAGAATGAAATGTTTGGCTCTTCAGGTAAGTTTATCTCACGTATTCTATCATTTGCCCAATTACGGTAGTAACACATTATCATGTCTTTGAAGTTTAACAATGACTGGCCTATAAACGTAATTCCACTGAAAATAATAGCAAACGTGGTGCGCAAGCTAAACGATGTAGCATGATTTCTGCAAAACAATTCGTAAAAATAATAACAGTCTTGATACACAACCTCAAAACGTCGTAGCATAACATTCGGAAAATAATTATGCGTGTTTGTTTGGTTGCAGAGGAAGAAGTGGAAATAACAGAACATGAATTACCAAATCGAAGTAGAAAGAGGCAAAAAAGGGGGAGTACGAAGCAGGAAAGAAAGAAAAAAAAAAAGAAATTTGGGTCCGTCATATGAAACTAAGGAAGGGAGAAAGGTTCCTGAAAAGACGTTCTCAAACATAAATTGTAACTGCTGATTAAAATGTATAGATAAGATATCAGAAGTGGCACGCACAGGTTCATTTGAAACATTTTGGAATTTAGGTTCTTTTTCCTGTCAGAATGCTTTTCTATGAGGGTTGATTAAGCAAATAAGTCCTCATCACAGGCGTCCTAAAGATGGGTCAAGATTGCCAAAGTCAACCAGCAATCAATTTTATATTCAAGTTGATGGAACTAGTGTTAAAGTATGCAAAAAATATTTCCTTCAAACATTCCAAATATCAGACAGGCGGATGACCAGAGCTGTACAAAAGTTGAAAATGGGAGAGCAACCAGGATCGGACAAACGAGGAAGTGCGATACCCGTGAACAAAATCTCTGATCAAAGATTGGATATTGTCCGGAAGCATATTTCATCATTCCCCTCATACTAGTCTCATTATACAGGAGTTCAAAATCCAAACAGAAAATATTTATCCCCTGACCTTAATGTACGACTTATGTATAACTTATAGAGAGAATACTGCAAAGAGAAAAAAATTTTACCTGTTAAAGAGCCGATTTACCGCAGATCTTTCAGTCATGACTTCAACTTGTACTTTCATGCTCCACGTAAAGATACCTGTGTGAAGTGTGACAAGTCCACTTTAGAAGATGCAATAGAAAGAAAGAACGTGGAAGTACAAAACGAACTTCATCCTGGAAAGGCGAAGGTTGCTAGAATATCCATGAAATTAGATAACGAAAAGTCACAGAGAGATAAATTGCACTATGCCTTCACTTTTGACTTGCAGAAAGCTCTACCATTCCCCAAACTGGCCACTTCTGTGGCCTATTATAAAAGAAACATGTGCTTATACAATCTTGGCTGTCATGAGCTGTCAACTGATATTGGCTTTATGTACACATGGGATGAGACAATGGCCTCACGTGGGTCACAAGAAATAGGTTCTTGTGTTACAAAACATATTACTACAAGAGCTTCAGTTTCAAAACATGTTGTCATGTATAGTGACACTTGTACGAGGCAAACAGGAATTTGAAATTTACATTGTGTCTCATGAAATTGCTTCTCACCAATGTTAACATCGACATTATGGACCATAAATTTATGGTTAATGGCCACTCCTATCTCCCTAATGATTCAGATTTTGGATCTATAGAATCCTATGCAAGAGGTAAAACAATTTATGTTCCTGCTGATGGGCGCTCCATAATCGCTAAGTCAAGAAGTAAGAAAGCTGTTACTGTTACGCAAATGTGACGTGAAGACTTCAAGTTTGCGAAGAATCTTGAACAAGCTATTACAGGGAGAAAACAAAATGTCGCTAAAAAACCAGTGTCGTGGTTTAATATGCAGTGGATTCGTTTACTGAAGAATGAACCAATTTTGATCTATTACAAGGAGACTCTTAATGAGGATTTTCCATTCTCCGCGCTATGTCTAAAGCCAGTCAAACCAGGAAGGCCAGTTTCACGTATTGCTATGGAAATCCTATACCATGGACCAAGACCTGTAACAAAGGAAAAGAAAAGGGACGTGCTATATCTTCTACTGTACATTCCACGCATCAACCATGCTTACTTCCAGGGACTTACAACAGCTGAAGCAACAGAAGATGAAGCAGGCCCGCTGGATGTTGTTGATACTGAACGTGACTGACCATTGTCGTAGCTAAGAAAGGATATTTCGTTGTATTGCGCTTGGTTATTTCTGAAACATATCATTTGCCATTATAAATACCTTTTGGTTTTATTTAAATTTACTGCAAATACAAGATAGGTTAAAGTGAAACGTCCCCTTAGAACAATTATACACGACTGTCCTTAAACTGAGACAATATTTTCAGCGCAACGCAATCTATCAAAGATCCCTGCAAAAGAATGGCCTGAGTAACATTAAACTATACCTTTCAGAAATCACTTACCTCACAAAAATCTTCATTACTCGAACTACTGCAATACAGCGAGCGCCACTACTGCCAGCTAAATAAAAGATTCAAACTACGGAAGGCACTAACTACTGATAGGGATAGTTAGCAAATGAAAGATTTTGATAGAGAACAAACAATGTATTTACCTTAATAGGGTTGAAAAGTCATAATATACATAGCAGTTCCTGACATCCAGTCTTACAAATTTCAAAACTCCGCCATCTCTCTCCCCACATCCACCACTGCTGGCGGCTCACCTCCAACTGCGCAACGCTACGTGCTGTTCACAGCCAGCTGCCTAACACTACAATGGCGAGTATTACAACAATGCAAAGCAGCCACAGACTGCACACAGCACAGCCAGTGATTTTCATACAGAGGTGGCGTTACCAATAAAAAAACCTAAACAGCCTACATACATAGCCCCCATGCTCCCCACAAAAAATTTTACAAATTGTTTTGGGCAGTGGCCAATAATGATTTGATAAAATTTTTCATAATTACAATAACAAAGACATCAATTGCACACACTTATTGATACGATTTTGGTCAAAAGCTAAACTTTCTCTCAGTCCATAAAGATAGTCCTGATCATTCGTCATAATAGTAATTACAGTTTTTTTCCCAAAGTCTCATTAGTAAAAGAAATTGCACACAGAAGTAGTGGATTTCCATGCAGTCTTGAACAAGTAGTGTTGTCCTTCCAACGGAAAGACAGTGCTGACTCTTGACATGCAGACAGGTAATGCGCCACAACAGAGCAAACCCACAGCAGAGTCAGTCGAAGTTTTGAATATTGGTAGGTAGGTCATCACAGAGCAGACCACTGTAGTCCTGGTAGAGATTACGATATTGGTGGGCCACCAGGGGTGCAGACCCACTGCAGTCCTTGTAGAATTAATGGTATTGGTGGGCCATCAAAGATGCAGACCCACTGTAGTCCATGTAGAGGCGGCCAGCAGCCACTTGTTGCGACTGTGCAGGTGCACAATCACCATCGAAGAGTCTTGCGGAGAATATAGCAAGTCCATAAACCACCACTTGTGCACGCACAGAAAATTTTTTTTTGAAATGTCCTTAGAACCAGCAATGCTGTTATCCAGTCCCTTGCTGAATTATTAACACACGTGCAAACACTAACAGTCCCTACTTCTCACATATTGTCCATATACTATGACCAACAGAAACGTGTGCAGAGAAATGTAATTTACAAGTTACTTAATTTGATGAACTGGTGTCAATTACAATTTTATAACATAAGAATACAATAACAAAGGTATAAAATACATCATTAAAGAACATAACAATACAGATAAATTTGTAGTAGTACAGGCTTTACTAAAGAATAGAAATAAACAGATACATCAATGTTACAGGAATTATGACATAAGTAAATATATAAAATAATGAGAATAGTTCTCGAAACATTAATTTCACACTTGAGCATTGAAACAGAACAGAATTAATAATGTCTAAACATCTCTAGAAAGTAAATAATACATTATTAATGCCAATTATATTTGAGGATAACAGTATTCCTCATCATAGTGAATGTAGCTTAGTATTAGAAGAAAAAAAAATTCTATGAAACTACACAGAGACAGGAAAAAACAAATACACAAGGGTACACAAACACATAGCGGGATAACACAAAAGGAAAGGACAGGGTTTGTTTTCAGTGTAACATTTGGTACTGCAGTCCAACACAAAACTTCATTCCGTAGATCTTTCGTCTTATATCAACCTTTGCTTCCACCAAAAAAATCCCATCCAAGCATGCTTTCTGTATTTATTTCACATATTTCTTACCTCATTATTTATTTCCAAGAAAATCTTACCTATACCTGCTTTCTGTACTTTTTTCGTATGACTTCTCAATGCATTTCTTCCAATTCATCGCAACTCATTCTCTTCTATAGTCTACCCCCTCTTAAGCTAACTTAAATCTACTGAGCTCAGATGCTAAACTAAGGGACGAGGCAATGCAGCAGCATAAAACAATTAATATAAAAATCAATGACAAAAAATTCAAATTGGCAAAGCAATTGCAATATTACAACTAATATAAGGCACTGTGCAGCAAACAAGAAAAATAAATCTGGCTTAGCAGAGTAACACAAATTAAAATTCAGTAGCTCTATGCCTGGCAAACAGCAGCAGCAAATGAAATAATTTAAACCTAGACCTCAAGCCGAAAAAAATATTACACTATAAATGGCCATGTCTAATACCTATGTCACATCTTAACACTAGCGTGATGCATCACGATTTATTCTACAAAAGAAATTACCGAGTACTTGAAAAGAAAACTATAATTGCAGTTCCTATGAAGGTAAATGACTTTTTGTGCTCCCTCATTTTTTCGAAAAAAATTATTATTTACTCGATCTGTAGACAGAAAATATTTATATTAGTACACCTATAAAATTTTATTTTAACCAATGCTGCAGTGCAGCTAGAAACCAGATATCAAATGAAATAAGCAACTATGTACAAAGTAAAGCATAAGAACATCATTCAGTAGTCATTAGGCATTTCATAAGTTAGTAGAAAAGTCTCTCAACTAGAGAGACAGTAGTCATAATCAGGTGTATAGACATAAAAATATTTCTCGTCATTTCATTAGGCATTTCAGTAAATCATAAATTAAGAGCTCCACAGTGTAATCATATGTTATCAAGTTCGACCGTGTCGTTTTTTCTGATGCTTTCTACAAAGGATCGTCAATAGCGAGGATAATGGCCTCCTTCTTTTTTTTTACCTGTGCCTCTGGAAGGCACACGCTAATGGCTTGTTTCAAGGCAACTGTCGCCCAGCTGGGTGCCCACGACGCATTAGGTGCAGGTGGTCACTTAACTTTCTTACCGAAAAATTTACGACACCAGTTTCCGCTACAGTGACAGTCTCTTATAAAAATATTTCACAGGTCTAGAATTTGGGTTACAAATCTGTAGAAACAAAATCCTATAAATATAACAGCGTCCAAAATATTTTCGCCAGCATTGTGATACATTCACGCATATACACACATTTCATAACTCTTAAAGTATGATTCTTGGTTTCCAACAACCTTTTTCACAAACCAGAGTCTCCAACCACTACTCATTATTCCTTACCTTATTACACATATACATATTCGTCGACACTTCTTCAATATTTCATCATAAGAAATACGTAGCATACTCGAGTAACTCATATAGCATCAGCTTATTAATCATAAACATACCTCAATAACATAATACACATAGTCATCGTAATAATAACATCATAACACCTCAGTCAACTCTCAAAATCGTCGTAGCTTCCTCCAATAATATCAAAACCTAAAAAAATTCTCTGCTCATGTCAAAAGTGTCATCTGCCTCAAACGCACTTTAAAAATCATAATCCCATACCAAATACATCATTCAAAGCTCTCATAGTATCACAATGGTTCCGAAAAAAATATGAACAGTTTACAAAGCACAGACAAAATACAGTTTCATAAGTGTGAAGTTATCCAACTGTGTAATTACGTAAGCATGTGTCACTGATGTAGTAAAAAAATGTTTGTTTCTCTGTTAAATAATCAGATAGCTGTGTAATTTATGTGTTAGAGAAATATGGTACCAGTGTGTAAAGTTGTATAAGCAAATACCATATTAGCTAGGGCTCCTTGTGCTTGCCAAACACATGGTACACAAAGTAAGTGTGTACCCCCTGAGGATTAATGTAATTTTACCTTCAGGTGTTACAGATTACAGCAATGGAATGAAATGTGTCACAAAACCTTTGTATCATTGTATTTCAAATATCTTTAGAAATAAATGTTTTAATACAAAATTAATCACTCAAATGCGTGTCCTGTAGCGCTAAATGCGCGACTTGCTGTAAGATAATTCTGTGGAAGTGTCGTAATTATCGTCCTCCGAAAGCTAAGCTCTGCAGAAGTCAATGTACTTACCCCATCATAAACGAAAGTGAAATGCTTTGTGTATAGATATCGTAGTTATTACGCTTCTTACTGTGATGAAGAAAGTACTGTGCTGTAATGTATTGTTGTGCTACAGAAAAGGCTGTCTCCTTGAAGCTTACTACTAAAACATGTTTTGCTTTCCAGAAGAATTCAGAAAAACTGTGCGGATATAAAACAGATACACCGCCAAAACAACATTGTAAATTGTCACTCATTAGTAGCGTCGTGATATAATCGTGTATCTGTCAAAGAAACCAAATGCTAAGTCATCATTAATTCCACAGAAAGTACTTTAAATCCAGAATGTATTTTCAAGTAAACCAAAATGTTGCATTAAAATCTCATTAGCAGTACTGGTAAATGTTCTAAGTATGTGAGCCTTATAGTCGTTACGTAATCGTGCAACTAACTAGCAAGAATGTACACACACAATAACACAGTGTCGTCTGTTCGCAATAACAATGCATTCGTAATTTCTGTTTAAAAATGTTCCCTAGGTTCTAGACTGGATATTTAACTTCAAACATTGTTGCATGTTAACAGTTTCTTAAGTCTGACAAAGCATACTCGTAATGTGAAGTGAAAAGTTATATGGCAAAGACAAAGTTAAAAAGCAAATTATTTTTCAATAAACGGTTTTACATGTGAAATGTGGTGTAAACCTTTACTCTTCCTAGTACACAGAGTTTCAACTTGAAGGCAATTATCATGTGGTATACGTCGGTAAAGAATGCCAAAATTTTTCTCAAGGCTAGCGTCTCATGTTATTATTCTCGGAGCCAGCGGGCGCACGCGGCTGCCTGCTGTGCGAGTCATTGTCTGTCTCTTTGTTGGCGCGCGCCGTTATTGGGATTAGGAGACCTAACTTCCACAAATTCACTCTGACGAGAAGGCCCTGCCCTGTTTGAATCCCGCCAGTTCTGATGCAATTCAGGTCTGTCGTTACGATCATATCGTCTGTCGTCATGTCGGTAGATTCCGTAGTTTCTTCCTTGTCCGTCACGTGGTGGAGAAGTTCTACCTGAATCGTAACTGTGCGCCGAACTGTTGCGCCTGAAGTTATTATGCCTCCCTTGATAATAATTGTTTTGGTTCCCATATTGTCTGTTTCTCTGATTGTCTCTGTGATAGTCATTACTACGGAAATGAGATCTTTCTCTGTAACTATTATTACTATGCCAGTGGTTGTCATATGGGTGGTGTCTGTTTTGGTCACGATTTGCGTTGTAAGAATAGCCTTGTCGTGTCCAGTTATTGTTTCTGTCGTCACGGAATTGTGACGGATGTGACCTGTAGTGACTGTTGTCCTGTTTTCGCATCCCGCGACTGTCAGTGTCAATTTCTAATTCTTGTAAGAGTCCCTGAAACGCTTCAATGTCGTCTTTGCAACATCCTGCCAAAATAATATGTCGTAAATGTTCAGGCAGTTTGATTAAGCAAATGCGGATGAGTTCTGAGGGGCTGTGTGGGTTTGAAAGATACTGATTCTTATGCAACATGTCTTCAAAATATTTCACAAGACTGGAAAATTCAGATTGTTCGAAACGTCTCATCATTATGATGCTATGTTTTACTCGGTCTTGTGTAGTTTGAGACCAATATGCAGAGAGGAAGGCATGGTAAAATTCTCCTTCACTGTGGCAATCGTGAATGACCGATCGCATTCTTACAGCTGGTTCATTCTCTAAGTAGCCACACATAAATTTTAATCTGTGCTCTAATGACCAGTTGGGAGGAAAACAATGAGAGAATTGATGGAGCCATGCTTGTGGATGAATGTCGTTGCCAGAATTTTTAAATGTTTTGAATTTACGTGTTGTAATGAACAGCTTATAGTCAAAATCATCGTGTCGGCGAGTCGCATGTCGGTCATTGTTACGTCGTGTCGGCGGTTCAATCTCAAAATTCGGTGCACATTGCCAATTTCTTTCATAATTTCCGAAATGCGCTGTGTTATTATTTTGTGGTTGTTCCGTATTTCTAAGTCCCTCTTCCCGTATTGGAGCGCGAGTGGCCTCTGAAATACGTAATTCTTGTATTACCTGAGTCAGCTGATCTTGTACTTCCCGGATTTCTCTTTGGTGTTGCGTATTAATTTGATTCTGATTTTGTTTGAATTTCCTAATTTGTTCGCACTTTTCTGTGTCATTAAAGACTACCGGTCTTGTGTCATTCAGATCATCATCTACCTTTGTAGATAAGTTAGTGAACTGATCCGAAAGTTCGGCTAATTTCTCCGATAGTGTACTTATTTCCTCAGTGTGTTTTTCTGAACCAACTTTCAGAGTGTCCATTTGTGTTGAAATCGAATCTACTGTGTCCTTTAAGTTTTCCTGAGTTTTTGCAAGTTGCATAACCGAATCGGTAGATGCAACTGAGTCAATTTTAGCCGACAAGGTCTCATGATTTTCATGAACAATGGTTTGCAGTTCTTTTATGGCTGCTTCGTGATTCTGTAATGCATTTTCATGCCGCGAAAAAATAGGTTGGAAATGCTCACAAATTTGTGTTTTTACGTCATTACAGACTTTTTGACAATTCGATTCGATGTTATGTAACTCAGTAGTTAAGTCTTCACGTGTTTGTTCAAGCGTATGTTCCACTGAGTCTAACTTTTGAAGCTTTTGTTCCATTGCGTCTAACTGTTGCTGCGTTTGTCTCTGGTTTTGTTCCATTGTGTCTAACTTTTGTAGCTTTTGTCCCATTTGTTGCATTAACTGTAATAACAATGCACTGGTGTCTGAAACATGTTCCTCAGTGCTTTTCGGCAGTGAATTTGCACCGGCAACATTGACATTTTGACAAGCAGAAAATGTGTCTTGACTTATTTGAGAAAACGGTGAGGACCCAAAACCTGAATCTGCAGTATTTGCAAGATTGTGTCCTGTCATTCCCGATTCCTGAGGCGAGCTGTTGCCGACCGATCGATCGATAATGCTTCCCTTTTCACTATTTGTTTCACTGTCTACGCCATTGTTTGACGCCCGCTCCATTTCCCTACGCACAGTTACCAAGTTACTATGTTGAACATCAGTTAATTCATTACACAGTGGCGCTAACACACTGCTTTCGTCTTCGCTGTCATTTCTCAGTTTACTTTGGAGCCTAGTGTTACGTTTTTCACACGCCATTACTGTCACAATATTTCACACAACAACACAGAAAAACACAGTTTGAAGAGCAAAAACAAGAGAACACATTAACATAGCACTGAAAATAATATCTAGTTAATTGCGAGCGCAGCTGCGAAATACTTGCTGCAAATCTACATGCATGCCACAACTGCTTTACTGTACAACAATGAAAGACTGCAACTACAAAGGAAATTCTCTCTATAATTATGCGCTAGCAATAAACAATAGCTACACTAATTACACAAACTACAAGAAAAAAAAATCAGAAGATTCCAACAATATTTTTAGCGCAACGCAATCTGACTATCAAAGATCCCTGCAAAAGAATGGCCTGAGTAACATTAAACTATACCTTTCAGAAATCACTTACCTCACAAAAATCTTCATTACTCGAACTACTGCAATAGAGCGAGCGCCACTACTGCCAGCTAAATAAAAGATTCAAACTACGGAAGGCACTAACTACTGATAGGGATAGTTAGCAAATGAAAGATTTTGATAGAGAACAAACACTGTATTTACCTTAATAGTGTTGAAAAGTCATAATATACATAGCAGTTCCTGACATCCAGTCTTACAAATTTCAAAACTCCGCCATCTCTCTCCCCACATCCACCACTGCTGGCGGCTCACCTCCAACTGCGCAACGCTACGCCCTGTTCACAGCCAGCTGCCTAACACTACAATGGCGAGTATTACAACAATGCAAAGCAGCCACAGACTGCACACAGCACAGTCAGTGATTTTCATACAGAGGTGGCGTTACCAATAAAAAAACCTAAACAGCCTACTTACAAAAGGCAAAATGGTGTAAGTAATTTGGGCCCATCAAAAGACATAATTTTGTATTAAACCGTTTTCAATTATGAACACATTGAAACAATGACACCTTCCTGTGATGTAAAACACGAAAAAAGTGGTACTGATTTCGTGTGGAATTTATTATAATGCTTCTCACAAAACCTTCTGTTTCTCAAAATGCATGGAACATGACTTACACCATTTTGGCTTTAGCCCCCTCAATAGATATTCTGTAAACATACAGATATTCTAAGTTCGGTCTTAAGATGGTCTGCTAAATACGGAGCAGTCATATTCTGTACAGCACCCCCTGCACTTAACTCTCATACAGGCGACATTTCTTCAAAACCCTTTTGAATTAGTTTGCAACTGTATTCCATCGAAAGGTCTCTGTATATATCATGTATGTCGCCGTGAACAACGGGAAATGTCCCGTTACATATATTGCATCGTACTTCAAGAACTGTTACAACTCTTTTGCAAAAATAGGGACATATTTTGGTACTTCTTGGGGAGTTCACAACTTAGCTTTTTTGCCGACGGTGGCATTGCTAAGTAAAACAAAGAAATATTTAAGCCAGACTGCATGAAAAACACTTACACAAGTTAGCAATGTCGTGTCACTGCACGCACTAATTTAAAACCTGAACAATTGCCAATACTGGCTCTTTTGATCCTAACCAACAGCCGTATTTTTGCTTTATGGGCATCAGTGGATCAGGTGTCCTTAGCAATAGAAGACGAAACGCCACGCAGAGTGGTAATGCCTACAAAACAAAATTCACCGAGGACGCGGAAGACCGTACTTGGGAACAATGGTGCCTGTTGAATTATATCCCGATGCAACTTCTGTGTTTCGTTGTCAATGCGAAGATCCAAGTGTTACAGTGAACATGCTGCGGTACATCTGAAACAACTACCGGACTCCCAGAAAAGGTTCCAAGCAGATAACGTGTAAAGCGTTACTCCCCTTGACAGAAGTCGGCATGGTGCCTGTTGTATTCAATCCCGATACAACTAATATGTTTCTTCCTCAGTGTGGAAATCCGAGCGTTACAGTAAAACTGCAGTGGTACATCGGAAACAACTACTGGAGTCCTAGAAAGATACCAAGCAGATACTGGGTATTGCGTTACTCCTCTGGCCAAAGTCCAGCCCCGACGCAATATCTGTGTTTCGTCGTCAAGGGTTACAGTAAACCTCCAGTGGTGCATCAGAATCAACTAGACTTACAGAAAAGGTACCAAGCACATACTGTGTGAAGCGTTGCACCCCTGGACGAAAGTCGGCACGGTGCATGTTGTATCCAATCCCGATGCTATTTCTGTGTTTCATGGCCAATGTAAAGGTCCAAGGGTTACAGTAAAGATGCCGTGGTGCATCGGAAACCGCTGGACTCCCAGAACCGATTTACAACACAGACGATTTTAAGCGTTACTCGTCTGAACAGTAGTCGTCATGGTGCCTGTTGTATTCAATCCCGATGTAATTTCTGTGTATCGCCGTCAATGTTGAGGTCCAACGTATACAGTAACCCTACAGTTATTAATCGGAAACAACTACTGGACTCCCAGAAAAAAATTGCAAGCACAAACCGCGTTATGCGTTCCTCCAATTGACAGTAGTCAGCATGGTGCATGTGTTACTCAATGCCGAAGCCGTTTCTATGTTTTGTCATCAGTGGGAAGTTACAAGGATAACAGTACACCTGCGGTGTTGCGTCGGAAGCAACAACTGGACCCTACGAAAAGGTTCGAAGCTAATACCGTTTGAAGCCTTACTCCCCTGAACAGAGGTCAGCATGGCCAATGTTGTATTCAATCTCGATGCAATTTCGGAAGGGTTCAAAGCACAGTACGTTTGAATCATTACTCATCTAGAATGTAGTCGACATGGGGCCTGATGTATTCAATCCCGACGCAATTTCTGTGTTTCATCGTCGATGTGAAGGTCCAAGGGTTACAGTACACCTGCAGCGGTTGCATTGGAAAGAATACTGGACTCTATGAAACGGTTCCAAGCAGATACCTTTTGGAGCGTTACGCCCCTGAACAGAAGTTGGCATCTTTCATTTTGGATTCAATCCCGATGCTATTCCTGAAACTGATCGTCAATGTGAAGGTCCAGGGGTTACAGTAAGCCTGCATTTGTACAGCAGATAGAACTACTGGTCTCCCAGGAAAGGTTCCAAGCACAGACCGTTTGAAGCGTTACTCCCCTGAACAAAAGTCAGCATGGTGCATGTTGTATTCAATCCCGATGCAATTTCTGTGTTTCATGGTCACTGAGAAGGTCCATCAGTTACAGTAAACTTAAAGTGGTGCATCGGAAAGAACTACTGGACTCCCAGAAAAGGTAGCAAGCACAGAACGTCTGAAGCGTTACTCGCCTGGACTGTTGTCGACATGGTGCCTTTTGTATTCATTCCCGATGTAATTTCTATGTTTCGTCGGCGATGTGAAGGTCCAAGTGTTACAGTAAACCTGCAGTGGTGCATCGGAAACATTTACTGGACTCTCAGAAAAGCTCCAAGCACAGAACGAATGAAGCGTTACTTGCCTGGACGATAGTTAGCATAGTTACTGTTGAATACAATACTCATGCAATTTCTGTTCTTCGTCGGCAATGTGAAGGTCCAACGGATACAGTAACTCTGCAGTTACGCATCGGAAACAGCTACTGGACTCCCAGAAAGATTCCTAGCACAGACAGTGTTAAGCGTTACTCCAATTGACAGTAGTAAGCATAGTGCATGTTTTACTCAATGCCGATGTCGTCTCTATGTTTTGTCATCAATGGAAAGTACCAAGGGTTACAGTACACCTGCGGTGTTGCATCGGAAACAACTACTGGACTCTAGGAAAAGGTTCGAAGCTAATACCGTTTGAAGAGTTACTCCCCTGAACAGATATCAGCATGAAGAATGTTATATTCGATCTCGATGCACTTTCTGTGTCTCATGTTCAATGTGAAGGTCCAAGGGTTACAGTAAACCTGCAGTGGTGCATCGGACACATCTACTGGACTCTCAGAGAAGCTCCAAGCATAGAAAAATTGAAACGGTACTTGCCTGGACAATAGTCACCAAGGTGCATATTGTATTCAATCCTAATACAGTTTCTATGTTTCATGGCCAATGTGAAGGTCCAAGGGTTACAGTAAACATGCCGTGGTGCATCAGAAACAACTACTGGACTCTCAGAGAAGCTCCAAGCACAGAAAAATTGAAACGGTACTTGCCTGGACAATAGTCACCAAGGTGCATATTGCATTCAATCTCAAAACAATTTCTATGTTTCATGGCCAATGTGAGGTCCAAGGGTTACAGTTAACATGCCGTGGTGCATCAGAAACAACTACTATACTCCCAGGAAAGTTTCACAATACAGACCATTTAAAGCGTTAGTCGTATTGACAATAGTCGTAATGGGGCTTGTTGTACTCAATCACGATGCCATTCTATGTTTCGTCGTCAATGTGAAGGTCGTAGGTTTACAGTACACCTGCAGTGGTGCATCGGAAAGAATACTGGACTCTATGAAACAGTTCCAAGCAGGTACCATTTGAAGAGTTACGCCGCTGAACAAAAGTTGGCAAAGTGCCTGTTGTATTGAATCCCATTGCAATTTCTGTGTTTCATCGTAGATGTGTAGGTCCAAGGCTTACGGTAAACCTGCAGTGGTGCATCGGAAACATCTACTAGACTGTCAGAAAAGTTCTAAGCTGAGAACGATTGATGCAATACTTGCTTGAACAATAGTCAACATGGTGCCTGTTGTATACCATCCCGAAACAATTTCTATGTTACGTCGTCAATGTGAATGTCGTAGGGTTACTGTACACCTGCAGTGGTGCATCGGAAAGAATACTGGGCTCTCTCCAACCAGATACCGTTTGGAGCGTTACGCCAGTGAAAAAAAGTTGGCAAGGTGCATGTTGTATTCAATATCGATGTAATTTCTGAGTATCATCGTCAATTTGAGGGTCCAAGGGATACAGTAAGCCTGCAGTTGTGCATCAGATACAACTACTGGTCAAACAGGAAAAGTTCCAAGCACAGAACGTTTGAAGCGTTAGTCGCCTAGAATGTAGTTGACATGGGGCCTGTTGTATTCAATCCCAATACAATTTCTGTTGCTCATGGCCATTGCGAAGCTCCAATGGTTACAGCAAGCCTGGTCTCCCGGGAAAGGTTCCAAGCACAGAACGTTTGTAGTGTGACTCGCCTGGACTTTAGCGAAATGGTGTCTGTTGTATTTAAACCCCATGCTGTTTCTGTGTTTCGTCGTCGACTAGAAAGTCCAAGGGTTGCAATAAATCTGTAGTGGTGCATCGGAGACATCAAATAGACTCGCAGAAAAGTAGCAAGCACAGAACTTTTGAAGCGTTGCTCGTCGTGTCAATAGTCGCCATGGCGCCTGCTGTATCCAGCCCGATGAAATCTCCTTGTTTCGTCGTCAATATGAAGGTCCAGTGGTTACACTAGGCCTACAATTGTGCATCGGATGCAACTACTGGTCTCCAAGGAAAGTTTCCAAGCACAGAATGTCTGTAGCGTTACTCGCCTAGGTTGTGGTCAACATGGGGCCTGTTGTATTCAATCCCGACGCAATTTCTGTTTTTCATGCTCACTGTGAAGGACCAAGGATTGCAGTAAACCAGCTGTTGTGCGTCGGAAATAACTACTGGACACCCAGAAAGGGTACTAATCGCAGAACTTTTGAAGCGTTAACGCCTGGACTTTAGCGAAATGGTGTCTGTTGTATTTAATCCCCATGCTATATCTGTGTTTCGTCGTCGACTAGAATGTCCAAGGGTTACAGTAAATCTAAAGCGGTGCATCGAAAACATCAAATGGACTCCCAGAAAAGTAACAAGCACAGAACGTTTGTACCGTTACTCGCCTGGACGTTTCAAGCGTTACTCGTCGTGTCAATAGTCGGCATGGTGAATGTTGTATCCAGCCCGATGCAATCTCCGTGTTTCGTCGTCAAAGTGAAAGTCCGAGACTTACAATAAACCAGCAGTTGTGCGTCGGAAACAACTACTGGACACCCAGGAAAGATTCCAAGCACAGACCGTTTGAATCGTTACTCCCGTGGACAGACACCGGCATAGTGCAGGTTGTATTCAATCATGATACAATTACTGTGTTTCGTAGTGAATGTGAAACTGCAAGGGTTACAGCAAACCTGCGGTTCTGCGTCGGAAACAACTACTGGACACCCAGAAAGGGTACTAAACACAGAACGTTTGAAGCGTTACTCGCCTGGACTTTAGGCGAAATAGTGTCCGCTGTATTCAATCCCAATGAAATTTCTGTGTTTTGTCGTCGACTAGAATGTCCAAGAGTTACAGTAAATCTGTAGTGGTGCATCGATAACTTCAAGTGGACTACCAGAAAGGTAACAAGCACAGAACGTTTGAAGCGTTACTCGTCGTGTCAATAGTCGGCCCGAAGCAATCTCCGTGTTTCGACATCAATGTGAAGGTGCCAGAGTTACAATAAACCAGCAGTTGTGCATGTAGTATTCAATACCGATATAATTTCTGTGGTTCGTGGTCAAGGTGAAGCTCCAAGGGTTGCAGTAGGCCCGGATGTGTGCATCAGATGCAACTACTGGTCTCCCAGGAAAGGTTCCAAGCACAGAATGTCTGTAGCGTTACTCGCCTAGGTTGTAGTCGACATGGGGCCTGTTGCAATCAACCCCAATGCAATTTCTGTGATTCATGGTCACTGTGAAGGACCAAGGCTTACAGTAAACCTGCTGTTGTGCGTCGAAAAAAACTTCCGGACACGCAGGAAGGATTCCAAACACAGACCGTTGGAATCGTTACTCTCCTGGACAGAAGTAGGCATGATGCATGTTGTATTCAATCCCGATGCAATTTCTGTGTCTCATGGACAATGTGAAGGTCCAAGGGTTTCAGTAAGTCTGCCGTACGTGCATCAGATGCAACTACTGGTCTCCCAGGAAAGGTTCCCAGCACAGATCGTTTGTGGCGTTACTCTCCTAGGTTGTAGTCAACATGGGGCATCTTCAATTCAATCCCGATGCAATTTCTGTGTCTCGTGGTCACTGTGAAGGTCCAAGGGTAACAGTAAACCTGCTGTTGTGCGTCGGAAACAACTACCGGACACCCAGAAAGTGTACTAAGCATAGACCTTTTGAAGCGTTACTCGCCTGGACTTTAGTCGTAATTTAGTCTGTTGTATTAAATCCCGATACTATTTCTGCGTTCTGTCGTCGACAAGAACGTCCTAGGCTTACAGTAAACCTGCAGCGGTTCATCGGAAACATCTACTAAACTCTCAGAAAAGCTCCAAGCGGAGAACGATTCACGCGTTACGTGCTTGAACAATAGTCAACATGGTGCCTGTTGTATAAAATTCCGATGCAATTTCTGTGTCTCATGGACAGTGTGAAGGTCCAAGGGTTTCAGTAAGCCTGCCGTTCTGCATCAGATGCTGCTACTGGTCTCCCAGGAAAGTTACAAAGCCCAGAACGTTTGTAGCGTTAAATGGTTCAAATGGCTCTGAGCACTATGGGACTCAACTGCTGTGGTCATTAGTCCCCTAGAACTTAGAACTAGTGAAACCTAACTAACCTAAGGACATCACACACACCCATGCCCGAGGCAGGATTCGAACCTGCGACCGTAGCAGCAGCGCGGCTCCGGACTGGAGCGCCTAGAACCACGCGGCCACCGCGGCCGGCGTTTGTAGCGTTATTCGCCTAGGTTGTAGTCAACATGAGGCCTGTTATATTGAATCCCGATGCAGTTTGTGTGTCTCATGGTCACTGTGAATGTCCAAGGCTGACAGTAAAACTGCTGTTGTGCGTCGACAACAACTTTTGGACTCCCAGGAAGTGTTTTAAGCACAGAACTCATCAAGAGTTGCTTGCCCGGAGTTTGGGCGAAATGGTGTGTGTTGTATTCATTTCCGATGCAATTTCCGTGTTTCGTCGTCAAATAGAAGTTCCAAGGGTTACAGTAAATTTGCATTGCTGCATCGAAAACATCAATTGGACTCCCAGAAACGAAACAAGTGCAGAACTTTTGTAGCGTGGCTCGCCTAGGTTTTAGTCGACATGGGGCCTGTTGTATTCAATCCCGATGCAATTTCTGTGTCTCTTGGTCACTGTGAAGGTCGAAGGGTAACAGTAAACCTGCTGTTTTGCGTCGGAAACAACTACCGGACACCCAGAAAGTGTACTAAGCACAGAACTTTTGAAGCGTTACTCGCCTGGACTTTAGGCGCAATGGTGACAGTTGTATCCAATCCCGATGCAATTTCTGTGTTTCGTCGTTGACTGGAAGGCCGAAGGGTTACAGTAAATCTGCAGTGGCGCATCGAAAACATCAATTGGTTTCATAGAAAATTAAAAAGCACAGAATGTTTGAAGCGCTAGTCGTCGTGTCAATAGTCGGCATGGTGCCTGTTGTATACAGCCCGATGCAATCTCCGTGTTTCGTCTTCAATGTGAAGGTCCAAGAGTTACAATAAGAAATCAGGTGTGCGTCGTAAACAACTACTGGACACCCAGGAAAAATTCCATGCACAGACCATTTGAATCGTTATTCCCGTGGACAGACGTCGACATGATGCCTGTTGTATTCACCCTCGAAGCAATTTCTGCGTTTCATGGTTACTGTGAAGGACCAAGGGTTGCAGTAAACCAGCTGTTGTGCGTCGGAATGAACTACTCGAATCCCAGTAAGGGTACCACGCACAGAACGTTTGTAGCGTTACTCGCCTGGGCTTTAGGCTAAATGGTGTCTGTTATAATCAATACCGATGCAATTTCTGTGCTTCTTCGTCGGCAAGAAGGTCCAAGCGTTACAGTAATACTCCATTGCTGCATACAAAACATCAAATGGACTGCCAGAAAAGTAACAAGCACAGAACGTTTGTAGCGTTACTCGCCTTGGTTGTAGTCGACTTGATGCCTGTAGTATTCAACCCCGGTGCAATTTCTGTGTCTCATTGTCACTGTGAAGGTCCAAGGGTACAGTAAACCTGCTGTTGTGCGTCGGGAACAACTACTGGACTCCCGGGAAGGGTATTAAGCACATACCTTTTAAAACGTTACTCGTCTTTACTTTAGACGAAATGGTGTCTGTTGTATTCAATTCCGATCCATTTTTTGTGTTTCCTCGTCGACTAGAAGGTCCAAGGGTTACAGTAAATCTGCGGTGGTACATCGAAAACAACAAATGGACTCCCAGAAATGTAACAAGCACAGAACGGTTGTAGCGTTACTCGCCTAGGTAGTAGTCGATTTGGGGCCTGTAGTATTCAATCCCGATGCAATTTCTGTGTCTTATTGTCACTGTGAGGGTCATAGGGTTACAGTTAACCTGCTGTTGTGCGTCGGAGAAACTACTGAGCTCCCAGAAAGGGTACTAAGCACAGAACGTTTGGAGCGTTACTCGCATGGACTTTAGGGGAAAAGGTGTGTGTTGTATTCAATCCCGATGCATTTTCTGTGTGTCGTCGTCGACTAGAAGGTCCAAGGGTTACAGAAAATCTGCAGTGGTGAAACGGAAACATCAAATGGACTCATAGAAAAGTAACAAGCACAGAACGTTTGAAGCGTTACTCCTCGTGTCAATAGTCGGCGTGGTGCCTGTTGTATACAGCCCGATGGAATCTCCGTGTTTCGCCGTCAGTGTGAAGGTCCAGGAGTTACAATAAACCACCAGTTGTGCGTCGGAAACATCCACTGGGCACCCAGGAAAATTTTCAAGCAAAGACCATTTGAATCGTTACTCCCGAGACAGACGGCGGCTAGGTTCATGTTGTATTCATTCTCGATAGAATTTGGGTGTTTCGTGGTCAATGTGAAGCTCCAAATATTACAGTGAACTTGCTGTTGTGCGTCGGAAGCAACTACTGGACACCCAGGAAAGCTTCCAAGCACAGACCGTTTGAATCGTTACTGCCCTCTACAGAAGTAGGCATGGAGAATGTTGCGTTCAATCCCGATGCAATTTCTTTGTCTCATGGTCAATGTGAAGGTCCACGGGTTACAGTAGTCATGCTGTTGTGAATCAGATGCAACTACTGGTCTCCAAGGAAACGATCCAAGGACAGAACGTTTGTAGCGTTACTCGACTTTGTTGTAGTCGACATGGGGCATGTTGTATTTATTCCCGATGCAATTTCTGTGTCTCATGGGCACTGTAAAGATCCAAGGGTTACAGTAAACCTGCCGTTGTGTGTCGGAAACAACTACTGGACTCTTAGAAAAGCTCCAAGCGTAGGAGGACTGACGCTTTACTTGCTTCAACAATAGTCAGCAAGGTGCCTGTTGTATACAATGCGGAAGCAATTTCTGTGTTTCGTGGTCATTTTGACGGTCCAAGAGTTGCAGTAAGCTTGATGTTGTGCGTCGGAAACAACTACGGAACTCCCAAAAAGGGAACTAGGAACAGAACTTTTGAACCGTTACTCGCCTGGACTTTAGGCGAAATGGTGTGTGTTGTATTGGATTCCGATTCAATTTCTGTGTTTCGTGGTCAGTGTGAAGGTCCAAGGGTTACAGCAAACCAGTCGTGGTGCATCAGATACAACTACTGGACTCCCAGAAAGTCTACTAAGCACAGAACTTTTGATGCGTTATTCCCCTGGACTTTAGGCGAAATAAGGTCTGTTGTCTTCAATCCCGATGCAATTTCTGTGTTTCATCGTCGACTAGAAGGTCCAAGGGTTACAGTAAATCTGAAGTGGTGCATCGAAAACATCAAATGGACTCCCAGAAAAGTGACAAGCACAGAACGTTTGAAGCTTTACTCGTCGTGTCAATGGTCGGCATGCCACCCGTTGTATCCATCCCGATGCAATCTCGGTGTTTCGTCGTCAATTTGAAGGTCCAATAACCACAATAAACTAGCGGTTGTGCGTCGGAAACAACCACTGGACACCCACGAAAGATTCCAAGCACAGACCGTTTGAATCGTTACTCACGTGGACAGACGTCCGCATGGTGCATGTTGTATTCAATCCCGATACAATTTCTGTCTTTCGTGGCCAATGTGGAAATCCAAGGGTTACAGTAAACCTGCTGTTGTGCGTCGGAATCAATCACTGGACACACAGGAAAGATTCCATGCACAGATCGTTTTAATCGATATTGCCCTGGACAGAAGTAGGCATGAGGCACGTTCTGTTCAATCCCGACGCAATTTCTGTGTATCATGGTCAATATGAAGGTCCAGTGATTACACTAGGCCTGCAGTTGTGCATTAGATGCACCAACTGGTCTCCCAGGAGAGGTTCCAAGCACAGAACGTATGTAGCGTTACTCACCTAGGTTGTAGTCGACATGGGGCATGTTGTGTTCAATCCCGTTGCAATATCTGTGTTTCATGGTCAATTCGAAGGTGTAAGGGTTACAGTTAACCTGCTGTTCTACGTCGAGAACAACTACTGGACTCCCTGAAAGGGTACTAATCACAGTACGTTTGAAGCATTGCTCACCTGGACTTTTGGCGAAATGGTGACTGTTGTATTGAATGCCGATGGAATTTCTGTGTTTCGACGTAGACTGGAAGGTCCAAGGGTTACAGTAAATCTGCAGTGGAGCATAGAAAACGTCAAAAGGACTCCCAGAAACTAACAAGTACAGATCGTTTGAAGCGTTACTAGATTCGCGGTTGGCTACACTTCCACTATGCCTATAGCACACGCACAGCCGACATCTCACGCATACCTCATCATACGTTCGCATTCACACTTTGCAGACAATTACCATATCTAATATTAAAATGATCGTCTATATTTAAAATAACCCTATCTTACTAATTATCATCAGGCTCTTCCCTGAGTGTCGGAAGGGCACTCAGGTGTCTTTAGTTGTGGGGTCTAGCCATGTAGCGGCTTACATGGAGCCGTTACATAACCCTACCCCTTCTGACGAAAATATGGGCAGCAAGTGTCCTTGTTTTGGAAGGGCACTTTCAAGCATTTTTTTTAACCTAGTGGTCGGAGGTGTGTCATTTATCTATCTGATTCTTTACTGAGTTTACTACACATACTCCTCATCTGTTCCGTAGAACATAGTATTCAAATTCAAAACCCAGACTACAAAATTTAACATTCGAAGCCCTCACACATGGTTATCTCCTTCTGTGAGCATTATGCAGCTATTAACACATAAACATATGGGCCTATGCCACTCATAAACATCATTATTGAAACATATACAGTTTACCATTAATATTTCAATTTAACACAACTTTTACCTATTATCTAGGCCAAGCATCCGTTTTTCAAATGTAACATGAGTGAAAACTTTAAATTTTTCGACAAACGTAATCAGTTCTTATATACTAGACATTTAAATCTTTGTGGGCACTTAAATTCTTAGCGTCTTTTCGCATTTGCATCCCACTTTGAAACATTTGCGAAGCATAGAAAACATACAAAACCTATTAGTTATAGAAATTTTCAGTAAACCACATTACATCTTTAGGCAATTTCGATCGTTCACTTCTGGATTGACGTGTTAAAGTTTTTTCTTTATCTCTTTCCCTATTTACTTTAGTAACTAGCCATAATATATGCAAAATCAGTTCTGCTGAAAAGTAGACACACACGCTACATATTGAATGTACGTGGCACTTTCAAACACCTTGCACTTCACTATGGGATCGGGGTACTTGGAGGACCACAGTTTTAGGCTACTTGGAGGACAGGGGAGGAAGTTATTCTGCAGGTGTCAGTGACTGCAGGCTCTCCGTGGATCATGTCGGCCGCCTCCTTGCATCACGCCACTCCCTCACCTTTGTCAGCTCCCCAGGACCCATGTTGCCTCGTGTTGATGGCTGCCTCAGGACGTGGTGGCACGCGTTTCCGCGTCAGGTGGGCGTCGACCTCCAGGGCAGAATAGCATCCCCCTAGCAGTCGTCGCCGTGTGCCGCATCGTGAGCGCCCGGACCCGTCTGGCTACCTTTCGTCGATATGTGAGCATATCCGCAATAATTGCCGACAGCCACACTCCTGACGTCACCCCCTCGGTAACATCACTCGCCTCTCTCTTCCGTCTGCAGTCCCGGCATGTCCGACTCAAGTGGTGAGTTTGACATGCCTCTTGAATCGGTACTGCGGACGTTGTAGGTGTGGTGGTGTCGTTGTTGACACGCTGCCACTGGTGCCACGCCCCTGGCGCGAACCGGTTCTCCTTCCTGGATCTGCTGCACCGCGACGTCTGACCTGGATACGCCAAGCTCGCCTCTTGCGGGTGCTGCAGTTTCCATCCCGGGTTTGTTTGTTACGATGTCTCCCAGGCGTGGCAGCGCGTCACCTCACGGGTCGTCCATACGGACTGCCGTTACCATCTGCTGCTGTGCGGCGCCCTCAGAGTTGGGGGCGTGTCACCTGCTGGCGCGGTCGCTCGGCATATGTATGTCACCGCCGCTCGCTGTTCGTCTGCTTCGTGATTGCAGCCGGCTACCTGGGTAGCCACCGCTTTGTTCCTGCATATGGGAGGCCCGGTAATCGCCTCCGGCGCGTGTTGACACAGTCGCGGACAATGGCCGTCACTTAGGGAATCCCAAGTGCCGTGTGCTCGCCCGACGTCTAGCCGCTAATTGCTTGCATCGGCGACTCGGTCTCCTCGGCTGCATTCTCCGCTGGTTACAAATCTAACCCAGGGAAGCTTGGCTATACCGATACATTTCAGACAAATTTTCCATCACAGTCCCCGACTGTTCTCAGCAATCCATAAGGTCTTCCTACATTACTCAGATTCTATTTCTCTCTGTCCTTCTCCTACTGTGCCTTATGGGCGTTATCCTTCCAATGATATTTTAACATGGCTTTTAATTTAGCTGCCTTTTCATACATTAATCATTATCCTATCAATTTACAACAATTTTTTAATTCCTTATTTGATCCGTTCAGTGGCTTTATAATAGGGATATTTTAATCAACATGAATCTACGATATTTTCTTTACTGATGGACAAGAAATGGATGGAACTAGAATTCTATTTGTTTTAGATTATGATCTATTGTGTTCTTAATACTAACTTATCACACTTCCACGTCCTTCAGTCATTCATTTCTCACTCTTCTCATATAAATACAACATACACACATAGGCACTCATTAGTACCTACATAGCAAGCATTCCTTGTGACGTCACACATTTCGCATCGACACTTTCTCATTTAGGGCAACCTTCCCCTCTAGTTTACAGTACATGCGCTACTGTAACAGGTATAACAGAATTAACTACAAAACATGCACTATTGGAACAACTTCGACACATATAATTAACAACCAAAACATGCCTTATAGTAACAAAATCCTACACACACAATTACCGCTACTCCCACTACAACCGGTTTCTACGATAACTTACACCCTTTTTTCTTTGTACACCTCATTTGAGGTTTTTGCATCGTTCCTCTTCATTCTGGTTACCGCTCCTTCCTTTAACACAACTTCTGGATACGGATTAATCTTTCTCCTTACATATTTATCTCCTTCTGCAGTAATTTCGTCCTTACTCCCCTTACTTTCATGTGCGCCTTGTCTGCTCACTGATCACATGCTACATCTTATTGCTCGGAGTACAATTTATACTAATACATTTTACACACAACATATACAATATACTCTAAATCTATTTTACCTATATTCTATTGTTCCACAGTTTTTTATTCAATGAGGGGTTTCACGTTTGATACGTGATGAAGCCCTCTCGATTTTCTCGTCCTCAGTGTCTGTACTTCTATTGCGTTCGGATGAGGGATACGGCACACACGGTACAGGCTTATGAACTTCTTGCAGATTCCCTTACCTCTGTTTGACAGTTTGTGTGACCAAACCCACACCTTCTGTACAATGAATAATTTTATTTTTCTCGTTTTCTTTTGGTACACCTTTTGCCTCCGGTCTGCCGCACTCTTGATATTTTCCAGCGCGAGATCAACGACCTCCTTGTGTCTTGGTTGTCTTTCCTTTGGCCAAGGTATGACTTCCCGGATTCGATTAGAGGGCTCGTTATTCTTTAGCACTAACACTGGTGGCAACATCGTGGAGGCATTTGGCAATTCATTTAAGGTCTCCTGAAACGCCTTTAGGTGTATGTCCCACGTGTTCTGCTTCCTATAACAGTTCAGCCTGCACAGCCGCCCTAATTCCTTCATTATTCTCTCGGCGGGGTTAGACGACGGGTGGAACAAGGATATAAAATTCGGCTTTATTTTCCTCCGCCTCAACATCCGCATCCAATGTTTAGATCGGAATTGCGGTCCGTTATCCGATATCACTCGTTTCACCGGCCCGACCTCGCGCACGAAATCGTTCGCGAATGCCGCCGCCACCGTTTTCCCCGTTGCTTTCTTCAGCGGAGTAAAGCAAACGAACTTCGACGTCAATTCCACGGCTACAAGAATGAACGCGTAGCCAGATTGCGTTCGAGTTATTGGCCTGAACAAGTCCACCGCGGCGACCTCTCGCAACCTGCTTGGAATGATCGGGTACATCGGTGCAGCAAAAGATGTGGTGGGCGGTTTCGTCCTTTGGCATGGTTTACACACTCTAATTACCCGCTGTATCCTCTTTAGCATGTTATTGAAGTAACAGGCCTCTCGTAACTTCTGGAAGCACTTCCGTGCTCCGAAGTGTCCGTAACTTAAGTGTATATACCACACTAGCTTATTTATTAGCTCCTCAGGTATTACCACCAGCCATCGCGGATCTTCTATGCTCCGATTCCGGAAGAGGATTCCGTTCTCTATTCGGTAGTATTGCCGAATAGCAGCATGGGACCTGTCCTTCCACTTCTCTTTCACCTCCTTTAGTATCGGGTCCTTCTCTTGTTCGCACCCGACATTCTTTAGTGACATCGTCACAAAGTTTTCGAACGTGATGTTTTTCAGGTAGAGAATACTGAAATTATTCTTGCCCGGGTCACCGTCTATGCCGTGTTTTAGGCCTATCTGAGCCCGAGACAACGCATCTGCTATCAGGTTTTTTTCTCCTGGAATGTATTTAATTGTGAAATCGAACTCCTGTAGATACAGCGCCTAGCGAGCTAACCTGCCGTAGGCCAACTTTGCCGACATCAGAAATGGTAGTGCTCGATGGTCGGTGAACACTTTAGTATTTCTCCCATACAGGAAGTACCGAAATTTGCTAAACGCAAAGACGACAGCGAGTCCCACGAGTTCCGTCACCGAGTAATTTCTCTCTGCCCTCGACAGCACTCTACTCGCGAAAGATACGGGCTTCCATGTCAACATATCCTTCTCGTCTTCCCCTTGGAAGAGAACCGCGCCGAGGCCGTTTAACGAGCTATCCGTCATCAGATAAAATTCCCTACTCAAATCTGGATGCGCGAGAATCGGTGCATTCACCAATGCTTTCTTTAACCTCACGAACTCATTCTGTGCTTGCTCGTCCCAGTACCAGATCGTGTTCTTGCCAGTAAGCGAGCAAAGACGTGGCGTGGACAGCACACTTAGGTTTAAAAATTTCTTAAAGAAATTCGCGACCCCTAAGAATCCTCTTAGTTGTCGCTTAGTCGTGGGTCTTGGGAACTCCGCAATTGCCTTGATTTTGTCCGGGTCCGTTTGCATCCCGTCCACCGAAACTATATGTTCTAGGAACTTTATCTTCTGGCGCCCGAACTGCGACTTTTCCAGGTTTACGGTTACTCCTGCTCTTTCGAAGGCGTCTAATAATCGATTTAATACTTCATTATGTTCCTCCCAGGAACTTTCTGAGATTAATACGTCGTCGACGTAGACCGTAATTCTTTCACGCAGCTCTTCCGGAAGGATGCTGTTCAAGCCTCATATGAACGCCGCCGCCGAAACATTCAACCCGAACGGAAGCCGTTTGAATTGGTAGCAGTTACCGTAGCATAAAAACGCGGTATACTGCCTACACTCTTGATGCAACACGATTTGCCAGTAACTAGCTCGCAGGTCTATGGAGGATAACACCTTCACTCCATGAAACCGTGGCAATAATTGCTCCAGGCTTTCCGGTCTGTCTGTTTCGGCCTTTATTACCGTATTTATTTGCCGAGAATCCATTACCAACCTCACCGATCCGTCCCTTTTCGGTACTACTAGGAGTGGTGAGTAGTATGTACTCACGGCGCGTTCTATAACGTCTTGTTCTAACATCTTCGCAATCTCCTTCTTGACCTTTTCTTTATGCGCTAGTGGAATCGGGTATGGCCTGACGAACAACCTTTTATGTTCTCGTATTTGGAATTTGTACTCGAAGTTCCTTATCGCACCCGGTGCGTCTGAGAATATTTTCTCATGGTTCCTCAGAACTTCTAATAATCGTACACGGGCATCCTCTGGCATGTCTCCTACATTGCGCATGCTTTCCTCAATTATTCGCTTGAAGACCTCATCCTTTCCATGCGTGGAGGACGGTAAACTCACGCCATTTACACATTTTATGAGGATCTCCGGCTCAGGGCGCAATTCCGGGTAAGTGAGAATTCGTAGGCAGCTAGTTTCCGCTCCGTCCCGTAGGACCCAATTATTGAACTTTAATTCTACAGCGTTTCCATCTCTATTCAGAGACATGATGCCTCCACCCAGGTCTACAATTGCCTGGTGAGCGCTCATAAAATCCATCCCGAGAATCATTTCGGTGTTCATTAGGGGCACAATGAAGAAGTTTGCCTCGAACTCTTCGCCCTGGCATTGGAACGTAATCCTAGTCTGCCACTTGACTTCTACACTTTTCCCGTATATCGCTCCCTTCACCTTTGCACCTCGCAACGACAAAGTCGGCAAAGTTCCCGTCTCCTCGCATTTCTGGAATGCGGCCTGACTAACGATCGAAACCGGGCTTCCCGTATCGACGATGCAGTCCAGTGAAATTCCTTTCACCGAGATCGCAATTGCTGGGCTGACGGCCGAAATCCGGTTATCCGTCTGCTCCTCCAGTGATGTTTCCCTAATGTCGTCCTGACCAGTGTACCTTATCTCGCGGTTATTCGTTATCGGGGGTCGACTAAGGTTGTCTCCCTCGATTGGCACGGGTCATAATGTTTCATTTCCTCCTGGTTCTGGAGCATTCCTCCATGGATCGGCCGATCTGATTTCTACGTCGTCGGTGATATTTTCCCTTCTCTTTCTCCCCGTGGCCTGTTCGCTTCCTTCACCCCTATTTTGTGGTGAATTCGCACGATTCCCGTGGTTGTTCCTACCTTTATCCCGGTTATCGTGCCCGTCGTGCCGGCCATTGTGTCCCTGGGCTTTGTAGTAGCCATGCTTGTTACCATTTTTCCAATTCGCCTTGTATGGCTGGAAACTGGTATTCGCATGCTCCGCTACATGTGAGCTTGTACACTTCCGCGTTTTACTGCGGCCGCGACTCACTCTCCTATGTCTTCCTACGTCCTCTCCTCCTGCGGTCTGTACCCTTTCCGGTATACATTGTCCTATATCATACTCCAATTCTTGTAGGAGTAATTTAAACGACTCTAAATCGTCCTTAGAACGCCCGGGTAATATGATATGGCGAAGCTGCGCTGGAAGCTTCATTATACACAGCCTTATCAATTCGCCCGGACTGTAAGGGTTGTACAAGAACTGGTAATTCTGCAACATGTTTTCAAACAGTCTTGCAGTACTCGCGAAACCGGATTGGCTAAGACTCGGCAGCATCATTATCTGATGTTTCACCCGATCTTGCGCAGCTTCGGACCAATATGCCGAGAGAAATTCACGCTGAAATTCCTTCACCGTTTTACAATTTCTCGCTATCCCTCTCATCCGTACTGCGGGTTCAGCCTCAAGATGCCCGCACATGAACTCGATTTTATACTCATCCGGCCAACTGGGCGGAAGACAGAATTGGTACTGTTCCAAGAAAGCCCGTGGGTGCATTCCCTTCACAGAATTTCTAAAGACTTCGAACATCCGTACAGGGAGAAAGTGTTTATAGTCGAAGACTTCCACTTTCCTCCGGTATGGATCAGCGCACGGTTTTAGGTGTCGTTCCCGACACCTCCCTACATTTCTGCGTTCGCTAGCCTCCTCGTAATCATCCTCGTGTCCGGAATCGCGTCCCTCGCTTTCGCACGCGTCCTTGCGCACATGGTCCTCCCTCTCGTCGCCGCGAGTGATGAGATTTTCCACATGGGCCATGCGTTCACATATGTCATTGGTAACTATCCGTCGCCGCCTATTGACTTCGCATTGGCCTTCTTGAAATTTCCGCAATGCCTGTATCTCCTCGTTACCCCTCGAGTTCAGATTTGCAGCACTCTCGCTTCCCTCTGATGTTGTTAAGTCCGCAACCTTCTCCGCGAGTTTTACTAACTCCTCCTTTACTTTCTTTGTCTCCTCGCTATTTAATGTCTTAACCGTATCTATCCTTTCCTCAAGATCCACAATTGCCCTACTGTTTTCGTGATCCTTTTCTAGCGTTGCTTCTACTGCTTTTACTCGCGCTATTACCTTTTTCTTTTCGGTAATGCATCATTCCCTTAAAGTTTGGAGCCCCTTTTCTAATTGTTCTCCGCGGGTTTTCATTTCGATCCTAACTTTTTTTTTTCCTTTTCGAGGGTGTTAGTTTACTACCAACCACTTCGTATTTCTCATTGACGTCCTTTCGAACCCCTTCGATTTCGGACATCATGCCCTCGAATTTCGCTTCCTGCCTTTTATTATATTCTTCCTGCCTTTTATTATATTCTTCCTGCCTTTTATTATATTCTTCCTGCCTTTTATTATTTTCTTCTAACCTGGAATTTACTCCGCTTAAGATCGTTTTCGCGTTCTTTTCTATCATTTTGACCAATTCGGTCATCCACGTGTTACTATTTGTGTCTGCATTGGTCGGCGCATTTTGGCTACACGTTGCATTCCCTAATTCCTCTGCGCTCGCGCTCGGGTCCGAAGTCCCGCTATTTGGTGTGGAATTGGCCTGCCCATTTTCCAAGTTCAACATTGCCGTAGCGCCGCTGAAATCTTGGTAATTCCCGTTGCCTGCCTCGTCTCTCTCCGCGGCTACATGATTGAGGATAACTTCCTCCTCACCCGGCCGGTTTTCCCTAGCACCGCTCCTCGAGCGAGCACGTGTCTCCATTCTGGACACGGGGCTTACGTTTCGAGCTAAGTGTTTAAATAACGGCTTCGCTCGAGGAAAACAGACTTCCTACTTTCGCTGCACGAATCGCGACAAATTCTCGTAGCGTAACGTAAGTTAATTTCACACTCAACCTAGTACATTTATTTGGTCTCACGCAGCCTAACACATTTATTTAGTCACACGCAGCCTAACACGTTTGAAATTCCCCCAAAATACATCGATACATACACACAAGAAAAATGCCCCCAAAATCACACAAATAAAATCACAAGCAACGCAATATATTCAACGCCGTATTCTCAACGCTGGTTCTATTCACAAATAGGAATTGTGAATCCTGCGGAAATTTAATTTTGTTAGCACATGCTAGCAATCTCCCAGCATCACAAAGGGTTCCTAAACTGAACGAGATCCTAGGCTAAAGGGTCGCCATTATGCATGATACTTGCTTTCCGCGCCATCGGCTGGCATCCTCAATTTTATAAATGGCACTTGTACTATAGAAGACGCCGGCGGCCATTTGCAGCAACAAGCATCAATACTCAACCTAAAGTTTTATTCGGTGGTTTTGATCCAGTTAGAATTAGAATATTATTATAATGAAGTTTTAATACCACCTTACAGTTTATTAAATGAAATATGCCCATGAGTGGGACATAAACAGGTGATTAACTGAAATACGCATACCAAATATTCTGTGAAATGACAAGGGAATATGGTGTGGCTGGGAGAAGTCACTGTAACATATTTATATAATAACACAATCACATTTATTTCATGAACATTACCATCTCAACTATTCCCTCTCACTTATCACGGAATGCTGGCGTGATACAAATAGTATAATATCTAAGAAAACTTAGTTAAACATCCACTAATGTGTGCCGTGAATCGACAATGACTACCGCCTGCACATTTCTATCATCATTTAGCCACACACACACACACACACACACACACACACACACACACACACACACTAACATTCATCTATTCATTTTATCTAACAGATAAAAGAGGAAGGTTCCCATACACCAAGTGGGACAACATTGGGAGAGAGCACATGGTTCCAACTGTAACTTTAATTCGGGCAAGTCCCGTCTTCACGTTTAACTAACTCCGCGAGTTTTACTGTATATTATGAAGGAACAATTAAAACACACGCGTGAATTTACGTAGAAGATCCAGCTCGATCACGAAATGTGATTACGTCACGCTGAAGCTTCTCACCAAGAAATGCACGGGGTCTGCGGACCACGTGTTAGCAATCTCTCCACAATCAGTAGTCAATAAACACATTTAAATAAAATACACTTTGCATATATACTTCACACTCACACTGAAATGCAAATTGAGCGATTCTGAGTATTACTCGGCAATGAGCGCCTATTCACTCCCAAGTGCAGTGAACACAAATTCCCATGAAATTACTTGGCAAAAGAAATCAGCTCCCTATGTCTGCTAACCGAGATGATTCTAGGAAATACCATAGTGGCTTTCCTCAGCAGGGAAGCTGCTTCCAAGTTCAAAGTGAACATGGAATTCTAAATCTTCGCTAACTATCGGAGCGATAGAGCAGAGCGTGCTTACTCACCCAGGTCTGCCCAGCAACAACCCCGATACGGTCTCACTCGTCCGGGTCCACACATCGTGGCCGCAAGGGCTCAGAGATACCGCACACGGTTATTTGCCAACCTAACGAGCGCTAATGACGCGCGTGGAGCTTATGCCTCTCTGGTCCAGTGCAGTCGCGCTCTACTAGATGCGAGGTTGGCTACACTTCCACTATGCCTATAGCACACCCACAGCCGACATCTCACGCATACCTCATCATACGTTCGCATTCACACTTTGGAGACAGTTACCATATCTAATATTAAAATGATCGTCTATATTTAAATAACCCTATCTTACTAATTATCATCAGGCTCTTCCCTGAGTGTCGGAAGGGCACTCAGGTGTCTTTAGGTGTGGGGTCGAGCCATGTAGCGGCTTACATGGAGCCGTTACAATGTGAAGGTCCAAGAGTTACAATAAACCTGCACTTGTGCTTCTGAAACAACTACTGGACACCCAGGAAAGATTCCAAGCACAGACCGTTCGAAACGTTACTCCCGTGGATAGACGTCGGTATGATACATGTTGTATTCAATCCCGATACAGTTTCTGTGTTTCGTGGTCAATGTGAAGGTCCAAGGGTTACAGCAAACCTGCTGTGGTGAATTGGAAGCAACTACTGGATTTACTGAAAAGGTACTAAGCACAGAACTTTTGAAGCGTTACTGGCATGGACTATAGGCCAAATGGTGTCTGCTGTATTCAATCCCGATGCAATTATTGTGTTTCGTCGTCGACTAGAAGGTCCAAGGGTTACAGCATGCCTGCAGTGGTGCATCGCAAACATCTACTGGACACTCAAAAAAGCTCCAAGCACTGATGGATAGAAGCGTTACTTCCCCGGACAATAGTCAGCATGGTGCATATTGTATACAATACCGATGCAATTTCAGTCTTTCGTCATCAGTGTGAAGGCCCATCGGATACAGTAACTCTCCAGTTACGCATCGGAAACAGCTACTGCACGGACAGGAAAGATTCCCAACACAACAGTTGGAGCGTTACTCGAATTGAGATTAATAAGAATGGTGCTTGTATTACTCAATCCTGATGACATTTCTGTGTTTCGGCGTTAATAAGAAGGTCCAAGGGTTACAGTACGCCTGCGATGGTGCATCGGAAAGAACAGCTGGACCCTAGGAAAAGGTTCGAAGCTAATACCGTTTGAAGCGTTACTCCCCATAACAGAAGTCAGCATGGTGCACATTGTATTCAATCCCGATGCAATTTCTGTGTCTCATGGTCAATGTGAAGGTCCATGGGTTACTGTAAACCTGCAGATTGGCATTAGATACAACTACAGGTCTCCCAGGAAAGGTTCCAAGGACAAAACGTTTGTAGCGCTACTCGCCTTGATTGTAGTCGACATGGGGCATGTTGAATTCAATCCCGACGCAATTACTGTGTTTCATCGTCGATGAGTGGGTCCAAGGCTTACAGTAAACCTGCAGTGGTGCATCGGAAACATATACTGGACTCTCAGAAAAGCTCCAAGCAGAGAACGATTTACTCGTTACTTGCTTGAACAGTAGCCAACATGGTGCCTGTTGCATACAATCCCGATCCAATTATGGTGTCTGGTGGTCA
Organism: Schistocerca serialis cubense; assembly: GCF_023864345.2. Taxonomy (NCBI): domain Eukaryota; kingdom Metazoa; phylum Arthropoda; class Insecta; order Orthoptera; family Acrididae; genus Schistocerca; species Schistocerca serialis. The sequence continues at coordinate 114,689,022 of NC_064645.1, read as the reverse complement.
ATGTGAAGGTCCAAGGGTTATATTAAAACTGCTGTTGTGCGGCGGAAACAAATACCGGACACACAGGAAAGATTCTTAGCACAGACCGTTTGAATCGGTACTCCCGTGGACAGAAGTCGGCTTGGTGCATGTTGTGTTCAATCCCGCTTGTATTTCAATGTTTCGTGTTCAATATGAAGGTCCAATGGTTACAGTAAACCTGCCATGGTGCATCTAAACCAATTACTGGACTCCCGGGAAAGATACTAAGCACAGAACGTTTGAAGCGTTACCAGCCAGGACTTTAGGCGAAATTGTGTCTGTTGTATACAATCCCGATGCAATATTTGTGTTTCGTGGTCAATGTGAAGGACCAAGGGTTACGGTAAACCTGCCATGGTGCATCTGAAACAATTACTGGACTCCCACAAAAGATACTAAGCACAGAACGATTGAAGCGTTAGTCGCCTGGACTTTAGGCGAAATGGTGTCTGTTGTATTCAATCTCGATGCAATTTCTGTGTTTCGTGGTCAATGTGAAATTCCAAGGGTTACAGTAAACCTGCAGTTTGGTATCAGATACGACCACTGGTCTCCCTGGAAAGCTTTTAAGCACAGAACCTTTGAAGCGTTACTCGTCGTGTCAATAGTCCGCATGGCGATTGTTGCATCCAGACCGATGCCATCTCGATGTTTCGTCGTCATTGTGAAGGTCTAACAGTTACAATAACCCAGCAGTTGTGCATCGGAAACATCTACTGGGTTCCCAGAAATGGAACTAAGCAGAAAACTTTTGAAGCGTTACTCGCCGAGAATGTTGTCGTCTCGGGGCCTGTTGTATTCAATCCCGATGCAGTTTATTTGTTTCGTCGTCGATGGGAAGGTCCAAGGGTTACAGTAATCCCGTCCTGCTGCTTCGGAAACAACTGCTGGACTCTAGGAAAATGTTCGAAGTAGATAACGTTTGAAGCGTTATTCCCCATAACGGATGTCAGCATGGTGCACGTTGTATTCAGTCCCGATGAAATTTCTGTGTCTCATGATCAATGTTCAGGTCCAAGGGTTACAGTAAACCCGCAGTTGGGCATCACATCCAACTACTGGTCTCCCAGGATAGGTTCCAGTCACAGAACGTTTGAAGCGTTTCTCGCCTAGAATGTAGTCGACATGGAGCATGTTGTATTCAATCCCGACGCTATTACTGTGTTTCATCGGCGATGTGTAGGTCCAAGGCTTACAGTAAACCTTTAGTGGTGCATCGGAAACATCTACTGGACTTTCAGAAGAGCTCCAAGCACAGAACGATTGACTCGTTACTAGCTTGAACAATAGCCAAAAAGGTGCCTGTTGTAAACAATCCCAATTCAATTTCGGTGTCCCATGGTCAATGTGCAGGTCCAAGGTTTACAGTATGCCTGCAGTTGGGCATCACATACAACTACAGGTCTCCCAGGAAAGGTTCCAAGCGCAGAACGTTTGTAGCGTTACTCGCCTGGACTGTAGTCGACATGGGACATGATGTATTCAATCCCGACGCTATTACTGTGTTTCATCGTCGATGTGTAGGTCCAAGGATTACAGTAAACCTGCAGTGGTGCATCGGACACACAGACCGTTTGAAGCGGTACTCCCCTGGACAGAAGTCGCCATGGTGCATATTGTATTCAATCCCGATGCAATTTCTGTGTCTCATGGTCAATGTGAAGGTCCAAGGGTTACTGTAAATCTCCGGCTGCGCATCAGATACAACTAGTGGTCTCCCTGGAAAGGTTCCAAGAAAGGAACGTTTGAAGCGTTACTCGCTTAGAATGTAGTCGATATGGGGCCTGTTGTATCCAATCCCAATGCTATTTCTGTGTTTCGTAGTCGATGTGAAGGTCCAAGGGTTAGAGCAAACCTGCAGTGGTTCATTGCTAACATCTACTGGACACTCAGAGAAGTTCCAAGCACAGAACAATTGAAGCGTTACCTGCCTGGACAATAGTCAGCATGGTGCATGTTGTATACAATACCGATTTCTGTCTTTCGTAGTCAGTGTGAAGGTCCAACGGATACAGTAACTCTGCAGTTACGCATCGGAAACAGCTACTCGACAAAAAGGAAAGATTCCAAGCACAGAACGGTTGACAGTAGTAAGCACGATTCTTATTTTACTCAATCCCGATGACATTTCTGTGTTTTGGCGTTAATACGAAGGTCCAAGGATTACTGTACACCTGCGGTGGTATATCGGAGGCAACTGCTGGACTCTAGGAAAATGTTTGAAGCAGTTAACGTCTGAAGCGTTACTCCCCATAACAGAAGTCAGCATGGTGCACGTTGTATTCAATCCCGATCCAATTTCTGTGTCTACATCTACATCAACATCTACATCCACACTCCGCAAACTACCTGACGGTGTGTGGCGGAGGGTACCCTGAATACCTCTATCGGTTCTCCCTCCTATCCCAGTCTCGTATTGCTCGTGGAAAGAAGGATTGTCGGTATGCTTCTGTGTGGGCTCTAATCTCTCTGATTTTATCCTCATGGTCTCTTCGCGAGATATACGTAGGAGGGGGCAATATACTGCTTGACTCTTCGATGAAGGTATGTTCTCGAAACTGAGCGTCTCTCCTACAGAGTCTTCCACTGGAGTTTACCTATCATCTCCGTAACGCTTTCGCCGTTACTAAATGATCCTGTAAAGAACCGCGCTGCGCTCCGTTGGATCTTATCTATCTCTTCTATCAACCCTATCTGGTACGGATCCCACACTGCTGGGCAGTATTCAAGCAGTGGGCGAACAAGCGTACTGTTACCTACTTCCTTTGTTTTCGGATTGCGTTTCCTTAGGATTCTTCCAATGAATCTCAATCTGAAATCGGCTTTACCGACGATCAACTTTATATGATCATTCCATTTTATATCACTGCTAATGCGTACTCCCAGATAATATATGGAATTAACTGCTTCCAGTTGCTGATGTGCTATTTTGTAGCTAAATGATAAGGAAACTATCTTTCTATATATTCGCAGCACATTACACTTGTCTACATTAAGATTCAATTGCCATTCCCTACACCATGCGTCAAATCGCAGCAGATCCTCCTGCATATCAGTACAATTTTCCATTCTTACAGCCCCTCGATTCACCACAGCATCATCTGCAAAAAGCCTCAATGCACTTCCGATGTCATCCACAAGGTCATTTACGTATATTGTGAATAGCAACGGTCCTATGACACTCCCCTGCGGCACACCTGAAATCACTCTTACTTCGGAAGACTTCTCTCCATTGAGAATGACATGCTGCGTTCTGTTATCTAGGAACTCTTGAATCCAATCATACAATTGGTCTGATAGTCCATATGCTCTGACTTTGTTCATTAAACGACTGTGGGGAACTGTATCTAACGCCTTGCGGAAGTCAAGAAACACGGCATCTACCTGTGAACGCGTGTCTATGGCCGTCTGAGTCTCGTCGACGAATAGCGCGAGCTGGGTTTCACACGATCGTCTTTTTCGAAACCCATGCTGATTCCTACAGAGTAGATTTCTAGTCTCCAGAAAAGTCATTATACTCGAACATAATACGTGTTCCAAAATTCTACAACTGATCGACGTTAGAGATATAGGTCTATAGCTCGGCACATCTGTTCGACGTCCCTTCTTAAAAACTGGGATGGCCTGTGCCCTTTTCCAATCCTCTGGACCGCTACGTTCTTGTAGAGACCTACGCTACACCGCTGCAGCAAGGGGGGCAAGTTCCATCACGTACTCTGTAAAATCGTACTGGTATCCCATGAGGTCCAGCGGCCGTTCCTCTTTTAAACGATTTTAATTGTTTCTCTACTCTTCTCTCGTCTATTTCGATATCTACCATTTTGTCATCTGTGCGACATTCTAGAGAAGGAACTACAGTGCAGTCTTCCTCTGTGAAACAGCTTTGGAAAAAGACATTTAGTATTTTGGCCTTTAGTCTGTCATCCTCTGTTTCAGTACCATTTTGGTCACAGAGTGTCTGGACATTTTGTTTTGATCCACCTACCGCTTTGACATAGGACCAAAATTTCTTGGGGTTTTCTGGCAAGTCAGTACATAGAACTTTACTTTCGAACTGATTGAATGCCTCTTGCATAGCCCTCCTCACACTGCACTCCGCTTCGCGTAATTGTTGTTTGTCTGCAAGGCTTTGGCTATGTTTATGTTTGCTGTGAAGTTCCCTTTGCTTCCGCAGCAGTTTCCTAACTCGGTTGTTGTACCACGGTGGCTCTTTTCCATCTCTTACGATCTTGCTTGGCACATACTCATCTAACGCATATTGTATGATGGTTTTGAACTTTGTCCACTGATGCTCAACACTATCTGTATTTGAGACAAAACTTTTGTGTTGAGCCGTCAGGTACTCTGTAATCTGCCTTTTGTCACTTTTGCTAAACAGAAAAATCTTCCTACCTTTTTTAATATTTCAATTTACGGCTGAAATCATCGATGCAGTAACCGCTTTATGATCGCTGATTACCTGTTCTGCGTTAACTGTTTCAAATAGTTCGGGTCTGTTTGTCACCAGAAGGTCTAATATGTTATCGCCACGAGTCGGTTCTCTGTTTAACTGCTCAAGGTAGTTTTCAGATAAAGCACTTAAAAAAATTTCACTGCATTCTTTGTCCCTGCCACCCGTTATGAACGTTTGAGTCTCCCAGTCTGTATCCGGCAAATTAAAATCTCCACACAGCACTATAACATTGTGGGGAAATCTACTAGAAATATTTTCCAAATTTTCCTTCATGTGCTCAGCCACAACAGCTGCTGATCCAGGGGGCCTATAGAGACATCCAATTACCATGTCTGAGCCTGCTTTAACCGTGACCTTGACCCAAATTATTTCACATTTCGGATCTCCGTCAATTTCCTTCGATACTATTGCACTTCTTATCGCTATAAACACGCCTCCCCCTTCACTTTCCAGCCTGTATCTGCGGTATACATTCCAATCTGAGTTCAGGATTTCATTACTGTTAACGTCTGGTTTCAGCAAACTTACTGCCCCTAGTACTATATGGGCGTAGTGACCGTTTATTAATGAGAGCAGTTCTGGGACCTTTCTATAGACGCTCCTGCAGTTTGCTATTAGCACATTAATATTGCTATTCGCTGTTCCATTTTGCCTACTCCTACCTTGCCACGTCTCAGGAGGCGTCTTGTAGGGCCCAGGGAGGGTATTCCTTAACCTAAAAGACCCCATGTGCACTCCACACGTACACCGCCACCCTGGTAGCTGCTTCCGGCGTGTATTGCAGGCCTGAGCTATTCAGTGGGACCCAACATTTGACCACCCAATAGCGGAGGTATATGTGAAGCTCCAAGGGTTACAGTAAGCATGCAGTTGGGCATCAGATACAACTACTGGTCTCCCAGGAAAGGTTCCAAGCACAGAAAGTTTGAAGCGTTACTCGCCTAGATTGTAGTCGACATGGGGTCTGTTGTATTCAACCCCGATGAAATTTCTGTGTCTCGTCGTCAATGACAATGTCCAAGGGTTACAGTAAACCTGCAGTCGTGCGCCGGAAACATCTACTGGACTGCCAGAAAATTTCCAAGCATGGAACGATTGCCGCGTTACTTGCATAAACAACAGTCAACATGGTGCCTGTTGTATACAATTCCGATGCAATTTCTGTTTTTCGACGTCAACGTGAAGGTCCGAGGGTTACAGTAAACCTGCTGTTTTGCGTCGGAAAAAGCTACTGGACACCAATAAATGCTCCAAGCACAGATCGTAAGAATCGTTACTCCCGTGGACAGACGTCGGCATGGTGCGTGTTGTATTCAATTCCGATATAAATTCTGTGTTTCGTCGTCGACCAGAAGGTCCTGCTGTTGTGCCTCAAATACAACTACTGATCTCCCAGGACAGGACCCAAGCACAGAACGTTGGTAGCGTTACTCGCCTAGATTGTAGTCGACATAGGGTCTGCTGTATTCAACCACAATGAAATTTCTGTGTTTCTTCGTCAATGTGAAGGTCCAAGGGTTACAGTAAACATGCCGTGGTGCATCGGAAACAAATACAGGACTCCCGGAAAAGGTACTAACCACAGAACTTTCGACGAGTTACTCACCTGGACTTTAGACGAAGTCGTGTCTGTTGTATTCAATATGAAGGTCCAAGGGTTACAGTAAACCTGCAGTGGTGCATCGGAAAAAATTACTGGACTCCCGGAACTGGTACTAGGCATAGAACCTTTGAAGCGCTACGCCCCTGGACTTTAGGCGAAATGGTGTCTGTTGTATTCAATCCCGATGCAATTTCTGTGTTTCGTCGCCGACTAGAAGGTCCAAGTGCTACAGTAATACTGCTGTTTTGCGTCGGAAACAGCTACTGGACACCCAGGAAGGATTCCAAGTACAGACCGTTTGAATTGTTTCTTCCGTGGACAGACGTCGGCATCGTGCATGGTGTATTCAATTGTGATATAATTTCTGTTTTTCGTGGTCAATGTGAAGGTCCAAGGGTTACAGTATACCTGCAGTGGTGCTTCAGAAACAACTACTGGACTCCCGGAACTGGTACGAGGCACAGAACCTTTGAAGCGTTCCTCTCTTAGACTTTAGGCGAAATGGTGTGTGTTGTATTCAATCCCGATGCTATTTCTTTCTTTCGTCGTCGGCTAGAAGGTCCAAGGGTTACAGTATTGCGTCGGAAACAGCTAATGGACACCCAGGAAAGTCTCCAAGCACAGACCGTAAGAATCGTTACTCCCGTGGACAGACGTCGGCATGGTGCATGTAGTATTCAATTCCGATATAATTTCTATGTATCGTCGTCGACTAGAATGTTAAAGGGTTAGAGTAAACCGCCAGTGGTGCCACAGATACAACTACTGATCTCCCAGGTCAGATCCCAAGCACAGAACGTTTGAAGCGATACCCGCCTAGATTGTAGTCGACATGGGGTATGTTGTATTCAACCCCGATGAAATTTCTGTGTTTCTCGTCAATGTGAAGGTCCAAGGGTTAAAGTAAACATGCCGTGGTGCATCGGAAACAACTACAGGACTCCCGGAATAGGTACTAAGCACAGAGCTTCTGAAGCGTTACTCACCTGAACTTTAGACGAAGTCGTGTCTGTTGTGTTCAATATGAAGGTCCCAGGAATACAGTAAACCTGCAGTGGTGCATCGGAAACAACTACTGGACTCCTGGAACTGGTACTAGCAAAGAACCTTTAAAGAGTTACCCGCTTGAACTTAAAGGCGAACTGGTGTCTGTTGTATTCAATCCCGATGCAATTTCTGTGTTTCGTCATCGACTAGAAGGTCCAAGGGTTACAGTAAACCTGCTGTTTTGCGTCGGAAACAGCTTCTGGACACCCAGGAAAGATTCCAAACACAGACCGTAAGCAACGTTACGCCCGTGGACATACGTCGGCATGGTGCTGGTTGTATTCAATCCCGATATAATTGCTGTGTTTCGTGGTCAATATGAAAGTCCAGGTTTACAGTAAACCTGCAGTGGTGCATCGGAAACAACTACTGCACTCCCGGAACTGGTACTAGGCACAGAACCTTTGAAGCGTTACTCGCTTTGACTTAAGGCAAAATGGTGTCTGTTGTATTCAATCCCGATGCAATTTCTGTGTTTAGTCATCGGCTAGAGGGTCCAAGTGTTACAGTAAACCTGCTGTTTTGGTCGGAAACCGCTACTGGAAACCCAGGAAAGATTCCAAGCACAGACCGTAAGCGACGTTACTCCCGTAAACAGACGTCGGCATGGTGCCGGTTGTATCCAATCCCGATGTAATTGTTGTGTTTTGTGGTCAATACAAAGGTCCTAGGGTTACAGTATACCTGCAGTGGTACATCGGAAACAACTACTGGGCTCCCGGAACTGGTACTAGGCACAGAACCTTAGAAGCGTTACTGCCTTGGACTTTAGGCGAAATGGTGTCTGTTGTATTCAATCCCGATGCAATTTCTGTGTTTACTCATCGGCTAGAGGGTCCAAGGGTTACAGTCAACCTGCTGTTTTGGTCGCAAACAGCTACTGGACACCCAGGAAAGATTCCAAGCACAGACCGTAAGCAACGTTACTCCCGTGGACAGACGTCGGCATGGTGCTGGTATTATTCAATCCCGATATAATTGCTGTGTTTCGTGGTCAATATGAAGCTCCAAGGGTTACAGTATACCTCAGATGTGCATCGGAAGCAACTACTGGACTCCCGGGACTGGTACTAGGCACAGAACCTTTGAAGCGCCACTCGCTTGGACTTTAGGCGAAATGGTGTCTGTTGTACTCAATCCCGATGCAATTTCAGTGTTTCGTCGTCGACTAGGAGGTCCAAGAGTTACAGTAAAACTGCTGTTTTGCGTTGGAAACAGCAACCGGACATCCTGGAAAGATTCGAAGCACAGACCGAAAGCAACGTTACTCCCGTGGACAGACGTTGGCATGGTGCATGTTGTATACAATTCCGATATAACTGCTGTGTTTCGTGGTCAATATGAAGGTCCAAGGGTTACAGTTTACCTGCAGTGGTCCATCGGAAACAACTACTTTACTCCCGGAACTTGTAATAGGCACAGAACCTTTGAAGCGTTACTCGATTGGACTTTAGGTGAAATGGTGTCTGTTGTATTCAATCCCGATGCAATATCTGTGTTTCGTCTTCGACTACAAGTCCAAGGGTTACAGTAAACCTGCTGTTTTTCATCAGAAACAGCTACCGGTCATCCAGGAAAGATTCCAAGTACAGACCGTAAGCAACGTTACTCCCGTGGACAGACGTCGGCATGGTGCATGTTGTATTCAATCCCGATATATTTCCCGTGTTTCGTGGTCAATGTGAAGGTCCAAGGGTTTCAGTCACCTTGCAGTGGTACATCGGAAACAATACTTGGCTCCCGGAACTGGAAATAGGGACAGAACCTTTGAAGCGTTACTCGCTTGGAATTTAGGCGAAATGGTGTCTGTTGTATTCAATCCCGATGCAATTTCTGTGTTTCGTCGTCGACTATAAGGTCCCAGGGTAACAGTACACCTGCTGTTTTGCGTCGGAAACAGCTATTGGACACCCAGGAAGGATTCCAGTCACAGACAGTAAGCAACGTTTCTCCCGTGGACAGACGTCGGCATGGTCTGGCTGTATTCAATCCCGATGTAATTGCTGTGTTTCGTGGTCAATATGAAGGTCCACGGGTTACAGTAAACCAGCAGTGGTGCATCGGAAACAACTACTGGACTCCCAGAACTGGTACTAGGCACAGAACCTTTGAAGCGTTAGTCGCTTGGGCTTTAGGCGAAATGGTGTCAGTTGTAATCTACCGATGCAATTTCTGTGTATCGTCGTCGACTATAATGTCCAAGGGGTACAGTAAACCTACAGTTTTGAGTCGGAATTACCTACTGGACACCCAGGAATAATTCAAGCACAGACCGCAAGCAACGTTACTCCCGTGGACATACGTCGGCATGGTGCTGATTGTATTCAATCCCGATTTAATAGTTGTGTTTCGTGGTCAATATGGAGGTCCAAGGGTTGCAGTAAACCTGCAGTGGTGCATCGGAAACAAGTACCGGACTCCCCGAACTTTTAATAGGCACAGAACCTTTGAAGCGTTACTCGCTTAGACTTTAGGCGAAAAAGTGTCTGTTGTAATCAATGCCGATACAATTTCTGTGTTTCGTCGTCGACTACAAGGTCCAAGGGTTACAGTAAACATGCTGTATGGCGTTGGAAACAGCTACTGGACACCCAGGAAAGATTTCAAGCACAGACCGTAACCAACCTTACTCCCGTTTACAGACTTCGGCATGGTGCTGGTTGTATTCAATCCCGATGTAATTGCTGTGTTTCGTGGTCAATATGTAGTTCCAAGGGTTACAGTTAAGCAGCAGTGGTGCATCAGAAGCAACTACAGGACTCCAGGAACTGGTACTAGGCACAGAACTTTTGAAGCGTTACTCGCTTGTACTTGAGGCGAAATGGTGTCTGTTGTATTCAATTCCGATGCAATTTCTGTGTTTCTTCGTCGACTAGAACGTCCAAGGGTTACAGTACACCTACTCTTTTGTGTCGGAAACCGCTACTGGACACCCAGGAAAGAGTCCAAACACAGACCGTTTCATTCGATACTCCCGTGGACAGACGTCGGCATGGTGCTGGTTGTATTCAATCCCGACATAATTGCTGTGTTCCGTGGTCAATATGAAGGTCCAAGGTTTACAGTAAGACTGCTGTGGAGCATCGGCAACAACTACTGGACTCCCAGAACTGATACCGGGCACAGAACCTTTCAAGCGTTACTCGCTTGGAGTTTATGCGAAATGGTGTCTGTTGTATTCAATCACGATACAATTTCTGTGTTTCGTCGTCGACTAGACGGTCCAAGGGTTACAGTAAACCTGCTGTTTTGCGTCGGAAACATCTACTGGACACCAAGGAAAGATTCCAATCACAGACCTGAAGCAACGTTACTCCCGTGGACTGACGACGGAATGGTGCTGTGTGTATTAAATCCCGATATAAATCTTGTGTTTCGTGGTCAATATGACGGTCCAAGGGTTACAGTAAACCAGCAGTGGTGCATCGGAAATAACTGCTGCATTCCTGGAACTGGTACTAGGCACAGAACCTTTCAAGCGTTACTCGCTTGGAGTTTATGCGAAATGGTGTCTGTTGTATTCAATCCCGATACAATTTCTGTGTTTCGTCGTCGACTAGACGGTCCAAGGGTTACAGTAAACCTGCTGTTTTGCGTCGGAAACCGCTACTGGACACCCAGGAAAGATTCCAAGCACAGACCGTAAGCAACGTTACTCTCGTGGACAGACGTCGGCATTTAGCTCGTGGTATTCAATCCCGATATAGTTGCTGTGCTTCGTGGTCGATACGAAGGTCCAAGGGTTACAGTAAACCTGCAGTGTTGCTTCGGAAACAACTAGTGGAATCCCGGAACTGGTATTGACACAGAACCTTTGAAGCGTTACTCGCTTAGACTTTAGGGGAACTGGTATCTGTTGTATTCAATCCCGATGCAATTTAGGTGTTTCGTCGTCGACTAGAAGGTCCAAGTGTTACAATAAATCTGCTGTTTAGCGTCGGAAACAGCTACTGGACACCCAAGAGAGATTCCAAGCACAGACCATATGCAACGTTACTCCCGTGGACAGACGTCGGCATGGTGCTGGTTGTATTCAATCCCGATTTAATTGCTGCCTTTCGTGGTCAATATGAAGGCCCAAGGGTTACAGTAAAACTGCTGTGGTGTATCGGAAACAACTACTGGACTCCCGGAACTGGTACTAGGCACAGAACCTTTGAAGCCTTACTCGTTTGGACTTTAGGCGAAATGGTGTCTGTAGTATTCAATCCTTATGCTATTACTGTGTTTTGTCGTCGACTAGAAGGTCCAAGGGTTACAGTAAACCTGCTGTGTCCGTCGGAAACAGCTACTGGACACCCAGGAAAGATTCCAAGCACAGACCGTTTCAATCGTTACTCCCGTGGACAGACGTCGGCATTTTGCTAGTTGTATTCAATCCCGATATAATTGCTGCGTTTCGTGTCGATGTGAAGGTCCAAGGGTTACAGTAAAACTGCTGTGGTGCATCGTAAACAACTACTGGACTCCCGGAACTGGTACTAGGCACAGAAGCTTTCAAGCGTTACTCGCTTGCACTTTAGGCGAAATGGTGTCTGTCGTATTCAGTCCCGACGAATTACTGTGTTTTGTCGACGACTAGAAAGTCCAAGGGTTACAGTTAACCTGCTGTTTTGCGTCGGAAACAGCTACTGGACACCTAGGAAAGATTCCAAGCACATACCGTTTCAATCGTTACTCCCGTAGACAGACGTCGGATAGGTGCTGGTTGTATTCAAGCCCGATATAATTGCTGTGTATGTAGGTCAATATGAAGGTCCAAGGGTTACAGTAAACCTGCTGTTTGGCGTCGGTAACAGCTACTGGACACCCAGGAAAGATTCCAAGCACAGACCGTTTTAATCGTTACTCCCGTGGACAGACGACGGCTCGGTGCATGTTGTATTCAATTCCGATATAATTTCTGTGTTTCGTGGTCAATGTAAAGATATAAGTGTTACAGTATACCTGCAGTGGTGCATCGGAAACAACTAGTGGACGCCCGGTACTGGTATTGGCACAGATCCTTTGAAGCGTTACTCGCTTGGACTTTAGGAGAAATGGTGTCTGTTGTATTCAATTCCGATGCAATTTCTGTGTTTCGTCGTCGACTAGACGGTCCACGGGTTACAGTGAACCTGTTGTTTTGCATCGGAAACAGCTACTGGACACCCAGGAAAGATTCCAAGCACAGACCGTAAGCAACGTTACTCTCGTGGACAGACGTCGGCTTGGTGCTGGTTGTATTCAATCCCGATTTAATTGCTGTTTATCGTGGCCGATACGAAGGTCCAAGGGAAACAGTAAACTTGTAGTGGTGCATCGGAAATAACTACAGGACTCCGGAACTGGTACTAGGCACAGAACCTTTGAAGTGTTACTCGCTTGGACTTTAGGCGAAATGGGGTCTGTAGTATTCAATCCCAACAATTTCTGTGTTTCTTCGTCGACTAGAAGGACCAAGGGTTACTGTAAACCTGCTGTTTTCTGTCGGAAACCGCTAATGGACACCAAGGAAAGATTCCAAGCACAGACCGTTTTAATCGTTACCCCCGTGGACAGACGTCGGCTTGGTGCTGGTTGTATTCAAATCCGATATAAATTCTGTGATTCGTGGACAATGTGGAGAATCAAAAGTTACAGTAAACCTGCAGTGGTGCATCGGAAACAACTACTGGACTCCCGGAACTGGTACCAGGCACAGAACCTTTGAACCGTTCCTCGCTTGGTCTTTAGGCGAAATGGTGTCTGTAGTATTCAATCCCTATGCAATTACTGTGTTTTGTCGTCGACTAGAAGGTCCACGGGTTACAATAAATCTGCTGTTTGCGTCGGAAAAAACTACTGAACACCCAGGAAAGATTCCAAGCTCAGAACGTTTCAATCGTTACTCCCGTAGACAGACGTCGCCATTTTGCTGGTTGTATTCAATCCCGATATAATTGCTGCGTTTCGTGGTCGATATGAAGGTCCAAGGGTTACAGTAAAACTGCAGTGGTGCATCGGAAACAACTACTGGACTCCCGGAACTGGTACTAGGCACAGAAGCTTTTAAGCGTTACTCGCTTGGAGTTTTGTGCGAAATGGTGTGTGTTGTATTCAATCCCGATGCAATTTCTGTGTTTCGTCGTCGACTAGAAGGTCCAAGGGTTACAATAAATCTGTTGTTTGCGTCGGAAACAGCTACTGAACACCCAGGAAAGATTCCAAGCTCAGACCGCTCCATTCGTTACTCTCGTGGACAGACGTCGGCGTGGTCCTGGTTCTATTCAATCCCGATAAAATTGCTGTGTTTCGTGGTCAATATGAGGGTCCAAGGGTTACAGTAAAACTACAGTGGTGCATCGGAAACAACTACTGGACTCCCGGAACTGGTACTAGGCACAGTAACTTTCAAGCGTTACTCGCTTGGAGTTTATGCGAAATGGTGTCTGTTGTATTCAATACCGATGCAATTTCTGTGTTTCTTCGTCGACTAGAAGATCCAGGGGTTAAAGTAAACCTACTGGTTTGCGTCGGAAACCGCTACTGGACACCCAGGAAAGATTCCAAGCACAGACCGTCAGCAACGTAACTCTCGTGGATAGACGTCGGCATTTTGCTGGTTGTATTCAATCCCGATAAAATTGCTGTGCTTCGTGGTCGATACGAATGTCCGAGGGTTACAGTAAACCTCCAGTGGTGCATCGGAAAGAACTACAGGACTCCCAGAACTGATACTAATCACAGAACCTTTGAAGCCTTACTCGCTTGGACTTTAGGCGAAATGGTGTCTGTAGTATTCAATCCTTATGCAATTACTGTGTTTTGTCGTCGACTAGAAGGTCCAAGGGTTACAGTAAACCTGCTGTTTCCGTCGGAAACAGCTACTGGACACCGAGGAAAGATTCCAAGCACAGAACGTTTCAATCGTTACTCCCGTGGACAGACGTCGGCATTTTGCTGGTTGTATTTAATCCCGATGTAATATCTGCGTTTCGTGGTCGATATGAAGGTCCAAGGGTTACAGTAAAACTGCAGTGGTGCATCGGAAACAACTACTGGACTCCCGGAACTGGTACTAGGCACAGAAGCTTTCAAGCGTTACTCGCTTGGAGTTTTGTGCGAAATGGTGTCTGTTGTATTCAATCCCGATGCAATTTCTGTGTTTCGTCGTCGACTAGAAGGTCCAAGGATTACAGTAACCCTACTGTTTTGCGTCGGATACTGCTACTGGACACCCAGGAAAGATTCCAAGCACAGACCGTAAGCAACGTTACTCTCGTGGGCAGACGTCGGCATATTGCTGGTTGTATTCAATCCCGATATAATTGCTGGGCTTCGTGGTCGATACAAAGGTCCAAGAGTTACAGCAAACCAGCAATGGTGCATCGGAAACAACTAGTGGACTCCCGGAACTGGTATTGGCACAGAACCTTTGATGCGTTTCTCGCTTGGACTTTAGGAGAAATGGTGTCTGTTGTATTCAATCCCGATGCAATTTCTGTGTTTCGTCGTCGACTAGAAGGTCCAAGGGTTACAGTAAACCTGCTGCTTTGCGTCGGAGACAGCTACTGGACACCCAGGAAAGATTCCAAGCACAGTCCGTAAGCAACGATACTCTCGTGGACTGACGTCGGCTTGGTGCCGGTTGTATTCATTCCCGATACAATTGCTGTGTTTCGTGGTCGATACGAAGGTCCGAGGGATACAGTAAACCTGCAGTGGTGGATCGGAAATAGCTACTGGACTCCCGGAACTGGTACTAGGCACAGAACCTTTGAAGTGTTACTCGCATGGACTTTAGGTGAAATGGTGCCTGTTGTATTCAATTCCGAAACAATTTCTGTGTTTCGTTGTTGACTAGAAGGTCCAAAGGTTACAGTAAACCTGCTGTCTAGCGTCGGAAACAGCTACTGAACGCCCAGGAATGATTCCAAGTAAAGCCTGTTTCAATCGCTACTCCCGTGGACAGGCGTCGGCATGGTGCTGGTTGTATTCAATTCCGGTATAATTTCTGTGTTTCGTGGTCAATGTCGAAGTCCAAGGGTTACAGTAAACCTGCAATGGTGCATCGGAAACAACTACTGGTCTCCCGGAACTGGTATTAGGCACATAGCCTTTGAAGCGTTGATCGCTTGGAATTTAATAGAAATGGTGTCTGTTGTATTCCATCCCGATGCAATTTCTGTGTTTCGTCGTCGACTAAAAGGTCCATGGGATACAGTAATCCTGCTATTTTGCGTCGGATACAGCTACTGGGCACCCAGTAAAGACTCCAAGCACAGACCGTTTCATTCGATACTCCCAGGGACAGACGTTGGCATGGTGCTGGTTGTATTCAATCCCGATATAACTGCTGTGTTTCGTGGTCAATGTGAAGGTCCAAGGGTTACAGTAAACCTGCAGTGGTGCATCGGAAACAACTACTGGACTCCCGGAACTGGTACTAGGCACAGAACCGTTGAAGCGTTACTGGCATGGACTTTAGGCGAAATGGTGTCAGGTGTATTCAATCCCGATACAATTTCTGTGTTTTGTCGTCGACTACAAGGTCCAAGGGTTACAGTTAATAT
The DNA here is from genome assembly GCF_023864345.2 of Schistocerca serialis cubense. Classification (NCBI taxonomy): domain Eukaryota; kingdom Metazoa; phylum Arthropoda; class Insecta; order Orthoptera; family Acrididae; genus Schistocerca; species Schistocerca serialis. The sequence goes on along the minus strand of NC_064645.1, from coordinate 114,673,364 downwards.
GCTGTTTTGCGACGGAAACAGCTACTGGACACCCAGGAAAGATACCAAGCTCAGACCGTTTCAATCGTTACTCCCGTGGACAGACGTCGGCATGGTGCTGGTTGTATCCAATCCCGATATAATTGCTGTGTTTCGTGGTCAATATGAAGGTCTAAGGGTTACAGTAAAACTGCAGTGGTGCTTCGAAAATAACTACTGGACTCCCGGAACTGGTACTGGGCACAGAACCTTTCAAGCGTTACTCGTTTGGAGTTTATGCGAAATGGTGTCTGTTGTATTCAATCCCGACGCAATTTCTCTGTTTTCTCGTTGGCTAGAAGGTTCAAGGGTTACAGTAAACCTGCTGTTTTGCGTCGGAAATAGCTACTGGACACCCTGGAAAGATTCCAAGCACAGACCGTTTCAATCGTTACTCCCGTGGACAGAATCGGCTTGGTGCTGGTTGTATTAAAATCCTATATAATATCTGTGTTTCGTGGTCAATGTGGAGAATCAAGAGTTACAGTAAACATGCAGAGGTGCATCGGAAAAAACTACTGGACTCCTGGAACTGGTACTAGGCACAGAACCATTAAAGAGTTACACGATTGGACTTTAGGCGAAATGGTGTCTGTTGTATTCAATCCCGAAGCAATTTCTGTGTTTCGCTGTCAACTAGTAGGTCCAGGAGTTACAGTAAACCTGCTGTATTGCGTTGGAAACAGCTACTGGACACCCAGGAAAGATTCCAATCACAGACCGTAAGCAACGTTACTCCCGTGGGTAGGCGTCGGCATGGTGCTGGTTGTATTCAATCTCGATGTGGTTTCTGTGTTTCGAGGTCAATATGAAGGTCCAAGGGTTGCAGAAAACCTGCTGTGATGCATCGGAAACAGCTACTGGACACCCGGAACTGGTAGTAGGCGCAGAACCTTTGAAGCGTTCCTCGCTGGGACTTTAGGCGAAATAGTGTCGGTTGTATACAATCTCGATGCAATTTCTGTGTTTCGTCGTCGACTAGAAGGTCCAAAGGTTACAGTAAATATGCTGTTTTGCGACGGAAACAGCTACTAGACACCCTGGAAAGTTTCCAAGCACAAGCCGTAAACAACGTAACTCCCGTGGACAGACGTTGGCATGGTGCTGGTTGTATTCAATCCCGATATAACTGCTGTGTTTCGTGGTCAATGTGAAGGTCCAAGGGTTACAGTAAACCTGCAGTGGTGCATAGGAGACAACTACTGGACTCGCGGAACTGGTACTAGGCACAGAACCTTTGAAGCGTTACCCGCTTGGACTTTAGGCGAAAGGGTGTCTCTTGTATTCCATCCCGATGCAATTTCTGTGTTTCGTCGTCGACTGGAAGGTCCAAGGGTTTCAGTAAATATGCTGTTTTGCGACGGAAGCAGCTACTGGACACCCAGGAGAGATTCCAAGCACAAACCGTAAACAACGTAACTCCCTTGGATAGACGTTGGCATGGTGCTGATTGTCTTCAATCCCGATATAATTGCTGTGTTTCGTGCTCAGTGTGAAGGTCGAAGGGTTACAGTAAACCTGCAGTGGTGCATCGGAAACAACTACTGGACGCCCAGAACTGGTACTAGGCATAGAACCTTGGAAGCGTTACTCGCTTGGACTTTACGCGAAATGGTGTCTGTTGTTTTTATTCCAGGTGCAATTTCTGTGTTTCGTCTTCGACTAGAAGGTCCAAGGGTTACAGTAAATCTGCTGTTTTGCGTCGGAAACAGCTACTGGACACCCAGGAAAGATTCCAAGCACAGCCCGTAAGCAACATTACTCAAGTGGACAGACGTCAGTATGGTGCTGGTTGTATGCAATTCCGATATAATTTCTGTGTTTCGCAGTAAATGTGAAGGTCCAAGGGTTACAGTAAATCTGCAGTGGTGCAATGGAAACAACTACTGGACTCCCGGAAATGGTACTAGGCGCAGAACCTTTGAAGCATTACTCGTTTGGACTTTAGGCGAAATGGTTTCTGTTGTATTCAATCCCGATGCAATACCTGTGTTTCGTCGTCGACTGTAAGATCCAAGGGTTACAGTCAACCTTCTTATTTGCGTCGAAAGCAGCTACTGGACGCCCAGGAAAGATTCCGAGCACAGAGTGTTTCAATCGTTACTCCCGTGGACTGACGTCGGCATGGTGCATGTTCTATTCAATCCCGATATAATTGCTGTGTTTCGTGGTTAATGAAAAGGTCCAAGAGTTACAGTAAACCTGCAGTGGTGCATTGGAAACAACTACTGGACTCCCGGAACTGGTACTAGGCACAGAACCTTTCAAGCGTTACCCGCTTAGACTTTTGGGCGAAATGGTGTGTGTTGTATTCAATTCCGATGCATTTTCTGTGTTTCGTCGTCGACTAGGGGGTACAAGGGTTAAAGTAAACCTGCTGTTTTGCGTCTGAAACAGCTACGGGACACCCAGGAAATATTCCAAGCACAGACTGTAAGCAACGATACGCCCGTGGAAAGACGTCGGTATGGTGCATGTTGTATTCAATTCCGATATAATTTCTGTGTTTCGTGATTAATGTGAAGGTCCAAGGGTTACAGTAAACCTGCAATGGTGCATCGGAAACAACTACTGGACTCCCGGAACTGGTACTAGGCACAGAACCTCTGAAGCGTTTCCCGCTTCAACTTTAGGCGAAATGGTGTCTGTTGTATTCAATCCCAATGCAATTTCTGTGTTTCGTCGTCGACTAGAAGGTCCAAGGGCTACAGTAAACTTGCTAGTTTGCGTCGGAAACAGCTACTGGACACCCAGGAAAGATTCCAAGCACAGACCGTAAGCAACGTTACTCCCGTGGACAGACGTCGGCATGGTGCTGGATTTATACAATTCCGATATAATTGCTGTGTTTCGTGGTCAGTGTCAAGGTCCAAGGGTTAAAGAAAACCTGCTGTTTTGCGCCGGACACAGCTACTGGACACTTAGGAAAGATTCCAAGCACAGACCGTTTCAATCGTTACTCCCGTGGACAGACGTTGGCTTGGTGCATGTTGTATTCAATTCCGATATAATTTCTGTGTTTCGTGGTTAATGCGAAGGTCCAAGGGTTACAGTAAACCTGCTGTGGTGCATCGGGAACAGTTACTGGATTCCCCGAAATGGTACAACCCACAGAACCGTTGAAGTGTTACTCGCATGGACTTTAGGCGAAATGCTGTCTGTTGTATTCAATCCCGATGCAATTTCTGTGTTTCGTCGTCGACTAGAAGGTCCAAGGGCTACAGTAAACTTGCTAGTTTGCGTCGGAAACAGCTACTGGACACCCAGGAAAGATTCCAAGCACAGACCGTAAGCAACGTTACTCCCGTGGACAGACGTCGGCATGGTGCTGGATTTATACAATTCCGATATAATTGCTGTGTTTCGTGGTCAGTGTCAAGGTCCAAGGGTTAAAGAAAACCTGCTGTTTTGCGCCGGACACAGCTACTGGACACTTAGGAAAGATTCCAAGCACAGACCGTTTCAATCGTTACTCCCGTGGACAGACGTTGGCTTGGTGCATGTTGTATTCAATTCCGATATAATTTCTGTGTTTCGTGGTTAATGCGAAGGTCCAAGGGTTACAGTAAACCTGCTGTGGTGCATCGGGAACAGTTACTGGATTCCCCGAAATGGTACAACCCACAGAACCGTTGAAGTGTTACTCGCATGGACTTTAGGCGAAATGCTGTCTGTTGTATTCAATCCCGATGCAATTTCTGTGTTTCGTCGTCGACTAGAAGGTCCAAGGGTTACAGTATACCTGCTGTTTTGCGTCGGAAACCGCTACTGGACACCCAGGAAAAAATCCAAGCACAGACCGCATCAATCGTTACTCCCGTGTGTAGACGTCGGCATGTTGCATGTTGTATTCAATTTAGATATAATTTCTGTGTTTCGTGGTTAATGTGAAGGTCCAAGGGTTACTGTTACCCTGCTGTTTTGCGTCGAAAGAGCTACTGGACACCCAGGAAAAGATTCCAAGCACAAACCGTTTCAATCGTTAGTCCCATGGACAGACGTCGGAATGGTGCATGTTGTATGTTAGTCCGATATAATATCTGTGTTTCGTGGACAATGTGAAGGTATAAGGGCTACAGTAAACATGCAGTGGTGCATACAAAGCAACTACTGGACTCCCGGAATTGATACTAGGCACAGAACTTATGAAGCGTTACTCGCTTGGACTTTAGGCGAAATGGTGTCTGTTGTATTCAATCCCGATGGAATTTCTGTGTTTCGTCGTCGACTACATGGTCCAAGGGTTACAGTAAACCTGCTATTTTGCGTCGGAAACAGCTACTGGACACCCAGGAAAGATTCCAAGCACAGACCGTTTCAATCGTTACTCCCGTGGGTAGACGTCGGCTTGGTGCATGTTGTATTCAATTCCGACATAATTTCTGTGTTTCGTGGACAATGTGAAGTTCTAAGGGTTAGAGTAATCATGGAGTGGTGCATACAAAGCAAATACTGGACTCCCGGAACTGGTACTACTCACAGAACATTTGAAGCGTTACTCGCTTGGACATTACTCGAAAGGTGTCAGTTGTATTCAATCTCGATGCAATACCTGTGTTTCGTCGTCGACTAGAAGGTCCCAGGGATACAGTAAACCTGCTGTTTTGCGTCGGAAACAGCTACTGGACACCCAGGAAAGATTCCAAGCACAGACCGTAAGCAACGTTACTCTTGTGGACAGACGTCGTCATGGTGCTGGTTGTAATCAATTCCGATATAATTTCTGTGTTTCGTGCCAATGTGACGGTCTAAGGGTTACAGTAAACATGCAGTGGTGCATACAAAGCAAACTCTGTACTCCCGGAATTGGTTCTAGGCACAGAACTTTTGAAGCGTTACTCGCTTGGACTTTAGGCGAAATGGTGTCTGTTTTATTCAATCCCTATGCAATTTCTGTGTTTCGTCGTCGACTACAATGTCCAAGGGTTACAGTAAACCTGGCGTTTTGCGACGGAAAGAGCTACTGGACACCCAGGAAAGATTCCAAGCACAGACAGTAAGCAACGTTACTCCCGTGGAGAGACGTCGGCATGGTGCTCGTTGTAATCAATCCCGGAATAATTGCTATGTTTCGTGATAATATGAAGGTCCAAGGGTTACAGTATACCTGCAGTGGTGCATCGGTAATAACTACGGGACTCCCGGAACTGGTACTAGGCACAGATCCTCTGAAGCGTTACCCGCATCTACTTTAAGCAAAATGGTGTCTGTTGTATTCAATCCCGATGCAATTTCTGTGTTTCGTCGTCAACTAGAAGGTCCAAGGGTTACAGTAAACCGGCTGTTTTGCGTCAGAAACAGCTACTGGACACCCAGGAAAGATTCCAAGCACAGACCGTAAGCAACGTTACTCCCGTGGACAGACGTCGGCATGGTGCTGGTTGTGTACAATTCCGATATAATTGCTGTGTTTTGTGGTCAGTGTAATGATCCAAGGGTCACAGTAAACCTGCTGTTTTGCGACGGAAACAGCTAATGGGCACCCAGGAAAGATTCCAAGCACATACCATAGAAAACGTTGCTCCCGTGGAGAGACGTCGGCATGGTGCTCGTTGTATTCAATCTCGGAATAATTGCTGTGTTTCGTGATCAATATGTAGGTCCAAGGGTTACAGTATACCTGCAGTGGTGCATCGGAAACAACTACTGGACTCCCGGAACTGGTTCTAGACACAGAACCTTTCAAGCGTTACTCGCTTGGACTTTAGGCGAAATGGTGTCTGTTGTATTCAATCCCGATGCAATTTCTCTGTTTCGTTGACGACTAGAAGGTCCAAGTGTTACAGTGAACCTGCTGTTTTGCGTCGGAAACAGCTACTGGACACACAGGAAAGATTCCAAGCACAAACCGTTTCAATCGTTAGTCCCATGGACAGACGTCGGCATGGTGCATGTTGTATTTAATTCCCATATAATTTCTGTGATTCGTGGACAATGTGAAGGTCGAAGGGTTACAGTAAACATGCAGTGGTGCATAGAAAGCAACTACTGGACTCCCGAAATTGGTATTAGGCACAGAAGTTTTGAAGCGTTTCTCCCTTGGACTTTAGGCGAAATGGTGTCTGCTGTATTCAATCCCGATGCAATGTCTGTGTTTCGTCGTCGAATAGAAGGTCCAAGGGTTACAGTAAACCTGCAGTTTTGCGTCGGAAGCAGCTACTGGACACCCAGGAAAGATACCAAGCACAGACCGTAGGCAGCGTTACTGATGTGGACAGACGTCGGCATGGTACTCGTTGAAATCAATTCCGATATAATTTCTGTGTTTCGTGGTTAATGTGAAGGTCCAAGGGTTACAGTAAACCTGCTGTGGTGTATCGGGAACAACTACTGGATTCCCCGAACTGGTACTTCGCACAAAACCGTTGATGCGGTACTCGCATGGACTTTAGGCGAAATGGTGTCTGTTGTATTCAATCCCGATGTAATTTCTGTGTTTCGTCGTCGACTACAAGGTCCAAGGGTTACAGTAAACCTGCTGTGTTGCGTCGGAAACAGCTACTGGACACCCAGGAAAGATTCCAAGCACATACCGTTTCAATCGCTACTCCCGTGGGTAAATGTCGGCATGGTGCATGTTGTATTCAATTTCGATATAATTTCTGTATTTCGTGGTTAATGTGAAGGTCCAAGGGTTACAGTAAACCTGCAGTGGTGAATCGGAAACAACTACTGAATTCCCGAAACTGGTACTAGACACAGAACCTTTCAAGCGTTACACGCTTGGACTTTAGGCGAAATGGTGTCTGTTGTATTCAATCCCGATGCTATTTCTGTGTTTCGTCGTCGACTAGAAGGTCCAAGTGTTACAGTGAACCGGCTGTTAGGCGTCGGAAAGAGCTACTGGACACACAGACAAGATTCCAAGCACAAACCGTTTCAATCGTTTGTCCCGTGGACAGACGACGGCATGGTGCATGTTGTATTCAATTCCGATATAATATCTGTGTTTCGTGGACAATGTGATGGTCCAAGGGTTACAGTAAACCTGCAGTGGTGAATCGGAAACAACTACTGAATTCCCGAAACTGGTAGTAGGCGCAGAACCCTTGAAGCGTTACTCGCCAGGACTGTAGGCGAAATGGTGTCTCTTGTATTCAATCCCGATGCAATATCTGTGTTTCGTCGTCGACTAGAAGCTCCAGGGGTTACAGTCAACCTGCTTATTTGCGTCGGAAGCAGCTACTGGACGCCCAGGAAAGGTTCCGAGCACAGAGCGTTTCAATCGTTACTGCCGTGGACAGACGTCGGCATGGTGCATGTTGTATTCAATCCCGATATAATTGCTGTGTTTTGAGGTTAATGTGAAGGTCCAAGAGTTACAGTAAACCTGCAGTGGTGCATTGGAAACAACTACTGGACTCCCAGAACTGGTACTAGGCACAGAACCTTTCAAGCGTTACCCGCTCTGACTTTTGGGCGAAATGGTGTCTGTTGTATTCAATCCCGATGCAATGTCTGTGTTTCGTCGTCGACTAGAAGGTCCAAGGGTTACAGTAAACCTGCAGTTTTGCGTCGGAAGCAGCTACTGGACACCCAGGAAAGATACCAAGCACAGACCGTAAGTAGCGTTACTGATGTGGACAGACGTCGGCATGGTACAGGTTGAATTCAATTCCGATATAATTTCTGTGTTTCGTGGTTAATGTGAAGGTCCAAGGGTTACAGTAAACCTGCTGTGGTGCATCGGGAACAACTACTGGATTCCCCGAAATGGTACTTCGCACAGAACCGTTGAAGCGGTACTCGCATGGACTTTAGGCGAAATGGTGTCTGTTGTATTCAATACCGATGTAATTTCTGTGTTTCGTCGTCGACTAGAAGGTCCAAGGGTTACAGTAAAACTGCTGTTTTGCGTCGGAAACAGCTACTGGACACCCAGGAAAGACTCCAAGCAGCGTTACTGATGTATACAGACGTCTTCATGGTACTGGTTGCATTCAATTACGAAATAATTTGTGTGTGTCGTGGTTAATGTGAAGGTCCAGGGGTTACAGTAAACCTGCAGTGGTGAATCGGAAACAACTACTTACCTCGCGGAACTGGTACTAGGCACAGAACCTCTGAAGCATTACCCGCTTCGACTTTAGGCGAAATGGTGTCTGATGTATTCAATCCCGATGCAATTTCTGTGCTTCACGTCGACTAGAAGATCCAAGGGTTACAGTAAACCGGCTGTTTTGCGTCGGAAACAGCTACTGGACACCCAGAAAAGATTCCAAGCACAGACCGTAAGCAACGTTACTCCCGTGGACAGACGTCGGCATGGTGCTGGTTGTGTACAATTCCGATATAATTGCTGTGTTTCGTGGTCAGTGTCATGGTCCAAGGGTTACAGTAAACCAGCAGTGGTGCATTGGAAACAACTACTGGACTCCCAGAACTGGTACTAGGCACAGAACCTTTCAAGCGTTACCCGCTCTGACTTTTGGGCGAAATGGTGTCTGTTGTATTCAATCCCGATGCAATTTCTGTGTTTCGTCGTCGACTAGAAGGTCCAAGGGTTACACTAAACCTGCTGTTTTGCGTCGGAAACCGCTACTGGACTCCCAGGAAAGATTCCAAGCACAGACAGTTTCAATCGTTACTCCCGTGGGTAGACGTCGCCATGGTGCATGTTGTATTCCATTTCGATATAATATTTGTGTTTCGCGTTTAATGTGAACGTCCAAGGGTTACAGTAAACCTGCTGTTTTGCGTCGGAAAGAGCTACTGGACACACAGGAAAGATTCCAAGCACAAATCGTTTCATTCGTTACTCCCGTGGACAGACGTCGGCATGGTGCATGTTTTATTCAATTCCGATATAATTTCTGTGTTTCGTGGACAATGTGAAGGTCTAAGGGTTACAGTAAACATGCAGTGGTGCATACAAAGCAAACTCTGGACTCCCGGAATTGGTACTAGGCACAGATCTTTGAAGCGTTACTCGCTTGGACTTTAGGCGAAATGGTGTCTGTTGTATGCAATCCTGATGCAAGATCTGTGTTTCGTCGTCGACTACAAGGTCCAAGGGTTACAGTAAACCTGCCGTTATGCGACGGAAACAGCTACTTGACACCCAGGAAAGATTCCAAGCACAGACAGTAAGCAACGTTACTCCCGTGGAGAGAAGTCGGCATGGTGCCCGTTGTATTCAATCCCGGAATAATTGCTATGTTTCATGATCAATATGAAGGTCCAAGGGTTAAAGTATACCTGCAGTGGTGCATCGGAAACAACTACTGAACTCCCGGAACTGGTACTAGGCACAGATCCTCTGAAGCGTTACCCGCTTCGACTTTAGGGGAAATGGTGTCTGTTGCATTCAATCCCGATGCAATTTCTGTGTTTCGTCGTCGACTAGAAGGTCCAAGGGTTACAGTAAGCCGGCTGTTTTGCGTCGGAAACAGCTACTGGACACCAAGGATAGATTCCACGCACAGACCGTAAGCAACGTTACTCCCGTGGACAGACGTCGTCATGGTGCTGGTTGTGTACAATTCCGATGTAATTGCTGTGTTTCGTGGTCAGTGTCATGGTCCAAGGGTTACAGTAAACCTGCAGTGGTGCATCGGAAATAACTACTGAACTCCCGAAACTGGTACTAGGCACAGAACCCTTGACGTGTTACTCGCTTGGACTGTAGGCGAAATGGTGTCTGTTGTACCCAATCCCAATGCAATTTCTGTGTTTCGTCGTTGACTAGAAGGTCCAAGGGTTACAGTAAACCTGCTGTTTTGCGTCGGAAACAGCTACTGGACACTTAGGAAAGATTCCAAGCACAGACCGTTACAATCGTTACTCCCGTGGACAGACGTCGGCATGGTGCATGTTGTATTCAGTTCCGATATAATTTCTGTGTTTCGTGGATAATGTGAAGTTCCAAGGGTTAAAGTAAACCTGCTGTGGTGCATCGGGAACAACTACTGGATTCCCCGAACTGGTACTACGCACAGAACCGTTGAAGCGGTACTCGCATGGACTTTAGGCGAAATGGTGTCTGTTGTGTTCAATCCCGAAGCAATTTCTGTGTTTCGTCGTCGACTACAAGGTCCAAGGGTTTCAGTAAACCTGCTGTTTTGCGTCGGAAACAGCTACTGGTCACCCTGGAAAGATTCCAAGCACAGAGCGTTTCAATCGTTACTCCCGTGGGCAGACGTCGGGATGGGGGAAGTTGTATTCAATTCTGATATAATATCTGTGTTTCGTGGTCAATATGAAAGTCCAAGGGTTACAGTAAACCTGCAGTGGTGCATCGGAAAAACTACTGGTCTCCCGGAACTGGTACTAGGCACAGAACTTTTAAAGCGTTACTCGCTTGGACTTTGGGCGAAATGGTGTTTGTTGTAAACAATGCCGATGCTATTTCTGTGTTTCGTCGTCGACTAGAAGGTGCAAGGGTTACAGTAAACCTGCTGTTTTGCGTCGGAAACAGCTACTGGACACCCAAAAAAGATTCCAAGCACAGACCGTAAGCAACGTTACTCCCGTGGACAGACGTCGTCATGGTGCTGGTTGTATACTATTCCGACATAATTGCTGTGGTTCGTGGTCAGTGACAAGGTCCAAGGGTTACAGTAAACCTGCAGTGGTGCATCGGAAACAACTACTGAACTCCCGAAACTTTAACTAGACACAGAACCCTTGAAGCGTTACTCGCTTGGACTGTAGACGAAATGGTGTCTGTTGTATTCAATCCGGATGCAATTTCTGTGTTTCGTCGTCGACTAGAAGGTGCAAGGGTTACAGTAAACCTCCTGGTTTGCGTCGGTAACCGATACTGGACACCCAGGAAAGATTCCAAGCACAGACCGTTTCAATCGTTACTCCCGTGGGTATACGTCGGCATGGTGCATGTTGTATTCAATTTCGATATAATTTCTGTGTTTCGTGGTTAATTTAAAAGTCCAAGGGTTACAGTAAACCTACTGTTTTGCGTCGGAAACAGCTACTGGGCACCCAGGAAAGATTCCAAGCACAGACCGTAAGCAGCGTTACTCCTGTGGACAGACGTCGGCATGGTACTGGTTGTATTCAATTCCGATATAATTTATGTGTTTCGTAGTTAATGTGAAGGTCCAAGGGTTACAGTAAACCTGCTGTGGTGCATCGGGAACAGCTTCTGGATTCCACGAACTGGTAGTACGCACAGAACCGTTGAAGCGGTACTCGCATGGACTGTAGGCGAAAAGGTGTCTGTTGTATTCAATCCCGATGCAATATCTGTGTTTCGTCGTCGACTACAAGGTCCAAGGGTTACAGGAAACCTCCTGGTTTGCGTCGGAAACAGCTACTGGACACCCAGGAAAGATTCCAAGCACAGACCGTTTCGATCGTTACTCCCGTGGGTAGACGTCGGAATGGTGCATGTTGTATTCAATTTCGATATAAATTCTGTGTTTCGTGGTTAATGTGCAGGTCCACGGGTTACAGTAAACCTGCAGTGGTGCATCGGAAACAACTACTGAACTCCCGAAACTGGTACTGAGCACAGAACCCTTGAAGCGTTACTCGCTTGGACTGTAGGCGAAATGGTGTCTGTTGTATTCAATCCTGATGCAATTTCTGTGTTTCGTCGTCGACTAGAAGGTCCAAGTGTTACAGTAAACCTGCTGTTTTGCGTCGGAAACAGCTACTGGACACTCAGGAAAGATTCCAAGTACAAACCGTTTCAATCGTTACTCCCGTGCACTGACGTCGGCATGGTGCATGTTGTATCCAATTTCGATATAATTTCTGTGTTTCGTGGTTAATGTAAAGGTCCAAGGGTTACAGTAAACCTGTTTTTTGCGTCGTAAAGAGCTACTGGACTCACAGGAAAGTTTCCAAGCACAAACCGTTTCTATCGTTAATCCCGTAGACAGACGTCGGCATGGGGCATGTTGTATTCAATTCCGATATAATTTCTGTGTTTCGTGGTTAATGTGAAAGTCCACGGGTTACAGTAAACCTGCAGTGGTGCATCGGAAACAACTACTGGACTCCCGGATCTGGTACTAGGCTCAGAACCTCTGAAGCGTTACCCGCTTCGACTTCATGCGAAATGGTGTCTGTTGTATTCAATCCCGATGCAATTTCTGTGTTTCGTCGTCGACTAGAAGGTCCAAGGGTTACAGTAAACCTGCTGTTTTGCGTCGGAAACAGTAACTAGACACTTAGGAAAGATTCCAAACACAGACCATTTCAATCGTTACTCCCGTGGACACACGTCGCCATGGTGCTGGTTGTATACAATTCCGATATAATTGCTGTGCTTCGTGGTCAGTGTCAAGGTCCAAGGGTTACAGTAAACCTGCTATTTTGCATCGGAAACCGCTACTGGACACCCAGGAAAGATTCCAAGCACAGACCGTTTCAATCGCTACTCCCGTGGGTAGACGTCGGCATAGTGCGTGTTGTATTCAATTTCGATATAATTTCTGTGTTTCGTGGTTAATGTGAAGGTCCAAGGGTTACAGTAAACCTGCTGTTTTGCGTTTGAAGGAGCTGCTGGACACACATGAAAGATTCCAAGCACAAACCGTTTCAATCGTTAGTCCCGTGGACAGACGTCGGCATGGTGCATGTTGAATTCAATTCCGATATAATTTCTGTGTTTCGTGGACAGTGTGAAGGTCTAAGGGTTACAGTAAACATGCAGTGGTGCGTACAAAGCAATTACTGGACTCCCGGAATTGGTACTAGGCACAGAACTTTTGAAGCGTTACTCGCTTGGACTTTAGGCGAAATGGTGTCTGTTGTATTCTATCCCGATGCAATTTCTGTGTTTCGTCGTCGACTACGAGGTCCAAGGTTTACAGTAAACCTACTGTTTTCCGTCGGAAACAGCTACTGGACACCCAGGAAAGATTCCAAGCACAGACAGTAAGCAACGTTACTCCTGTGGAGAGACGTCGGCATTGTGCTGGTTGTATTCAATCCCGGAATAATTACTGTGTTTCGTGATCAATATGAAGGTCCAAGGGTTACAGTATACCTGCAGTGGTGCGTCGGAGACAACTACTGGACTCCCGGAACTGGTACTAGACACAGAACCTTTCAAGCGTTACTCGCTCGGACTTTAGGCGAAATGGTGTCGGTTGTATTCAATCCCAATGCAATTTCTGTGTTTCGTCGTCGACTAGAAGGTCCAAGTGTTACAGTGAACCTGCTGTTTTGCGTCGGAAACAATTACTGGACACCCAGGAAAGATTCCAAGCACAGACCGTTTCAGCCCGCATGTCGTGGTCGTGCGGTAGCGTTCTCGCTTTCCACGCCCGGGTTCCCGGGTTCGATTCCCGGCGGGGTCAGGGATTTTCTCTGCCTCGTGATGGCTGGGTGTTGTGTGATGTCCTTAGGTTAGTTAGGTTTAAGTAGTTCTAAATTCTAGGGGACTGATGACCTAAGATGTTAAGTCCCATAGTGCTCAGCGCCATTTTTGAACAGACCGTTTCAATCGTTACTCCCGTGGGCAGAGGTCTTCATTGGGCATGTTGTATTCAATTCCGATATAATTTCTGTGTTTCGTGGTTAATGTGAAAGACCAAGGGTTACAGTAAACCTGCAGTGGTGCATCGGAAACAACTCCTGGACTCCCGGAACTGGTACTAGGCACAGAACCTCTGAAGCGTTCCCGCTCCGACTTTAGGCGAATTGGTGTCTGATGTATTCTATCCCGATGCAATTTCTGTGTTTCGTCGTCGACTAGAAGGTCCAAGGGTTACGGTAAACCTGCTGTTTTGCGTCGGAAACAGCTACTGGACACCCAGGAAAGATTCCTGGCACAGACCGTAAGCAACGTTACTCCCGTGGACAGACGTCGGCATGGAGCTGGTTGTATGCAATTCCGATATAATTGCTGTGTTTCGTGGTCAGTGTCAAGGTCCAAGGGTTACAGTAAACCTGCAGTGGTGCATCGGAAACAACTACTGAACTCCCGAAACTGGTACTAGGCACAGAACCGTTGAAGCGTTACTCGCTTGGACTGTAGGCGAAATGGTGTCTGTTGTATTCAATCCCGATGCAATTTCTGTGTTTCGTCGTCGACTAGAAGGTCCAAGGGTTACAGTAAACCTGCTGTTTTGCGTCGAAAACAGCTACTGGACACTTTGGAAAGATTCCAAGCACAGACCGTTTCAATCGTGACTCCCGTGGACAGACGTCGGCATGGTGCATGTTGTATTCAATTCCGATATGATTTCTGTGTTTCGTGGTTAATGTGAAGGTCCAAGGGTTACAGTAAACCTGCTGTGGTGCATCGGGAACAACTACTGGATTCCCCGAAATGGTACTACGCACAGAACCGTTGAAGCGTTACTCGCATGGACTTTAGGCGAAATGCTGTCTGATTTATTCAATCCCGATGCAATTTCTGTGTCTCGTCGTCGACTAGAAGGTCCAAGGGTTACACTAAACCTGCTGGTTTGCATCGGAAACCGCTACTGGACACCCAGGAAAGATTCCAAGCACAGAACGTTTCAATCGTTACTGCCTTGGGTAGACGTCGGCATCGTGCATGTTGTATTCAATTCCGATATAACTTCTGTGTTTCGTGGACAATGTGAAGGTCTAATGGTAGCAGTAAACATGCAGTGCTGCATACAAAGCAATTACTGGACTCCCGGAATTGGTACTAGGCACAGAACTTTTGAAGCGTTACTCGCTTGGGTTTTAGGCGAAATGGTGTCTGTTGTATTCAATTCCGATGCAGTTTTCTGTGTTTCATCGTCGACTAGAAGGTCCAAGGGTTACTGTAAACATGCAGTGGTGCATCGGAAACAACTACTGGACTCCCGGAAAAGGTACTAGAAAACAGAACCTCTCAAGCGTTACTCGCTTGGACTTTAGGAGAAATGGTGTCTGTTGTATTCAATCCCGATGCTATTTTTGTGTTTCGTCGACGACTAGAAGGTCCAAGTGTTAACTGAACCTGCTGTTTTGCGTCGGAAAGAGCTACTGGACACACAGGAAAGATATCAAGCACAAACCGTTTCAATCGTTAGTCCCGTGGACAGACGTCAGCATGGTGCATGTTGTATTCAATTCCGATATAATTTCTGTGTTTCGTGGACAATGTGAAGGTCTAAGGGTTACAGTAAACATGCAGTTGTGCATACAAAGCAACTACTGGACTCCCGGAATTGATACTAGGCACAGAACTTATGAAGCGTTGCTCGCTTTTATTTTAGGCGAAATGGTGTCTGTTGTATTCAATCCCGATGCAATTTCTGTGTTTCGTCGTCGACTATAAGGTCCAAGGATTGCAGTAAACCTGCTGTTTTGCGTCGGAAACAGCTACTGGACACCCAGGAAAGATTCCAAGCACAGACAGTAAGCAACGTTACTCCCGTGGAGAGACGTCGGCATGGTGCTGGTTGCATTCAATCCCGGAATAATTGCTGTGTTTCGTGATCAATATGAAGGTCCAAGGGTTACAGTATACCTGCAGTGGTGCATCGGAAACCACTACTGGTCTCCCGGAACAGGTACTAGAAAACAGAACCTTTCAAGCGTTACTCGCTTGGACTTTAGGCGAAATGGTGTCAGTTGTATTCAATCCCGATGCAATTTCTGTGTTTCGTCGTCGACTAGAAGGTCCAAGTGTTACAGTGAACCTTCTGTTTTGCGTCGGAAAGAGCTACTGGACACCCAGGAGAGAGTCCAAGTACAGACCGTTTCAATCGTTAATCCCGTGGGTATATGTCGGCGTGGTGCATGTTGTATTCAATTTCGATATAATTTCTGTGTTTCGTGGTCAGTATGAAGGTGCATGGGATACAGTAATCCTGCAGTGGTGCATCGCAAACAACTACTGGTCTCCCGGAACTGGTACTAGGCACAGAACTATTGAAGCGTTACTCGCTTGGACTTAAGGCCATATGGTGTTTGTTGTATTCAATCCCGATGCAATTTCTGTGTTTCGTCGTCAACTAGAAGGTCCAAGGGTTACAGTAAACCTGCTGTTTTGCGTCGGAAACAGCTACTGGACACCCAGGAGAGAGTCCAAGTACAGACCGTTTCAATCGTTAATCCCGTGGGTATATGTCGGCATGGTGCATGTTGTATTCAATTTCGATATAATTTCTGTGTTTCGTGGTTAATGTGAAGGTCCAGGGGTTACAGTAAACCTGCAGTGGTGCATCGGAAACAACTACTGGATTCCCCGAACTGGTACTACGAACAGAACCGTTGAACCGGAACTCGCATGGACTTTAGGCGAAATGGTGTCTGTTGTATTCAATCCCGATGCAATTTCTGTGTTTCGTCGTCGACTACTAGGTCCAAGGGTTACAGTGAACCTGCTGTTTTGCCTCGCAAACAACTACTGGACACCCAGGAAAGATTCCAAGCACAGACCGTTTCAATCGTTACTCCCGTGGGTAGACGTCGGCATGGTGCATGTTGTATTCAATTTCGATATAATTTCTGTGTTTCGTGGTTAATGTGAAGGTCCAAGGGTTACAGTAAACCTGCAGTGGTGCATCGGAAAAAACCACTGGACTCCCGGAACTGGTACTAGACACAGAACCTTTCAAGCGTTACTCGCTTGGACTTGAGGCGAAATGGTGTCTGTTGTATTCAATGCCGATGCAATTTCTGTGTTTCGTCGTCGACTATAAGGTCCAAGTGTTACAGTGAACCGGCTGTTTTGCGTTGGAAAGAGCTACTGGACACACAGACAAGATTCCAAGCACAAATCGTTTTAATCGTTAGTCCCGTGGACAGACGTCGGCATGGTGCATGTTGTATTCAATTTCGATATAATTTCTGTGTTTCGTGGTTAATGTGCAGGTCCAAGGGTTACAGTAAACCTGCAGTGGTGCATCGGAAACAACCACTGGACTCCCGGAGCTGGTACTAGTCACAGAACCTTTCAAGCGTTACTCGCTTGGACTTTAGGCGAAATGGTGTCTGTTGTATTCAATCCCGATGCAATTTCTGTGTTTCGTCGTCGACTACAAGGTCCAAGGGTTACAGTAAACCTGCTGTTTTGCGTCGGAAACAGCTACTGGACACCCAGGAAAGATTCCAAGCACAGACCGTTTCAATCGTTACTCCCGTGGGTGGACGTCGGCATGGTGCATGTTGATTCAATCGCGATATACTTGCTGTGTTTCGTGATCAATATGAAGGTCCAAGGGTTACAGTAAACCTGCAGTGGTGCGTCGGAAACAACTACTGCACTCCCGGAACTGGTACTAGACACACAACCGTTCAAGCGTTACTCGCTTTTACTTTAGGCGAAATGGGGTCTGTTGTATTCAATCCCGATGCAATTTCTGTGTTTCGTCGTCGACTAAAAGGTCCCAGGGATGCAGTAAACCTGCTGTTTTGAGTGGGAAACAGCTACTGGACACCCAGGAGAGATTCCAAGCACAGACCGTTTCAATCGTTATTCCCGTGGGTAGACGTCGGCATGGTGCATGTTGTATTCAATTTTGTTAACATTTCTGTGTTTCGTGGTTAATGTGAAGCTCCAAGGGTTACAGTAAACCTGCTGTGGTGCATCGGGAGCAACTACTGGATTCCCCGAACTGGTACTAGACACACAACCGTTCAAGCGTTACTCGCTTGGACTTTAGGCGAAATGGTGTCTGTTGTATTCAATCCCGATGCAATTTCTGTGTTTCGTCGTCGACTACAAGGTCCACGGGTTACAGTAAGCCTGCTGTTTTGCGTCGCAAACAGCTACTGGACACCCAGGAAAGAATCCAAGCACACACCGTTTCAATCGTTACTCCCGTGGGTTGACGTCGGCATTGTGCATGTTGTATTCAATTTCGATATAATTTCTGTGTTTCGTGGTTAATGTGAAGGTCTAAGGGTTACAGTAAAGATGCAGTGGTGCATACAAAGCAGCTACTGGACTCCCGGAACTGGTACTAGCACAGAACTTTTGAAGCGATACTCGCTTGGACTTTAGGCGAAATGGTGTCTGTTGTATTCAATCCCGATGCAATGTCTGTGTTTCGTCGTCGACTACAAGGTCCACGGGTTACAGTAAACCTGCTGTTTTGCGTCGGAAACAGCTACTGGACACCCAGGAAAGATTCCAAGCAGAGACCGTAAGCAACGTTACTCCCGTGGACAGACGTTGGCATGGTGCTGGTTGTATTCAATCCCGATATAATTGCTGTGTTTCGTGATCAATATGAAGGTCCAAGGGTTACAGTAAACCTGCAGTGGTGCATCGGAAACAACTACTGCACTCCCGGAACTGGTACTAGACACACAACCGTTCAAGCGTTACTCGCTTTTACTTTAGGCCAAATGGTGTTTGTTGTATTCAATCCCAATGCAATTTCTGCGTTTCGTCGTCGACTGGAGGGTCCAAGGGTTACAGTGAACCGGCTGTTTTGCGTCGGAAAGAGCTACTGGACACACAAACAGGATTCCAAGCACAAACCGTTTCAATCGTTGGTTTCGTGGACAGACGTCGGCATGGTGCAAGTTGTATTCAATTCCGAAATAATTTCTGTGTTTCGCGGACAATGTGAAGGTCTAAGGGTTACAGTAAAGATGCAGTGGTGCTTACAAAGCTACTACTTAACTACCGGAACTGGTACTAGGCACAGAACTTTTGAAGCGTTACTCGCTTGGACTTTAGGCGGAATGGTGTCTATTGTATTCAATCCCGATGCTATTTCTGTGTTTCGTCGTCGACTACAAGGTCCAAGGGTTACAGTAAACCTGCTGTTTTGCGTCGGAAAGAGCTACTGGACACCCAGGAAAGATCCCAAGCACAGACCGTTTCAATCGTTACTCCCGTGGGTGGACATAGGCATGGTGCATGTTGTATTCAATTTCGATATAATTTCTGTGTTTCGTGGTCAATGTGAAGGTCCAAGGGTAACAGTAAACCTGCAGTGGTGCATCGGAATCAACTAGTGGACTCCAGGAACTGGTACTAGACACAGAACCTTTCAAGCGTTACTCGCCATGGACTTTAGGCGAAATGGTGTATGTTGTATTCAATCCCGATGCAATTTCTGTGTTTCGTCGTCGGCTAGAGGGTCCAAGGGTTACAGTAAACCTGCTGTTTTGCGTCGGAAACAGCTACTGGACACCCAGGAAAGATTCCAAGCACAGACCGTAAGCAACGTTACTCCCGTGGACAGACGTCGGCATGGTGCTTTTGTATACAATCCTGATATAATTTCTGTGTTTCGTGATCAATATGAAGGTCCAAGGTTTACAGTAAACCTGCAGTGGTGCATCGGAAACAACTACTGGACTCCCGGAGCTGGTACTAGACACACAACCTTTCAAGAGTTACTCGCTTGGACTTTAGGCGAAATAGTGTCGGTTGTAGTCAATCCCGATGCAATTTCTGTGTTTCGTCGTCGACTAGAAGGTCCAAGGGTTACAGTAAACCTGCTGTTTTGCGTCGGAAACAGCCACTGGACACCCAGGAAAAATTCCAAGCACAGACCGTTTTAATCGTTACTCCCGTGGGCAGACGTCGGCATTGTGCATGTTATATTCAATTCCGATATAATTTCTGTGATTCGTGGTCAATATGAGGGTCCAAGGGTTACAGTAAACCTGCAGTGGTGCATCGGAAACAACTACTGGACTCCCGGAACTGTTACTAGGAACAAAACTTTTGAAACGTTTCTCGCTTGGACCTTAGGCCAAATGGTGTCTCTTGTATTCAATCCAGATGCAATTACGGTGGTTCGTCGTCGACTAGAAGGTCTTAGGGGTACAGAAAAACCTGCTGTTTTGCGTCGGAAACAGCTACTGGACACCCAGGAAAGAATCCAGGCTCAGACCGTTTCAATCGCTTCCCCAGTGGACAGACGTCGGCATGGTGCATGTTGTATTCAATTCCGATATAATTTCAGTGTTTCGTGGTCAATATGAAGGTCCAAGGGTTAATGTAAACCTGCAGTGGTGCATCGGAAACAACTAATGGACTCCCGGAACTGGTACTAGGCACAGAACCTTTGAAGCGTTACTCGCTTGGACTTTAGGCAAAATGGTGTCTGTTGTATTCAATCCCGATGCAATTTCTGTGCTTCGTCGTCGACTAGAAGGTCCAAGGGTTAGAGTAAACCTGCTGTATTGCGTCGGAAACAGCTACTGGACACCCAGGAAAGATTCCAAGCGCAGACCGTAAGCAACGTTACTCCCGTGGACAGACGTTGGCATGGTGCTGGTTGTATTCAAACCCGATATAATTGCTGTGTTTCGTGATCAATATGAAGGTCCAAGAGTTACAGTAAACCTGCAGTGGTACATCGGAAACAACTACTGCACTCCCGGAACTGGTACTAGACACACAACCGTTCAAGCGTTACTCGCTCGGACTTTAGGCGAAATGGTGTCTGTTGTATTCAATCCCGATGCTATCTCTGTGCTTCGATGTCGACTAGAAGTCAAAAGGTTACAGTAAACCTGCTGTTTCGCGTCGGAAACAGCTAATGGACGCCCAGGAGAGATTCCAAGCACAGACCGTTTCAATCGTTACTCCCGTGGGTAGAAGTCGGCATGGTGCATGTTGTATTCAATTTCGACATAATTTCTGTGTTTCGCGGTTAATGTGGAGGTCCAAGGATTACAGTAAACCTCCTGTGGTGTATCGGAAACAACTACTGGACTCCCGGAACTGGTACTAGGCACAGAACGTTTGAAGCGTTTCTCGCTTGGACTTTAGGCCACATGGTGTCTGTTGTATTCAATCCCGATGCAATTTCTGGGTTTCGTCATCGACTAGAAGGTCCAAGTGTTACAGTGAACCAGCTGTTTTGCGTCGGATAGTGCTACTGGACACACAGACAAGATTCCAAGCACAAACCGTTTCAATCGTTAGTCCCGTGGACAGACGTCGGCATGGTGCATGTTGTATTCAATTACGATATAAATTCTGTGTTTCGTGGACAATGCGAAGGTCTAAGGGTTACAGTAAACATGCAGTGGTGCATACAAAGCAACTACTTGACTCCCGGAACTGGTACTAATCACAGAACTTTTGAAGCGTTACTCGTTTGTACTTTAGGCGAAATGGTGTCTGTTGTATTCAATCCCGATGCAATTGCTGTGTTTCGTCGTCGACTAGAAGGTCCGAGGTATACAGTAAACCTGCTGTTTTGCGTCGGAAACAGCTACTGGACACCCAGGAAAGATTCCAAGCACAGACCGTTTCAATCGTCACTCCCGTGGACAGACGTCGGCATGGTGCATGTTGTATTCAATTCCGATATAATTTCTGTGTTTTGTGGTCAATATGAGGGTCCAGGGGTTACAGTAAACCTGGAGTGGTGCATCGGAAACAACTACTGGACTCCCGGAACTGGTACTAGGCACAGAACCTTTGAAGCTTTACTCGCTTGGACTTTAGGCGCAATGGTGTCTGTTGTATTCAATCCCGATGCAATTGCTGTGTTTCGTCGTCGACTAGAAGGTCCAAGGGTTTCTGTATACCTGCTGTTTTGCGTCGGAAACAGCGACTGGACACCCAGGAAAGATTCCAAGCACCGACCGTAAGCAGCATTAGTCCCGTGGACAGACGTCGGCATGGTACTGGTTGTATTCAATTCCGATATAACTTCTGTGTTTCATGGACAATCTGAAGGCCTAAGGGTTACAGTAAACCTGCAGTGGAGCATCGGAAACTACTACTGGACTCCCGTAACTGGTACGAGGCACAGAACCTTTGAAGCGTTACTCGCTTGGACTTTAGGTGAAATGGTGTTTGTTGTATTCAATCCCGATGCAATTTCTGTGTTTCGTCGTCGACCAGAAGGTCCAAGGGTTACAGTAAACCTGCTGTTTGGAGTCGGAAACAGCTACTGGACACTAAGGAAAGATTTCAAGCACAGACCGTAAGCAGCGATACTCCCGTGGACAGACGTCGGCATGGTGCTGGTTGTATTCCATTCCGATATAATTTCTGTGTTTCGTGGTTAATCTGAAGGTCCAAGGCTTACAGTAAACCTACTGTGGTGCATCGGGAACAACTACTGGATTCCCCGAATTGGTACTACGCACAGAACCGTTGAAGCGGTACTCGCAAGGCCTTTAGGCGAAATGGTGTCTGTTGTATTCAATCCCAAAGCAATTCCTGTGTTTCGTCTTCGACTAGAAGGTCCAAGGGTTACAGTAAACCTGCTGTTTTGCGTCGGAAACAGCTCCTGGACCCCCAGGAAAGATTCCAAGAACAGACTGTAAGCAGCGTTACTCCCGTGGACAGACGTCGGCATGGTGCTGGTTGAATTCAATTCCGATATAATTTCTGTGTTTCGTGGTTAATGTGAAAGTCCAAGGGTTACAGTGAACCTGCTGTGGTTCATCGGGAACAACTTCTGGATTCCCCGAACTGGTACTACACACAGAACCGTTGAAGTGGCACTCGCGTGGCCTGTAGGCGAAATGGAGTCTGTTGTATTCAATCCCGATGCAATTTCTGTGTTTCGTCGACGACTAGAAGGTCCCAGGGATACAGTAAACCTGCTGTTTTGCGTCGGAAACAGCTACTGGACACCCAGGAAAGATTCCAAGCACAGACCGTAAGCAGCGTTACTCCCGTGGACACACGCCGGCATGGTGCTGGTTGTATTCAATCACGATATCATTGCTGTGTTTCATGGAAAATGTAAATGTCTAAGGCTTACAGTAAACCTGCAGTGGTGCATCGCAAAACAACTACTGGACTCCCGGAACTGGTACTAGGCACAGAACGTTTGAAGCGTTACTCGCTTGGACTTTAGGCGAAATGGTGTCTGTTGTATTCAATCCCGATGCAATTTCTGTGTTTCGTCGTCAACTAGAAGGTCCAAGGGTTACAGTAAACCTGCTGTTTTGCGTCGGAAACAGCTACTGGACACCCAGGAAAGATTCCAAGCACAGACCGTAAGCAGCGTTAACCCCCATGGACACACGTCGGCATGGTGCTGGTTGTATTCAATTCCGATATAATTTCGGTGTTTCATGGACAATGTGAAGGCCTTAGGGTTACAGTAAACATGCAGTGGTGCATCGGAAACAACTACTGGACTCCCGGAACTGGTACTAGTCACAGAACCTTTGAAGCGTTACTCGCTGGGACTTTAGGCGAAATGGTGTCTGTTGTATTCAATCCCGATGCAATTTCTGTGTTTCGTCGTCGACTAGAAGGTCCAAGGGTTACAGTAAACCTGCCGTTTTGCGTCGGAAACAGCTACTGGACACCCAGGAAAGATTCCAAGCTCAGACCGTAAGCAGCGTTACTCGAGTGGACAGACGTTGGCATGGTGCTGGTTGTATTCAATTCCGATATAAATTCTGTGTTTCGTGGTTAATGTGAAGGTCCAAGGGTTCCAGTAAACCTGCTGTGGTGCATCGGGAGCAACTACTGGATTCCCCGAACTGGTACTACGCACAGAACCGTTGAAGCGGTACTCGCATGGACTTTAGGCGAAATGGAGTCTGTTGTATTTAATCCCGTTGCAATTTCTGCGTTTCGTCGTCGACTAGAAGGTCCCAGGTTTGCAGTGAACCTGCTGGTTTGCGTCGGAAACAGTTACTGGTCGCCCAGGAAAGATTCCAAGCACAGACAGTAAGCAGCGTTACTCCCGTGGACAGACGTCGGCATGGTGCATGTTGTATTCAATTCCGATATAATTTCGGTGTTTCATGGACAATGTGAAGGCCTTAGGGTTACAGTAAACATGCAGTGGTGCATCGGAAACAACTACTGGACTCCCGGAACTGGTACTAGTCACAGAACCTTTGAAGCGTTACTCGCTGGGACTTTAGGCGAAATGGTGTCTGTTGTATTCAATCCCGATGCAATTTCTGTGTTTCGTCGTCGACTAGAAGGTCCAAGGGTTACAGTAAACCTGCCGTTTTGCGTCGGAAACAGCTACTGGACACCCAGGAAAGATTCCAAGCTCAGACCGTAAGCAGCGTTACTCGAGTGGACAGACGTTGGCATGGTGCTGGTTGTTTTCAATTCCGATATAATTTCTGTGTTTCGTGGTTAATGTGAAGGTCCAAGGGTTCCAGTAAACCTGCTGTGGTGCATCGGGAACAACTACTGGATTCCCCGAACTGGTACAACGCACAGAACCGCTGAAGCGGTACTCGCATGGCCTTTAGGAGAAATGGTGTCAGTTGTATTCAATCCCGATGCAATTTCTGTGTTTCGTCGCCGACTAGAAGGTCCAATGGTTACAGTAAACCAGCTGTCTTGCGTCGGAAACAGCTACTGGAAACCAATTAAAGACTCCAGGCTCAGACCATAAGCAGCGTTACTCAAGTGGACAGACGTCGGCATGGTGCTGGTTGTATTCAATTCCGATATAATTTCTTTGATTCGTGGTTAATGTGAAGGTCCAAGGGTTACAGTGAACCTGCTGTGGTGCATCGGGAACAACTACTGGATTCCCCCAACTGGTACTACGCACAGAACCGTTGAAGCGATGCTCGCATGGCCTTTAGGCGAAATGGTGTCTGTTGTATTCAATATCGATGCAATTTCTGTGTTTCGTCGTCGTCTAGAAGGTCGAAGAGTTACGGTAATCTTGCTGTGTTGCGTCGGAAACAGCTGCTGGACACCCAGGAAAGATTCCAAGCACAGACCGTAAGCAGCGTTACTCCCGTGGACACACGTCGGCCTGGTGCTGGTTGTATTCAATCCCGATATAATTGCTGTGTTTCATGGACAATGTGAAGGTCTAAGGGTTACAGTAAACCTGCAGTGGTGCATCGGAAACAACTTCTGGACTCCCAGAACTGGTACTAGGCACAGAACCTTTGAAGCGTTACTCGCTTGGACTTTAGGCGAAAAGGTGTCTGTTGTATTCAATCCCGATGCAATTTCTGTGTTTCGTCGTCGACTAGAAGGTCCAAGGGTTACAGTAAACCTGCTGTTTTGCGTCGGAAACTACTACTGGACACCCAGGAAAGATTCCAAGCACAGACCGTAAGCAGCGTCACTCCCGTGGACAGACGTCGGCATGGTGCTGGTCGTATTCAATCCCGATATAATTGCTGTGTTTCATGGACAATGTGAAGGTCTAAGGGTTACAGTAAACCTGCAGTGGTGCATCGGAAACAACTACTGGACTCCCGGAACAGGTACTAGGCACAGAACCTTTGAAGCGTTACTCGCTTGGACTTTAGGCGAAATGGTGTCTCTTGTATTCAATCCCGATGCTATTTCTGTGTTTCGTCAACGGCTAGAAGGTCCAAGGGTCACAGAAAATCTGCTGTTTTGCGTCGGAAACAGCTACTGGACACCCAGGAAAGATTCCAAGCACAGACCGTAAGCAGCGTTACTCCCGTGGACAGACGTCGGCATGGTGCTGGTTGTATTCAATTCTGTTATAATGTCTGTGTTTCGTGGTTAATGTGAAGGTATAAGGGTTACAGTAAACCTGCTGTGGTGCATCGGGAACAACTACTGGATTCCCCGAACTGGTACTACGCACAGATCCGTTGAAGCGGTGCTCGCATGGCCTTTTGGCGAAATGGTGTCTGTTGTATTTAATCCCGATGCAATTTCTGTGTTTCGTCGTCGTCTAGAAGGTCGAAGGGTTACAGTAAACTTGCTGTTTTGCGTCGGAAACAGCTACTGGACACCCAGGAAAGATTCCAAAGACAGACCGTAGGCAACGTTACTCTCGTGGACAGACGTCGGCATGGTACTGGTTGTATTCAATTCCGATATAAATTCTGTATTTCATGGACAGTGTGAAGGTCTAAGGGTTACAGTTAACCTGCAGTGGTGCATCGAAATTAACTACTGGACTCCTGGAAATGATACTAGGCACAGAACCTTTGTAGCGTAATTTGCTTGGACTTTAGGCGAAATGGTGTCTGTTGAATTCACTCCCGATGCAATTTCTGTGTTTCCCCGTCGACTAGAAGGTGCAAGGGTTACAGTAAACCTGCTGTTTTGCGTCGGAAACAGCTACTGGACACCCAGGAAAGATTCCAAGGACAGACCGTAAGCAGCGTTACTCCCGTGGACACACGTCGGCATGGTGCTGGTTGTATTCAATCCCGATTTAATTGCTGTGTTCCATGGACAATATGAAGGTCTAAGGGTTACAGTAAACCTGCAGTGGTGCATCGGAAACAACTACTGGACTCCCGGAACTGGTACTAGGCACAGAACCTATGAAGCGTTACTCGCTTGGACTTTAGGCGAAGAGGTGTCTGTTGTATTCAATCCCTACGCAATTTCTGTGTTTCGTCGTCGACTAGAAGGTCCAAGGGTTACACTAAACCTGCTGTTTTGCGTCGGAAACAGCTACTGGACACCCAGGAAAGATTCCAAGCACAGACCGTAAGCAGCGTTACTCCCGTGGACAGACGTCGGCATGGTGCGGGTTCTATTTATTTCCGATATAATTGCTGTGTTTCGTGGTTAATTTGAAGGTCCAGGGGTTGCAGTAAACCTGCTGTGGTGTATTGGGAACAATTACTGGATTCCCCGAACTGGTACTACGCACAGAACCTTTGAAGCTGTACTCGCATGGCCTTTAGGCGAAATGGTGTCTGTTGTATTTAATCCCGATGCAATTTCTGTGTTTCGTCGTCGACTAGAATGTCCAAGGGTTACAGTAAACCTGCTGTTTTGCGTCGGAAACAGCTACTGGACACCCAGGAAAGATTCCAAGCACAGACCGTAAGCAGCGTTACTCCCGTGGACACACGTCGGCATGGTGCTGGTTGTAATCAATTCCGATATAATTTCTGTGTTCCGTGGTTAATGTGAAGGTCCAAGGGTTACAGTAAAACTGCTGTGGTGCTTCGGCAACAACTACTGGATTCCCCGAAAAGGTACTACGCACAGAACTGTTAAAGCGGTACTCGCATCGACTTTAGGCGAAATGGTGTCTGTTGTATTCAATCCCGATGCAATTTCTGTGTTTCGTCGTCGACTAGAAGGTCCAAGGGTTACAGTAAACCTGCTGTTTTGCGTCGGAAACAGCTACTGGACACCCGGGAAAGATATCACGCACAGACCGTAAGCAGCGTTACTCCCGTGGACACACGTCGGCATGGTGCTGGTTGTAATCAATTCCGATATAATTTCTGTGTTCCGTGGTTAATGTGAAGGTCCAAGGGTTACAGTAAAACTGCTGTGGTGCTTCGGGAACAACTACTGAATTCCCCGAACTGGTACTACGCACAGAACTGTTAAAGCGGTACTCGCATCGACTTTAGGCGAGATGGTGTCTGTTGTATTCAATCCCGATGCAATTTCTGTGTTTCGTCGTCGACTAGAAGGTCCAAGGGTTACAGTGAACCTGCTGTTTTGCGTCGGAAACAGCTACTGGACACCCATGAATGATTCCAATCACAGACCGTAAGCGACGTTACTCTCGTGGACAGACGTCGGCATGGTACTGGTTGTATTCAATTCCGATATAATTTCTGTGTTTCATGTACAATGTGAAGGTCTAAGGGTTATTGTAAACCTGCAGTGGTGCATCGGAAACAACTACTGGACTCCCGGAACTGGTACTAGGCACAGAACCTTTGAAGCGTTAGTCGCTTGGACTTTAGGAGACATGGTGTCTGTGGTATTCAATCCCGATGCAATTTCTGTGTTTCGTCGTCGACTAGAAGGTCCACGGGTTACAGTAAACCTGCTGGTTTGCGTCGGAAACAGCTACTGGACACCCAGGAAAGATTCCAAGCACAGACCGTAAGCAGCGTTACTCCCGTGGTCAGACGTGGGAATGGTGCTGGTTGTATTCAATTCCGATATAATTTCTGTGTTCCGTGGTTAATGTGAAGGTCCAAGGG
Source organism: Schistocerca serialis cubense (assembly GCF_023864345.2). Taxonomy (NCBI): domain Eukaryota; kingdom Metazoa; phylum Arthropoda; class Insecta; order Orthoptera; family Acrididae; genus Schistocerca; species Schistocerca serialis. The sequence goes on along the minus strand of NC_064645.1, from coordinate 114,645,641 downwards.
TTACAGTAAACCTGCTGTGGTGCTTCGGGAACAACTACTGGATTCCCCGAACTGGTACTACGCACAGAACTGTTAAAGCGGTACTCGCATCGACTTTAGCCGAAATGGTGTCTGTTGTATTCAATCCCGATGCAATTTCTGTGTTTCGTCGTCGACAAGAAGGTCCAAGGGTTACAGTAAACCTGCTGTTTTGCGTCGGAAGCAGCTACTGGACACGCAGGAAAGATTCCAAGCACAGACCGTAAGCAACGTTACTCTCGTGGACAGACGTCGGCATGGTACTGGTTGTATTCAATTCCGATATAATTTCTGTGTTTCATGAACAATGTGAAGGTCTAAGGGTTACAGTAAACCTGCAGTGGTGCATTGGAAACAACTACTGGACTCCCGGAACTGGTACTACGCACAGATCCGTTGAAGCGGTGCTCGCATGGCCTTTAGGCGAAATGGTGTCTGTTGTATTCAATCCCGATGCAATTTCTGTGTTTCTTCGTCGTGTAGAAGGTCGAAGGGTTACAGTAAACTTGCTGTTTTGCGTCGGAAACAGCTACTGGACACCCAGGAAAGATTCCAAGCACAGACCGTAAGCAGCGTTACTCCCGTGGACACACGTCGGCATGGTGTTGGTTGTATTCAATCCCGATTTAATTGCTGTGTTTCATGGACAATGTGAAGGTCTAAGGGTTACAGTAACCCTGCAGTGGTGCATCGCAAAACAACTACTGGACTCCCGGAACTGGTACTAGGCTCAGAACCTTTGAAGCGTTACTCGCTTGGACTTTAGGCGAAAAGGTGTCTGTTGTATTCAATCCCGATGCAATTTCTGTGTTTCGTCGTCGACTAGAAGGTCCAAGGGTTACAGTAAACCTGCTGTTTTGCGTCGGAAACTGCTACTGGACACCCAGGAAAGATTCCAAGCACAGACCGTAAGCAGCGTTACTCCCGTGGACACACGTCGGCATGGTGCTGGTCGTATTCAATCCCGATATAATTGCTGTGTTTCATGGACAATGTGAAGGTCTAAGGGTTACAGTAAACCTGCAGTGGTGCATCGGAAACAACTACTGGACTCCCGGAACAGGTACTAGGCATAGAACCTTTGAAGCGTTACTCGCTTGGACTTTAGGCGAAATGGTGTCTCTTGATTCAATCCCGATGCTATTTCTGTGTTTCGTCGTCGACTAGAAGGTCCAAGGGTCACAGAAAATCTGCAGTTTTGCGTCGGAAACAGCTACTGGACACCCAGGAAAGATTCCAAGCACAGACCGTAAGCAGCGTTACTCCCGTGGACAGACGTCGGCATGGTGCTGGTTGTATTCAATTCTGTTATAATTTCTGTGTTTCGTGGTTAATGTGAAGGTATAAGGGTTACAGTAAACCTGCTGTGGTGCATCGGGAACAACTACTGGATTCCCCGAACTGGTACTACGCACAGATCCGTTGAAGCGGTGCTCGCATGGCCATTTGGCGAAATGGTGTCTGTTGTATTTAATCCCGATGCAATTTCTGTGTTTCGTCGTCGTCTAGAAGGTCGAAGGGTTACAGTAAACTTGCTGTTTTGCGTCGGAAACAGCTACTGGACACCCAGGAAAGATTAAAAGGACAGACCGTAGGCAACGTTACTCTCGTGGACAGACGTCGGCATGGTACTGGTTGTATTCAATTCCGATATAAATTCTGTATTTCATGGACAGTGTGAAGGTCTAAGGGTTACAGTAAACCTGCAGTGGTGCATCGAAAACAACTACTGGACTCCTGGAAATGATACTACGCACAGAACCTTTGTAGCGTAATTTGCTTGGACTTTAGGCGAAATGGTGTCTATTGAATTCACTCCCGATGCAATTTCTGTGTTTCCCCGTCGACTAGAAGGTCCAAGGGTTACAATAAACCTGCTGTTTTGCGTCTGAAACAGCTACTGGACACCCAGGAAAGATTCCAAGGACAGACCATAAGCATCGTTACTCCCGTGGACACACGTCGGCATGGTGCTGGTTGTATTCAATCCCGATTTAATTGCTGTGTTTCATGGACAATATGAAGGTCTAAGGGTTACAGTAAACCTGCAGTGGTGCATCGGAAACAACTACTGGACTCCCGGAACTGGTACTACGCACAGAACCGTTGAAGCGTTACTCGCTTGGACTTTAGGCGAAGAGGTGTCTGTTGTATTCAATCCCGATGCAATTTCTGTGTTTCGTCGTCGACTAGAAGGTCCAAGGGTTACAGTAAACCTGCTGTTTTGCGTCGGAAACAGCTACTGGACACCCAGGAAAGATTCCAAGCACAGACCGTAAGCAGCGTTACTCCCGTGGACAGACGTCGGCATGGTGCGGGTTCTATTTATTTCCGATATAATTGCTGTGTTTCGTGGTTAATTTGAAGGTCCAAGGGTTACAGTAAACCTGCTGTGGTGTATTGGGAACAACTACTGGATTCCCCGAACTGGTACTACGCACAGAACCTTTGAAGCTGTACTCGCATGGCCTTCAGGCGAAATGGTGTCTGTTGTATTCAATCCCGAAGCAATTTCTGTGTTTCGTCGTCGACTAGAAGTTCCAAGGGTTACAGTCAACCTGCTGTTTTGCGTCGGAAACAGCTATTGGACACCCAGGAAAGATTCCAAGCACAGACCGTAAGCAGCGTTACTCCCGTGGACACACGTCGGCATGGTGCTGGTTGTATTCAATCTCGATATAATTGCTGTGTTTCATGGACAATGTGAAGGTCTAAGGGTTACAGTAAACCTGCAGTGGTGCATCGAAAACAACTACTGGACTCCTGGAACTATTACTAGGCACAGAACCATTGAAGCGTTACTCGCTTGGACTTTAGGCGAAATGGTGTCTTTTGTATTCAATCCCGATGCAATTTCTGTGTTTCGTCGTCGACTAGAAGGTCCAAGGGTTACAGTAAACCTGCTGTTTTGCGTCGGAAACAGCTACTGGACACCCATGAAAGATTCCAATCACAGACCGTAAGCGACGTTACTCTCGTGGACAGACGTCGGCATGGTACTGGTTGTATTCAATTCCGATATAATTTCTGTGTTTCATGGCCAATGTGAAGGTCTAAGGGTTATAGTAAACTTGCAGTGGTGCATCGGAAACAACTACTGGACTCCCGGAACTGGTACTAGGCACAGAACCTTTGAAGCGTTAGTCGCTTGGACTTTAGGCGAAATGGTGTCTGTGGTATTCAATCCCGATGCAATTTCTGTGTTTCGTCGTCGACTAGAAGGTCCACGGGTTACAGTAAACCTGCTGGTTTGCGTCGGAAACAGCTACTGGACACCCAGGAAAGATTCCAAGCACAGACCGTGACCAGCGTTACTCCCGTGGACAGACGTGGGAATGGTGCTGGTTGTACTCAATTCCGATATAATTTCTGTGTTCCGTGGTTAATGTGAAGGTCCAAGGGTTACAGTAAACCTGCTGTGGTGCTTCGGGAACAACTAGTGGGTTCCCCGAACTGGTACTACGCACAAAACAGTTAAAGCGGTACTCGCATCGACTTTAGGCGAAATGGTGTCTGTTGTATTCAATCCCGATGCAATTTCTGTGTATAGTCGTCGACTAGAAGGTCCACGGGTTACAGTAAACCTGCTGTTTTGCGTCGGAAGCAGCTACTGGACACCCAGGAAAGATTCCAAGCACAGACCATAAGCAACGTTACTCTCGTGGACAGACGTCGGCATGGTACTGGTTGTATTCAATTCCGATATAATTTCTGTGTTTCATGGACAATGTGAAGGTCTAAGGGTTACAGTAAACCTGCAGTGGTGCATTGGAAACAACTACTGGACTCCCGGAACTGGTACTACGCACAGATCCGTTGAAGCGGTGCTCGCATGGCCTTTAGGCGAAATGGTGTCTGTTGTATTCAATCCCGATGCAATTTCTGTGTTTCTTCGTCGTGTAGAAGGTCGAAGGGTTACAGTAAACTTGCTGTTTTGCGTCGGAAACAGCTACTGGACACCCAGGAAAGATTCCAAGTACAGACCGTAAGCAGCGCTACTCCCGTGGACACACGTCGGCATGGTGTTGGTTGTATTCAATCCCGATTTAATTGCTGTGTTTCATGGACAATGTGAAGGTCTAAGGGTTACAGTAACCCTGCAGTGGTGCATCGTAAACAACTACTGGACTCCCGGAACTGGTACTAGGCTCAGAACCTTTGAAGCAGTACTCGCTTGGACTTTAGGCGAAGAGGTGTCTGTTGTATTCAATCCCGATGCAATTTCTGTGTTTCGTCGTCGACTAGAAGGTCCAAGGGTTACAGTCAACCTGCTGTTTTGCGTCGGAAACAGCTACTGGACACCCAGGAAAGATTCCAAGCACAGACCGTAAGCAGCGTTACTCCCGTGGACACACGTCGGCATGGTGCTGGTTGTAATCAATTCCGATATAATTTATGTGTTCCGTGGTTAATGTGAAGGTCCAAGGGTTACAGTAAAACTGCTGTGGTGCTTCGGGAACAACTACTGGATTCCCCGATCTGGTACTACGCACAGAACTGTTAAAGCGGTACTCGCATCGACTTTAGGCGAAATGGTGTCTGTTGTATTCAATCCCGATGCAATTTCTGTGTTTCGTCGTCGACTAGGAGGTCCTAGGGTTACAGTAAACCTGCTGTTTTGCGTCGGAAACAGCTACTGGACACTCATGAAAGATTCCAATCACAGACCGTAAGCGACGTTACTCTCGTGGACAGACGTCGGCATGGTACTGGTTGTATTCAATTCCGATATAATTTCTGTGTTTCATGGCCAATGTGAAGGCCTAAGGGTTATAGTAAACCTGCAGTGGTGCATCGGAAACAACTACTGGACTCCCGGAACTGGTACTAGGCACAGGACCTTTGAAGCGTTAGTCGCTTGGACTTTAGGCGAAATGGTGTCTGTGGTATTCAATCCCGATGCAATTTCTGTGTTTCGTCGTCGACTAGAAGGTCCACGGGTTACAGTAAACCTGCTGGTTTGCGTCGGAAACAGCTACTGGACACCCAGGAAAGATTCCAAGCACAGACCGTAAGCAGCGTTACTCCCGTGGACAGACGTGGGAATGGTGCTGGTTGTACTCAATTCCGATATAATTTCTGTGTTCCGTGGTTAATGTGAAGGTCCAAGGGTTACAGTAAACCTGCTGTGGTGCTTCGGGAACAACTACTGGGTTCCCCGAACTGGTACTACGCACAGAACTGTTAAAGCGGTACTCGCATCGACTTTAGGCGAAATGGTGTCTGTTGTATTCAATCCCGATGCAATTTCTGTGTTTCGTCGTCGACTAGAAGGTCCACGGGTTACAGTAAACCTGCTGTTTTGCGTCGGAAGCAGCTACTGGACACCCAGGAAAGATTCCAAGCACAGACCATAAGCAACGTCACTCTCGTGGACAGACGTCGGCATGGTACTGGTTGTATTCAATTCCGATATAATTTCTGTGTTTCATGGACAATGTGAAGGTCTAAGGGTTACAGTAAACCTGCAGTGGTGCATTGGAAACAACTACTGGACCCCCGGAACTGGTACTACGCACAGATCCGTTGAAGCGGTGCTCGCATGGCCTTTTGGCGAAATGGTGTCTGTTGTATTCAATCCCGATGCAATTTCTGTGTTTCTTCGTCGTGTAGAAGGTCGAAGGGTTACAGTAAACCTGCTGTTTTGCGTCGGAAACAGCTACTGGACACCCAGGAAAGATTCCAAGCACAGACCGTAAGCAGCGCTACTCCCGTGGACACACGTCGGCATGGTGTTGGTTGTATTCAATCCCGATTTAATTGCTGTGTTTCATGGACAATGTGAAGGTCTAAGGGTTACAGTAACCCTGCAGTGGTGCATCGTAAACAACTACTGGACTCCCGGAACTGGTACTAGGCTCAGAACCTTTGAAGCGTTACTCGCTTGGACTTTAGGCGAAGAGGTGTCTGTTGTATTCAATCCCGATGCAATTTCTGTGTTTCGTCGTCGACTAGAAGGTCCAAGGGTTACAGTAAACCTGCTGTTTTGCGTCGGAAACAGCTACTGGACACCCAGGAAAGATTCCAAGCACAGACCGTAAGCAGCGTTACTCCCGTGGACAGACGTTGGCATGGTGCTGGTTGTATTTATTTGCGATATAATTTCTGTGTTTCGTGGACAATGTGAAGGTCTAAGGGTTACAGTAAACCTTCTGTGGTGCATTGGGAACAACTACTGGATTCCCCGAACTGGTACTACGCACTGAACCTTTGAAGCTGTACTCGCATGGCCTTTAGGCGAAATGGTGTCTGTTGTATTCAATCCCGAAGCAATTTCTGTGTTTCGTCGTCGACTAGAAGGTCCAAGGGTTACAGTAAACCTGCTGTTTTGCGTCGGAATCAGCTACTGGACACCCAGGAAAGATTCCAAGCACAGACCGTTAGCAGCGTTACTCCCGTGGACACACGCCGGCATGGTGTTGGGTGTATTCAATTCCGATATAATTTCTGTGTTTCATGGACAATGTGAAGGTCTAAGGGTTATAGTAAACCTGCAGTGGTGCATCGGAAACAACTACTGGACTCCCGGAACTGGTACTAGGCACAGAACCTTTGAAGCGTTAGTCGCTTGGACTTCAGGCGAAATGGTGTCTGCGGTATTCAATCCCGATGCAATTTCTGTGTTTCGTCGTCGACTAGAAGGTCCACGGGTTACAGTAAACCTGCTGTTTTGCGTCGGAAACAGCTACTGGACCCCCAGGAAGGATTCCAAGCACAGACCGTAAGCAGCGTTACTCCCGTGGACAGACGTGGGTATGGTGCTGGTTGTATTCAATTCCGATATAATTTCTGTGTTCCGTGGTTAATGTGAAGGTCCAAGGGTTACAGTAAACCTGCTGTGGTGCTTCGGGAACAACTACTGGATTCCCCGAACAGGTACTACGCTCAGAACTGTTAAAGCGGTACTCGCATCGACTTTAGGCGAAAAGGTGTCTGTTGTATTCAATCCCGATGCAATTTCTGTGTGTCGTCCTCGACTAGAAGGTCCAAGGGTTACAGTAAACCTGCTGTTTTACGTCGGAAACAGCTACTGGACACCCACGAAAGATTCCAATCACAGACCGTAAGCAACGTTAGTCTCGTGGACAGACGTCGGCATGGTACTGTTTGTATTCAATTCCGATATAATTTCTGTATTTCATGGACAATGTGAAGGTCTAAGGGTTGCAGTAAACCTGCAGTGGTGCATCGGAAACAACTACTGGACTCCCGGAACTGGTACTAGGCACTGAACCTTTGAAGCGTTAGTCGTTTGGACTTTAGGCGAAATGGTGTCTGTGGTATTCAATCCCGATGCAATTTCTGTGTTTCGTCGTCGACTAGAAGGTCCACGGGTTACAGTAAACCTGCTGTTTTGCGTCGGAAACAGCTACTGGACACCCAGGAAAGATTCCAAGCACAGACCGTAAGCAGCGTTACTCCCGTGGCACAGACGTGGGAATGGTGCTGGTTGTATTCAATTCCGATATAATTTCTGTGTTTCGTGGTTAATGTGAAGGTCCAAGGGTTACAGTAAACCTGCTGTGGTGCATCGGGAACAACTACTGGATTCCCAGAACTGGTACTATGCACAGAACCGTTGAAACGGTACTCGCATGGACCTTAGGCGAAATGGTGTCAGTTGTATTCAATCCCGATGCAATTTCTGTGTTTCGTCGTCGACTAGAAGGGCCAAGGGTTACAGTAAACCTGCTGTTTTGCGTCGGAAACAGCTACTGGACATCCAGGAAAGATTCCAAGCACAGACCGTAAGCAACGTTACTCTCGTGGACAGACGTCGGCATGGTACTGGTTGTATTCAATTCCGATATAATTTCTGTGTTTCATGGACAATGTGAAGGTCTAAGGGTTACAGTAAACCTGCAGTGGTGCATCGGTAACAATTACTGGATTCCCGGAACAGGTACTAGGCACAGAACCTTTGAAGCGTCACTCGCTTGGACTTTAGGCAAAATGGTGTCTGTTGTATTCAATCCAGATGCAATTTCTGTGTTTCGTCGTCGACTAGAAGGTCCAAGGGTTACAGTCAACCTGCTGTTTTGCGTCGGAAACAGCTACTGGGCACCAAGGAAAGATTCCAAGCACAGACCGTAAGCAGCGTTACTCCCGTGGCACAGACGTGGGAAAGGTGCTGGTTGTATTCAATTCCGATATAATTTCTGTGTTTCGTGGTTAATGTGAAGGTCCAAGGGTTACAGTAAACCTGCTGTGGTGCATCGGGAACAACTACTGGATTCCCCGAACAGGTACTACGCACAGAACCGTTGAAGCGGTACTCGCATGGACTTTAGGCGAAATGGTGACTGTTGTATTCAACCCCGATGCAATTTCTGTGTTTCGTCGTCGACTAGAAGGGAAAAGGGTTACAGTAAACCTGCTGTTTTGCGTCGGAAACAGCTACTGGACACCCAGGAAAGATTCCAAGCACAGACCGTAAGCAACGTTACTCTCGTGGGCAGACGTCGGCATGGTACTGGTTGTATTCAATTCCGATATAATTTCTGTGTTTCATGGACAATGTGAAGGTCTAAGGGTTACAGTAAACCTGCAGTGGTGCATCGGAAACAACTACTGGACTCGCGGAACTGGTACTAGGCACAGAACTTATGAAGCGTTACTCTCTTGGACTTTAGGCGAAATGGAGTCTGTTGTATACAATCCCGATGCAATTTCTGTGTTTCATCGTCGACTAGAAGGTCCAAGGGTTACAGTAAACCTGCTGTTTTGCGTCGGAAACAGCTACTGGACACCCAGGAAAGATTCCAAGCACAGACCGTTTACCAACGTTACTCTCGTGGACAGACGTCGGCATGGTACTGGTTGTATTCAATTCCGATATAATTTCTGTGTTTCATGGACAATGTGAAGGTCTAAGGGTTACAGTAAACCTGCAGTGGTGCATCGGAAACAACTACTGGACTTCCGCAACTGGTACTTGGCACAGAACCTTTAAAGCGTTACTCGCTTGGATTTAGGCGAAATGGTGTCTGTTGTATTCAATCTCGATGCAATTTCTGTGTTTCGTCGTCGACTAGAAGGTCCAAGGGTTACAGTAAACCTGCTGTTTCGCGTCGGAAACAGCTACCGGACACCCAGGAAAGATTCCAATCACAGACCGTAAGCAACGTTACTCTCGTGGACAGACGTCGGCATGGTACTGGTTATATTCAATTCCGATATAATTTCTGCGTTTCATGGACAATGTGAAGGTCTAAGGGTTACAGTAAACCTGCAGTGGTGCATCGGCAACAATTACTGGACTCCCGGAACTGATACTAGGCACAGAACCTTTGAAGCGTTAGTCTCTTGGACTTTAGGCGAAATGGTGTCTGTGGTATTCAATCCCGATGCAATTTCAGTGTTTCGTCGTCGACTAGAAGGTCCACGGGTTACAGTAAACCTGCTGTTTTGCGTCGGAAACAGCTACTGGACACACAGGAAAGATTCCAAGCACTGACCGTAAGCAGCGTTACTCCCGTGGACAGACGTGGGAATGTTGCTGGTTGTATTCAATTCCGATATAATTTCTGTGTTTCGTGATTAATGTGAAGGTCCAAGGGTTACAGTAAACCTGCTGTGGTGCATCGGGAACAACTACTGGATTCCCCGAACTGGTACTATGCACAGAACCGTTAAAGCGGTACTCGCATGGACTTTAGGCGAAATGGTGTCTGTTGTATTCAACCCGGATGCAATTTCTGTGTTTCGGCGTCGACTTGAAGGGCCAAGGGTTACAGTAAACCTGCTGTTTTGCGTCGGAAACAGCTACTGGACGCCCTGGAAGGATTCCAAGCACAGACTTTAAGCAACGTTACTCTCGTGGACAGACGTCGGCATGGTACTGGTTGTATTCAATTGCGATATAATTTCTGTGTTTCATGGACAATGTGAAGGTCTAAGGGTTACAGTAAACCTTCAGTGGTGCATCGGAAACAATTACTGGACTCCCAGAACTGGTACTACGCACAGAACCTTTGAAGCGTTACTCGCTTGGACTTTAGGCGAAGAGGTGTCTGTTGTATTCAATCCCGATGCAATTTCTGTGTTTCGTCGTCGACTAGAAGGTCCAAGGGTTACAGTAAACCTGCTGTTTTGCGTCGGAAACAGCTACTGTCACCCAGGAAAAATTCCAAGCACAGACCATAAGCAGCGTTACTCCGGTTGACAGACGTTGGCATGGTGCTGGTTGTATTTATTTCCGATATAATTTCTGTGTTTCGAGGTTAATGTGAAGGTCCAAGGGTTACAGTAAACCTGCTGTGGTGCATTGGGAACAACTACTGGATTCACCGAACTGGTACTACGCACAAAACCTTTGAAGCTGTACTCGCATGGCCTTTAGGCGAAATGGTGTCTGTTGTATTCAATCCCGATGCAATTTCTGTGTTTCGTCGTCGACTACAAGGTCCCAGGGTTACAGTAAACCTGCTGTTTTGCGTCAGAAACAGCTACTGGACACCCAGGAAAGATTCCAATCACAGACCGTAAGCAGCGTTACTCCCGTGGACACACGTCGGCATGGTGCTGGTTGTATTAAATCCCGATATAATTGCTGTGTTTCATGGACAATGTGAAGGTCTAAGGGTTACAGTAAACCTGCAGTGGTGCATCGAATACAACTACTGGACTCCTGGGACTGATACTAGGCACAGAACCTTTGAAGCGTTACTCGCTTGGCCTTTAGGCGAAATGGTGTCTGTTGTATTCAATCCCCATGCAATTTCTGTGTTTCCTCCTCGACTAGAAGGTCCAAGGTTTACAGTAAACCTGCTGTTTTGCGTCGGAAACAGCTACTGGACACCCAGGAAAGATTGCAAGGACAGACCGTAGGCAACGTTACTCTCGGGGACAGACGTCGGCATGGTACTGGTTCTATTCAATTCCGATATAAATTCTGTGTTTCATGGACAATGTGAAGGTCTAAGGGTTACAGGAAACCTGCAGCGGTGCATCGAAAACAACTACTGGACTCCTGGAACTGATACTAGGCACAGAACCTTTGAAGCGTAATTTGCTTGGACTTTAGGCGAGATGGTGTCTGTTGACTTCAATACCGATGCAATTTCTGTGTTTCCTCGTCGACTGGAAGGTCCAAGGGTTACAATAAACCTGCTGTTTAGCGTCAGAAACAGCTACTGTTTACGCAGGAAAGATTCCAAGGACAGACAGTAAGCAACGTTACTCCCGGGGAGAGACGTCGGCATGGTGTTGGTTGCATTCAATCCCGGAATAATTACTGTGTTTCGTGATCAATATGAAGGTCCAAGAGTTACAGTATACCTGCAGTGGTGCATCGGAAACAACTACTGGACTCCCGAAACTGGTACTAGGCACAGAAGCTTTCAAGCGTTACTCGCTTGGACTTTAGGCGAAATGGTGTCTGTTGTATTCAATTCCGATGCAATTTCTGTGTTTCGTCGTCGACTAGAATGTCCAAGTGTAACAGTGAACCTGCTGTTTTGCGTCGGAATGAGCTACTAGACACACAGGAAAGATTGCAAGCACAAACCGTTTCAATCGTTGGTCCCGTGGACAGACATCAGCATGATCCATGTTGTATTCAATTCCGATATAATTTCTGTGTTTCGTGGACAATGTGAAGGTCTACGTTTTACAGTAAACATGCAGTGGTGCATAAAATGCAACTACTGGACTCCTGGAATTGGTACTAGGCACAGAACTTTTGAAGCGTTACTCGTTTGGACTTTAGACGAAACGGTGTCCGTTGTATGGAATCCCGATGCAATTTCTGTGTTTCGTCGTCGACTAGAAGGTCCAAGGGTTACAGTAAACCTGCTGTTTTGCGTCGGAAACAGCTACTGGACACTTAGGAAAGATTCCAAGCACAGACCATTTCAATCGTTACACCCGTGGACAGACGTCGGCATGGTGCATGTTGTATTCAATTCCGATATAATTTCTGTGTTTCGTAGTTAATGTGAAGGTCCAAGGGTTACAGCAAACCTGCTGTTTTGCGTCGGAAAGAGCTGCTGGACACACATGAAAGATTCCAAGCACAAACTGTTTCAATCCTTAGTCCCGTGGACAGACGTCGGCATGGTGCATGTTGTATTCAATTCCGATATAATTTCTGTGTTTCGTGGACAATGTGAAGGTCTAAGGGTTACAGTAAACATGCAGTGGTGCATTCAAAGCAATTCCTGGACTCCCGGAATTGGTACTAGGCACAGAACATTTGAAGCGTTACTCGCTTGGACTTTAGGCGAAATGGTGTCTGTTGTATTCAATCCCGATGCAATTTCTGTGTTTCCTCGTCGAGTAGAAGGTCCCAGGGTTACAGTAAACCTGCTGTTTTGCGTCGGAACCAGCTACTGGACACCCAGGAAAGATTCCAAGCACAGACCGTAAGCAGCGTTACTCCCGTGGACACACGTCGGCATGGTGCTGGTTGTATTAAATCCCGATATAATTGCTGTGTTTCATGGACAATGTGAAGGTCTAAGGGTTACAGTAAACCTGCAGTTGTGCATCGAATACAACTACTGGACTCCTGGCACTGATACTAGGCACAGAACCTTTGAAGCGTTACTCGCTTGGACTTTAGGCGAAATGGTGTCTGTTGTATTCAATCCCGATGCAATTTCTGTGTTTCCTCGTCGACTAGAAGGTCCAAGGTTTACAGTAAACCTGCTGTTTTGCGTCGGAAACAGCTACTGGACACCCAGGAAAGATTCCAAGGACAGACTGTAGGCAACGTTACTCTCGTGGACAGACGTCGGCATGGTACTGGTTCTATTCAATTCCGATATAAATTCCGTGTTTCATGGACAATGTGAAGGTCTAAGGGTTACAGTAAACCTGCAGCGGTGCAACGAAAACAACTACTGGACTCCTGGAACTGATACTAGGCACAGAACCTTTGAAGCGTAATTTGCTTGGACTTTAGGCGAAATGGTGTCTGTTGAATTCAATACCGGTGCAATTTCTGTTTTTCCTCGTCGACTAGAAGGTCCAAGGGTTACAATAAACCTGCTGGTTTGCGTCAGAAACAGCTACTGGACACCCAGGAAAGATTCCAAGGACAGACAGTAAGCAACGTTACTCCCGGGGAGAGACGTCGGCATGGTGTTGGTTGTATTCAATCCCGGAATAATTACTGTGTTTCGTGATCAATATGAAGGTCCAAGGGTTACAGTATACCTGCAGTGGTGCATCGGAAACAACTACTGGACTCCCGGAACTGGTACTAGGCACAGAAGCTTTCAAGCGTTACTCGCTTGGACTTTAGGCGAAATGAAGTCTGTTGTATTCAATTCCGATGCAATTTCTGTGTTTCGTCGTCGACTAGAATGTCCAAGTGTAACAGTGAACCTGCTGTTTTGCGTCGGAAAGAGCTACTAGACACACGGGAAAGATTCCAAGCACAAACCGTTTCAATCGTTGGTCCCGTGGACAGACGTCAGCATGGTCCATGTTGTATTCAATTCCGATATAATTTCTGTGTTTCGTGGACAATGTGAAGGTCTAAGAGTTACAGTAAACATGCAGTTGGGCATGAAAAGCAACTACTGGACTTCTGGAATTGGTACTAGGCACAGAACTTTTGAAGCGTTACTCGTTTGGACTCTTGACGAAACGGTGTCCGTTGTATGGAATCCCGATGCAATTTCTGTGTTTCGTCGTCGACTAGAAGTTCTAAGGGTTACAGTAAACCTGCTGTTTTGCGTCGGAAACAGCTACTGGACACTTAGGAAAGATTCCAAACACAGACCATCTCAATCGTTACTCCCGTGGACAGACGTCGGCATGGTGCTGGTTGTATACAATTCCGATATAATTGCTGTGTTTCGTGGTCAGTGTCAAGGTCCAAAGGTTACAGTAAACCTGCAGTGGTGCATCGGAAACAACTACTGAACTCCCGAAACTGGTACTAGGCACAGAACCCTTGAAGCGTTACTCGCATGGACTGTAGGCGAAATGGTGTCTGTTGTATTCATTCCCGATGCAATTTCGGTGTTTCGTCGTCGACTAGAAGGTACAAGTGTTACAGTAAACCTCCTGTTTTGCATCGGAAACCGCTACTGGACACCCAGGAAAGATTCCAAGCACAGACCGTATCAATCGTTACTCCCATGGGTAGACGTCGGCATGGTGCATGTTGTATTCAAATTCGATATAATTTCTGTGTTTCGTGGTTAATGTGAAGGTCCAAGGGTTACAGCAAACCTGCTGTTTTGCGTCGGAAAGAGCTGCTGGACACACATGAAAGATTCCAAGCACAAACCGTTTCAATGGTTAGTCCCTTGGACAGACGTCGGCATGGTGCATGTTGTATTCAATTCCGATATAATTTCTGTGTTTCGTGGACAATGTGAAGGTCTAAGGGTTACAGGAAACATGCAGTGGTGCATTCAAAGCAATTACTGGACTCCCGGAATTGGTACTAGGCACAGAACATTTGAAGCGTTACTCGCTTGGACTTTAGGCGAAATGGTGTCTGATGTTTTCAATCCCGATGCAATTTCTGTGTTTCGTCGTCGACCACGAGGTCCAAGGTTTACAGTAAACCTGCTGTTTTGCGTCGGAAACAGCTACTGGACACCCAGGAAAGATTCCAAGCACAGAGTTTTTCAATCGTTGCTCCCGTGGGCAGACGTCTTCATTGGGCATGTTGTATTCAATTCCGATATAATTTCTGTGTTTCGTGGTTAATGTGAAAGTCCAAGGGTTACAGTAAACCTGCAGTGGTGCATCGGAAACAACTCCTGGACTCCCATAACTGGTACTAGGCACAGAACCTCTCAAGCGTTACCCGCTTCGACTTTAGGCGATATGGTGTCTGATGTATTCAATCCCGATGCAATTTCTGTGTTTCGTCGTCGACTAGAAGGTCCAAGGGTTACAGTAAACCTGCTGTTTTGCGTCGGAACAACTCCTGGACACCCAGAAAAGATTCCTGGCACAGACCGTAAGCAACGTTACTCCCGTGGACAGACGTCGGCATGGAGCTGGTTGTATACAATTCCGATATAATTGCTGTCTTTCGTGGTCAGTGTCAAGGTCCAAGGGTTACAGTAAACCTGCAGTGGTGCATCGGAAACAACTACTGAACTCCCGAAACTGGTACTAGGCACAGAACCCTTGAAGCGTTACTCGCTTGGACTGTAGGCGAAATGGTGTCTGTTATATTCAATCCCGATGCAATTTCTGTGTTTCGTCGTCGACTAGAAGGTCCAAGAGTTTCAGTAAACCTGCTGTTTTGCGTCGAAAACAGCTACTGGACACTTAGGAAAGATTCCAAGCACAGACTGTTTCAATCGTTACTCCCGTGGACAGACGTCGGCATGGTGCATGTTGTATTCAATTCCGATGTGATTTCTGTGTTTCCTGGTTAATGTGAAGGTCCAAGGGTTACAGAAAACCTGCTGTGGGGCTTCGGGAACAACTACTGGATTCCCCGAAATGGTACTACGCACAGAACCGTTGAAGCGTTACTCGCATGGACTTTAGGCGAAATGCTGTCTGTTGTATTCAATCCCGATGCAATTTCTGTGTTTCATCGTCGACTAGAAGGTCCAAGGGTTACAGTAAACCTGCTGTTTTGCCTCGGAAAGAGCTGCTGGACACACTTGAAAGATTCCAAGCACAAACCTTTTCAATCGTTAGTCCCTTGGACAGACGTCGGCATGGTGCATGTTGTATTCAGTTCCGACATAATTTCTGTGTTTCGTGGACAATGTGAAGGTCTAAGGGTTACAGTAAACATGCAGTGGTGCATACAAAGCAATTACTGGACTCCCGGAATTGGTACTAGGCACAGAATTTTTGAAGCGTTACTCGCTTGGACTTTAGGCGAAATGGTTTCTGTTGTATTCAATCCCGATGCAATTTCTGTGTTTCGTCGTCGACTAGAAGGTCCAAGGGTTACAGTAGACCTGCTGTTTTGCGTCGGAAACAGCTACTGGACCCAGAGGAAAGTTTTCAAGCACAGACCGTTTCTATCGTTGCTCCCGCGGACAGACGTAGGCTTGGTGCATGTTGTATTCAATTCCGATATAATTTCTGTGTTTCGTGGGCAATATGAAGGTCCAGGGGTTACAGTAAACCTCTAGTGGTGCATTGGACACAACTACTGGACTCCCGGAACTGGTACTAGGCACAGAATCTTTGAAGCGTTACTCGCTTGGACGTTAGGCGAGATGGTGTCTGTTGTATTGAATTCCGATGCAATTTTTTGTGTTTCATCGTCGACTAGAAGGTCCAAGGGTTACAGTAAACATGCAGTGGTGCATCGGAAACAACTCCTGGACTCCCGGAACAGGTACTAGAAAATAGAACCTTTCAAGCCGTACTCGCTTGGACGTTAGGCGAAATGGTGTCTGTTGTATTCAATTCCGATGCAATTTTTTGTGTTTCATCGTCGACTACGAGGTCCAAGTTTTACAGTAAACCTGCTGTTTTGCGTCGGAAACAGCTACTGGACACCCAGGAAAGATTCCAAACACAGACAGTAAGCAACGTTACTCCCGTGGAGAGACGTCGGCATGGTGCTGGTTGTATTCAATCCCGGTATAATTGCTGTGTTTCGTGATCTATATGAAGGTCCAAGGGTTACATTATACCTGCAGTGGTGCATCGGAAACAACTACTGGACTCCCGGAACAGGTACTAGAAAACAGAACCTTTCAAGCGTTACTCGCTTGGACTTTAGGCGAAATGGTGTCTGTTGTATTCAATCCCGATGCAATTTCTGTGTTTCGTCGTCGTCTAGAAGGTCCAAGTGTTAACTGAACCTGCTGTTTTGCGTCGGAAAGAGCTACTGGACACACAGGAAAGATTTCAAGCACAAACCGTTTCAATCGTTAGTCCCGGGGACAGACGTCAGCGTGGTGCATGTTGTTATCAATTCCGATATAATTTCTGTGTTTCGTGGACAATGTGAAGGTCTATGGGTTACAGTAAACATGCAGTTGTGCATACAAAGCAACTACTGGACTCCCGGAATTGGTACTAGGCACAGTACTCGTTTGTACTTTAGGCGAAATGGTGTCTGTTGTATTCAATCCCGATGCAATTGCTGTGTTTCGTCGTCGACTAGAAGGTCCGAGGGATACAGTAAACCTGCTGTTTTGCGTCGGAAACAGCTACTGGACACCCAGGAAAGATTCCAAGCACAGACCGTTTCAATCGTCACTCCCGTAGACAGACGTCGGCATGGTGCATGTTGTATTCAATTCCGATATAATTTCTGTGTTTCGTGGTCAATATGAAGGTCCAGGGGTTACAGTAAACCTGGAGTGGTGCATCGGAAACAACTACTGGACTCCCGGAACTGGTACTTGGCACAGAACCTTTGAAGCTTTACTCGCTTGGACTTTAGGCGAAATGGTGTCTGTTGTATTCAATCCTGATGCTATCTCTGTGCTTCGTCGTCGACTAGACGTCCAAAGGTTACAGTAAACCTGCTGTTTCGCGTCGGAAACAGCTAATGGACACCCAGGAGAGATTCCAAGCACAGACCGTTTCAATCGTTACTCCCGTGGGTAGAAGTCGGCATGGTGCATGTTGTATTCAATTTCGATATAATTTCTGTGTTTTGCGGTTAATGTGGAGGTCCAAGGATTACAGTAAACCTGCTGTGGTGCATCGGAAACAACTACTGGACTCCCGGAACTGGTGCTACGCACAGAACTTTTGAATCGTTTCTCGCTTGGACTTTAGGCCACATGGTGTCTGTTGTATTCAATCCCGATGCAATTTCCGTGTTTCGTCGTCGACTAGAAGGTCCAAGTGTTACAGTGAACCTGCTGTTTTGGGTCGGAAAGAGCTACTGGACACACAGACAAGATTCCAAGCACAAACCGTTTCAATCGTTAGTGCCGTGGACAGACGTCGGCATGGTGCATGTTGTATTCAATTACGATATACATTCTGTGTTTCGTGGACTATGCGAAGGTCTAAGGGTTACAGTAAACATGCAGTGGTGCATACAAAGCAACTACTGGCCTCCCGGAACTGGTACTTATCACAGAACGTTTGAAGCGTTACTCGTTTGTACTGTAGGCGAAATGGTGTCTGTTGTATTCAATCCCGATGCAATTGCTGTGTTTCGTCGTCGACTAGAAGGTCCAAGGGTTTCTGTAAACATGCTGTTTTGCGTCGGAAACAGCGACTGGACACCCAGGAAAGATTCCAAGCACAGACCGTAAGCAGCATTAGTCCCGTGGACAGACGTCGGCATGGTACTGGTTGTATTCAATCCCGATATAATTTCTGTGTTTCATGGACAATCTGAAGGCCTAAGGGTTACAGTAAACCTCCAGTGGAGCATCGGAAACTACTACTGGACTCCCGGAACTGGTACTAGGCACAGAACCTTTGAAGCGTTACTCGCTTGGACTTTAGGCGAAATGGTGTTTGTTGTATTCAATCCCGATGCAATTTCTGTGTTTCGTCGTCGACTAGTAGGTCCAAGGGTTACAGTAAACCTGCTGTTTTCCGTGGGAAACAGCTACTGGACACCCAGGAAAGATTCCAAGCACAGACCGTAAGTAGCGTTACTCCCGTGGACACACGCCGGCATGGTGCTGGTTGTATTCAATCCCGATATAATTGCTGTGTTTCATGGACAACGTAAATGTCTAAAGCTTACAGTAAACCTGCAGTGGTGCATCGCAAAACAACTACTGGACTCCCGGAACTGGTACTAGGCACAGAACCTTTTTAAGCGTTACTCGCTTGGACTTTAGGCGAAATGGTGTCTGTTGTATTCAATCCCGATGCAATTTCTGTGTTTCGTCGTCAACTAGATTGTCCAAGGGTTACAGTAAACCAGCTGTTTTGCGTCGGAAACAGCTACTGGACACCCAGGAAAGATTCCAAGCACAGACCGTAAGCAGCGTTACTCCTGTGGAGAGACGTCCGCATGGTACTGTTTGTATTCAATTCCGATATAATTTCTGTGTTCGTGGTTAATGTGAACGTCCAAGGGTTACAGTAAACCTGCTGTGGTGCATCGGGAACAACTACTGGATTCCCCGAACTGGTACTACGCACAGAACTGTTGAACCGGTACTCGCATGGACTTTAGGCGAAATGGTGTCTGTTGTATTCAATCCCGATGCAATTTCTGTGTATCGTCGTCGACTAGAAGGTCCCAGGGATACAGTAAACCTGCTGTTTTGAGTGGGAAACAGCTACTGGACACCCAGGAGAGATTCCAAGCACAGACCGATTCAATCGTTACTCCCGTGGGTAGACGTCGGCATGGTGCATGTTGTATTCAATTTTGATATAATTTCTGTGTTTCGTGGTTAATGTGAAGCTCCAAGGGTTACAGTAAACCTGCTGTGGTGCATCGGGAGCAACTACTGGATTCCCCGAACTGGTACTACGCACAGAACCGTTGAAGTGGTACTCCCATGGCCTTTGGGCGAAATGGAGTCTGTTGTATTTAATCCCGTTGCAATTTCTGTGTTTCGTCGTCGACTAGAAGGTCCCAGGTTTACAGTAAACCTGCTGTTTTGCGTCGGAAACAGCTACTGGACGCCCAGGAAAGTTTCCAAGCACAGACCGTAAGCAGCGTTACTCCCATGGACACACGTCGGCATGGTGCTGGTTGTATTCATTCCCGATACAATTGCTGTGTTTCATGGACAATGTGAAGGTCTAAGGGTTACAGTAATCCTGCAGTGGTCCATCGGAAACAACTACTGGACTCCTGGAACTGGTACTAGGCACTGAACCTTTGAAGTGTTACTCGCTTGGACTTTAGGCGAAATGGTGTCTGTTGTATTCAATCCCGATACCATTTCTGTGTCTCGTCGTCGACTGCAAGGTCCAAGAGTTACAGTAAACCAGCTGTTTTGCGTCGGAAACAGCTACTGGACACCCAGGAAAGATTCCAAGCACACACCGTTTCAATCGTTACTCCCGTGGGTGGACGTCGGCATGGTGCATGTTAATTCAATTTCGATATAATTTCTGTGTTTCGTGGTTAATGTGAAGGTCTAAGGGTTACAGTAAAGATGCAGTGGTGCATACAAAGAAGCTACTGGACTCCCGGAACTGGTACTAGGCACAGAACTTTTGAAGCGTTACTCGCACGGACTTTAGGCGAAATGTTGTCTGTTGTATTCAATCCCGATGGAATTTCTGTGTTTCGTCGTCGACTACAAGGTCAAAGGGGTACAGTAAACCTGCTGTTTTGCGTCGGAAACAGCTACTGGACACCCAGGAAAGATTCCAAGCACAGACAGTAAGCAACGTTACTCCCGTGGACAGACGTCGGCATGGTGCTGATTGTAATCAATTCCGATATAATTTCTGTGATTCTTGGTCAATATGAAGGTCCGAGGGTTACAGTAAACCTGCAGTGGTGCATCGGAAACAACTACTGGACTCCCGGAACTGGTACTAGACACAGAACCTTTCAAGCGTTACTCGCTTGGACTTTAGGCCAAATGGTGTCTGTTGTATTCAATCCCAATGCAATTTCTGCGTTTCGTCGTCGACTGGAGGGTCCAAAGGTTACAGTGAACCGGCTGTTTTGCGTCGGAAAGAGCTACTGGACACACAGACAAGATTTTAAGCACAAACCGTTTCAATCGTTAGTCCCGTGGACAGACGTCGGCATGGTGCATGTTGTATTCAATTCCGACATAATTTCTGCGTTTCGCGGACAATGTGAAGGTCCAAGGGTTACAGTAAACCTGCAGTGGTGCATCGGAAACAACTACTGGACTCCCGGAACTGGTACCAGACACACAACCTTTCAAGCGTTACTCGCTTGGACTTTAGGCGAAATAGTGTCTGTTATAGTCAATCCAGATGCAATTTCTGTGTTTCGTCGTCGACTAGAAGGGCCAAGGGATACAGTAAACCTGCTGTTTTGCGTCGAACACAGCCACTGGACACCCAGGAAAAATTCCAAGCACAGACCGTTTCAATCGTTACTCCCGTGGGCAGACGTCGGCATTGTGCATGTTATATTCAATTCCGATATAATTTCTGTGATTCGTGGTCAATATGAAGGTCCAAGGGTTACAGTAAACCTGCAGTGGTGCATCGGTAACAACTACTGGACTCCCGGAACTGGTGCTAGGAACAGAACTTTTGAAGCGTTTCTCGCTTGGACCTTAGGCCAAATGGTGTCTCTTGTATTCAATCCAGATGCAATTATGGTGTTTCGTCGTCGACTAGAAGGTCTTAGGGATACAGAAAAACCTGCTGTTTTGGGTCGGAAACAGCTACTGGACACCCAAGAAAGATTCCAAGCACAGACCGTAAGCAGCGTTACTCCCATGGACACACGTCGGCATGGTGCTGGTTGTATTCAATCCCGATATAATTGCTGTGTTTCATGGACAATGTAAACGTCTAAGGCTTACAGTGAACCTGCAGTGGTGCATCGCAAAACAACTACGGGACTCCTGGAACTGGTACTAGGCACAGAACCATTGAAGCGTTACTCGCTTGGACTTAAGGCGAAATGGTGTCTGTTGTATTCAATCCCGATGCAATTTCTGTGTATCGTCGTCGACTAGAAGGTCTCAGGGATACAGTAAACCTGCTGTTTTGAGTGGGAAACAGCTACTGGACACCCAGGAGAGATTCCAAGCACAGACCGTTTCAATCGTTACTCCCGTGGGTAGACGTCGGCATGGTGCATGTTGTATTCAATTTTGATATAATTTCTGTGTTTCGTGGTTAATGTGAAGCTCCAAGGGTTACAGTAAACCTGCTGTGGTGCATCGGGAGCAACTACTGGATTCCCCGAACTGGTACTACGCACAGAACCGTTGAAGCGGTACTCGCATGGCCTTTAGGCAAAATGGAGTCTGTTGTATTTAATCCCGTTGCAATTTCTGTGTTTCGTCGTCGACTAGATGGTCCCAGGTTTACAGTAAACCTGCTGTTTTGCGTCGGAAACAGCTACTGGACGTCCTGGAAAGATTCCATGCACAGACCGTAAGCAGCGTTACTCCCATGGACACACGTCGGCATGGTGCTGGTTGTATTCATTCCCGATACGATTGCTGTGTTTCATGGACAATGTGAAGGTCTAAGGGTTACAGTAATCCTGCAGTGGTGCATCGGAAACAACTACTGGACTCCCGGAACTGGTACTAGGCACTGAACCTTTGAAGTGTTACTCGCTTGGACTTTAGGCGAAATGGTGTCTGTTGTATTCAATCCCGATGCAATTTCTGTGTTTCGTCGTCGACTATAAGGTCCCAGGGATACAGTTAACGTGCTGTTTTGAGTGGGAAACAGCTGCCGGACACCCAGGAGAGATTCCAAGCACAGACCGTTTCAATCGTCACTCCCGTGGGTAGACGTCGGCATGGTGCATGTTGTATTCAATTTTGATATAATTTCTGTGTTTCGTGGTTAATGTGAAGCTCCAAGGGTTACAGTAAGCCTGCTGTGGTGCATCGGGAACAACTACTGGATTCCCCGAACCGGTACTACGCACAGAACCGTTGAAGCGGTACTCGCATGGCCTTTAGGAGAAATGGTGTCAGTTGTATTCAATCCCGATGCAATTTCTGTGTTTCGTCGTCGTCTAGAAGGTCCAATGATTACAGTAAACCAGCTGTCTTGCGCCGGAAACAGCTACTGGAAACCCATTAAAGACTCCAAGCTCAGACTGTAAGCAGCGTTACTCAAGTGGACAGGCGTCGGCATGGTGCTGGTTGTATTCAATTCCGATATAATTTCTTTGATTCGTGGTTAATGTGAAGGTCCAAGGGATACAGTGAACCTGCTGTGGTGCATCGGAAACAACTACTGGATTCCCCGAACCGGTACTACGCACAGAACCGTTGAAGCGATTCTCGCATGGCCTTTAGGCGAAATGGTGTCTGTTGTATTCAATCCCGATGCAATTTCTGTGTTTCG
Organism: Schistocerca serialis cubense; assembly: GCF_023864345.2. Classification (NCBI taxonomy): domain Eukaryota; kingdom Metazoa; phylum Arthropoda; class Insecta; order Orthoptera; family Acrididae; genus Schistocerca; species Schistocerca serialis. The sequence continues at coordinate 114,622,760 of NC_064645.1, read as the reverse complement.
TCGTCGTCTAGAAGGTCGAAGGGTTACAGTAATGTTGCTGTGTTGCGTCGGAAACAGCTGCTGGACACCCAGGAAAGATTCCAAGCACAGACCGTAAGCAGCGTTACTCCCTTGGACACACGTCGGCCTTTTGCTGGTTGTATTCAATCCCGATATAATTGCTGTGTTTCATGGACAATGTGAAGGTCTAAGGGTTACAGTAAACCTGCAGTGGTGCATCGGAAACAACTACTGGACTCCGGAACTGGTACTAGGCACAGAACCTTTGAAGCGTTACTCGCTTGGACTTTAGGCGAAAAGGTGTCTGTTGTATTCAATCCCGATGCAATTTCTGTGTTTCGTCGTCGACTAGAAGGTCCAAGGGTCACAGTAAACCTGCTGTTTTGCGTCGGAAACTGCTACTGGACACCCAGGAAAGATTCCAAGCACAGACCGTAAGCAGCGTTACTCCCGTGGACACACGTCGGCATGGTGCTGGTCGTATTCAATCCCGATATAATTGCTGTGTTTCATTGACAATGGGAAGGTCTAAGGGTTACAGTAAACCTGCAGTGGTGCATCGGGAACAACTACTGGACTCCCGGAACAGGAACTAGGCACAGAACCTTTGAAGCGTTTCTCGCTTGGACTTTAGGCGAAATGGTGTCTGTTGTATTCAATCCCGATGCTATTTCTATGTTTCGTCGTCGACTAGAAGGTCCAAGGGTTACAGTAAATCTGCTGTTTTGCGTCGGAAACAGCTACTGGACACCCAGGAAAGATTCCAAACACAGACCCTAAGCAGCGTTACTCCCGTGGACAGACTTCGGCATGGTGCTGGTTGTATTCAATTCCGATATAAATTCTGTGTTTCGTGGTTAATATGAAGGTCCAAGGGTTACAGTAAACCTGCTGTGGTGCATCGGGAACAACTACTGGCTTCCCCGAACTGGTACTACGCACAGAACCGTTGAAGCGGTACTCGCATGGACTTTAGCGAAATGGTGTCTGTTGTATTCAACCCCGATGCTATTTCTCTGTTTCGTCGTCGACTAGAAGGGCCAAGGGTTACAGTAAAGCTGCTGTTTTGCGTCGGAAACAGCTACTGGACACCAAGGAAAGATTCATAGCACAGACCGTAAGCAACGTTACTCTCGTGGACAGACGTCGGCATGGTACTGGTTGTATTCAATTCCGATATAATTTCTGTATTTCATGGACAATGTGAAGGTATAAGGGTTACAGTAAACCTGCAGTGGTGCATCGGAAATAACTACTGGACTCCCGGAACTGGTACTAGGCACAGAACCTTTGAAGCCATACTCGCTTGGACTTTGGGCGAAGAGGTGTCTGTTGTATTCTATCCCGATGCAATTTCTGTGTTTCGTCGTCGACTAGAAGGTCCAAGGGTTACAGTAAACCTGCTGTTTTGAGTCGGAAACAGCTACTGGACACCCAGGAAAGATTCCAAGCACAGACCGTAAGCAGCGTTACTCCCGTGGACAGACGTCGGCATGGTGCTGGTTGCATTTATTTCCGATATAATTTCTGTGTTTCGTGGTTAATGTGAAGGTCCAAGGGCTACAGTAAACCTGCTGTGGTGCATTGGGAACAACTACTGGATTCCCCGAACTGGTACTACGCACAGAACCTTTGAAGCTGTACTCGCATGGCCTTTAGGCGAAATGGTGTCTGTTGTATTCAATCCCGAAACAATTTCTGTGTTTCGTCGTCGACTAGAAGGTCCAAGGGTTACAGTAAACCTGCTGTTTCGCCTCGGAAACAGCTACTGAACACCAAGGAAAGATTCCAAGCACAGACCGTAAGCAGCGTTACTCCCGTGGACACACGTCGGCATGGTGCTGGTTGTATTCAATCCCGATATAATATCTCTGTTTCATGGACAATGTGAAGGTCTAAGGGTTACAGTAAACCTGCAGTGGTGCATCGGAAACAATTACTGGACTCCCGCAACTGGTACTTGGCACAAAACCTTTAAAGCATTACTCGCTTGGATTTAGGCGAAATGGTGTCTGTTGTATTCAATCTCGATGCAATTTCTGTGTTTCGTCGTCGACTAGAAGGTCCAAGGGTTACAGTAAACCTGCTGTTTCGCGTCGGAAACAGCTACTGGACACCCAGGAAAGATTCCAATCACAGACCGTAAGCAACGTTACTCTCGTGGACAGACGTCGGCATGGTACTTGTTGTATTCAATTCCGATATAATTTCTGTGATTCATGGACAATGTGAAGGTCTAAGGGTTACAGTAAACCTCCAGTGGTGCATCGGAAACAACTACTGGACTCCCGGAACTGATACTAGGCACAGAACCTTTGAAGCGTTAGTCGCTTGGACTTTAGGCGAAATGGCGTCTGTGGTATTCAATCCCGATGCAATTTCTGTGTTTCGTCGTCGACTAGAATGTCCACGGGTTACAGTAAACCTGCTGTTTTGCGTCGGAAACAAGTACTGGACACCCAGGAAAGATTCCAAGCACAGACCGTAAGCAGTGTTACTACCGTGGACAGACGTGGGAATGGTGCTGGTTGTATTCAATTCCGATATAATTTCTGTGTTTCGTGGTTAATGTGAAAGTCCAAGGGTTATAGTAAACCTGCTGTGGTGCATCGGGAACAACAACTGGATTCCCCGAACTGGTACTACGCACAGAACTTTTGAAGCGTTAGGCAAAGAGGTGTCTCTTGTATTCAATCCCGATGCAATTTCTGTGTTTCGTCGTCGACTAGAAGGTCCAAGGGTTACAGTAAACCTGTTGTTTTGCGTCGGAAACTGCTACTGTCACCCAGGAAAGATTCCAAGCACAGACCGTAAGCAGCGTTACTCCGATGGACAGACGTCGGCATGGTGCTGCTTGTATTTATTTCCAATATAATTTCTGTGTTTCGAGGTTAATGTGAAGGTCCAAGGGTTACAGTAAACCTGCTGTGGTGCATTGGGAACAACTACTGGATTCACCGAACTGGTACTACGCACAGAACCTTTGAAGCTGTACTCGCATGGCCTTTAGGCGAAATGGTGTCTGTTGTATTCAATGCTGAAGCAATTTCTGTGTTTCGTCGTCGACTAGAAGGTCCAAGGGTTACAGTAAACCTGCTGTTTTGCGTCGGAAACAGTTACTGGACACCCAGGAAAGATTCCAAGCACAGACCGTAAGCAGCGTTACTCCCGTGGACACACGTCGGCATAGTGCTGGTTGTATTCAATCCCGATATAATTGCTGTGTTTCATGGACAATGTGAAGGTCTAAGGGTTACAGTAAACCTGCAGTTGTGCATCGAAAACAACTACTGGACTCCTGGAACTGATACTAGGCACAGAACCTTTGAAGCGTAATTTGCTTGGACTTTAGGCGAAATGGTGTCTGTTGAATTCAATACCAATGCAATTTCTGTGTTTCCTCGTCGACTAGAAGGTCCAAGGGTTGCAATAAACCTGCTGTTTTGCGTCGGAGACAGCTACTGGACACCCAGGAATGATTCCAAGGACAGACCGTTGGCAACGTTACTCTCGTGGACAGACGTCGGCATGGTAGTGGTTGTATTCAATTCCGATATAATTTCTGTGTTTCATGGACAATGTGAATGTCTAAGGGTTACAGTAAACCTGCAGTGGTGCATCGGAAACAACTACTGGACTCCCGGAACTGGTACTAGACACAGAACCTTCGAAGCGTTACTCGCTTGGACTTTAGGCGAAATTGTGTCTGTTGAATTCAATCTCGATTCAATTTCTGTGTTTCGTCGTCGACTAGAACGTCCAAGGGTTACAGTAAACCTGCTGTTTTGCGTCGGAAACAGCTACTGGACACCCAGGAAAGATTCCAAGCACAGACCGTAAGCAACGTTACTCTCGTGGACAGACGTCGGCATGGTACTGGTTGTATTCCATTCCAATAAAATTTCTGTGTTTCATGGACAATGTGAAGGTCTAAGGGTTACAGTAAACCTGCAGTGGTGCATCGGAAACAACTACTGGACTCCCGGAACTGGTACTAGGCACAGAACCTTTGAAGCGTTACTCGCATGGACTTAAACGAAATGGTGTCTGTTGTATTCAAACTCGATGCAATTTCTGTATTTCGTCGTCGACTAGACGAAACCAAGGGTTACAGTAAACATGCTGTTTCGCGACGGAAACAGCTACTGGACACCCAGGAAAGATTCCAAGCACAGACCGTAAGCAGCGTTACTCGCGTGGACACACGTCGGCATGGTGCTGCTTGAATCAATTCCGATATAATTTCTGTGTTTCATGGACAATGTGAAGGTCTAAGGGTTACAGTAAACCTGCAGTGGTGCATCGGAAACAACTACTGGACTCCCGGAACTGGTACTAGGCACAGAACCGTTGAAGTGTTACTCGCTTGGACTTAAGCAAAATGCTGTCTGTTGTAATTAATCTCGATGCAATTTCTGTATTTCGTCGTCGACTAAAAGGACCAAGGGTTACAGTAAACCTGCTGTTTTGCGTCGGAAACAGCTACTGGACACCCAGGAAAGATTCCAAGCACAGACCGTAAGCAACGTTATTCTCGTGGACAGACGTCGGCATGGTACTGGTTGTATTCAATTCCAATAAAATTTCTGTGCTTCATGGACAATGTGAAGGTCTGAGGGTTACAGTAAATCTGCAGTGGTGCATCGGAAACAACTACTGGGCTCCCGGAACTGGTACTAGTCACAGAACCTTTGAAGCGTTACTCGCATGGACTTAAGCGAAATGGTGTCTGTTGTATTCAAACTCGATGCAATTTCTGTATTTCGTCGTCGACTAGAAGGACCATGGGTTACAGTAAACATGCTGTTTCGCGTCGGAGACAGCTACTGGACACCCAGGAAAGATTCCAAGCACAAACCGTAAGCAGCGTTACTCCCGTGTACACACGTCGGCATGGTGCTGGTTGAATTCAATTCCGATATAATTTCTGTGTTTCATGGACAATTTGAAGGTCTAAGGGTTACAGTAAACCTGCAGTGGTGCATGGGAAACAACTACTGGACTCCCGGAACTGGTACTAGGCACAGAACCTTTGAAGCGTTACTCGCTTGGACTTATACAAGATGGTGTCTGTTGTATTCAATCTCCATGCAATTTCTGTATTTCGTCGTCGACTAGAAGGACCAAGGGTTACAGTAAACCTGCTGTTTCGCGACGGAAACAGCTACTGGACACCCAGGAAAGATTCCAATCACAGACTGTAAGCAGCGTTACTCCCGTGGACAGACGTCGGCATGGTGATGGTTGTATTCAATTGCGATATAATTTCTGTGTTTCGTGGTTGATGCGAAGGTCCAAGGGTTACAGTAAACCTGCAGTGGTGCATCGGGAACAACTACTGGAATCGCGGAACTGGTACTAGGCACAGAACCTTCGAAGCGTTACTCGCTTGGACTTTAGGCGGAATGGTGTCTGTTGTATTCAATCTCGATGCAATTTCTGTGTTTCGTTGTCGACTAGAACGTCCAAGGGTTACAGTAAAGTAGCTGGTTTGCGTCGGAAACAGCTACTGGACACCCAGGAAAGATTCCAAGCACAGACCGTAAGCAACGTTACTCTCGTGGACAGACGTCGGCATGGTATTGGTTGTATTCAATTCCGATTTAATTTCTGTGTCTCATGGACAATGTGAAGGTCTAAGGGTTACAGTAAACCTGCAGTGGTGCATGGGAAACAACTACTGGACTCCCGGAACTGGTACTTGGCACAGAACCTTTAAGGCGTTACTCACTTGGACTTAGGCGAAATGGTGTCTGTTGTATTCAATCCCGATGCAATTTCTGTGTTTCGTCGTCGACTAGAAGGGCCAAGGGTTACAGTAAACCTGCTGTTTTGCGTCGGAAACAGCTACTGGACACCCAGGAAAGATTCCAAGCACAGACCGTAAGCAACGTTACTCCCGTGGAGACACGTCGGCATGGTGCTGGTTGTATTCAATTCAGATATAATTGCTGTGTTTCATGGACAATGTGAAGGTCTAAGGGTTACAGTAAACCTGCAGTGGTGCGTCGGAAACATCTACTGGACTCCCGGAACTGGTACTAGGCACAGATCCTTTGAAGCGTTACTCGCTTGGACTTTAGGCGAAATGGTGTCTGTTGTATTCAATCCCGATGCAATTTCTGTGTTCCGTCGTCGACTAGAAGGGCCAAGGGTTACAGTAAACCTGCTGTTTTGCGTCGGAAACAGCTACTGGACACCCAGGAAAGATTCCAAGCACTGAGCGTAAGCAACGTTACTCTCGTGGACAGACGTCGGCATGGTACTGGTTGTATTCAATTCCGATACAATTTCTGTGTTTCATGGACAATGTGAAGGTCTAAGGGTTACAGTAAACCTGCAGTGATGCATGGGAAACAACTACTGGACTCCCGGAACTGGTACTAGGCACAGATCCTTTGAAGCGTTACTCGCTTGGACTTTAGGCGAAATGGTGTCTGTTGTATTCAATCCCGATGCAATTTCTGTGTTTCGTCGTCGACTAGAAGGTCCAAGGGTTACAGTAAACCTGCTGTTTTGTGTCGGAAACAGCTACTGGACACCCAGGAAAGATACCAAGCACAGACCGTAAGCAACGTTACTCTCGTGGACAGACGTCGGCATGGTGCTGGTTGTATTCAATTCCGATATAATTTATGTGTTCCGTGGTTAATGCGAAGGTCCAAGGGTTACAGTAAAAATGCTGTGGTGCTTCGTTAACAACTACTGGATTCCCTGAACTGGTATTACGCACAGAACCGTTGAAGCGGTTCTCGCATGGCCTTTAGGGGAAATGGTGTCTGTTGTATTCAATCCCGATGCAATTTCTGTGTTTTGTCGTCGACTAGAAGGTCCAAGGGTTACATTAAACCTGCTGTTTTGCGTCGGAAACAGCTACTGGTCACCCAGGAAAGATTCCAAGCACAGACCGTAAGCAGCGTTACACCCGTGGAGACACGTCGGCATGGTGCTGGTTGTATTCAATTCTGATATAATTGCTATGTTTCATGGACAATGTGAAGGTCTAAGGGTTACAGTAAACTTGAAGTGGTGCATCAGAAACAACTACTGGACTCCCGGAACTGGTACTAGGCACAAATCCTTTGAAGCGTTACTCGCTTGGACTTTAGGCGAAATGGTGTCTGTTGTATTCAATCCCGATGCAATTTCTGTGTTTCGTCGTCGACTAGAAGGTCCAAGGGTTACAGTAAACCTGCTGTTTTGCGTCGGAAACAGCTACTGGACACCCAGGAAAGATACCAAGCACAGACCGTAAGCAACGTTACTCTCGTGGACAGACGTCGGCATGGTGCTGGTTGTATTCAAGTCCGATATAATTTCTGTGTTCCGTGGTTAATGTGAAGGTCCAATGGTTACAGTAAACCTGGTGTGGTGCTTCGGGAACAACTACTGTATTCCCCGAACTGGTACTACGCACAGAACCGATGAAGCGGTACTCGCATGGACTTTAGGCGAAATGGTGTCTGTTGTACTCAATCCCGATGCAATTTCTGTGTTTCGTCGTCGACTAGAAGGTCCAAGGGTTACAGTAAACCTGCTGTTTTGTGTCGGAAACAGCTACTGGACACCCAGGAAAGATTCCAAGCACTGAGCGTAAGCAACGTTACTCTCGTGGACAGACGTCGGCATGGTACTGGTTGTATTCAATTCCGATATAATTTCTGTGTCTCATGTACAATGTGAAGGTCTAAGGGTCACAGTAAACCTGCAGTGGTACATCGGAAACAACTACTGGACTCCCGGAACTGGTACTAGGCACAGAACCTTTCAAGCGTTACTCGCTTGGACTTTAGGCGAAATGGTGTCTGTTGTATTCAATCCCGATGCAATTTCTGTGTTTCGTCGTCGACTAGAAGGTCCAAGGGTTACAGTAAACCTGCTGTTTTGCGTCGGAAACAGCTACTGGACACCCAGGAAAGATTCCAAGCACAGACCGTAAGCAGCGTTACTCCCGTGGACAGACGTGGGAATGGTGCTGGTTGTATTCAATTCCGATATAATTCCTGTGTTTCGTGGTTAATGTGATGGTCCAAGGATTACAGTTAACCTGCTGTGGTGCATCGGGAACAACTAATGGATTCCCCGAACTGGTACTATGCACAGAACCGTTAAAGCGGTACTCGCATGGAGTTTCGGCGAAATGGTGTCTGTTGTATTCAATCCCGATGCAATTTCTATGTTTCGTCGTCGACTAGAAGGTCCAAGGGATACAGTAAACCTGCTGTTTTGCGTCGGAAACAGCTACTGGACACCCAGGAAAGATACCAAGCACAGACCGTAAGCAACGTTACTCTCGTGGACAGACGTCGGCATGGTGCTGGTTGAATTCAATTCCTATATAATTTCTGTGTTCCGTGGTTAATGTGAAGGTCCAAGGGTTACAGTAAACCTGGTGTGGTGCTTCGGGAACAACTACTGGATTCCCCGAACTGGTACTACGCACAGATCCATTGAAGCGGTGTTCGCATGTACTTTAGGCGAAACTTTGTCTGTTGTAATCAATCCCGATGCAATTTCTGTGTTTCGTCGTCGTCTAGAAGGTCGAAGGGTTACAGTAAACTTGCTGTTTTGCGTCGGAAACAGCTACTGGACACCCAGGAAAGATTCCAAGCAAAGACCGTAAGCAGCGTTACTCCCGTGGACACACGTCGGCATGGTGCTGGTCGTATTTAATCCCGATTTAATTGCTGTGTTTCATGGACAATCTGAAGGTCTTTGGGTTGCAGTAAACCTGCAGTGGTGCATCGGAAACAACTACTGGACTCCCGGAACTGGTATTAGGCACAGATCCTTTGAAGCGTTACTCGCTTGGACTTTAGGCGAAGAGGTGTCTATTGTATTCAATCCCGATGCAATTTCTGTGTTTCGTCGTCGACTAGAAGGTCCAAGGGTTACAGTAAATCTGCTGTTTTGCGTCGGAAACAGCTACTGGACACCCAGGAAAGATTCCAAGCACAGACCGTAAGCAGCGTTACTCCCGTGGAGACACGTCGGCATGGTGCTGGTTGTATTCAAATCTGATATAATTGCTGTGTTTCATGGCCAATGTGAAGGTCTAAGGGTTACAGTAAACCTGCAGTGGTGCATCGGAAACAACTACTGGACTCCCGGAACTGGTACTAGGCACAGATCCTTTGAAGCGTTACTCGCTTGGACTTTAGGCGAAATGGTGTCTGTTGTATTCAATCCCGATGCAATTTCTGTGTTTCGTCGTCGACTAGAAGGTCCAAGGGTTACAGTAAACCTGCTGTTTTGCGTCGGAAACAGCTACTGGACACCCAGCAAAGATTCCAAGCACAGACCGTAAGCAACGTTACTCTCGTGGACAGTCGTCGGCATGTTTCTGGTTGTATTCAATTCCTATATAATTTCTGTGTCTCATGTACAATGTGAAGTTCTAAGGGTTACAGTAAACCTGCAGTGGTACATTGGAAACAACTACTGGACTCCCGGAACTGGTACTAGGCACAGAACCTTTCAGGCGTTACTCGCTTGGACTTTAGGCGAAATGGTGTCTGTTGTATTCAATCCCGATGCAATTTCTGTGTTTCGTCGTCGACTAGAAGGTCCAAGGGTTACAGTAAACCTGCTGTTTTGCGTCGGAAACAGCTACTGGACACCCAGGAAAGATACCAAGCACAGACCGTAAGCAACGTTACTCTCGTGGACAGACGTCGGCATGGTGCTGGTTGTATTCAAATCCGATATAATTTCTGTGTTCCGTGGTTAATGTGAAGGTCCAATGGTTACAGTAAACCTGGTGTGGTGCTTCGGGAACAACTACTGTATTCCCCGAACTGGTACTACGCACAGAACCGATGAAGCGGTACTCGCATGGAGTTTCGGCGAAATGGTGTCTGTTGTATTTAATCCCGATGCAATTTCTGTGTTTCGTCGTCGACTAGAAGGTCCAAGGGTTACAGTAAACCTGCTGTTTTGCGTCGGAAACAGCTACTGGACACCCAGGAAAGATTCCAAGCACTGAGCGTAAGCAACGTTACTCTCGTGGACAGACGTCGGCATGGTACTGGTTGTATTCAATTCCGATATAATTTCTGTGCCTCATGTACAATGTGAAGGTCTAAGGGTCACAGCAAACCTGCAGTGGTACATCGGAAACAACTACTGGACTCCCGGAACTGGTACTAGGCACAGAACCTTTCAAGCGTTACTCGCTTGGACTTTAGGCGAAATGGTGTCTGTTGTATTCAATCCCGATGCAATTTCTGTGTTTCGTCGTCGACTAGAAGGTCCAAGGGTTACAGTAAACCTGCTGTTTTGCGTCGGAAACAGCTACTGGACACCCAGGAAAGATTCCAAGCGCAGACCGTAAGCAGCGTTACTCCCGTGGACAGACGTGGGAATGGTGCTGGTTGTATTCAATTCCGATATAATTTCTGTGTTTCGTGGTTAATGTGATGGTCCAAGGATTACAGTTAACCTGCTGTGGTGCATCGGGAACAACTAATGGATTCCCCGAACTGGTACTATGCACAGAACCGTTAAAGCGGTACTCGCATGGAGTTTCGGCGAAATGGTGTCTGTTGTATTCAATCCCGATGCAATTTCTATGTTTCGTCGTCGACTAGAAGGTCCAAGGGATACAGTAAACCAGCTGTTTTGCGTCGGAAACAGCTACTGGACACCCAGGAAAGATACCAAGCACAGACCGTAAGCAACGTTACTCTCGTGGACAGACGTCGGCATGGTGCTGGTTGAATTCAATTCCTATATAATTTCTGTGTTCCGTGGTTAATGTGAAGGTCCAAGGGTTACAGTAAACCTGGTGTGGTGCTTCGGGAACAACTACTGGATTCCCCGAACTGGTACTACGCACAGATCCATTGAAGCGGTGTTCGCATGTACTTTAGGCGAAACTTTGTCTGTTGTAATCAATCCCGATGCAATTTCTGTGTTTCGTCGTCGTCTAGAAGGTCGAAGGGTTACAGTAAACTTGCTGATTTGCGTCGGAAAAAGCTACTGGACACCCAGGAAAGATTCCAAGCACAGACCGTAAGCAGCGTTACTCCCGTGGACACACGTCGGCATGGTGCTGGTCGTATTTAATCCCGATTTAATTGCTGTGTTTCATGGACAATGTGAAGGTCTATGGGTTGCAGTAAACCTGCAGTGGTGCATCGGAAACAACTACTGGACTCCCGGAACTGGTATTAGGCACAGAACCTTTGAAGCGTTACTCGCTTGGACTTTAGGCGAAGAGGTGTCTATTGTATTCAATCCCGATGCAATTTCTGTGTTTCGTCGTCGACTGGAAGGTCCAAGGGTTACAGTACATCTGCTGTTTTGCGTCGGAAACAGCTACTGGACACCCAGGAAAGATTCCAAGCACAGACCGTAAGCAGCGTTACTCCCGTGGAGACACGTCGGCATGGTGCTGGTTGTATTCAAATCTGATATAATTGCTGTGTTTCATGGCCAATGTGAAGGTCTAAGGGTTACAGTAAACCTGCAGTGGTGCAGCGGAAACAACTACTGGACTCCCGGAACTGGTACTAGGCACAGATCCTTTGAAGCGTTACTTGCTTGGACTTTACGCGAAATAGTGTCTGTTGTACTCAATCCCGATGCAATTTCTGTGTTTCGTCGTCGACTAGAAGGTCCAAGGGTTACAGTAAACCTGCTGTTTTGTGTCGGAAACAGCTACTGGACACCCAGGAAAGATTCCAAGCACAGACCGCAAGCAACGTTACTCCCGTGGACACACGTCGGCATGGTGCTGGTTGTATTCAATCCCGATATAATTGCTGTGTTTCATGGACAATGTGAAGGTCTAAGGGTTACAGTAAACCTGCAGTGGTGCATCGGAAACAACTACTGGACTCCCGGAACTGGTACTAGGCACAGATCCTTTGAAGCGTTACTCGCTTGGACTTTAGGCGAAATGGTGTCTGTTGTATTCAATCCCGACGCAATTTATGTGTTTCGTCGTCGACTAGAAGGTCCAAGGGTTACAGTAAACCTGCTGTTTTGCGTCGGAAACAGCTACTGGACACCCAGGAAAGATTCCAAGCACAGACCGTAAGCAACGTTACTCTCGTGGACAGTCGTCGGCATGTTTCTGGTTGTATTCAATTCCTATATAATTTCTGTGTCTCATGTACAATGTGAAGTTCTAAGGGTTACAGTAAACCTGCAGTGGTACATTGGAAACAACTACTGGACTCCCGGAACTGGTACTAGGCACAGAACCTTTCAGGCGTTACTCGCTTGGACTTTAGGCGAAATGGTGTCTGTTGTTTTCAATCCCGATGCAATTTCTGTGTTTCGTCGTCGACTAGAAGGTCCAAGGGTTACAGTAAACCTGCTGTTTTGCGTCGGAAACCGCTACTGGACACCCAGGAAAGATTCCAAGCACAGACCGTAAGCAGCGTTACTCCCGTGGACAGACGTGGGAATGGTGCTGGTTGTATTCAATTCCGATATAATTTCTGTGTTTCGTGGTTAATGTGACGGTCCAAGGATTACAGTTAACCTGCTGTGGTGCATCGGGAACAACTACTGGATTCCCCGAACTGGGACTATGCACAGAACCGTTGGAGCGGTACTCGCATGGAGTTTCGGCGAAATGGTGTCCGTTGTATTCAATCCCGATGCAATTTCTGTGTTTCGTCGTCGACTAGAAGGTCCAAGGGTTACAGTAAACCTGCTGTTTTGTGTCGGAAACAGCTACTGGACACCCAGGAAAGATTCCAAGCACAGACCGTAAGCAACGTTACTCTCGTGGACAGACGTCGGCATGATACTGGTTGTATTCAATTCCGATATAATTTCTGTGTTTCATGGACAATGTGAAGGTCTAAGGGTTACAGTAAACCTGCAGTGGTGCATCGGCAACAACTACTGGACTCCCGGAACTGGTACTAGGCACGGAACCTTTGAAGCGTTACTCGCTTGGACATTAGGCGACACGGTGTCTGTTGTATTCAATCTCGATGCAATTTCTGTGATTCGTCGTCGACTAGAAGATCCAAGGGTTACAGTAAACCTGCTGTTTTGCGTCGGAGACAACTACTGGACACCCAGGAAAGATTCCAAGCACAGACCGTAAGCAGCGTTACTAGCGTAGACACACGTCGTCATGGTGTTGGTTGTATTCAATCCCGATTTAATTGCTGTGTTTCATGGACAATGTGAGGGTCTAAGGGTTACAGTAAACCTGCAGTAATGCATCGGAAACAACTACTGGACTCCCGGAACTGGTACTAGGCACAGAACCTTTGAAGCGTTACTCGCTTGGACTTTAGGCGAATTGGTGTCTGTTGTATTCAATTCAGATGCATTTTCTGTGTTTCGTCGTCGACTAGAAGGTCCAAGGGTTACAGTAAACCTGCTGTTTTGCGTCGGAAAGAGCTACTGGACACCCAGGAAAGATTCCAAGCACAGACCGTAAGCCACGTTACTCTCGAGGACAGACGTCGGCATGTTACTGGTTGTATTCAATTCCGATATAATTTCTGTGTTTCATGGACAATGTGAAGGTCTAAGGGTTACAGTAAACCTGCAGTGGTGCATCGGAAACCACTACTGGACTCGCGGAACTGGTACTAGGCACAGAACCTTTGAAGCGTTACTCGCTTGGACTTTAGGCGAAACGGTGTCTGTTGCATTCAATCCCGATGCAATTTCTGTGTTTCGTCGTCGTCTAGAAGGTCGAAGGGTTACAGTAAACTTGCTGTTTTGCGTCGGAAACAGCTACTGGACACCCAGGAATGATTCCAAGCACAGACTGTAAGCAGCGTTACTCCCGTGGACAGACGTCGGCATGGTGCTGGTTGTATTCAACTCCGATATAATTTCTGTGTTTCGTGGTTAATGTGAAGGTCCAAGGGGTACAGTAATCCTGCTGTGGTGCATCGGGAACAACTCCTGGATTCCCCGAACTGGTACTACGCAAAGAACCGTTGATGCGGTACTCGCATGGCCTTTAGGCGAAACTTTGTCTGTTGTATTCAATCCCGATGCAATTTCTGTGTTTCGTCGTCGACTAGAAGGTCCAAGGGTTACAGTAAACCTGCTGTTTTGCGTCGGAAACAGCTACTGGACGCCCAGGAAAGATTCCAAGCACAGACCGTAAGCAACGTTACTCTTGTGGAAAGACGTCGGCATGGTACTGGTTGTATTCAATTCCGATATAAGTTCTGTGTTTCATGTACAATGTGAAGGTCTAAGGGTTACAGTAAACCCGCAGTGGTGCATCGGAAACAACTACTGGACTCCTGGAACTGGTACTAGGCACAGACCCTTTGAAGCGTTACTCGCTTGGACTTTAGGCGAAATGGTGTCTGTTGTATTCAATCCCGATGCAATTTGTGTGTTTCGTCGTCGACTAGAAGGTCCAAGGGTTACAGTAAACCTGCTGTTTTGCGTCGGAATCAGCTACTGGACACCCAGGAAAGATTCCAAAGACAGACCGTAAGCAACGTTACTCTCGCGGACAGACGTCGGCTTGGTACTGGTTTTATTCAATTCCGATATAATTTCTGTGTTTCATGGAAAATGTGAAGGTCTAAGGGTTACAGTAAACCTGCAGTGATGCATCGGAAACAACTACTGGTCTCCCGGAACTGTTACTAGGCATAGAACCTTTGAAGCGTTACTCGCTTGGATTTTAGGCGAAATGGTCTCGGTTGAATTCAATTCCGATGCAATTTCTGTGTTTCGTCGTCGACTAGAAGGTCCAAGGGTTACATTAAACCTGATGTTTTGCGTCGGAAACAGCTACTGGACACCCAGGAAAGATTCCAAGCACAGACCGTAAGCATCGTTACTCCCGTGGACAGACGTGGGACTGGTGCTGGTTGTACTCAATTCCGATATAATTTCTGTGTTTCATGGACAATGTGAAGGTCTAAGGGTTACAGTAAACCAGGAGTGGTGCATCGGAAACAACTACTGGACTCCCGGAACTGGTACTAGGCACAGAACCTTTGAAGCGTTACTCGCTTGGACTTAGGCGAAATGGTGTCTGTTGTATTCAATCTCGATGCAATTTCTGCGTTTCGTCGTCGACTAGAAGGTCCAAGGGTTACAGTAAACCTGCTGTTACCCGTCGGAAGCAGCTACTGGACACCCAGGAAAGATTCCAAGCACAGACTGTAAGCAGCGTTACTCCCGTGGACAGACGTCGGCATGGTGCTGGTTGTATTCAATTCCGATATAATTACTGTGTTTCGTGGTTAATGTGAAGGTCCAAGGGTTACAGTAAACATGCTGTGGTGCATCGGGAACAACTACTGGATTCCCCGAACTGGTACTACGCACAGATCAGTTGAAGCGGTGCTCGTATGGCCTTTAGGCGATACTTTGTCTGTTGTATTCAATCCCGATGCAATTTCTGTGTTTCGTTGTCGTCTAGAAGGTCGAAGGGTAACAGTAAACTTGCTGTTTTGCGTCGGAAACAGCTACTGGACACCCAGGAAAGATTCCAAGCACAGACCGTAAGCAGCGTTACTCCCGTGGACACACGTCGGCATGGTGCTGGTTGTATTTAATCCCGATTTAATTGCTGTGTTTCATGGACAATGTGGAGGTCTAAGGGTTGCAGTAAACCTGCGGTGGTGCATCGGAAACAACTACTGGACTCCCGGAACTGGTATTAGGCACAGAACCTTTGAAGCGTTACTCGCTTGGACTTTAGGCGAAGAGGTGTCTATTGTATTCAATCTCGATGCAATTTCTGCGTTTCGTCGTCGACTAGAAGGTCCAAGGGTTACAGTAAACCTGCTGTTACCCGTCGGAAGCAGCTACTGGACACCCAGGAAAGATTTTAAGCACAGACTGTAAGCAGCGTTACTCCCGTGGACAGACGTCGGCATGGTGCTGGTTGTATTCAACTCCGATATAATTTCTGTGTTTCGTAGTTAATGTGAAGGTCCAAGGGGTACAGTAATCCTGCTGTGGTGCATCGGAAACAACTACTGGATTCCCCGAACTGGTACTACGCAAAGAACCGTTGATGCGGTACTCGCATGGACTTTAGGCGGAATGGTGTCTGTTTTATTCAATCCTGATGCAATTTCTGTGTTTCGTCGTCGACTAGAAGGTCCAAGGGTTACAGTAAACCTGCTGTTTTGCGTCGGAAACAGCTACTGGACACCCAGGAAAGAGTCCAAGCACAGACCGTAAGCAACGTTACTCTCGTGGACAGACGTCGGCATGGTACTGGTTGTATTCAATTCCGATATAAGTTCTGTGTTTCATGTACAATGTGAAGGTCTAAGGGTTACAGTAAACCCGCAGTGGTGCATCGGAAGCAACTACAGGACTCCTGGAACTGGTACTAGGCACAGACCCTTTGAAGCGTCACTCGCTTGGACTTTAGGCGAAATGGTGTCTGTTGTATTCAATCCCGATGCAATTTGTGTGTTTCGTCGTCGACTAGATGGTCCAAGGGTTACAGTAAACCTGCTGTTTTGCGTAGGAAACAGCTACTGGACACCAAGGAAAGATTCCAATCACAGACCGTAAGCAACGTTACTCTCGTGGACAGACGTCGGCATGGTACTGGTTTTATTCAATTCCGATATAATTTCTGTGTTTCATGGAAAATGTGAAGGTCTAAGGGTTACAGTAAACAAGCAGTGGTGCATCGGAAACAACTACTGGACTCCCGGAACTGGTACTAGGCACAGAACCTTTGAAGCGTTACTCGCTTGGACTGTAGGCGAAACGGTGTCTGTTGTATTCGATCCCGATGCAATTTCTGTGTTTCGTCGTCGACTAGAAGGTCCAAGGGTTACAGTAAACCTGCTGTTTCGCGTCGGAAACAGCTACTGGACACCCAGGAAAGATTCCAAGCACAGACCGTAAGCAGCGTTACTCAAGTGGACACACGTCGGCATGGTGCTGGTTGTATTCAATCCCGATATAATTGCTGTGTTTCATGGACAATGTGAAGGTCTAAGGGTTACAGTAAACCTGCAGTGGTGCATCGGAAACAACTACTGGACTCCCGGAACTGGTACTAGGCACAGAACCTTTGAAGCGTTACTCGCTTGGACTTTAGGCGAAATGGTGTCTGTTGTATTCAATCCCGATGCAATTTCTGTGTTTCGTCGTCGACTAGAAGGTCCAAGGGTTACATTAAACCTGCTGTTTTGCGTCGGAAACAGCTATTGGACACCCAGGAAAGATAACAAGCACAGACCGTAAGGTACGTTACTTTCGTGGGCAGACGTCGAAATGGTACTGGTTGTATTCAATTCCGATATAATTTCTGAGTTTCATGGAAAATGTGAAGGTCTAAGGGTTACAGTAAACCTGCGGTGGTGCATCGGAAACAACTACTGGACTCCCGGAACTGGTACTAGGCACAGAACCTTTGAAGCGTTACTCGCTTGGACTTAGGCGAAATGGTGTCTGTTGTATTCAATCTCGATGCAATTTCTGCGTTTCGTCGTCGACTAGAAGGTCCAAGGGTTACAGTAAACCTGCTGTAACCCGTCGGAAGCAGCAACTAAACACCCAGGAAAGATTCCAAGCACAGACTGTAAGCAGCGTTACTCCCGTGGACAGACGTCGGCATGGTGCTGGTTGTATTCAATTCCGATATAATTACTGTGTTTCGTGGTTAATGTGAAGGTCCAAGGGTTACAGTAAACCTGTTGTGGTGTATCGGGAACAACTACTGGATTCCCCGAAGTGGTACTACACACAGAACCGTTGAAGTGGTACTCGCATGGACTTTAGGCGAAATGGTGTCTGTTGTATTCAATCCCGATGCAATTTCTGTGTTTCGTCGTCGCTAGAAGGTCTAAGGGTTACAGTAAACCTGCTGTTTTGCGTCGGAAACAGCTACTGGACACCCAGGAAAGATTCCAAGCACAGACCGTAAGCAACGCTACTCTCATGGACAGACGTCGGCATGGTACTGGTTGTTTTCAATTCCGATATAATTTCTGTGTTTCATGGACAATGTGAAGGTCTAAGGGTAATAGTAAACCTGCAGTGGTGCATCGAAAACAACTACTGGATTCCTGGAAGTGGTACTAGTCACAGAACCTTTGAAGCGTTACTCGCTTGGACTTTAGGCGAAATGGTGTCTGTTGTATTCAATCGCGATGCAATTTCTGTGTTTCGTCGTCGACTAGAAGGCCCAAGGGTTACTGTAAACCTGCTGTTTTGCGTCGGAAACAGCTACTGGACACCCAGGAAAGATTCTAAGCACAGACTGTAAGCAGCGTTACTCCCGTGGACAGACGTCGGCATGGTGCTGGTTGTATTCAACTCCGATATAATTTCTGTGTTTCGTGGTTAATGTGAAGGTCCAAGGGGTACAGTAATCCTGCTGTGGTGCATCGGGAACAACTACTGGATTCCCCGAACTGGTACTACGCAAAGAACCGTTGATGCGGTACTCGCATGGACTTTAGGCGGAATGGTGTCTGTTTTATTCAATCCTGATGCAATTTCTGTGTTTCGTCGTCGACTAGAAGGTCCAAGGGTTACAGTAAACCTGCTGTTTTGCGTCGGAAACAGCTACTGGACACCCAGGAAAGAGTCCAAGCACAGACCGTAAGCAACGTTACTCTCGTGGACAGACGTCGGCATGGTACTGGTTGTATTCATTTCCGATATAAGTTCTGTGTTTCATGTACAATGTGAAGGTCTAAGGGTTACAGTAAACCCGCAGTGGTGCATCGGAAGCAACTACAGGACTCCTGGAACTGGTACTAGGCACAGACCCTTTGAAGCGTTACTCGCTTGGACTTTAGGCGAAATGGTGTCTGTTGTATTCAATCCCGATGCAATTTGTGTGTTTCGTCGTCGACTAGATGGTCCAAGGGTTACAGTAAACCTGCTGTTTTGCGTAGGAAACAGCTACTGGACACCAAGGAAAGATTCCAATCACAGACCGTAAGCAACGTTACTCTCGTGGACAGACGTCTTCATGGTACTGGTTTTATTCAATTCCGATATAATTTCTGTGTTTCATGGAAAATGTGAAGGTCTAAGGGTTACAGTAAACAAGCAGTGGTGCATCGGAAACAACTACTGGACTCCCGGAACTGGTACTAGGCACAGAACCTTTGAAGCGTTACTCGCTTGGACTGTAGGCGAAACGGTGTCTGTTGTATTCGATCCCGATGCAATTTCTGTGTTTCGTCGTCGACTAGAAGGTCCAAGGGTTACAGTAAACCTGCTGTTTCGCGTCGGAAACAGCTACTGGACACCCAGGAAAGATTCCAAGCACAGACCGTAAGCAGCGTTACTCAAGTGGACACACGTCGGCATGGTGCTGGTTGTATTCAATCCCGATATAATTGCTGTGTTTCATGGACAATGTGAAGGTCTAAGGGTTACAGTAAACCTGCAGTGGTGCATCGGAAACAACTACTGGACTCCCAGAACTGGTACTAGGCACAGAACCTTTGAAGCGTTACTCGCTTGGACTTTAGGCGAAATGGTGTCTGTTGTATTCAATCCCGATGCAATTTCTGTGTTTCGTCGTCGACTAGAAGGTCCAAGGGTTACATTAAACCTGCTGTTTTGCGTCGGAAACAGCTATTGGACACCCAGGAAAGATTCCAAGCACAGACCGTAAGGTACGTTACTTTCGTGGGCAGACGTCGAAATGGTACTGGTTGTATTCAATTCCGATATAATTTCTGAGTTTCATGGAAAATGTGAAGGTCTAAGGGTTACAGTAAACCTGCGGTGGTGCATCGGAAACAACTACTGGACTCCCGGAACTGGTACTAGGCACAGAACCTTTGAAGCGTTACTCGCTTGGACTTAGGCGAAATGGTGTCTGTTGTATTCAATCTCGATGCAATTTCTGCGTTTCGTCGTCGACTAGAAGGTCCAAGGGTTACAGTAAACCTGCTGTTACCCGTCGGGAGCAGCTACTGAACACCCAGGAAAGATTCCAAGCACAGACTGTAAGCAGCGTTACTCCCGTGGACAGACGTCGGCATGGTGCTGGTTGTATTCAATTCCGATATAATTACTGTGTTTCGTGGTTAATGTGAAGGTCCAAGGGTTACAGTAAACCTGTTGTGGTGTATCGGGAACAACTAATGGATTCCCCGAAGTGGTACTACACACAGAACCGTTGAAGTGGTACTCGCATAGACTTTAGGCGAAATGGTGTCTGTTGTATTCAATCCCGATGCAATTTCTGTGTTTCGTCGTCGCTAGAAGGTCTAAGGGTTACAGTAAACCTGCTGTTTTGCGTCGGAAACAGCTACTGGACACCCAGGAAAGATTCCAAGCACAGACCGTAAGCAACGCTACTCTCATGGACAGACGTCGGCATGGTACTGGTTGTTTTCAATTCCGATATAATTACTGTGTTTCATGGACAATGTGAAGGTCTAAGGGTAATAGTAAACCTGCAGTGGTGCATCGAAAACAACTACTGGATTCCTGGAACTGGTACTAGTCACAGAACCTTTGAAGCGTTACTCGCTTGGACTTTAGGCGAAATGGTGTCTGCTGTATTCAATCGCGATGCAATTTCTGTGTTTCGTCGTCGACTAGAAGGTCCAAGGGTTACAGTAAACCTGCTGTTTTGCGTCGGAAACATCTACTGGACACCCAGGAAAGATTCCAAGCACAGACCGTAAGCAACGTTACTCTCGTGGACAGACGTCGGCATGGTACTGGTTGTATACAATTCCGATACAATTTCTGTGTTTCATGGACAATGTGAAGGTCTAAGGGTTACAGTAAACCTGCAGTGGTGCATCGGAAACAACTACTGGACTCCCGGAACTGGTACTAGGCACAGAACCTTTGAAGCGTTACTCGCTTGGACATTAGGCGAAACGGTGTCTGTTGCATTCAATCTCGATGCAATTTCTGTGATTCGTCGTCGACTAGAAGGTCCAAGGGTTACAGTAAACCTGTCTGTTTGCGTCGGAGACAGCTACTGGACACCCAGCAAAGATTCCAAGCACAGACCGTAAGCAGCGTTACTAACGTAGACACACGTCGGCATGGTGTTAGTTGTATTCAATCCCGATTTAATTGCTGTGTTTCAAGGACAATGTGAAGGTCTAAGGGTTACAGTAAACCTGCAGTGGTGCATCGGAAACAACTACTGGACTCCCGGAACTGGTACTAGGCACAGAACCTTTGAAGCGTTACTCGCTTGGACTTTAGGCGAAATGGTGTCTGTTGTATTCAATCCCGATGCAATTTCTGTGTTTCGTCGTCGACTAGAAGGTCCAAGGGTTACAGTAAACCTGCTGTTTTGCGTCGGAAACAGCTACTGGACACCCTGGAAAGATTCCAAGCACAGACCGTAAGCAACGTTACTTTCGTGGGCAGACGTCGAAATGGTACTGGTTGTATTCAATTCCGATATCATTTCTGTGTTTCATGGAAAATGTGAAGGTCTAAGGGTTACAGTAAACCTGCAGTGGTGCATCGGAAACAACAACTGGACTCCCGGAACTGGTACTAGGCACAGAACCTTTGAAGCGTTACTCGCTTGGACTTAGGCGAAATGGTGTCTGTTGTATTCAATCTCGATGCAATATCTGCGTTTCGTTGTCGACTAGAAGGTCCAAGGGTTACAGTAAACCTGCTGTTTCCCATCGGAAGCAGCTACTGAACACCCAGGAAAGATTCCAAGCACAGACCGTAAGCAGCGTTACTCCCGTGGACGGACGTCAGCATGGTGCTGATTGTATTCAATTTCGATATAATCTCTGTGTTTCGTGGTTAATGTGAAGGTCCAAGGGTTACAGTTAACCTGCTGTGGTGCATCGGGAACAACTACTGGATCCCCGAACTGGTACTATGCACAGAACCGTTGAAGCGGTACTCGCATGGGGTTTCGGTGAAATGGTGTCTGTTGTATTCAATCCCGATGCAATTTCTGTGTTTCGTCGTCGACTAGAAGGTCCAAGGGTTACAGTAAACCTGCTGTTTTGCGTCGGAAACAGCTACTGGACACCCAGGAAAGATTCCAAGCACAGACCGTAAGCAACGTTACTCTCGTGGACAGACGTCGGCATGGTACTGGTTGTATTCAATTCCGATATAATTTCTGTGTTTCATGGACAATGTGAAGGTTTAAGGGTTACAGTAAACCTGCAGTGGTGCATCGGAAACAACTACTGGACTCCCGGAACTGGTACTAGGCACAGAACCTTTGAAGCGTTACTCGCTTGGACATTATGCGAAACGGTGTCTGTTGTATTCGATCTCGATGCAATTTCTGTGTTTCGTCGTCGACTAGAAGGTCCAAGGGTTACAGTAAACCTGCTGTTTCGCGTCGGAAACAGCTACTGGACACCCAGGAAAGATTCCAAGCACAGACCGTAAGCAGCGTTACTCAGGTGGACACACGTCGGCATGGTGTTGGTTGTATTCAATCCCGATATAATTGCTGTGTTTCATGGACATTGTGAAGGTCTAAGGGTCACAGTAAACCTGCAGTGGTGCATCGGAAGCAACTACTGGACTCCCGGAACTGGTACTAGGCACAGAACCCTTGAAGCGTTACCCGCTTGGACTTTAGGCGAATTGGTGTCTGTTGTATTCAATTCTGATGCAATTTCTGTGTTTCGTCGTCGACTAGAAGGTCCAAGGTTACAGTAAACCTGCTGTTTTGCGTCGGAAACAGCTACTGGACACCAAGGAAAGATTCCAAGCACAGACCGTAAGCAACGTTACTTTCGTGGGCAGACGTCGAAATGGTACTGGTTGTATTCAATTCCGATATCATTTCTGTGTTTCATGGAAAATGTGATGGTCTAAGGGTTACAGTAAATCTGCAGTGGTGCAACGGAAACAACTACTGGACTCCCGGAACTGGTACTAGGCACAGAACCTTTGAAGCGTTACTCGCTTGGTCTTAGGCGAAATGGTGTCTGTTGTATTCAATCTCGATGCAATATCTGCGTTTCGTCGTCGACTAGAAGGTCCAAGGGTTACAGTAAACCTGCTGTTTCCCGTCGGAAGCAGCTACTGAACACCCAGGAAAGATTCCAAGCACAGACCGTAAGCAGCGTTACTCCCGTGGACAGACGTCGGCATGGTGCTGGTTGTATTCAATTCCGATATAATAACTGTGTTTTGTGGTTAATGTGAAGGTCCAAGGGTTACAGTAAACCTGTTGTGGTGTATCGGGAACAACTACTGGATTCCCCGAAGTGGTACTACACACAGAACCGTTGAAGTGGTACTCGGATGGACTTTAGGCGAAGTGGTGTCTGTTGTATTCAATCCCGATGCAATTTCTGTGTTTCGTCATCGACTAGAAGGTCCAAGGGTTACAATAAACCTGCTCTTTTGCGTCGGAAACAGCTACTGGACACCCAGGAAAGATTCCAAGCACAGACCGTAAGCAACGTTACTCTCGTGGACAGACGTCGGCATGGTACTGGTTGTATTCAATTCCGATACAATTTTTGTGTTTCATGGACAATGTGAAGGTCTAAGGGTTACAGTAAACCTGCAGTGGTGCATCGGAAACAACTACTGGACTCCCGGAACTGGTACTAGGCACAGAACCTTTGAAGCGTTACTCGCTTGGACATTAGGCGAAACGGTGTCTGTTGTATTCAATCTCGATGCAATTTCTGTGATTCGTCATCGACTAGAAGGTCCAAGAGTTACAGTAAACCTGCTGTTTTGCGTCGGAGACAGCTACTGGACACCCAGGAAAGATTCCAAGCACAGACCGTAAGCAGCGTTACTAACGTAGACACACGTCGGCATGGTGTTGGTTGTATTCAATCCCGATTTAATTGCTGTGTTTCATGGACAATGTTTAGGTCTAAGGGTTACAGTAAACCTGCAGTGGTGCATTGGAAACAACTACTGGACTCCCGGAACTGGTACTAGGCACAGAACCCTTGAAGCGTTACTCGCTTGGACTTTAGGCGAAATGGTGTCCGTTGTATTCAATCCCGATGCAATTTCTGTGTTTCGTCGTCGACTAGAAGGTCCAAGGGTTACAGTAAACCTGCTGTTTTGCGTCGGAAACAGCTACTGGACACCCAGGAAAGATTCCAAGCACAGACCGTAAGCAACGTAACTCTCGAGGACAGACGTCGGCATCGTACTGGTTGTATTCAATTCCGATATAATTTCTGTGTTTCTCGGACAATGTGAAGGTCTAAGGGTTACAGTAAACCTGCAGTGGTGCATCGGAAACAACTACTGGACTCCCGGAACTGGTACTAGGCACAGAACCTTTGAAGCATTACTCGCTTGGACTTTAGGCGAAACGGTGTCTGTTGTATTCAATCCCTATGCAATTTCTGTGTTTCGTCGTCGACTAGAAGGTCCAAGGGTTACAGTAAACCTGCTGTTTTGCGTCGGAAACAGCTACTGGACACCCAGGAAAGATTCCAAGCACAGACCATTTGCAGCGTTACTCCCGTGGACAGACGTCGGCATGGTGCTGGTTGTATTCAATTCCGATATAATTTCAGTGTTCCGTGGTTAATGCGAAGGTCCAAGGGTTACAGTAAACCTGCTGTGGTGCTTCGGGAACATCTACTGGATTCCCTGAAATGGTATTACTAACAGAACCGTTGAAGCGGTACTCGCATGGCCTGTAGGCGAAATGGTGTCTGTCGTATTCAATCCCGATGCAATTTCTGTGTTTCGTCGTCGACTAGAAGGTCCAAGGGCTACAGTAAACCTTCTGTTTTGCGTCGGGAACAGCTACTGGACACCCAGGAAAGATTCCAAGCACAGACCGTAAGCAACGTTAATCTCGTGGACAGACGTCGGCATGGTACTGGTTGTATTCAATTCCGATATAATTTCTGTGTTTCATGGAGAATGTGAAGGTCTAAGGGTTACAGTAAACCTGCAGTGGTGCATCAGAAACACCTACTGGACTCCCGGAACTGATACTAGGCACAGAACTTTTGAAGCGTTACTCGCTTGGAGTTTAGGCGAAATGGTGTCTGTTGTATTCAATCCCGATGCAATTCCTGTGTTTCGTCGTCGACTAGAAGGTCCAAGGGTTACAGTAAACCTGCTGATTTGCGTCGGAAACAGCTACTGGACACCCAGTAAAGATTCCAAGCACAGTCTGTAAGCAACGTTACTCTCGTGGACAGACGTCGGAATGGATCTGGGTGTATTCAATTCCGATATAATTTCTGTGTTTCATGGACAATGTCAAGGTCTAAGGGTTACATTAAACCTGCAGTGATGCATCGGAAACAACTACTGGACTCCCGGTACTGGTACAAGGCACAGAACCTTTGAACCGTTACTCGCTTGGACGTTAGGCAAAATAGTGTCTGTTGTATTCAATCCCGATGCAATTTCTGAGTTTCGTCGTCGACTAGAAGGGCCAAGGGTTACAGTAAACCTGCTTTTTTGCGTCGGATACAGCTACTGGACACCCAGGTAAGATTCCAAGCACAGACCGTAAGCAACGTTACTCTCGTGAACAGACATCGGCATGGTACTGGTTGTATTCAATTCCGATATAACTTCTGTGTTTCACGGACAATGTGAAGGTCTAAGGGTTACAGTAAACCTGCAGTGGTGCATCGAAAACAACTACTGGACTCCCGGAACTGGTACTAGGCACAGAACCTTTGAAGCGTTACTCGCTTAGACTTTAGACGAAATGGTGTCTGTTGTATTCAATCCCGATGCAATTTCTGTGTTTCGTCGTCGACTAGAAGGTCCAAGGGTTACAGTAACCCTGCTGTTTTGCGTCGGCAACAGCTACTGGACACCCAGGAAAGATTCCATGCACAGACCGTAAGCAGCCTAACTCCCGTGGAGAGACGTCGGCATGGTGCTGGTTGTATTCAATTCCGATATAATTTCTGTGTTTCGTGGTTAATGTGAAGGTCCAAGGGTTACAGTAAACCTGCTGTGGTGCATCGGGAGCAACTACAGGATTCCCCGAACTGGTACTAGGCACAGAACCTTTGAAGCGTTACTCGCTTGGGCTTTAGGCGAAATGGTGTCTGTTGTATTCAATCCCGATGCAATTCCTGTGTTTCGTCGTCGACTAGAAAGTCCAAGGGTTACAGTAAGCTTGCTGTTTTGCGTCGGAAACAGCTACTGGACACCCAGGAAAGATTCCAAGCACAGACCGTAAGCAGCGTTACTCCCGTGGACACACGTCGGCATGGTGCTGCTTGTATTCAATCCCGATATAATTGCCGTATTTCATGGACAATGTGAAGGTCTAAGGGTTACAGTAAACCTGCAGTGGTGCATCGGAAACAACTACTGGACTCCCGGAACTGGTACTAGGCTCAGAACCTTTGAAGCGTTACTCGCTTGGACTTTAGGCGAAATGGTGTCTATTGTATTCAATCCCGATGCAATTTCTGTGTTTCGTCGTCGACTAGAAGGTCCAAGGGTTCAGTAAAAATGCTGTTTTGCGTCGGAAACAGCTACTGGACACCCAGGAAAGATTCCAAGGACAGACCGTAAGCAGCGTTACTCCCGTGGACAGATGTCGGCATGGTACTGCTTGTATTCAATCCCGATATAATTGCTGTGTTACTTAGGCTATGTGAAGGTCTAAGGGTTACAGTAAACCTGCAGTGGTGCATCGGAATCAACTACTGGACTGCCGGAACTGGTACTAGGCACAGAACCTTTGAAGCGTTACTCGCTTGGACTTTAGGCGAAATGGTGTCTGTTGTATTCAGTCCCGATGCAATTTCTGTTTTTCGTCGTCGACTAGAAGGTCCAAGGGTTACAGTGGGCCTGCTGTTTTTCGTCGGAAACAGCTACTGGACACACAGGAAAGATTCCAAGCACCGACCGTAAGCAGCGTTACTCCCGTGGACAGACGTTGGCATGGTGCTGGTTGTACTCAATTCCGATACAATTTCTGTGTTTCGTGGTTAATGTGAAGGTCCAAGGGTTACAGTAAACCTGCTGTGGTGCATCGGGAACAACTACTGGATTCCCCGTACTGGTACTACGCACAGAACCGTTGAAGCGGTAGCCGCATCGACTTTAGGCGAAATGGTGTCTGTTGTATTCAATAACGATGCAATACCTGTGTTTCGTCGTCGACTACAAGGTCCAAGGGTTATAGTAAACATGCTGATTTGCGTCGGAAACAGCTACTGGACACCCAGGAACGATTCCAAAGACAGACCGTAAGTAACGTTACTCTCGTGGAAAGACGTCGGCATGGTACTGGTTGTATTCAATTCTGATATAATTTCTGTGTTTCATGGACAATGTGAAGGTCTAAGGGTTACAGTAAACCTGCAGTGGTGCATCGGAAACATTTACTGGACTCCCGGACCTGGTACAAGGCACAGAACCTTTGAAGTGCTACTCGCTTTGACTTTAGGCGAAATGGTGTCTGTTGTATTCAATCCCGATTCAATTTCTGTGTTTCCTCGTCGACTAGAAGGTCCAAGGGTTACAGTACACCTGCTGTTTTGCGTCGGAAACAGCTACTGGACACCCAGAAAAGATTCCAAGCACAGACCGTAGGCAGCGTTACTCCCGTGGGCAGACGTCGGCATGGTGCCGGTTGTATTCAATTCCGATATAATTTCTGTGTTTCGTGGTTAATGTGAAGGTCCAAGGGTTACAGTAAACCTGCTGGGGTGCATCGGGAACAACTACTGGTTTCCCCGAGCTGGTACTACGCACAGAACTGTTGAAGCGTTACTCGCATGGCCTTTAGGCGAAATGGTGTTGTTGTATTCAATCCCGATGCAATTTCTGTGTTTCGTCGTCGACTAGAAGGTGCAAGGGTTACAGAAAGCCTGCTGTTTTGCGTCGGAAACAGCTACTGGACACCCAGGAAAGATTCCAAGCACAGACCGTAGGCAGCGTTACTCCCGTGGACAGACGTCGGCATGGTGCTGGTTGTATTCATTTCCGATATAATTTCTGTGTTTCGTGGTTAAAGTGAAGGTCCAAGGGTTACAGTAAACCTCCTGTGGTGCATCGGGAACAACTACTGGATTCCCCGAACTGGTACCACGCACAGAACCGTTGAAGCGGTACTCGCATTGACTTTACGCGAAATAGTGTCTGTTGTATTCAATCCCGATGCAATTTCTGTGTTTCGTCGTCGACTAGAAGGTCCAAGGGTTACAGTAAACCTGCTGTTTTGCGTCGGATACAGCTACTGGACACCCAGGTAAGATTCCAAGCACAGACCGTAAGCAACGTTACTCTCGTGAACAGACGTCGGCATGGTACTGGTTGTATTCAATTCCGATATAATTTCTGTGTTTCATGGACAATGTGAAGGTCTAAGGGTTACAGTAAACCTGCAGTGGTCTACCGGAAACAACTATTGGACTCCCGGAACTGGTACTAGGCACAGAACCGTTGAAGCGTTACTCGCTTGTACTTTAGCGAAATGGTGTCTGTTGTATTCAATCCCGATGCAATTTCTGTGTTTCGTCGTCGACTAGAAGGTCCAAGGGTTACAGTAACCCTGCTGTTTTGCGTCGGCAACAGCTACTGGACACCCAGGAAAGATTCCAAGCACAGACCGTAAGCAGCCTAACTCCCGTGGAGAGACGTCGGCATTTTGCTGGTTGTATTCAATTCCGATATAATTTCTGTGTTTCGTGGTTAATGTGAAGGTCCAAGGGTTACAGTAAACCTGCTGTGGTGCATCGGGAGCAACTATAGGATTCCCCGAACTGGTACTAGGCACAGAACCTTTGAGGCGTTACTCGCTTGGGCTTTAGGCAAAATGGTGTCTGTTGTATTCAATCCCGATGCAATTCCTGTGTTTCGTCGTCGACTAGAAGGTCCTAGGGTTACAGTAAACCTGCTGTTTTGCGTCGGATACAGCTACTGGACACCCAGGAAAGATCCCAAGCACAGACCGTAAGCGGCGTTACTCCCGTGGACAGATGTCGGCATAGTGCTGGTTGTATTCAATTACGATATAATTTCTGTGTTTCATGGACAATGTGGAGGTCTAATGGTTACAGTAAACCTGCAGTGGCGCATCAGAAACAACTACTGGACTCCCGGAACTGGAACTTGGCACAGAACCTTTGAAGCGTTACTCGCTTGGACTTTAGGCAAAATGGTGTCTGTTGTATTCAATCCCGATGCAATTTCTGGGTTTCGTCGTCGACTAGAAGGTAAAAGGGTTACAGTAAACCTGCTGTTTTGCGTCGGAAACAGCTACTGGACACCCAGGAAAGATTCCAAGCACAGACCGTAAGCAGCGCTACTCCCGTGGACAGACGCCGGCATGGTACTGGGGTTATTCAATTCCGATATAATTTCTGTGTTTCATGGACAATGTGAAGGTCTAAGGGTTACAGTAAACCTGCAGTGGTCTACCGGAAACAACTACTGGACTCCCGGAACTGGTACTAGGCACAGAACCATTGAATCGTTACTCGCTTTTACTTTAGCGAAATGGTGTCTGTTGTATTCAATCCCGATGCAATTTCTGTGTTTCGTCGTCGACTAGAAGGCCCAAGGGTTACAGTAAACCTGCTGTTTTGCGTCGGAAACAGCTACTGGACACCCACGAAAGATTCCAAGCACAGACTGTAAGCAGCGTTACTCCCTTGGACACACGTCGGCATGGTGCTGGTTGTATTCAATCCCGATATAATTGCCGTGTTTCATGGACAATGTGAAGGTCTAAGGGTTACAGTAAACCTGCAGTGGTGCATCGGAAACAACTACTGGACTCCCGGAACTGGTACTAGGCTCAGAACCTTTGAAGCGTTACTCGCTTGGACTTTAGGCGAAATGGTGTCTATTGTATTCAATCCCGATGCAATTTCTGTGTTTCGTCGTCGACTAGAAGGTCCAAGGGTTCAGTAAAAATGCTGTTTTGCGTCGGAAACAGCTACTGGACACCCAGGAAAGATTCCAAGGACAGACCGTAAGCAGCGTTACTCCCGTGGACAGACGTCGGCATGGTACTGCTTGTATTCAATCCCGATATAATTGCTGTGTTACTTAGGCTATGTGAAGGTCTAAGGGTTACAGTAAACCTGCAGTGGTGCATCGGAAACAACTACTGGACTCCCAGAACTGGTACTAGGCACAGAACCTTTGAAGCGTTACTCGCTTGGACTTTAGGCGAAATGGTGTCTGTTGTATTCAGTCCCGATGCAATTTTCGTTTTTCGTCGTCGACTAGAAGGTCCAAGGGTTACAGTGGGCCTGCTGTTTTTCGTCGGAAACAGCTACTGGACACACAGGAAAGATTCCAAACACAGACCGTAAGCAGCGTTACTCCCGTGGACAGACGTTGGCATGGTACTGGTTGTATTCAATTCCGATATAATTTCTGTGTTTCATGGACAATGTGAAGGTTTAAGGGTTACAGTAAACCTGCTGTGGTGCATCGGGAACAACTACTGGATTCCCCGTACTGGTACTACGCACAGAACCGTTGAAGCGGTAGCCGCATCGACTTTAGGCGAAATGGTGTCTGTTGTATTCAATCCCGATGCAATACCTGTGTTTTGTCGTCGACTAGAAGGTCCAAGGGTTATAGTAAACATGCTGTTTTGCGTCGGAAACAGCTACTAGACACCCAGGAACGATTCCAAAGACAGACCGTAAGTAACGTTACTCTCGTGGAAAGACGTCGGCATGGTACTGGTTGTATTCAATTCTGATATAATTTCTGTGTTTCATCGACAATGTGAAGGTCTAAGGGTTACAGTAAACCTGCAGTGGTGCATCGGAAACATTTACTGGACTCCCGGACCTGGTACAAGGCACAGAACCTTTGAAGCGCTACTCGCTTTGACTTTAGGCGAAATGGTGTCTGTTGTATTCAATCCCGATGCAATTTCTGTGTTTCCTCGTCGACTAGAAGATCCAAGGGTTACAGTACACCTGCTGTTTTGCGTCGGAAACAGCTACTGGACACCCAGGAAAGATTCCAAGCACAGACCGTAGGCAGCGTTACTCCCGTGGACAGACGTCGGCATAGTGCTGGTTGTATTCAATTCCGATATAATTTCTGTGTTTCGTGGTTAATGTGAAGGTCCAAGGGTTACAGTAAACCTGCTGGGGTGCATCGGGAACAACTACTGGTTTCCCCGAGCTGGTACTACGCACAGAACTGTTGAAGCGTTACTCGCATGGCCTTTAGGCGAAATGGTGTTGTTGTATTCAATCCCGATGCAATTTCTGTATTTCGTCGTCGACTAGAAGGTGCAAGGGTTACAGAAAGCCTGCTGTTTTGCGTCGGAAACAGCTACTGGACACCCAGGAAAGATTCCAAGCACAGACCGTAGGCAGCGTTACTCCCGTGGACAGACGTCGGCATGGTGCTGGTTGTATTCAATTCCGATATAGATTCTGTGTTTCGTGGTTAATGTGAATGTCCAAGCGTTACAGTAAACCTGCTGTGGTGCATCGGGAACAACTACTGGATTCCCCGAACTGGTACTACGCACAGAACCGTTGAAGCGGTACTCGCATGGCCTTTAGGCGAAATGGTGTCTGTTGTATTCAATCCCGATGCAATTTCTGTGTTTCGTCGTCGACTAGAAAGTCCAAGGGTTACAGTAAGCCTGCTGTTTTGCGTCGGAAACAGCTACTGGACACCCAGGAAGGATTCCAAGCACAGACCGTAAGCAGCGTTACTCCCGTGGACACACGTCGGCATGGTGCTGGTTGTATTCAATCCCGATATAATTGCCGTGTTTCATGGACAATGTGAAGGTCTAAGGGTTGCAGTAAACCTGCAGTGGTGCATCGGAAACAACTACTGGACTACCGGAACTGGTACTAGGCTCAGAACCTTTGAAGCGTTACTCGCTTGGACTTTAGGCGAAATGGTGTCTATTGTATTCAATCCCGATGCAATTTCTGTGTTTCGTCGTCGACTAGAAGGTCCAAGGGTTCAGTAAAAATGCTGTTTTGCGTCGGAAACAGCTACTGGACAACCAGGAAAGATTCCAAGGACAGACCGTAAGCAGCGTTACTCCCGTGGACACACGTCGGCATGGTACTGCTTGTATTCAATCCCGATATAATTGCTGTGTTACTTAGTCTACGTGAAGGTCTAAGGGTTACAGTAAACCTGCAGTGGTGCATCGGAAACATTTACTGGACTCCCGGACCTGGTACAAGGCACAGAACCTTTGAAGCGCTACTCGCTTTGACTTTAGGCGAAATGGTGTCTGTTGTATTCAATCCCGATGCAATTTCTGTGTTTCCTCGTCGACTAGAAGGTCCAAGGGTTACAGTACACCTGCTGTTTTGCGTCGGAAACAGCTACTGGACACCCAGGAAAGATTCCAAGCACAGACCGTAGGCAGCGTTACTCCCGTGGACAGACGTCGGCATAGTGCTGGTTGTATCAATTCCGATATAATTTCTGTGTTTCGTGGTTAATGTGAAGGTCCAAGGGTTACAGTAAACCTGCAGGGGTGCATCGGGAACAACTACTGGATTCCCCGAGCTATCACTACGCACAGAACTGTTGAAGCGTTACTCGCATGGCCTTTAGGCGAAATGGTGTTGTTGTAATCAATCCCGATGCAATTTCTGTGTTTCGTCGTCGACTAGAAGGTGCAAGGGTTACAGAAGGCCTGCTGTTTTGCGTCGGAAACAGCTACTGGACACACAGGAAAGATTCCAAGCACAGACCGTAGGCAGCGTTACTCCCGTGGACAGACGTCGGCATGGTGCTGGTTGTATTCAATTCCGATATAATTTCTGTGTTTCGTGGTTAAAGTGAAGGTCCAAGGGTTACAGTAAACCTGCAGTGGTGCATCGGAAACAACTACTGGACTCCCGGAACTGGTACTAGGCACAGAACCTTTGAAGCGTTACTCGCTTGGACTTTAGGCGAAATGGTGTCTGTTGTATTCAATCCCGGTGCAATTTCTGTGTTTCGTCGTCGACTAGAAGGTAGAAGGGTTACAGTAAACCTGCTGTTTTGCGTCGAAAACAGCTACTGGACACCCAGGAAAGATTCCAAGCACAGACCGTAAGCAACGTTACTCTCGTGGACAGAAGTCGGCAAGGTACTGGTTGTATTCAATTCCGATATAATTTCTGTGTTTCATGGACAATGCGAAGGTCTAAGGGTTTCAGTAAACCTGCAGTGGTGCATCGAAAACAACTACTGGACTCCCGGAACTGGTACTAGGCACAGAACCTTTGAAGCGGTACCCGCATGGCCTTTAGGCGAAATGGTGTCTGTTGTATTCAATCCCGATGCAATTTCTGTGTTTCGTCGTCGACTAGAAGGTTCAAGGGCTACAGTAAACCTGCTGTTTCGCATCGGAATCAGCTACTGGACACCCAGGAAAGATTCCAAGCACCGGCCGTAAGCAACGTTACTCTCGTGGACAGACGTCGACAAGGTACTGGTTGTATTCAATTCCGATATAATTTCTGTGTTTCATGGACAATGCGAAGGTCTAAGGGTTTCAGTAAACCTGCAGTGGTGCATCGAAAACAACTACTGGACTCCCGGAACTGGTACTAGGCACAGAACCTTTGAAGCGTTACTCGGTTAGACTTTAGACGAAATGGTGTCTGTTGTATTCAATCCCGATGCAATTTCTGTGTTTCCTCGTCGACTAGAAGGTCCAAGGGTTACAGTAAACCTGCTGTTTTGCGTCGGCAAAAGCTACTGGACACCCAGGAAAGATTCCAAGCACAGACCGTAAGCAGCCTTACTCCCGTGGAGAGACGTCGGCATGGTGCTGGTTGTATTCAATTCCGATATAATATCTGTGTTTCGTGGTTAATGTGAAGGTCCAAGGGTTACAGTAAACCTGCTGTGGTGCATCGGGAACAACTACAGGATTCCCCGGACTGGTATTAGGCACAGAACCTTTGAAGCGTTACTCGCTTGGGCTTTAGGCGAAATGGTGTCTTTTGTATTCAATCCCGATGCAATTTCTGTGTTTCGTCGTCGACTAGAAGGTCCTAGGTTTACAGTAACCTGCTGTTTTGCGTCGGAAACAGCTACTGGACACCCAGGAAAGATTCCAAGCACAGACCGTAAGCATCGTTACTCCCGTGGACAGACGTCGGCATGGTGCTGGTTGTATTCAATTCCGATATTATTTCTGTGTTTCATGGACAATGTGAAGGTCTAAGGATTACAGTATACCTGCAGTGGTGCATCGGAAACAACTATTGGACTCCCGGAAGTGGTACTAGGCACAGAACCTTTGAAGCGTTACTCGCTTGAGCTTTAGGCGAAATGGTGTCTGTTGTATTCAATCCCGATGCAATATCTGTGTTTCGTCGTCGACTAGAAGGTCCAAGGGTTACAGTAAACCTGCTGTTTTTCGTCGGAAACAGCTACTAGACACCCAGGAAAGATTCCAAGCACAGACCGTAAGCAGCGTTACTCCCGTGGACAGACGTCGGCATGATACTGGTTGTATTGAATTACGATATAATTTCTGTGTTTCATGGACAATGTAGAGGTCTAATGGTTACAGTAAACCTGCAGTGGTGCATCGGAAACAACTACTGGACTCCCGGAACTGGAACTTGGCACAGAACCTTTGAAGCGTTACTCGCTTGGACTTTAGGCAAAATGGTGTCTGTTGTATTCAATCCCGATGCAATTTCTGGGTTTCGTCGTCGACTAGAAGGTCCAAGGGTTACAGTAAACCTGCTGTTTTGCGTCGGAAACAGCTACTGGACACCCAGCAAAGATTCCAAGCACAGACCGTAAGCAGCGTTACTCCCGTGGACAGACGCCGGCATGGTACTGGGGTTATTCAATTCCGATATAATTTCTGTGTTTCATGGACAATGTGAAGGTCTAAGGGTTACAGTAAACCTGCAGTGGTGCACCGGAAACAACTACTGGACTCCCGGAACTGGTACTAGGCACAGAATCTTTGAAGTGTTACTCGCTTGGACTTTAGGCGAAATGGTGTCTATTGTATTCAATCCCGATGCAATTTCTGTGTTTCGTCGTCGACTAGCAGGTCCAAGGGTTCAGTAAACATGCTGTTTTGCGTCGGAAACAGCTACTGGACACCCAGGAAAGATTCAAAGCACAGACCTTAAGCAGCGTTACTCCCGTGGACAGACGTCGGCATGGTGCTGGCTGTATTCAATTCCGATATAATTCCTGTGTTTCGTGGTTTATGTGAATGTCCAAGGGTTACAGTAAACCTGCTGTGGTGCATCGGGAACAACTACTGGATTCCCCGAACTGGTACTACGCACAGAACCGTTGAAGCGGTACTCGCATGGACTTTAGGCGAAATGGTGTCTGTTGTATTCAATCCCGATGCAATATCTGTGTCTCGTCGTCGACTAGAAAGTCCAAGGGTTACAGTAAGCCCGCTGTTTTGCGTCGGAAACAGCTATTGGACACCCAGGAAAGATTCCAAGCACAGACCGTAAGCAGCGTTACTCCCGTGGACACACGTCGGCATGGTTCTGGGTGTATTCAATCCCGATATAATTGCCGTGTTTCATGGACAATGTGAAGGTCTAAGGGTTACAGTAAACATGCAGTGGTGCATCGGAAACAACTACTGGACTCCCGGAACTGGTACTAGGCACAGAAACTTTGAAGCGTTACTCGCTTGGACTTTAGGCGAAATGGTGTTTGTTGTATTCAATCCCGATGCAATTTCTGTGTTTCGTCGTCGACTAGAAGGTCCAAGGGTTACCGTAAACCTGCTGTTTTGCGTCGGAAACAGCCACTGGTCACCGAGGAAAGATTCCAAGGACAGACCGTAAGCAGCGTTACTCTTATGGACAGACGTCGGCATGGTGCTGGTTGTATTCATTTCCGATATAATTTCTGTGTTTCGTGGTTAATGTGAAGGTCCAAGGGTTACAGTAAACCTGCTGTGGTGCATCGGGAACAACTACTGGATTCCCCGAACTGGTACTACGCACAGAACCGTTGAAGCGGTACTCGCATTGACTTTAGGCGAAATGGTGTCTGTTGTATTCAATCCCGATGCAATATCTGTGTTTCGTCGTCGACTAGAAGGTCCAAGGGTTACAGTAAACCTGCTGTTTTTCGTCGGAAACAGCTACTAGACACCCAGGAAAGATTCCAAGCACAGACCGTAAGCAGCGTTACTCCCGTGGACAGACGTCGGCATGATACTGGTTGTATTGAATTACGATATAATTTCTGTGTTTCATGGACAATGTAGAGGTCTAATGGTTACAGTAAACCTGCAGTGGTGCATCGGAAACAACTACTGGACTCCCGGAACTGGAACTTGGCACAGAACCTTTGAAGCGTTACTCGCTTGGACTTTAGGCAAAATGGTGTCTGTTGTATTCAATCCCGATGCAATTTCTGGGTTTCGTCGTCGACTAGAAGGTCCAAGGGTTACAGTAAACCTGCTGTTTTGCGTCGGAAACAGCTACTGGACACCCAGCAAAGATTCCAAGCACAGACCGTAAGCAGCGTTACTCCCGTGGACAGACGCCGGCATGGTACTGGGGTTATTCAATTCCGATATAATTTCTGTGTTTCATGGACAATGTGAAGGTCTAAGGGTTACAGTAAACCTGCAGTGGTGCACCGGAAACAACTACTGGACTCCCGGAACTGGTACTAGGCACAGAATCTTTGAAGTGTTACTCGCTTGGACTTTAGGCGAAATGGTGTCTATTGTATTCAATCCCGATGCAATTTCTGTGTTTCGTCGTCGACTAGCAGGTCCAAGGGTTCAGTAAACATGCTGTTTTGCGTCGGAAACAGCTACTGGACACCCAGGAAAGATTCCAAGCACAGACCTTAAGCAGCGTTACTCCCGTGGACAGACGTCGGCATGGTGCTGGCTGTATTCAATTCCGATATAATTCCTGTGTTTCGTGGTTTATGTGAATGTCCAAGGGTTACAGTAAACCTGCTGTGGTGCATCGGGAACAACTACTGGATTCCCCGAACTGGTACTACGCACAGAACCGTTGAAGCGGTACTCGCATGGACTTTAGGCGAAATGGTGTCTGTTGTATTCAATCCCGATGCAATATCTGTGTCTCGTCGTCGACTAGAAAGTCCAAGGGTTACAGTAAGCCCGCTGTTTTGCGTCGGAAACAGCTATTGGACACCCAGGAAAGATTCCAAGCACAGACCGTAAGCAGCGTTACTCCCGTGGACACACGTCGGCATGGTTCTGGGTGTATTCAATCCCGATATAATTGCCGTGTTTCATGGACAATGTGAAGGTCTAAGGGTTACAGTAAACATGCAGTGGTGCATCGGAAACAACTACTGGACTCCCGGAACTGGTACTAGGCACAGAACCTTTGAAGCGTTACTCGCTTGGACTTTAGGCGAAATGGTGTTTGTTGTATTCAATCCCGATGCAATTTCTGTGTTTCGTCGTCGACTAGAAGGTCCAAGGGTTACCGTAAACCTGCTGTTTTGCGTCGGAAACAGCCACTGGTCACCGAGGAAAGATTCCAAGGACAGACCGTAAGCAGCGTTACTCTTATGGACAGACGTCGGCATGGTGCTGGTTGTATTCATTTCCGATATAATTTCTGTGTTTCGTGGTTAATGTGAAGGTCCAAGGGTTACAGTAAACCTGCTGTGGTGCATCGGGAACAACTACTGGATTCCCCGAACTGGTACTACGCACAGAACCGTTGAAGCGGTACTCGCATTGACTTTAGGCGAAATGGTGTCTGTTGTATTCAATCCCGATGCAATTTCTGTGTTTCGTCGTCGACTAGAAGGTCCAAGGGTTACAGTAAACATGCTGTTTTGAGTCGGAAACAGCTACTGGACACCCAGGAAAGATTCCAAGCACAGACCTTAAGCAGCGTTACTCCCGTGGACAGACGTCGGCATGGTGCTGGCTGTATTCAATTCCGATATAATTCCTGTGTTTCGTGGTTTATGTGAATGTCCAAGGGTTACAGTAAACCTGCTGTGGTGCATCGGGAACAACTACTGGATTCCCCGAACTGGTACTACGCACAGAACCGTTGAAGCGGTACTCGCATTGACTTTAGGCGAAATGGTGTCTGTTGTATTCAATCCCGATGCAATTTCTGTGTTTCGTCGTCGACTAGAAGGTCCAAGGGTTACAGTAAACCTGCTGAATTTGCGTCGGAAACAGCTACTGGAAACCCAGGAAAAATTATAAGCACAGACCGTAGGCAGCGTTACTCTCGTGGACAGACGTCGGCATGGTTCTCTTTGTATTCAATTCTGATATAATTTCTGTGATTCATGGACAATGTAAAGATCTAAAGGTTACAGTAAACCTGCAGTGGTGCATCGGAAACAACTACTGGACTCCCGTAACTGGAACTGGGCACAGAACCTTTGAAGCGGCACCCGCATGGACTTTAGGCGAAATGGTGTCTGTTGTATTCAATCCCGATGCAATTTCTGTGTTTCGTCGAAGACTAGAAGGTCCAAGGGTTACAGTAAACCTGCTGTTTTGCGTCGGAAACAGCTACTGGACACCCAGGAAAGATTCCAAGCACTAAGCGTAAGTAGCGTTACTCCCGTGGAGAAACGTCGGCATGGTACTGGTTGTATTCAAATCCGATATACTTTCTTTGTTTCATGGGCAATGTGAAGGTCTAAGGGTTACAGTAAACCTGCAGTGGTGCATCGGAAACAACTACTGGACTCCCGGAACTGGTACTAGGTACAGAACCTCTGAATCGTTACTCGCTTGGACTTCAGGCGAAATGGTGTCTGTTGTATTCAATCCCGATGCAATTTCTGTGTTTCGTCGTCGACTAGAAGGTCCAAGGGTTACAGTAAACCTGCTGTTTTGCGTCGGAAACAGCTACTGGACACCCAGGAAAGATTTCAAGCACAGACCGTAAGCAACCTTACTCTCGTGGACAGACGTCGGCATAGTACTGGTTGTATTCTATTCCGATATAATTTCTGTAATTCAAGGACAAACTTAAGGTCTAAGGGTTACAGTAAACCTGCAGTGGTGCATCGGAAACAACCGCTGGACTCCCGGAACTGGTATTAGGCAGAGAACCTTTGAAGCGTTACTCGCTTGGACTTTAGGCGAAATGGTGTTTGTTGTATTCAATCCCGATGCAATTTCTGTGTTTCGTCGTCGACTAGAAGGTCCAAGGGTTACAGTAAACCTGCTGTTTTGCATCGGAAACAGCCACTGGTCACCGAGGAAAGATTCCAAGGACAGACCGTAAGCAGCGTTACTCTTATGGACAGACGTCGGCATGTTGCTGGTTGTATTCATTTCCGATATAATTTCTGTGTTTCGTGGTTAATGTGAAGGTCCAAGGGTTCCAGTAAACCTGCTGTGGTGCACCGGGAACAACTACTATATTCCCTGAACTGGTACCACGCACAGAACCAATGAAGCAGTACTCGCATGGACTTTAGGCGAAATGGTGTCTGCTGTATTCAATCCCGATGCAATTTCTGTGTTTCGTCGTCGACTAGAAGGTCCAAGGGTTACTGTAAACCTGCTGTTTTGCGTCGGAAACAGCTACTGGACACCCAGGAAAGAATCCAAGCACAGACCGTAAGCAGCGTTACTCCCGTGGACAGACGTCGACATGGTGCTGGTTGTTTTCAATTCCGATATGATTTCTGTGTTTCGTGGTTAATGTGAAGGTCCAAGGGTTACAGTAAACCTGCTGTGGTGCATCGGAAACAACTACTGGACTCCCGGATTTGGTACAAGGCACATAAACTTTGAAGCGTTACTCGCTTGGACTTTAGCCGAAATAGTGTCGGTTGTATTCAATCCCGATGCAATTTCTGTGTTTCGTCGTCGACTAGAAAGTCCAAGGGTTACAGTAAACCTGCTGTTTTCCGTCGGAAACAGCTACTGAACATCCAGGAAAGATTCCAAGCACTGACCGTAAGCAGCGTTACTCCCGTGGAGAGACGTCGGCATGGTACTGGTTGTATTCAAATCCGATATAATTTCTGTGTTTTATGGGCAATGTGAAGGTCTAAGGGTTACAGTAAACCTGCAGTGGTGCATCGGAAACAACTACTGGACTCCCGGAACTGGTACTAGGCACAGAACCTCTGAATCGTTACTCGCTTGGACTTCAGGCGAAATGGTGTCTGTTGTACTCAATCCCGTTGCAATTTCTGTGTTTCGTCGTCGACTAGAAGGTCCAAGGGTTACAGTAAACCTGCTGTTTTGCGTCGGAAACAGCTACTGGACACCCAGGAGAGATATCAAGCACAGACCGTAAGCAACCTTACTCTCGTGAACAGACGTCGGCATGGTACTGGTTGTATTCAATTCCGATATAATTTCTGTAATTCATGGACAAAGTGAAGGTCTAAGGGTTACAGTAAACCTGCAGTGGTGCATCGGAAACAACTACTCGACTCCCGGAAATGGTACTAGACACAGAGCCTTTGAAGCGTTACTCGCTTGGACTTTAGGCCAAATGGTGTCTGTTGTATTCTATCCCGATGCAATTTCTGTGTTTCGTCGTCGACTAGAAGGTCCAAGGGTTACAGTAAACCTGCTGTTTTGCGTCGGAAACAGCTACTGGGCACCCAGGAAAAATTCCAAGCACAGACCGTATGCAACGTTACTCTAGTGAACAGACGTCGGCATGGTACTGGTTGTATTCAATTCCGATATTATTTCTGTGTTTCATGGACAATGTGAAGGTCTAAGAGTTACAGTAAACTTGCAGTGGTGCATTGGAAACAACTACTGGACTACCGGAACTGGTACTAGACACAGAACCTTTGAAGCGTTACTCGCTTGGACCTTAGGCGAAATGGTGTCTGTTGTATTCAATCCCGATGCAATTTCTGTGTTTCGTCGTCGACTAGAAGGTCCAAGGGTAACAGTTAACCTGCTGTTTTGCGTCGGAAACAGCTACTGGACACCCAGGAAAGATTCCAAGCACAGACCGTAAGCAGCGTTACTCCCGTGGACACACGTCGGCATGGTGCTGGTTGTATTCAATCCCGATATAATTGCCGTGTTTCATGGACAATGTGAAGGTCTAAGGGTTGCAGTAAACCTGCAGTGGTGCATCGGAAACAACTACTGGACTCCCGGAACTGGTACTAGGCTCAGAACCTTTGAAGCGTTACTCGTTGGACTTTAGGCGAAATGGTGTCTATTGTATTCAATCCCGATGCAATTTCTGTGTTTCGTCGTCGACTAGAAGGTCCAAGGGTTCAGTAAAAATGCTGTTTTGCGTCGGAAACAGCTACTGGACACCCAGGAAAGATTCCAAGGACAGACCGTAAGCAGCGTTACTCCCGTGGACACACGTCGGCATGGTACTGCTTGTATTCAATCCCGATATAATTGCTGTGTTACTTAGACTATGTGAAGGTCTAAGGGTTACAGTAAACCTGCAGTGGTGCATCGAAAACAACTACTGGACTCCCGGAACTGGTACTAGGCACAGAACCTTTGAAGCGTTACTCGCTTGGACTTTAGGCGAAATGGTGTCTGTTGTATTCAATCCCGATGCAATTTCTGTTTTTCGTCGTCGACTAGAAGGTCCAAGGGTTACAGTGGGCCTGCTGTTTTTCGTCGGAAACAGCTACTGGACACACAGGAAAGATTCCAAACACCGACCGTAAGCAGCGTTACTCCCGTGGACAGACGTTGGCATGGTGCTGGTTGTACTCAATTCCGATACAATTTCTGTGTTTCGTGGTTAATGTGAAGGTCCAAGGGTTACAGTAAACCTGCTGTGGTGCATCGGGAACAACTACTGGATTCCCCGTACTGGTACTACGCACAGAACCGTTGAAGCGGTAGCCGCATCGACTTTAGGCGAAATGGTGTCTGTTGTATTCAATCCCGATGCAATACCTGTGTTTCGTCGTCGACTAGAAGGTCCAAGGGTTATAGTAAACATGCTGTTTTGCGTCGGAAAC
Source organism: Schistocerca serialis cubense (assembly GCF_023864345.2). Lineage (NCBI taxonomy): Eukaryota > Metazoa > Arthropoda > Insecta > Orthoptera > Acrididae > Schistocerca > Schistocerca serialis. The sequence continues at coordinate 114,581,027 of NC_064645.1, read as the reverse complement.
AGCTACTGGACACCCAGGAACGATTCCAAAGACAGACCGTAAGTAACGTTACTCTCGTGGAAAGACGTCGGCATGGTACTGGTTGTATTCAATTCTGATATAATTTCTGTGTTTCATGGACAATGTGAAGGTCTAAGGGTTACAGTAAACCTGCAGTGGTGCATCGGAAACATTTACTGGACTCCCGGACCTGGTACAAGGCACAGAACCTTTGAAGCGCTACTCGCTTTGACTTTAGGCGAAATGGTGTCTGTTGTATTCAATCCCGATGCAATTTCTGTTTTTCGTCGTCGACTAGAAGGTCCAAGGGTTACAGTGGGCCTGCTGTTTTTCGTCGGAAACATCTACTGGACACACAGGAAAGATTCCAAACACTGACCGTAAGCAGCGTTACTCCCGTGGACAGACGTTGGCATGGTGCTGGTTGTACTCAATTCCGATACAATTTCTGTGTTTCGTGGTTAATGTGAAGGTCCAAGGGTTACAGTAAACCTGCTGTGGTGCATCGGGAACAACTACTGGATTCCCCGTACTGGTACTACGCACAGAACCGTTGAAGCGGTAGCCGCATCGACTTTAGGCGAAATGGTGTCTGTTGTATTCAATCCCGATGCAATACCTGTGTTTCGTCGTCGACTAGAAGGTCCAAGGGTTATAGTAAACATGCTGTTTTGCGTCGGAAACAGCTACTGGACACCCAGGAACGATTCCAAAGACAGACCGTAAGTAACGTTACTCTCGTGGAAAGACGTCGGCATGGTACTGGTTGTATTCAATTCTGATATAATTTCTGTGTTTCATGGACAATGTGAAGGTCTAAGGGTTACAGTAAACCTGCAGTGGTGCATCGGAAACATTTACTGGACTCCCGGACCTGGTACAAGGCACAGAACCTTTGAAGCGCTACTCGCTTTGACTTTAGGCGAAATGGTGTCTGTTGTATTCAATCCCGATGCAATTTCTGTGTTTCCTCGTCGACTAGAAGGTCCAAGGGTTACAGTACACCTGCTGTTTTGCGTCGGAAACAGCTACTGGACACCCAGGAAAGATTCCAAGCACAGACCGTAGGCAGCGTTACTCCCGTGGACAGACGTCGGCATAGTGCTGGTTGTATTCAATTCCGATATAATTTCTGTGTTTCGTGGTTAATGTGAAGGTCCAAGGGTTACAGTAAACCTGCTGGGGTGCATCGGGAACAACTACTGGATTCCCCGAGCTGGCACTACGCACAGAACTGTTGAAGTGTTACTCGCATGGCTTTTAGGCGAAATGGTGTTGTTGTATTCAATCCCGATGCAATTTCTGTGTTTCGTCGTCGACTAGAAGGTGCAAGGGTTACAGAAAGCCTGCTGTTTTGCGTCGGAAACAGCTACTGGACACACAGGAAAGATTCCAAGCACAGACCGTAGGCAGCGTTACTCCCGTGGACAGACGTCGGCATGGTGCTGGTTGTATTCAATTCCGATATAATTTCTGTGTTTCGTGGTTAAAGTGAAGGTCCAAGGGTTACAGTAAACCTGCAGTGGTGCATCGGAAACAACTACTGGACTCCCGGAACTGGTACTAGGCACAGAACCTTTGAAGCGTTACTCGCTTGGACTTTAGGCGAAATGGTGTCTGTTGTATTCAATCCCGGTGCAATTTCTGTGTTTCGTCGTCGACTAGAAGGTCCAAGGGTTACAGTAAACCTGCTGTTTTGCGTCGAAAACAGCTACTGGACACCCAGGAAAGATTCCAAGCACAGACCGTAAGCAACGTTACTCTCGTGGACAGACGTCGGCAAGGTACTGGTTGTATTCAATTCCGATATAATTTCTGTGTTTCATGGACAATGCGAAGGTCTAAGGGTTTCAGTAAACCTGCAGTGGTGCATCGAAAACAACTACTGGACTCCCGGAACTGGTACTAGGCACAGAACCTTTGAAGCGGTACCCGCATGGCCTTTAGGCGAAATGGTGTCAGTTGTATTCAATCCCGATGCAATTTCTGTGTTTCGTCGTCGACTAGAAGGTTCAAGGGCTACAGTAAACCTGCTGTTTCGCATCGGAATCAGCTACTGCACACCCAGGAAAGATACCAAGCACAGACCGTAAGCAACGTTGCTCTCGTGGACAGACGTCGGCATGGTTCTGGTTGTATTCAATTCCGATATAGTTTCTGTGTTTCGTTGTTAATGTGAAGGTCTAAGGGTTAGAGTAAACCTGCTGTGGTGCATCGGGAACAACTACTGGATTCCCCGAACTGGTACTACGCACAGAACCGTTGAAGCGGTATTCGCATGGCCTTTATGCGAAATGGTGTCTGTTGTATTCAATCCCGATGCAATTTCTGTGTTTCGTCGTCGACTAGACGGTCTAAGGGTTACAGTAAACCTGCTGTTTTGCGTCGGAAACAGCTAGTGGACACCCAGGAAAGATTCCAAGCACAGACCGTAAGCAACGTTACTCTCGTGGACAGACGTCGGCATGGTTCTGTTTGTATTCAATTCTGAGATAATTTCTGTGATTCATGGACATTGTGAAGGTCTAAGGGTTACAGTAAACCTGCAGTGGTGCATCGGAAACAACTACTGGACTCCCGTAACTGGAACTAGGCACAGAACCTTTGAAGCGGTACCCGCAATGCCTTTAGGCGAAATGGTGTCTGTTGTATTCAATCCCGATGCAATTTCTGTGTTTCGTCGTCGACTAGAAGGTCCAAGGGTTACAGGAAACCAGCTGTTTTGCGTCGGAAACAGCTACTGGACACCCAGGAAAGATTCCAAGCACCGACCGTAAGCAACGTTACTCTCGTGGACAGACGTCGACAAGGTACTGGTTGTATTCAATTCCGATATAATTTCTGTGTTTCATGGACAATGCGAAGGTCTAAGGGTTTCAGTAAACCTGCAGTGGTGCATCGAAAACAACTACTGGACTCCCGGAACTGGTACTAGGCACAGAACCTTTGAAGCGTTACTCGGTTAGACTTTAGACGAAATGGTGTCTGTTGTATTCAATCCCGATGCAATTTCTGTGTTTCGTCGTCGACTAGAAGGTCCAAGGGTTACAGTAAACCTGCTGTTTTTCGTCGGAAACAGCTACTGGACACCCAGGAAAGATTCCAAGCACAGACCGTAAGCAGCGTTACTCCCGTGGACAGACGTCGGCATGGTGCTGGTTGTATTCAAGTCCGATATTATTTCTGTGTTTCATGGACAATGTGAAGGTCTAAGGATTACAGTATACCTGCAGTGGTGCATCGGAAACAACTATAGGACTCCCGGAAGTGGTACTAGGCACAGAACCTTTGAAGCGTTACTCGCTTGAGCTTTAGGCGAAATGGTGTCTGTTGTATTCAATCCCGATGCAATATCTGTGTTTCGTCGTCGACTAGAAGGTCCAAGGGTTACAGTAAACCTGCTGTTTTTCGTCGGAAACAGCTACTGGACACCCAGGAAAGATTCCAAGCACAGACCGTAAGCAGCGTTACTCCCGTGGACAGACGTCGGCATGATACTGGTTGTATTCAATTACGATATAATTTCTGTGTTTCATGGACAATGTAGAGGTCTAATGGTTACAGTAAACCTGCAGTGGTGCATCGGAAACAACTACTGGACTCCCGGAACTGGAACTTGGCACAGAACCTTTGAAGCGTTACTCGCTTGGACTTTAGGCAAAATGGTGTCTGTTGTATTCAATCCCGATGCAATTTCTGGGTTTCGTCGTCGACTAGAAGGTCCAAGGGTTACAGTAAACCTGCTGTTTTGCGTCGGAAACAGCTACTGGACACCCAGCAAAGATTCCAAGCACAGACCGTAAGCAGCGTTACTCCCGTGGACAGACGCCGGCATGGTACTGGGGTTATTCAATTCCGATATAATTTCTGTGTTTCATGTACAATGTGAAGGTCTAAGGGTTACAGTAAACCTGCAGTGGTGCACCGGAAACAACTACTGGACTCCCGGAACTGGTACTAAGCACAGAACCTTTGAAGTGTTACTCGCTTGGACTTTAGGCGAAATGGTGTCTATTGTATTCAATCCCGATGCAATTTCTGTGTTTCGTCGTCGACTAGCAGGTCCAAGGGTTCAGTAAATATGCTGTTTTGCGTCGGAAACAGCTACTGGACACCCAGGAAAGATTCCAAGCACAGACCTTAAGCAGCGTTACTCCCGTGGACAGACGTCGGCATGGTGCTGCCTGTATTCAATTCCGATATAATTCCTGTGTTTCGTGGTTTATGTGAATGTCCAAGGGTTACAGTAAACCTGCTGTGGTGCATCGGGAACAACTACTGGATTCCCCGAACTGGTACTACGCACAGAACCGTTGAAGCGGTACTCGCATGGACTTTAGGCGAAATGGTGTCTGTTGTATTCAATCCCGATGCAATATCTGTGTTTCGTCGTCGACTAGAAAGTCCAAGGGTTACAGTAAGCCCGCTGTTTTGCGTCGGAAACAGCTATTGGACACCCAGGAAAGATTCCAAGCACAGACCGTAAGCAGCGTTACTCCCATGGACACACGTCGGCATGGTTCTGGTTGTATTCAATCCCGATATAATTGCCGTGTTTCATGGACAATGTGAAGGTCTAAGGGTTACAGTAAACCTGCAGTGGTGCATCGGAAACAATTACAGCACTCCCGGAACTGGTACTAGGCACAGAACCTTTGAAGCGTTACTCGCTTGGACTTTAGGCGAAATGGTGTCCGTTGTATTCAATCCCGATGCAATTTCTGTTTCTCGTCGTCGACTAGAGGGTCCAAGGGTTTCAGTGGGCCTGCTGTTTTTCGTCGGAAACAGCTACTGGACACCCAGGAATGATTCCAAGCACAGACCGTAAGCAGCGCTACTCCCGTGGACAGACGTCGGCATGGTGCGGGTTGTATTCAATTCCGATATAATTTCTGTGTTTCGTGGACAATGTGGAGAATCAAGAGTTACAGTAAACCTGCAGTGGTGCATCGGAAACAACTACTGGACTCCCGGAACTGGTACTAGGCACAGAACCTTTGAAGCGTTACTCGCTTGGACTTTAGGCGAAATGGTGTCTATTGTATTCAATCCCGATGCAATTTCTGTGTTTCGTCGTCGACTAGAAGGTGCAAGGGTTACAGAAAGCCTGCTGTTTTGCGTCGGAAACAGCTACTGGACACCGAGGAATGATTCCAAGCACTGACCGTATGCAGCGTTACTCCCGTGGAAAGACGTCGGCATGGTGCTGGTTGTATTCAATTCCGATATAATTTCTGTGTTTCGTGGTTAATGTGAAGGTCCAAGGGTTACAGTAAACCTGCTGTGGTGCATCGGGAACGACTACTGGATTCCCCGAACTGGTACCACGCACAGAACCGTTGAAGCGGTACTCGCATTGACTTTAGGCGAAATGGTGTCTGTTGTATTCAATCCCGATGCAATTTCTGTGTTTCGTCGACGACTAGACGGTCTAAGGGTTACAGTAAGCCTGGTGTTTTGCGTCGGAAACAGCTACTGGGCACCCAGGAAAGATACCAAGCACAGACCGTAAGCAACGTTACTCTCGTGGACAGACGTCGGCATGGTTCTCTTTGTATTCAATTCTGATATAATTTCTGTGATTCATGGACAATGTAAAGGTCTAAGGGTTACAGTAAACCTGCAGTGGTGCATCGGAAACAACTACTGGACTCCCGTAACTGGAACTGGGCACAGAACCTTTGAAGCGGCACCCGCATGGACTTTAGGCGAAATGGTGTCTGTTGTATTCAATCCCGATGCAATTTCTGTGTTTCGTCGTCGACTAGAAGGGCCAAGGGTTACAGTAAACCTGCTGTTTTGCGTCGGAAACAGCCACTGGTCACCGAGGAAAGATTCCAAGCACAGACCGTAAGCAGCGTTACTCCCGTGGACAGACGTCGGCATGGTGCTGGTTGTATTCAAGTCCGATATTATTTCTGTGTTTCATGGACAATGTGAAGGTCTAAGGATTACAGTATACCTGCAGTGGTGCATCGGAAACAACTATTGGACTCCCGGAAGTGGTACTAGGCACAGAACCTTTGAAGCGTTACTCGCTTGAGCTTTAGGCGAAATGGTGTCTGTTGTATTCAATCCCGATGCAATATCTGTGTTTCGTCGTCGACTAGAAGGTCCAAGGGTTACAGTAAACCTGCTGTTTTTCGTCGGAAACAGATACTGGACACCCAGGAAAGATTCCAAGCACAGACCGTAAGCAGCGTTACTCCCGTGGACAGACGTCGGCATGATACTGGTTGTATTCAATTACGATATAATTTCTGTGTTTCATGGACAATGTAGAGGTCTAATGGTTACAGTAAACCTGCAGTGGTGCATCGGAAACAACTACTGGACTCCCGGAACTGGAACTTGGCACAGAACCTTTGAAGCGTTACTCGCTTGGACTTTAGGCAAAATGGTGTCTGTTGAATTCAATCCCGATGCAATTTCTGGGTTTCGTCGTCGACTAGAAGGTCCAAGGGTTACAGTAAACCTGCTGTTTTGCGTCGGAAACAGCTACTGGACACCCAGCAAAGATTCCAAGCACAGACCGTAAGCAGCGTTACTCCCGTGGACAGACGCCGGCATGGTACTGGGGTTATTCAATTCCGATATAATTTCTGTGTTTCATGGACAATGTGAAGGTCTAAGGGTTACAGTAAACCTGCAGTGGTGCACCGGAAACAACTACTGGACTCCCGGAACTGGTACTAGGCACAGAACCTTTGAAGTGTTACTCGCTTGGACTTTAGGCGAAATGGTGTCTATTGTATTCAATCCCGATGCAATTTCTGAGTTTCGTCGTCGACTAGCAGGTCCAAGGGTTCAGTAAACTTGCTGTTTTGCGTCGGAAACAGCTACTGGACACCGAGGAATGATTCCAAGCACTGACCGTATGCAGCGTTACTCCCGTGGAAAGACGTCGGCATGGTGCTGGTTGTATTCAATTCCGATATAATTTCTGTCTTTCGTGGTTAATGTGAAGGTCCAAGGGTTACAGTAAACCTGCTGTGGTGCATCGGGAACGACTACTGGATTCCCCGAACTGGTACCACGCACAGAACCGTTGAAGCGGTACTCGCATTGACTTTAGGCGAAATGGTGTCTGTTGTATTCAATCCCGATGCAATTTCTGTGTTTCGTCGACGACTAGACGGTCTAAGGGTTACAGTAAGCCTGCTGTTTTGCGTCGGAAACAGCTACTGGGCACCCAGGAAAGATACCAAGCACAGACCGTAAGCAACGTTACTCTCGTGGACAGACGTCGGCATGGTTCTCTTTGTATTCAATTCTGATATAATTTCTGTGATTCATGGACAATGTAAAGGTCTAAGGGTTACAGTAAACCTGCAGTGGTGCATCGGAAACAACTACTGGACTCCCGTAACTGGAACTGGGCACAGAACCTTTGAAGCGGCACCCGCATGGACTTTAGGCGAAATGGTGTCTGTTGTATTCAATCCCGATGCAATTTCTGTGTTTCGTCGTCGACTAGAAGGTCCAAGGGTTACAGTAAACCTGCTGAATGTGCGTCGGAAACAGCTACTGGACACCCAGGAAAAATTCCAAGCACAGACCGTAGGCAGCGTTACTCCCGTGGACAGACGTCGGCATGGTGCTGGTTGTATTCAATTCCGATATAATTTCTGTGTTTCGTGGTTAATGTGAAGGTCCAAGGGTTACAGTAAACCTGCTGTGGTGCATCGGGAACGACTACTGGATTCCCCGAACTGGTACCACGCACAGAACCGTTGAAGCGGTACTCGCATGGACTTTAGGCGAAATGGTGTCTGTTGTAATCAATACCGATCTAATATCTGTGTTTCGTCGTCGACTAGAAGGTCCAAGGGTTACAGTAAACCTGCTGTTTTGCGTCGGAAACAGCTACTGGACACCCAGGATAGATTCCAAGCACTGAACGTAAGCAGCGTTACTCCCGTGGAGAGACGTCGGCATGGTACTGGTTGTATTCAAATCCGATATACTTTCTGTGTTTCATGGGCAACGTGAAGGTCTAAGGGTTACAGTAAACCTGCAGTGGTGCATCGGAAACAACTACTGGACTCCCGGAACTGGTACTAGGCACAGAACCTCTGAATCGTTACTCGCTTGGACTTCAGGCGAAATGGTGTCTGTTGCATTCAATCCCGATGCAATTTCTGTGTTTCGTCGTCGACTAGAAGGTCCAAGGGTTACAGTAAACCTGCTGTTTTGCGTCGGAAACAGCTACTGGACACCCAGGAAAGATTTCAAGCACAGACCGTAAGCAACCTTACTCTCGTGGACAGACGTCGGCATAGTACTGGTTGTATTCAATTCCGATATAATTTCTGTAATTCAAGGACAAACTTAAGGTCTAAGGGTTACAGTAAACCTGCAGTGGTGCATCGGAAACAACCGCTGGACTCCCGGAACTGGTATTAGGCAGAGAACCTTTGAAGCGTTACTCGCTTGGACTTTAGGCGAAATGGTGTTTGTTGTATTCAATCCCGATGCAATTTCTGTGTTTCGTCGTCGACTAGAAGGTCCAAGGGTTACAGTAAACCTGCTGTTTTGCGTCGGAAACAGCCACTGGTCACCGAGGAAAGATTCCAAGCACAGACCGTAAGCAGCGTTACTCCTGTGGACAGACGACGGCATGGTGCTGGTTGTATTCAAGTCCGATATTATTTCTGTGTTTCATGGACAATGTGAAGGTCTAAGGATTACAGTATACCTGCAGTGGTGCATCGGAAACAACTATTGGACTCCCGGAAGTGGTACTAGGCACAGAACCTTTGAAGCGTTACTCGCTTGAGCTTTAGGCGAAATGGTGTCTGTTGTATTCAATCCCGATGCAATATCTGTGTTTCGTCGTCGACTAGAAGGTCCAAGGGTTACAGTAAACCTGCTGTTTTTCGTCGGAAACAGCTACTGGACACCCAGGAAAGATTCCAAGCACAGACCGTAAGCAGCGTTACTCCCGTGGACAGACGTCGGCATGATACTGGTTGTATTCAATTACGATATAATTTCTGTGTTTCATGGACAATGTAGAGGTCTAATGGTTACAGTAAACCTGCAGTGGTGCATCGGAAACAACTACTGGACTCCCGGAACTGGAACTTGGCACAGAACCTTTGAAGCGTTACTCGCTTGGACTTTAGGCAAAATGGTGTCTGTTGTATTCAATCCCGATGCAATTTCTGGGTTTCGTCGTCGACTAGAAGGTCCAAGGGTTACAGTAAACCTGCTGTTTTGCGTCGGAAACAGCTACTGGACACCCAGCATAGATTCCAAGCACAGACCGTAAGCAGCGTTACTCCCGTGGACAGACGCCGGCATGGTACTGGGGTTATTCAATTCCGATATAATTTCTGTGTTTCATGGACAATGTGAAGGTCTAAGGGTTACAGTAAACCTGCAGTGGTGCACCGGAAACAACTACTGGACTCCCGGAACAGGTACTAGGCTCAGAACCTTTGAAGCTTTACTCGCTTGGACTTTAGGCGAAATGGTGTCTATTGTATTCAACCCCGATGCAATTTCTGTGTTTCGTCGTCGACTAGAAAGTCCAAGGGTTACAGTAAGCCCGCTGTTTTGCGTCGGAAACAGCTATTGGACACCCAGGAAAGATTCCAAGCACAGACCGTAAGCAGCGTTACTCCCATGGACACACGTCGGCATGGTTCTGGTTGTATTCAATCCCGATATAATTGCCGTGTTTCATGGACAATGTGAAGGTCTAAGGGATACAGTAAACCTGCAGTGGTGCATCGGAAACAACTACTGGACTCCCGGAACAGGTACTAGGCTCAGAACCTTTGAAGCTTTACTCGCTTGGACTTTAGGCGAAATGGTGTCTATTGTATTCAACCCCGATGCAATTTCTGTATTTCGTCGTCGACTAGAAGGTCCAAGGGTTCAGTAAACATGCTGTTTTGCATCGGAAACAGCTACTGGACACCCAGGAAAGATAGCAAGCACAGACCGTAAGCAGCGTTACTCCCGTGGACACACGTCGGCATGGTACTGCTTGTATTCAATCCCGATGTAATTGCTGTGTTACTTGGACAATGTGAAGGTCTAAGGGTTACAGTAAACCTGCAGTGGTGCATCGGAAACAATTACAGCACTCCCGGAACTGGTACTAGGCACAGAACCTTTGAAGCGTTACTCGCTTGGACTTTAGGCGAAATGGTGTCCGTTGTATTCAATCCCGATGCAATTTCTGTTTCTCGTCGTCGACTAGAAGGTCCAAGGGTTACAGTGGGCCTGCTGTTTTTCGTCGGAAACAGCTACTGGACACCCAGGAATGATTCCAAGCACAGACCGTAAGCAGCGTTACTCCCGTGGACAGACGTCGGCATGGTGCGGGTTGTATTCAATTCCGATATAATTTCTGTGTTTCGTGGACAATGTGGAGAATCAAGAGTTACAGTAAACCTGCAGTGGTGCATCGGAAACAACTACTGGACTCCCGGAACTGGTACTAGGCACAGAACCTTTGAAGCGTTACTCGCTTGGACTTTAGGCGAAATGGTGTCTATTGTATTCAATCCCGATGCAATTTCTGTGTTTCGTCGTCGACTAGAAGGTGCAAGGGTTACAGAAAGCCTGCTGTTTTGCGTCGGAAACAGCTACTGGACACCGAGGAATGATTCCAAGCACTGACCGTATGCAGCGTTACTCCCGTGGAAAGACGTCGGCATGGTGCTGGTTGTATTCAATTCCGATATAATTTCTGTGTTTCGTGGTTAATGTGAAGGTCCAAGGGTTACAGTAAACCTGCTGTGGTGCATCGGGAACGACTACTGGATTCCCCGAACTGGTACCACGCACAGAACCGTTGAAGCGGTACTCGCATTGACTTTAGGCGAAATGGTGTCTGTTGTATTCAATCCCGATGCAATTTCTGTGTTTCGTCGACGACTAGACGGTCTAATGGTTACAGTAAGCCTGCTGTTTTGCGTCGGAAACAGCTACTGGGCACCCAGGAAAGATACCAAGCACAGACCGTAAGCAACGTTACTCTCGTGGACAGACGTCGGCATTGTTCTCTTTGTATTCAATTCTGATATAATTTCTGCGATTCATGGACAATGTAAAGGTCTAAGGGTTACAGTAAACCAGCAGTGGTGCATCGGAAACAACTACTGGACTCCCGTAACTGGAACTGGGCACAGAGCTTTTGAAGCGGCACCCGCATGGACTTTAGGCGAAATGGTGTCTGTTGTATTCAATTCCGATGCAATTTCTGTGTTTCGTCGTCGACTAGAAGGTCCAAGGGTTACAGTAAACCTGCTGAATGTGCGTCGGAAACAGCTACTGGACACCCAGGAAAAATTCCAAGCACAGACCGTAGGCAGCGTTACTCCCGTGGACAGACGTCGGCATGGTGCTGGTTGTATTCAATTCCGATATAATTTCTGTGTTTCGTGGTTAATGTGTAGGTCCAAGGGTTACAGTAAACCTGCTGCGGTGCATCGGGAACAACTACTGGATTCCCCGAACTGGTACCACGCACAGAACCGTTGAAGCGGTACTCGCATGGACTTTAGGCGAAATGGTGTCTGTTGTAATCAATACCGATCTAATATCTGTGTTTCGTCGTCGACTAGAAGGTCCAAGGGTTACAGTAAACCTTCTGTTTTGCGTCGGAAACAGCTACTGGACACCCAGGAAAGATTCCAAGCACTGAACGTAAGCAGCGTTACTCCCGTGGAGAGACGTCGGCATGGTACTGGTTGTATTCAAATCCGATATACTTTCTGTGTTTCATGGGCAATGTGAAGGTCTAAGGGTTACAGTAAACCTGCAGTGGTGCATCGGAAACAACTACTGGACTCCCGGAACTGGTACTAGGCACAGAACCTCTGAATCGTTACTCGCTTGGACTTCAGGCGAAATGGTGTCTGTTGTATTCAATCCCGATGCAATTTCTGTGTTTCGTCGTCGACTAGAAGGTCCAAGGGTTACAGTAAACCTGCTGTTTTGCGTCGGAAACAGCTACTGGACACCCAGGAAAGATTTCAAGCACAGACCGTAAGCAACCTTACTCTCGTGGACAGACGTCGGCATAGTACTGGTTGTATTCAATTCCGATATAATTTCTGTAATTCAAGGACAAACTTAAGGTCTAAGGGTTACAGTAAACCTGCAGTGGTGCATCGGAAACAACCGCTGGACTCCCGGAACTGGTATTAGGCAGAGAACCTTTGAAGCGTTACTCGCTTGGACTTTAGGCGAAATGGTGTTTGCTGTATTCAATCCCGATGCAATTTCTGTGTTTCGTCGTCGACTAGAAGGTCCAAGGGTTACAGTAAACCTGCTGCTTTGCGTCGGAAACAGCCACTGGTCACCGAGGAAAGATTCCAAGGACAGACCGTAAGCAGCGTTACTCTTATGGACAGACGTCGGCATGGTGCTGGTTGTATTCACTTCCGATATAATTTCTGTGTTTCGTGGTTAATGTGAAGGTCCAAGGGTTCCAGTAAACCTGCTGTGGTGCACCAAGAACAACTACTGGATTCCCTGAACTGGTACCGCGCACAGAACCGTTGAAGCAGTACTCGCATGGACTTTAGGCGAAATGGTGTCTGTTGTATTCAATCCCGATGCAATTTCTGTGTTTCGTCATCGACTAGAAGGTCCAAGGGTTACTGTAAACCTGCTGTTTTGCGACGGAAACAGCTACTGGACACCCAGGAAAGAATCCAAGCACAGACCGTAAGCAGCGTTACTCCCGTGGACAGACGTCGACATGGTGCTGGTTGTATTCAATTCCGATATAATTTCTGTGTTTCGTGGTTAATGTGAAGGTCCAAGGGTTACAGTAAACCTGCTGTGGTGCATCGGAAAGAACTACTGGACTCCCGGATTTGGTACAAGGCACATAAACTTTGAAGCGTTACTCGCTTGGACTTTAGCCGAAATAGTGTCGGTTGTATTCAGTCCCGATGCAATTTCTGTGTTTCGTCGTCGACTAGAAAGTCCAAGGGTTACAGTAAACCTGCTGTTTTCCGTCGGAAACAGCTACTGAACATCCAGGAATGATTCCAAGCACTGACCGTAAGCAGCGTTACTCCCGTGGAGAGACGTCGGCATGGTACTGGTTGTATTCAAATCCGATATAATTTCTGTGTTTTATGGGCAATGTGAAGGTCTAAGGGTTACAGTAAACCTGCAGTGGTGCATCGGAAACAACTACTGGACTCCCGGAACTGGTAGTAGGCACAGAACCTCTGAATCGTTACTCGCTTGGACTTCAGGCGAAATGGTGTCTGTTGTACTCAATCCCGTTGCAATTTCTGTGTTTCGTCGTCGACTAGAAGGTCCAAGGGTTACAGTAAACCTGCTGTTTTGCGTCGGAAACAGCTACTGGACACCCAGGAGAGATATCAAGCACAGACCGTAAGCAACCTTACTCTCGTGAACAGACGTCGGCTTGGTACTGGTTGTATTCAATTCCAATATAATTTCTGTAATTCATGGACAAAGTGAAGGTCCAAGGGTTACAGTAAACCTGCAGTGGTGCATCGGAAACAACTACTCGACTCCCGGAAATGGTACTAGGCACAGAGCCTTTGAAGCGTTACTCGCTTGGACTTTAGGCCAAATGGTGTCTGTTGTATTCTATCCCGATGCAATTTCTGTGTTTCGTCGTCGACTAGAAGGTCCAAGGGTTACAGTAAACCTGCTGTTTTGCGTCGGAAACAGCTACTGGGCACCCAGAAAAAATTCCAAGCACAGACCGTATGCAACGTTACTCTAGTGAACAGACGTCGGCATGGTACTGGTTGTATTCAATTGCGATATTATTTCTGTGTTTCATGGACAATGTGAAGGTCTAAGAGTTACAGTAAACTTGCAGTGGTGCATTGGAAACAACTACTGGACTACCGGAACTGGTACTAGACACAGAACCTTTGAAGCGTTTCTCGCTTGGACCTTAGGCGAAATGGTGTCTGTTGTATTCAATCCCGATGCAATTTCTGTGTTTCGTCGTCGACTAGAAGGTCCAAGGGTTACAGTAAACCTGCTGTTTTGCGTCGGAAACAGCTACTGGACACCCAGGAAAGATACCAAGCACAGACCGTAAGCAACGTTACTCTCGTGGACAGACGTCGGCATGGTTCTGGTTGTATTCAATTCCGATATAAATTCTGTGTTTCATGGACGATGTGTAGGTCTAAGGGTTACAGTAAACCTGCAGTGGTGCATCGGAAACAACTGCTGGACTCCCGGAACTGGTACTAGGCACAGAACCTTTGAAGCGGTACCCGCATGGCCTTTAGGCGAAATGGTGTCTGTTGTATTCAATCCCGATGCAATTTCTGTGTTTCGTCGTAGACTAGGAGGTCCAAGGGTTACAGTAAACTTGCTGTTTCGCGTCGAAATCAGCTACTGGACACCCAGGAAAGATACCAAGCACAGACCGTATGCAACGTTACTCTCGAGGACACACGTCGGCATGGTTCTGGTTGTATTCAATTCCGATATAGTTTCTGTGTTTCGTTGTTAATGTGAAGGTCCAAGGGTTCCAGTAAACCTGCTGTGGTGCATCGGGAACAACTACTGGATTCCCCGAACTGGTACTACGCACAGAACCGTTGAAGCGGTATTCGCATGGCCTTTAGGCGAAATGGTGTCTGTTGTATTCAATGCCGATGCAATTTCTGTGTTTTGTCGTCGACTAGAAGGTCCAAGGGTTACAGTAAACCAGCTGTTTTGCGTCGGAAACAGCTGCTGGAGACCCAGGAAAGATTCCAATCACAGACCGTAAGCAGCGTTACTCCCATGGACAGACGTCGGCATGGTGCTGGTTGTATTCAATTCCGATATAATTTCTGTGTTTCCTGGTTAATGTGAAGGTCCAAGGGTTACAGTAAACCTGGTGTGGTGCATCGGGAACAACTACTGGATTCCCCGAACTGGTACCACCCACAGAACCGTCGAAGCGGTCCTCGCATGGACTTTAGAAGAAATGGTGTCTGCTGTATTCAATCCCGATGCAATTTCTGTGTTTCGTCGTCGACTAGAACGTCCAAGGGTTACAGTAAACCTGCTGTTTTGCGTCGGAAACAGCAACTGGACACCCAGGAAAGATTCCAAGCACAGACCGTAAACAGCGTTACTCCCGTGGACAGACGTCGGCATGGTGCTGGTTGTATTCAATTCCGATATAATTTCTGTGTTTCGTGGTTAATGTGAAGGTCCAAGGGTTACAGTAAACCTGCTGTGGTGCATCGGAAACAACTACTGGACTCCCGGAACTGGTACAAGGCACAGAAACTTTGAAGCGTTACTCGCTTGGACTTTAGGCGAAATGGCGTCGGTTGTATTGAATCCCGATGCAATTTCTGTGTTTCGTCGTCGACTAGAAAGTCCAAGGGTTACAGTAAACCTGCTGTTTTGCGTCGGAAACAGCTACTGGACACCCAGGAAAGATTCCAAGCACTGACCGTAAGCAGCGTTACTCCCGTGGAGAGACGTCGGCATGGTACTGGTTGTATTCAAATCCGATATAATTTCTGTGTTTCATGGGCAATGTGAAGGTCTAAGGGTTACAGTAAACCTGCAGTGGTGCATCGGAAACAACTACTGGACTTCCGGAACTGGTACTAGGCGCAGAACCTCTGAATCGTTACTCGCTTGGACTTCAGGCTAAATGGTGTCTGTTGTATTCAATCCCGATGCAATTTCTGTGTTTTGTCGTCGCCTAGAAGGTCCAAGGGTTACAGTAAACCTGCTGTTTTGAGTCGGAAACAGCTACTGGACACCCAGGAAAGATTTCAAGCACAGGCCGTAGGCAACCTACTCTCGTGGACAGACGTCGGCATGGTACTGATTGTATTCAATTCCGATATAATTTCTGTGTTTCATGGACAATGTGAAGGTCCAAGGGTTACAGTAAACCTGCTGTTTTGCGTCGGAAGCAGCTACTGGACACCCAGGAAAGATTCCAAGCACAGACCGTTTCAATCGTTACTCCCGTGGGCAGACGTCGGCATGGTGCTGGTTGTATTCAATTCCGATATAATTTCTGCGTTTCGTGCTTCATGTGAAGGTCCAAGGTTACAGTAAACCTGCTGTGGTGCATCGGAAACACCTACTCTATTCCCCGAACTGGTACTACGCACAGAAATGTTATAGCGTTACTCGCCTGGACTTTAGGCGAAATGGTGTCTGTTGTATTTAATCCCGACTCAATTTCTGTGATTCGTCGTCGATTACAAGGTCTAAGGGTTACAGGAAACCTGCTGTTCCGTGTCGGAAACAGCTACTGGACACCCAGGAAAGATACCAAGCACAGACCGTAAGCAAAGTTACTCTCGTGGACAGACGTCGGCATGGTTCTGGTTGTATTCAATTCCGATATAATTTCTGTGTTTCATGGACAATGTGTAGGTCTAAGGGTTACAGTAAACCTGCAGTGGTGCATCGGAAACAACTACTGGACTCCCGGAACTGGTACTAGGCACAGAACCTTTGAAGCGGTACCCGCATGGCCTTTAGGCGAAATGGTGTCTGTTGTATTCAATCCCGATGCAATTTCTGTGTTTCGTCGTCGACTAGAAAGTCCGAGGGTTACAGTAAACCTGCTGTTTTGCGTCAGATATAGCTACTGGACACCCAGGAAAGATTCCAAGCACAGACCGTAAGCAGCGTTACTCCCGTGGACAGACGTCGACATGGTGCTGGTTGTATTCAATTCCGATATAATTTCTGTAATTCATGGACAAAGTGAAGGTCTAAGGGTTACAGTAAGTGCAATGGTGCATCGGAAACAACATGCTGGACTCCCGGAACTGGTACTAGGCACAGAACCTTTGAAGCGTTACTCGCTTGGACTTTAGGCGAAATGGTGTCTGTTGTATTCAATCCCGATGCTATTTCTGTGTTTCGTCGTCGACTAGAAGGTCCAAGGGTTACAGTAAACCTGCTGTTTTGCGTCGGAAACAGCCACTGGACACCGAGGAAAGATTCCAAAGACAGACCGTAAGCAACGTTACTCTTGTGGACAAACGTCGGCATGCTACAGGTTGTATTCAATTCCGATATAATTTCTGTGTTTCATGGACAATGTGAAGGTCCAAGGGTTACAGTAAACCTGCTGTTTTGCGTCGGAAACACCTACTGGACACCCAGGAAAGTTTCCATGCACAGACCGTAAGCAACGTTACTCCCGTGGACAGACGTCGGCATGGTGCTGGTTGTATTCAATCCCGATATAATTGCTGTGTTTCGTGATCAATATGAAGGTCCAGGGGTTACAGTTAACCTGCAGTGGTGCATCGGAAACAACTACTGGACTCCCCGAACTGGTACTAGACACACAACCTTTCAAGCGTTACTCGCTTGGACTTTAGGCGAAATGGTGTCTGTTGTATTCAATACCCATGCAATTTCTGTGTTTAGTCGTCGACTAGAAGGGACCAAGGGTTACAGTAAACCTTCTGTTTTGCGTCGGAAACAGCCACAGGACACCGAGGAAAGATTCCATAGACAGACCGTAAGCAACGTTACTCTCGTGGACAGACGTCGGCATGCTACAGGTTGTATTCAATTCCGATATAATTTCTGTGTTTCATGGACAATGTGACGGTCCAAGAGTTACAGTAAACCTGCTGTTTTGCGTCGGAAACAGCTACTGGACACCCAGGGAAGATTCCAAGCACAGACCGTTTCAATCGTTAGTCCCGTGGACAGACGTCGGCATGGTGCATCTTGTATTCTATTCAGATATAATTTCTGTGTTTCGTGGACAATTTGAAGGTCTAAGGGTTACAGTAAACATGCAGTGGTGCATCGGAAACAACTTCTGGACTCCCCGAACTGATACTAGACACACAACCTTTCAAGCGTTACTCGCTTGGACTTTAGGTGAAATGGTGTCTGTTGTATTCAATCCCCATGCAATTTTTGTGCTTCGTCGACGACTAGAAGGTCCAAGGGTTACAGTAAGCCTGCGGTTTTGCGTCGAAAACAGCTACTGGACACCCAGGAAAGATTCCAAGCACAGACCGTAAGCAACGTTACTCCCGTGGACAGACGTCGGCATGGTGCTTGTTGTATTCAATCCCGATATAATTGCTGTGTTTCGTGATCAATATGAAGGTCCAAGGGTTACAGTTAACCTGCAGTGGTGCATCGGAAACAACTTCTGGACTCCCCGAACTGGCACTAGACACACAACCTTTCAAGCGTTACTCGCTTGGACTTTAGGCGAAATGGTGTCTGTTGTATTGAATCCCCATGCAATTTTTGTGCTTCGTCGACGACTAGAAGGTCCATGGGTTACAGTAAGCCTGCTGTTTTGCGTCGGAAACAGCTACTGGACACCCAGGAAAGATTCCAAGCACAGACCGTAAGCAACGTTACTCCCGTGGACAGACGTCGGCATGATGCATGTTGTATTCAATCCCGAAATAACTGCTGTGTTTCGTGGTTAATGTGAAGGTCCAGGGGTGACAGTAAACCTGCAGTGGTGCATCCGAAGCAACTACTGGACTCCGGAACGGGTACTAGGCACAGAACCTTTGAAGCGTTACTCGCTTGGACTTTAGGCGAAATGGTGTCTATTGTATTCGATCCCGATGCAATTTCTGTGTTTCGTCGTCGAATAGAAGGTCTAAGGGTTACAGTAAACCTACTGTTTTGCGTC
This sequence comes from Schistocerca serialis cubense, assembly GCF_023864345.2. NCBI lineage: Eukaryota > Metazoa > Arthropoda > Insecta > Orthoptera > Acrididae > Schistocerca > Schistocerca serialis. Next base: position 114,562,399 of record NC_064645.1, on the reverse strand, counting down.
GGAAACAGCTACTGGACACCAAGGAAAGATTCAAGCAAAGACCGTAGGCAACGATACTCCCGTGGACAGACGTTGGCATGGTACTGCTTGTATTCAATTCCGATATAATTTCTGTGTTTCGTGGTTAATGTGTTGGTGCAAGGGTTACAGTAAACCTGCTGTGGTGCATCGGAAACAACTACTGGACTGCCAGAACTGGTACTAGGCACAGAACCTTTGAAGCGTTACCCGCTTGGACTTTAGGCGAAATGGTGTCTGTTGTAATCAATCACGATGCAATTTCTGAGTTTCGTCGTCGACTAGAAAGTCCAAGGGTTACAGTAAACCTGCGGTTTTGCGTCGGAAACAGCTACTGGACAAACAGGAAAGATTCCAAGCACAGACCGTTTCAATCGTTACTCCCATGGACAGACGTCGGCATGGTGCATGTTGTATTCAATTCCGATATAATTTCTGTGTTTCGTGGATAATGTGAATGTCTAAGGGTTACAGTAAACCTGCAGAGGTGCATCGGGAACAATTACTGGACTTCCGGAACTGGTACTAGTCACAGAACCTTTGAAGCGTTACTCGCATGGACTTTAGGCGAAATGGTGTCTTTTGCATTCAATCCCGATGCAATTTCTGTGTTTCGTCGTCGACTAGAAGGTCGAAGGGTTACAGTAAACCTGCTGTTTTGCGTCGGAAACAGCTACTGGACACCCAGGAAAGATTCCAAGCACAAACTGTAAGCAACGTTACTTCCGTGGACAGACGTCTTCATGGTACTGGTTGTAATCAATTCCCATATAATTTCTGTGTTTCGTGGTTAATGTGAAGGTCCAAGGGTTTTAGTAACCCAGCTGTGGTGCATCGGAAACAATTACTGGACTCCCGGAACTGGTACTAGACACACAAGCTTTCAAGCGTTACTCGCTTGGACTTTAGGCGAAATGGTGTCTGTTGTATTCAATCCCGATGCAATTTCTGTGTTTCGTCGTCGACTACAAGGTCCAAGGGTTACAGAAAACCTGTTGTTTTGCGTCGGAAACAGCTACTGGACACCCAGGAAAGATTCCAAGCACAGACCGTTTCAATCGTTACTCCCGTGGACAGACGTCGGCATGGTGCATGTTGTATTCAATTCCGATATGATTTCTGTGTTTAGTGGTCAATATAAAGGTCCAAGGGTTACAGTAAACCTGCAGTGGTGCATCGGAAACAACTAATGGACTCCCAGAACTGGTACTAGTTATGGAACCTTTGAAGCGTTACTCGCTTGGACTATAGGCGAAATGGTGTCTGTTGTATTCAATCCCGATGCAATTTCTGTGCTTCGTCGTCAACTAGACGGTCCAAAAGTTACAGTAAACCCGCTGTTTTGCGTTGGAAACAGCAACTGGACACCCAGTGAACACTCCCGTGGACCGACGACGGCATGGTGCATGTTGTATTCAATTCCGATATAATTTCTGTGTTTCGTGGTTAATGTAAAAGTCCAGGGGTTACAGTAAACCTGCAGTGGTGCATCGGAAACAACTAATGGACTCCCAGAACTGGTACTAGGCACAGAACCTTTGAAGCGTTACTCGCTTGGACTTTAGGCGAAATGGTGTCTGTTGTATTCAATCCCGATGCAATTTCTGTGTTCCGTCGTCGACTAGAACGTCAAAGGGTTACAGTAAACCTGCGGTTTTGCGTCGGAAACATCTACTGTACCCCCAGGAAAGATTCCAAGCACAGACCGTTTCAATCGTATCTCCCGTGGGCAGACGTCGGCATGATGCATGTTGTATTCAATTCCGATATAATATCTGTGTTTCGTGGTCAATATGAAGCTCCAAGGGTTACAGTTAACCTGCAGTGGTGCATCGGAAACAACTACTGGACTCCCGGAACTGGTACTAAGCACAGATCCTTTCAAGCGTTACTCGCTTGGTTTTTAGGCGAAATGGTGTCTGTTGTATTCAATCCCGATGCAATTTCTGTGCTTCGTCGTCGACTAGACGGTCCAAAAGTTACAGTAAGCCTGCTGTTTTGCTTCGGAAACAGCTACTGGACACCCACGAAAGATTCCAAGCACAGACCGTTTCAACCTTATCTCCCGTGGACAGACGTCGGCATGGTGCTGCTTCTATTCAATCCCGATATAATTTCCGTGTTTCGTGATCAATATGAAGGTCCAAGGGTTACAGTAAAACAGCAGTGGTTCATCGGAAACAAGTACTGGACTCCCGGAACTGGTACTAGACACACAACCTGACAAGCGTTACTCGCTTGGACCCTAGGCGAAATGGTGTCTGTTGTATTCAATCCCGATGCAATTTCTGTGTTCCGTCGTCGACTAGAACGTCAAAGGGTTACAGTAAACCTGCGGTTTTGCGTCGGAAACATCTACTGTACCCCCAGGAAAGATTCCAAGCACAGACCGTTTCAATCGTATCTCCCGTGGGCAGACGTCGGCATGATGCATGTTGTATTCAATTCCGATATAATATCTGTGTTTCGTGGTCAATATGAAGCTCCAAGGGTTACAGTTAACCTGCAGTGGTGCATCGGAAACAACTACTGGACTCCCGGAACTGGTACTAGGCACAGATCCTTTCAAGCGTTACTCGCTTGGTTTTTAGGCGAAATGGTGTCTGTTCTATTCAATCCCGATGCAACTTCTCTGTTTCGTCGTCGACTAGAAGGTCCAAGGGTTACACAGAACCTGCTGTTTTGCGTCGGAAACAGCTACTGGACCCCCAGGAAGATCCAAGCACAGACCGTAAGCAACGTTACTCCCGTGGACAGACGACGGCGTGGTGCATGTTGTATTCAATCCCGATATAATTGCTGTGTTTCGTGATCAATATGAAGGTCCAGGGGTTACAGTAAACCTGCAGTGGTGCATCGGAAACAACTACTGGCCTCCCGGGACTGGTACTAGACACAAAACCTTTCAAGTTTTACTCGCTTGGACTTTGGGCGAAATGGTGTCTGTTGTATTCAATCCCGATGCAATTTCTGTGTTTCGTCGTCGACTAGAAGGTCCAAGGGTTACAGTAGACCTGCTGTTTTGCGTCGGAAACAGCTACTGGACCCAGAGGAAAGTTTCCATGCACAGACCGTTTCAATCGTTGATACCGCGGACAGACGTAGGCATGGTGCATTTTGTATTCAATTCCGATATAATATCTGTGTTTCGTGGTCAATATGAAGATCCAGGGGTTACAGTAAACCTCTAGTGGTGCATTGGACTCAACTACTGCACTCCCGGAACTGGTACTAGGCACAGAATCTTTGAAGCGTTACATGCTTGGACTTTAGGCGAAATGGTGTCTGTTGTAATCAATCCCGATGCAATTTCTGTGTTTCGTCGTGGACTAGAAGGTCCAAGGGTTACAGTAAACCTGCAGTTTTGCGTCGGAAACAGCTACTGGACACCCAGGAAAGATTGCAAGCACAGACCGTAAGCAACGTTACTCCCGTGGACCGACGACGGCATGGTGCATGTTGTATTCAATTCCGATATAATTTCTGTGTTTCGTTGACAATGTGATGGTCTAAGGGTTACAGCAAACCTGCAGTGGTGCAACGGAAACAACTACTGGAGTCATGGAACTGGTACTAGGCAAAGAACCTTTGAAGCTTTACCCGCTTGGACTTTAAGCGATATGGTGTCAGTTGTATTCAATCCCGATGCAATTTCTGTGTTTCGTCGTCGACTAGAGGGTCCAAGGGTTATAGTATAACTGCATTGCTGCATCTAAAACATCAAATCGACTCTCAGAAAAGTAGCAAGCATAGAACGTTTGTAGCGTTACTCGCCTATATTGTAAGAGACATGGGGGTTGTTGTATTCAATCCCGAAGCTATTTCTGTGTCTCATGGTCAATGTGAACGTCCAAGGGTTACAGTAAACCTGATTTTGTGAGTCGGAACCATTTACTGGACTCCCAGAAAGCGAACTAGGCTCAGAACCTTTGAAGCCTTACTCGTTTGGACTTTAGGCGAAGTGGTGTCTGTTGTATTCAATCCCGATGCTATTTCTTTGTTTCGTCGTCAACTAGAAAGTCCAAGGGTTACAGTAAACCTGCTGTTTTGCGTCGGAAACAACTACTGGACTCTTACAAAAGCTCCAAGCGGAGGAGGATTGTCGCTTTACTTGCTTCAATAATAGTCTACATGGTGCCTGTTGTATACAATTCGGAAGCAATTTCTGTGTTTCGTGGTCTTTTGACGGTCCAAGGGTTGCAGTAAACTTGATGTTGTACGTCGGAAACAACTACTAGACTCCCAGAAAGGGAACTAGGAACAGAACGTTTGAACCGTTACTCGCCTGGACTTTAGGCGAAATGGTGTCTCTTTTATTCAATCCCGATGCAAATTCTATGTTTCGTCGTCGACTGGAAGGGGTTACAGTAAATCTGCAGTGGTGCATCCAAATTATCAAATGGACTCCCAGATAAGTAACAAGCACAAAATGTTACAAGCGTTACTCGTTGTGTCAAGAGTTACAACGGTGCCTGTTGTATCCAACCAGATGCAATCTCCGTGTTTCGTCGTCAATGTGAAGGTCCAAGAGTTACAATAAACCGGCAGTTGGGCGTCGGAAACTACTACTGGACACTCAGGAAAGATTCTAAGCACAGACCGTTTGAATCGTTACGCCCGTGGACAGCCGTCGGGATGGTGGATGTTTTATTCAATCCCGAGACAATTTCTGTTTTTCGTGGTCAATGTGAATCTCCTAGGGTTACAGTAAACCTGCAGTTCTGCGTCGGAAGCAACTACTGGGCAATCAGGAAAGATACCAAGCACAGAACGTTTGTAGCATTACTCGCCTGGGTTGTAGTCGAAATGGGGCCTGTTGTATTCAATACCGATGCAATCTCTGTGTGTCATGGTCACTTTGAAGGTCCAAGGGTTACAGTAAACCTGGTGTTGTGCGCGGGAAACAACTACTGGACTCCCAGAAAGGATATTAAGCACAGAACTTTTGAAGCGTAATTCGCATGCACTTTAGGCGAAATGGTGTCTCTTGTATTCAATCCCGATGGAATTTCTGTGTGTCGCCGTCGACTAGAAGGTCCAAGGGTTACAGTAAATCTTCAGTAGTGCATTTAAAACATCAAATGCACTCCCAGAAAATAAACATAGCACAGAACGTTTGAAGCGTTACTCGTCGTGTGAATAGTCGGCATGGTGCCTGTTGTATCCACCCCGATGCAGTCTCCGTGTTTCGTCGTCAATGTGATGGTCCGAGAGTTACAATAAACCTGCACTTGTGCTTCTGAAACAAGTACTGGACACCCAGGAAGATTCCAGGTTCAGACCGTTCGAGTCGTTACTCCCGTGGACAGACATCGGCATGGTGCATGTTGTATTAATTCCCGATATAATTTCTGCGTTTCGTGGTAAATGTGATGGTCCAAGGATTACAGTAAACCTGCCGTGGTCCATCGGAAACAACTATTGGACTCCCGGAAAAGGTACTAAGCACAGAACCTTTGAAGCGTTACTCGCCTGGACTTTAGGCGAAATGGTGTCCGTTGTATTTAATCCCGATGCAATTTATGTGTTTCGTCGTCGACTAGAAGGCCCAAGGTTTACAGTAACCCAGCTGATTTGCGTCGGAAACAGCTGCTGGATATCCAGGATTCCAAGCACAGACCGTTAGAATCGTTACTCCCGTGGACAGACGTCTCAATGGTACATGTAGTATTCAATCCCCATATAACTTCTGTATCGTGGTCAATATGAGGGGCCAAGGGTTATGGGAAACCTGCTGTTGTGCATCAGATACAACTACTGGTCTCCCAGGACGTTTCCAAGCACAGGACGTTTAAAGCGTTACTAGTTTAGCTTGTAGTCGACATGAGGCCTGTTGTATTCAATCCCGATGCAATTTCTGTGTTTCATTGTCGATGTATGTCCAAGGCTTACAGTAAACATGCAGTGGTGCATGGGAAACATCTACTGGGCTGCCAGAAAAGTTCCAAGCATGGAACGTTGACGCGTTATTTGCTTGAACCATAGTAAACATGGTACCTGTTGTATACAATGACGATGAATTTCTTTTTTTCGCAGTCAATGTGATCGCCTAAGGGTTACTGTAAACCTGCTGTTTTTCGTCGGAAAAAGCTACTGGACACCAACAAAGATTCAAGCACAGACCGTTTCAATCGTAACTCCCGTGGACAGACGTCGGCATGCTGCTGGTTGTATTCAATCCCGATATAATTGCTGTGCTGTGTTTCGTCATCAATGTGGTGGTCCACGGGTTGCAGTAAACCTGCAGTTTTGCATCGGAAACAACACCTGGCCTCGCAGAAAAAGTTCAAAACAGATTCAGTTTGAAGTGTTACTCACCTGGACAGAAATTGGCATGCTGACTGTTGTATTTAATCCCCATAGAATTTCCTTGTTTCGGCGTCTATGTGAATGTCCAAGGGTTACAGTAAACCTGCGGTGGTGCATCGGAAACGACTACTATACTCTGAGAAAAAGTTCCAAGCAGATACCGTTTGAACCGTTACTCCCCTTGTCAGAAGTCGGCATGGTGCCTGTTGTATTCAGTCCAGATGCAATTTCTTTGTTTCATCGTCAATGTGAAGGGCCAAGGGTTACAGTATATCTGCAGTTGTGCGTTGGAAACAATTACTTGACTCCCATGAAAGGATCCAAGCACAGAACGTATGAAGTATTACTTCCATGGATAGAAGTCGGCAGCATACCTGTCGTATTAAATGCCGATGCAATTTCTGTGTTTCGTCGTCAATGTGCATCGGTAAGCCTCCGCGTGGGTTGGATTCTTTCTAATTTTTGCCTTCGCAGCCTTTTCTCGACATGTATGCATGACGGGGCTATGTATTGGGTGACTGGTTGACTCAAGTGTGAAGAAATTAATATCGACATGAAATTCGTACTGCATGTCTCTATTGCAATCTCATCAGAATGTTTGAAGTCGATTGAAGAACTTCGCACACACAAGGTCAAAAAGCAGAAAATACTTACTAAAGAAATGAACTTCTTAATTAAACATGTGTTTAAAAGCGTACTAAAAATTATATAAAATAATTTCTCCTATTCATATTGTGATTCGCAAGGTGATCCTGAAAAGTTTTACTTGTACGTGTTTAATAGCTATGACAATACTTCTAAAAATTTAAAACGAAAAATGTGAGCTGCATGCTACCGACAACTGATGCATGACTACTTCACCTAGACACTAACAGTTTTATAGCACAGCACATGATATAAACTGTATCTGATTTTTCCCAACGACAAATGCTCTCTACAGAACATACTTTCATCTATTCCATATGCCGCACAACTTTCGTTTTAAAATTTAGAAGGATTGTCATAGCTATGAGAAATTCAAAAGCTCAGATTTTCAAGACTGTGTGTACGGTGGATAGGAATCTAGTAGAAATTATTTTACATTTTATAGTTCGGTTTAAAGAGGTGTTATATTAAGAAGTTTTTGATTATATAAATAATTACTTATTCCAATCTGGGACACCCACTACCATTTCAGGTTCGCGCAGAATACGAGCTTAGTGAAGAGCGATATGCAGGACAGCCAGCATCAGAGTGCCAAACGCGTTTGGAAAGTCACGAAGCTTAATGAACATTCGTACTATTATTGATTAACAGCAACGTTATTCACAGAGAAAATCTGCGATTGTTTCCGCTGATGAAAGCGATTGTAGGGTGAGGGGGTTCATAACACATGTAATTTACAATTAACATACACAAATTCGCAAACTGAGGAAGTAATCATTTCTCGACGAGGCTGGTCTAAGACAGTAGTTTAAATTTCACCATTTGATGCAGGTGATGATTTGAACACTCTCTATATCACGTGTCTGAGAATTTAGTTCACACATCTCTATAAATAACGAGAAAGAGATTAGAATTTGTATTGTAAACACGAACTCATACTGGAAACGACATTATAAATATTGTTTTCACAGAAGGTCCACTACAAGCAAATGTAAAGCCAAAGTAAGAACAGATTTAAATCATACAATGGAGTGTTTTCTCGCTGTACGTCGTACTTGCCTACTTCTTACCTAACTGTTTGTCAACTGGGAAAGAGCAAGCTGAGCTTAGTTCCTGACCATTAATTGCCTTTACAGGCAGGAAGACACCACTTCCGTTGCATTACATCGAAAGAACCAGCGCATGAAATGAGCTTCATACTCTGTAATGCAAGAGTGGCCGCATAGTGTTACGTCATAGTAGCTTCAGACGTTCAGTATTCTATCCTTATTTCCAAATGGAATTGACTAGGACGCAGCTCTAACTGCAAATTTTTAATCTTTGAGTTCTGATGGGAGACTCATGATTCATCTGCAGTCACATATCGACTTCGGAAATCCATCGTATTACGCTTCGTCATTTCCAAGTACGATTTTATTACATCCTTTCACTGGAATCAACAAAAATGGAGTCCATTAGCTCTATTTGAAAAACTTCATCCAGGATAACTATTGGAGATTGGTACAACACCACACAAATCACGACACCACGAATTTTAACAAACATATCTTCATAAGGAACCCAAACGCAGTTGGCAAAGATAGAATGCTGGGAACATGTTGATACCAGGGTATAAAGTCTTCACGAATTCCATTCTGTGTACTCAGCTGGACAGTGGCCATGCCTCGCAGAGAGACGCGTGAATGATATCAGATGATGTCAGAATTTGAGAGAGGACGTGTAGTTGGGCTCAATGAAGTACTCGGCGAATCGCTCAACATTTAAATAGGAGCGATGTCCCTATTCGATAATGTTGGCAGGAATGGGTGAACCGTGGCGGAACACAGAGTCGAGCTAGAAAGACAGCGGAAGGTGAGGACCGAACAGTTGTCAGAGAGGCGCTCAGAACTCCGGGTTCATCATTGTCATCGATCCGACGTGCAACTGATGCTTCAGTGACCACCAGGACCATTAACACGTGGATCACAGAAAGGGGGCCGATTTGATGGCGCCTGTCGCCATGACTACCATTGAGTTCTGTACACCAACGAGCCCATTGGCAGTGGTGTCAGGCCCATTTGGCGTATAATCTCATTGACTCGTGTAGAATTGTCATCAGTGATGAATCACCCTCCGAAAAGAGCCCCGATGACTGGCAAAAACGCGTTTGGAGATTCCCCAGACAACTTTGAGATACCAACGCGATTTTCGGCCGCCATACGGCCCGAGAACCAGAAGTGATTGGCTGGGGTGTCATTTCATTTCATTGCAGGACACCTCTGGTTGTCTTCCGCAGCACCCTCACAGCACAGAGCTACGTCGACGATATTCCACGCCCTGTGTTTGCTCTTCATGGAAAGCCAACATGGGTTTACGTTTGTGAATGGTGCGGTCCTCCTGCACACTGCGAGAGTTTCTACCGCTTGTCTTCGCGCCTGGCAAACATTACATTGGTCAGCAAAGTCGACAGGTCTCTCCTCAACTGAGAATGTTTGGAGTACCAAGGGTAGGGCCTTCCAAACAGTTTGGAATTTTGATGATCTAACTCGCCAACTGGACATAGTCTGGCACAATATCCCTGAAGAAGACACCCAATTACATCAATCAAAGCCATGACAAATAACTGCTTGCATAAGGGCCAGAGGTGGACCAACGCGTTATTGACTTTCTCAATTTGTGAAACTCTTTTCTTTGAATACATCGTCCAGTTATTCTGAAACTGTAACCGTTTGTTTGTCTGTGCATGTGCATAACATCTATTGATTTCCATACTTTTCGAATTATTCTTTCCTGATGCATCATTGTTTTTTTTGTTTTTTTTGTCTTATAGCGTATTTCGTTGCACAAGAATCATTAAATAATAATTACGACGAATAATAGCCTTCGTTAATCGTGTTGCTATATAACATATCGATTGTCTACAAGCCCCTATCGCATGAAGCTCCTCTCTCATACGGAGGAAGTTGGCGCAAAGATATAGCGTAGGAGTCGGACTTGGCAGGACTGCGGTTCCGATCTTCGTCGCACCGTCCAACCGTGATATGATTTCCCTACATCGCTTGAGCCAAATTCCGGAATGCTTACGTTGAAAAGCGTGCGACTTATTTCCTACATTATCCTACACCAACCAACACTGGGCTCCATCTGTGACGATCTTCTCTTCAACGAAACGTTATACACTAGTGAACATTCCTTTTATATTTTTCTGTATGGTTCTCCCCCATCACATGTATTCTAATATCCCTACATTAAGTTTTTATCTACGCAGTTAAATTTTAGCTTCAGTTTCTTGCACACTTCTGATGTATTTAGTCACCTGTTACGGAATTACCCACTGTCTTCTTCGCTCCCGGAGTCCAGTTTCGGAAATGTGTCTATCTCTTTTCGTCATACTTGAAAAACCTAAGTTCACCTGTGGTAATCGTCTACTCACTACTTCTCAGTGAGTGACACGTGACACAAGCTTCCTTTCTACACAGCTGAATTCTTTCACTTACATTTTCTAGTGCTGATACGATAAATACTGTTTTAGAGTGCTACGCTTCTATGTTTTAATTGATTTTAGCTATAAATGACAAGTTCGTCATTTTAATAGTTCTCATGATACAGTTGTCTTTCAGCAGTAAATTCATTTGAAAACATTATAATTGCTATACGTTTCTCTTCCGTTTAAACTGACGTGAGGTAAGTCATTGGATAGCGATATGCTTGCATACAGAAGGTAGTAGTATGGTGTACACAAGATATAAAAGGGCAGTGCATTGGCGGCGCTGTCATTTGTACTCAGGGGATACATATGAAAACGTTTCCTCAGTGGATGTGGCTGCACCACAGGAATTAAGAGACTTTGAACGCGAAATGGTGGTCTAAACTAAACAGATGCGACTTTCAACTTATAAATAGAGAATTCAGTATTCCGAGATACACAGTGTCAAGAGTGTGCCGAGAATACCACATTTCAGGCATTACCTCTCACCACGGTCAACGCAGTGGCCGATGGCCTTCACTTAACCACCGAGAGCAGCGACGTTTGTGTAAAGTGGTCAGTGCTAACAGATAAGCAACACTGCGTGAAATAACCGCTGAAACCAATGTGGGGCGTGGGCCACACGTCTGTGTTAGTACAGTGCGGCGAAATTTGGCGTTAATAGGTTACGGCAGGAGACAAGCGACGCGAGTGCCTTTGCTAACAGCACGTCATCACCTGCTGCGCACCTCCGAGGCACACCATCAAGTCGGATGGACCCTAGACGACTGGCGAACACAGACGAGTCCCGATTTCAGTTGGTGAGAGTGCAGAGTTCGCGTGTGGCGCAGACCTCACGGCGCCATGGATCCAGGTTGACAACAAAGCAGTGCGCAAGCTGGTGGTGGCTCCATAACGGTGTGGGCAGTGTTTACATGGAATGGACTGGACCCTCTGGTCCAAGTGAAATAATCATTGATTGGAAATGTTTATGTTCTGGTACTTAGAAATCATTTGTAGGCATTCTTGGACTTCATGTATCCAAACAACGACGGAATTTTTACGGATGACAATGCGCCATTTCACTGGGCCACTACTGTTTGTGCTTGGTTTGAAGAACATTATGGATCATTCGAGCGAATGATTCGGCCACCCAGGTCGCCCGACATAAATGCCTTCGAACATTTATGTGCACAAAATCCTGCACTGACAACAGTTTCGCTGTTATGGACGGCCACAGAGGCTGCATGGCTCAGTATTTCTGCAGGGGACCTCCAACGACATGATGAGTCCTTGCCACACTGTGTCACTGCACTTCGCCGGACAGAAGGAGTCCGACACTATGTTAAGGGGTATCCCATGACTTTTTTCACTTCAACGTACTTCTCAGTCCGTTACAGATTTCTTCCATAATGTTTTCACGCCAAGGTTAAGTTTAAACGGAGTGGATAATAAGAATTCGAAAACGCCTTAAGTAGAAAGTACACGAAACCAGCAGCAAAAAAGTTTCATTAAAGTTTGAATCTAAAACGTATACTTTAAAAGCTATTAGCACTTGTTCAGCTCTTCTACTGTAAAAACTTTCTCGTTCACTGTAAAATCTTTGCTACTCATATGTAGGAAGGAGGTAATGTGGATCAAAACAAGGAAAAATGTCCAATGAACATGAGCTCTAGTGTGCACAACTTAAGAGCTGTGAGCACTAGTATGGTAGAAGAGATGTGGGCCAAGGAGCAAATATGAAGTGCTCATCACCGTTAAGGTATACACTTTAGAGTCCATGTTTACTGGACAGAAGTAGACATCTTATACGTTGTGATCAAACCCGACGCAATTACTGTGTTTAATGGTCAATGTGAAGCTCTAGGCGTTACAGTAAATCTGCATTGGTGCATCGGAAAAAACTACAGGACTCCCATAAAATGTTCCAAGCAGATACCGTTTGAAGCGTTTCTCCCCTGGACAGAAGTAGGCATGGTATACTTTGTTTTCAATCATGTTTCTGTGTTTGATGGTCAATGGGACGGAAAAGAGTTACAGTAAACCTGGAGTGTTGCATAGGAAACTAGTACAGTACTCCCAGAAAATGTTCCAAGCAGATAGGTTTTGAAGCGTTACTCCCCTGGACAGAAGGAGACATGGAACATGTTTTATTCAATCCCGATGCAATCTCTGTGTTTGATGGTCAATGCGAGGGTCCAAGGGTCACAGTAAACCTGCAGTGGTGCATCAGAAACAGCTACACGACTCGCAGAGTATGTTCTAAGCAGATATTGATTGAAGCATTACTCCCCTGCACAGAAGTAGACAATTTATACATTGTTATCAATCCCGATGATATTTCTGTGTTTAATGGTCAATGTGAAGCTCCAAGCGTTACAGTAAACCTGCATTGTGCATCGGAAACAACTACAGGAATCCCAGAAAATGTTCCAAGCAAATACCGTTTGAAGCGTTACTCCCCGACATGTAATTCGTTGTAATCAGTCCCGATGCAATATCTGTGTTTCATGGTCAATGTGAAGCTCCTAGCGTTCCAGTAAACCTGCATTGGTGCATCAGAAACAACTACAGGACTCCCAGAAAATTTTACAAGCAGATACCGTTTGAAGCGTTACTCCCCTGGACAGAAGTAGGCATGGTATATTTTGTATTCAATCATGACGCAATTTCTGTGTTTGATGGTCAATGGGAAGGAAAAGGGTTACAGTAAACCTGGAGTGTTGCATTGGAAACTAGTACAGTACTCCCAGAAAATGTTCCAAGCAGATACCGTGTGAAGCATTACTCGCCTGGACGGAAGTAGACAATTTATACGTTGTAATCAATCCGATGCAATATCTGTGTTTGATGGTCAATGCGGAGGTGCAAGGGTTACAGTAAACTTGCTGTGGTGCATCGGAGACAACTGCAGGACATATAATGGTCCAGGCAGATACCGTCTGAAGCGATCGTCGGCAGGACAGATGTCGTAATTGTGCTTGTTGTATTCAATACCGCTGCAATCTCTGTGTTTGATGGTGAACGCGACAGTCCAAGGGTTACAGTAAAGCTGCAGTGGCGCATCGGAAACAACTACCAGACCCTGAGAAAATTTTCCAAGCAAATACCGTTTGGAGCGTTACTTACCTGGATAGAAGTGGGCAAGTTACATCTCGCATTTAATCCCGATGCAATTTCTGAGTTAGATGGTCAATGTAAAGGTCCAAGCGTTACAGTAAACCTGCATTGGTTCATCGGAAACAACAACAGGACTCCCAGAAAATGTTCCAAGCAGATACCGTTTGAAGCGTTACTCCCCTGGACAGAAGTAGGCGTGGTATATTTGATATTCAATCATTACGCAATATCTGTGTTTGATGGTCATTGGGAAGGACAAGGGTTCCAGTAAACCTGGAGTGTTGCATTGGAAACTAGTACAGTACTCCCAGAAAATGTTCCAAGCAGATACCGTGTGAAGCATTACTCGCCTGAACGGAAGTAGACAATTTATACGTTGTAATCAATCCCGATGCAATATCTGTGTTTGATGGTCAATTCGGAGGTGCAAGGGTTACAGTAAACTTGCTGTGGTGCATCGGAGACAACTGCAGGACATATAATGGTCGAGGCAGATACCGTCTGAAGCGATCGTCGGCAGGACAGATGTCGTAATTGTGCTTGTTGTATTCAATACCGCTGCAATCTCTGTGTTTGATGGTGAACGCGACAGTCCAAGGGTTACAGTAAAGCTGCAGTGGCGCATCGGAAACAACTACCAGACCCTGAGAAAATTTTCCAAGCAAATACCGTTTGGAGCGTTACTTACCTGGATAGAAGTGGGCAAGTTACATCTCGCATTTAATCCCGATGCAATTTCTGAGTTAGATGGTCAATGTAAAGGTCCAAGCGTTACAGTAAACCTGCATTGGTTCATCGGAAACAACAACAGGACTCCCAGAAAATGTTCCAAGCAGATACCGTTTGAAGCGTTACTCCCCTGGACAGAAGTAGGCGTGGTATATTTGATATTCAATCATTACGCAATATCTGTGTTTGATGGTCATTGGGAAGGACAAGGGTTCCAGTAAACCTGGAGTGTTGCATTGGAAACTAGTACAGTACTCCCAGAAAATGTTCCAAGCAGATACCGTGTGAAGCATTACTCGCCTGAACGGAAGTAGACAATTTATACGTTGTAATCAATCCCGATGCAATATCTGTGTTTGATGGTCAATGCGGAGGTGCAAGGGTTACAGTAAACTTGCTGTGGTGCATCGGAGACAACTGCAGGACATATAATGGTCCAGGCAGATACCGTCTGAAGCGATCGTCGGCAGGACAGATGTCGTAATTGTGCTTGTTGTATTCAATACCGCTGCAATCTCTGTGTTTGATGGTGAACGCGACAGTCCAAGGGTTACAGTAAAGCTGCAGTGGCGCATCGGAAACAACTACCAGACCCTGAGAAAATTTTCCAAGCAAATAGCGTTTGGAGCGTTACTTACCTGGATAGAAGTGGGCAAGTTACATCTCGCATTTAATCCCGATGCAATTTCTGAGTTAGATGGTCAATGTAAAGGTCCAAGCGTTACAGTAAACCTGCATTGAATCATCGGAAACAACAACAGGACTCCCAGAAAATGTTCCAAGCAGATACCGTTTGAAGCGTTACTCCCCTGGACAGAAGTAGGCGTGGTATATTTGATATTCAATCATTACGCAATATCTGTGATTGATGGTCATTGGGAAGGACAAGGGTTCCAGTAAACCTGGAGTGTTGCATTGGAAACTAGTACAGTACTCCCAGAAAATGTTCCAAGCAGATACCGTGTGAAGCATTACTCGCCTGAACGGAAGTAGACAATTTATACGTTGTAATCAATCCCGATGCAATATCTGTGTTTGATGGTCAATGCGGAGGTGCAAGGGTTACAGTAAACTTGCTGTGGTGCATCGGAGACAACTGCAGGACATATAATGGTCCAGGCAGATACCGTCTGAAGCGATCGTCGGCAGGACAGATGTCGTAATTGTGCTTGTTGTATTCAATACCGCTGCAATCTCTGTGTTTGATGGTGAACGCGACAGTCCAAGGGTTACAGTAAAGCTGCAGTGGCGCATCGGAAACAACTACCAGACCCTGAGAAAATTTTCCAAGCAAATACCGTTTGGAGCGTTACTTACCTGGATAGAAGTGGGCAAGTTACATCTCGCATTTAATCCCGATGCAATTTCTGAGTTAGATGGTCAATGTAAAGGTCCAAGCGTTACAGTAAACCTGCATTGGTTCATCGGAAACAACAACAGGACTCCCAGAAAATGTTCCAAGCAGATACCGTTTGAAGCGTTACTCCCCTGGACAGAAGTAGGCGTGGTATATTTGATATTCAATCATTACGCAATATCTGTGTTTGATGGTCATTGGGAAGGACAAGGGTTCCAGTAAACCTGGAGTGTTGCATTGGAAACTAGTACAGTACTCCCAGAAAATGTTCCAAGCAGATACCGTGTGAAGCATTACTCGCCTGAACGGAAGTAGACAATTTATACGTTGTAATCAATCCCGATGCAATATCTGTGTTTGATGGTCAATGCGGAGGTGCAAGGGTTACAGTAACCTTGCTGTGGTGCATCGGAGACAACTGCAGGACATATAATGGTCCAGGCAGATACCGTCTGAAGCGATCGTCGGCAGGACAGATGTCGTAATTGTGCTTGTTGTATTCAATACCGCTGCAATCTCTGTGTTTGATGGTGAACGCGACAGTCCAAGGGTTACAGTAAAGCTGCAGTGGCGCATCGGAAACAACTACCAGACCCTGAGAAAATTTTCCAAGCAAATACCGTTTGGAGCGTTACTTACCTGGATAGAAGTGGGCAAGTTACATCTCGCATTTAATCCCGATGCAATTTCTGAGTTAGATGGTCAATGTAAAGGTCCAAGCGTTACAGTAAACCTGCATTGGTTCATCGGAAACAACAACAGGACTCCCAGAAAATGTTCCAAGCAGATACCGTTTGAAGCGTTACTCCCCTGGACAGAAGTAGGCGTGGTATATTTGATATTCAATCATTACGCAATATCTGTGTTTGATGGTCATTGGGAAGGACAAGGGTTCCAGTAAACCTGGAGTGTTGCATTGGAAACTAGTACAGTACTCCCAGAAAATGTTCCAAGCAGATACCGTGTGAAGCATTACTCGCCTGAACGGAAGTAGACAATTTATACGTTGTAATCAATCCCGATGCAATATCTGTGTTTGATGGTCAATGCGGAGGTGCAAGGGTTACAGTAAACTTGCTGTGGTGCATCGGAGACAACTGCAGGACATATAATGGTCCAGGCAGATACCGTCTGAAGCGATCGTCGGCAGGACAGATGTCGTAATTGTGCTTGTTGTATTCAATACCGCTGCAATCTCTGTGTTTGATGGTGAACGCGACAGTCCAAGGGTTACAGTAAAGCTGCAGTGGCGCATCGGAAACAACTACCAGACCCTGAGAAAATTTTCCAAGCAAATACCGTTTGGAGCGTTACTTACCTGGATAGAAGTGGGCAAGTTACATCTCGCATTTAATCCCGATGCAATTTCTGAGTTAGATGGTCAATGTAAAGGTCCAAGCGTTACAGTAAACCTGCATTGGTTCATCGGAAACAACAACAGGACTCCCAGAAAATGTTCCAAGCAGATACCGTTTGAAGCGTTACTCCCCTGGACAGAAGTAGGCGTGGTATATTTGATATTCAATCATTACGCAATATCTGTGTTTGATGGTCATTGGGAAGGACAAGGGTTCCAGTAAACCTGGAGTGTTGCATTGGAAACTAGTACAGTACTCCCAGAAAATGTTCCAAGCAGATACCGTGTGAAGCATTACTCGCCTGAACGGAAGTAGACAATTTATACGTTGTAATCAATCCCGATGCAATATCTGTGTTTGATGGTCAATGCGGAGGTGCAAGGGTTACAGTAACCTTGCTGTGGTGCATCGGAGACAACTGCAGGACATATAATGGTCCAGGCAGATACCGTCTGAAGCGATCGTCGGCAGGACAGATGTCGTAATTGTGCTTGTTGTATTCAATACCGCTGCAATCTCTGTGTTTGATGGTGAACGCGACAGTCCAAGGGTTACAGTAAAGCTGCAGTGGCGCATCGGAAACAACTACCAGACCCTGAGAAAATTTTCCAAGCAAATACCGTTTGGAGCGTTACTTACCTGGATAGAAGTGGGCAAGTTACATCTCGCATTTAATCCCGATGCAATTTCTGAGTTAGATGGTCAATGTAAAGGTCCAAGCGTTACAGTAAACCTGCATTGGTTCATCGGAAACAACAACAGGACTCCCAGAAAATGTTCCAAGCAGATACCGTTTGAAGCGTTACTCCCCTGGACAGAAGTAGGCGTGGTATATTTGATATTCAATCATTACGCAATATCTGTGTTTGATGGTCATTGGGAAGGACAAGGGTTCCAGTAAACCTGGAGTGTTGCATTGGAAACTAGTACAGTACTCCCAGAAAATGTTCCAAGCAGATACCGTGTGAAGCATTACTCGCCTGAACGGAAGTAGACAATTTATACGTTGTAATCAATCCCGATGCAATATCTGTGTTTGATGGTCAATGCGGAGGTGCAAGGGTTACAGTAACCTTGCTGTGGTGCATCGGAGACAACTGCAGGACATATAATGGTCCAGGCAGATACCGTCTGAAGCGATCGTCGGCAGGACAGATGTCGTAATTGTGCTTGTTGTATTCAATACCGCTGCAATCTCTGTGTTTGATGGTCAATGGGGATGACAACGGTTACAGTAAACCTGTACTGCCAGTAAATGTTCCAAGCAGATAGCGTTTGAAGCGTTACTCTCCTGAACTGATGTCGTAATGGTGCATGTTGTATTCAATACCGCTGCAATCTCTGTGTTTGATGGTGAACGCGACAGTCCAAGGGTTACAGTAAAGCTGCAGTGGCGCATCGGAAACAACTACCAGACCCTGAGAAAATTTTCCAAGCAAATACCGTTTGGAGCGTTACTTACCTGGATAGAAGTGGGCAAGTTACATCTCGCATTTAATCCCGATGCAATTTCTGAGTTAGATGGTCAATGTAAAGGTCCAAGCGTTACAGTAAACCTGCATTGGTTCATCGGAAACAACAACAGGACTCCCAGAAAATGTTCCAAGCAGATACCGTTTGAAGCGTTACTCCCCTGGACAGAAGTAGGCGTGGTATATTTGATATTCAATCATTACGCAATATCTGTGTTTGATGGTCATTGGGAAGGACAAGGGTTCCAGTAAACCTGGAGTGTTGCATTGGAAACTAGTACAGTACTCCCAGAAAATGTTCCAAGCAGATACCGTGTGAAGCATTACTCGCCTGAACGGAAGTAGACAATTTATACGTTGTAATCAATCCCGATGCAATATCTGTGTTTGATGGTCAATGCGGAGGTGCAAGGGTTACAGTAACCTTGCTGTGGTGCATCGGAGACAACTGCAGGACATATAATGGTCCAGGCAGATACCGTCTGAAGCGATCGTCGGCAGGACAGATGTCGTAATTGTGCTTGTTGTATTCAATACCGCTGCAATCTCTGTGTTTGATGGTCAATGGGGATGACAACGGTTACAGTAAACCTGTACTGCCAGTAAATGTTCCAAGCAGATAGCGTTTGAAGCGTTACTCTCCTGAACTGATGTCGTAATGGTGCATGTTGTATTCAATACCGCTGCAATCTCTGTGTTTGATGGTGAACGCGACAGTCCAAGGGTTACAGTAAAGCTGCAGTGGCGCATCGGAAACAACTACCAGACCCTGAGAAAATTTTCCAAGCAAATACCGTTTGGAGCGTTACTTACCTGGATAGAAGTGGGCAAGTTACATCTCGCATTTAATCCCGATGCAATTTCTGAGTTAGATGGTCAATGTAAAGGTCCAAGCGTTACAGTAAACCTGCATTGGTTCATCGGAAACAACAACAGGACTCCCAGAAAATGTTCCAAGCAGATACCGTTTGAAGCGTTACTCCCCTGGACAGAAGTAGGCGTGGTATATTTGATATTCAATCATTACGCAATATCTGTGTTTGATGGTCATTGGGAAGGACAAGGGTTCCAGTAAACCTGGAGTGTTGCATTGGAAACTAGTACAGTACTCCCAGAAAATGTTCCAAGCAGATACCGTGTGAAGCATTACTCGCCTGAACGGAAGTAGACAATTTATACGTTGTAATCAATCCCGATGCAATATCTGTGTTTGATGGTCAATGCGGAGGTGCAAGGGTTACAGTAAACTTGCTGTGGTGCATCGGAGACAACTGCAGGACATATAATGGTCCAGGCAGATACCGTCTGAAGCGATCGTCGGCAGGACAGATGTCGTAATTGTGCTTGTTGTATTCAATACCGCTGCAATCTCTGTGTTTGATGGTCAATGGGGATGACAACGGTTACAGTAAACCTGTACTGCCAGTAAATGTTCCAAGCAGATAGCGTTTGAAGCGTTACTCTCCTGAACTGATGTCGTAATGGTGCATGTTGTATTCAATACCGCTGCAATCTCTGTGTTTGATGGTGAACGCGACAGTCCAAGGGTTACAGTAAAGCTGCAGTGGCGCATCGGAAACAACTACCAGACCCTGAGAAAATTTTCCAAGCAAATACCGTTTGGAGCGTTACTTACCTGGATAGAAGTGGGCAAGTTACATCTCGCATTTAATCCCGATGCAATTTCTGAGTTAGATGGTCAATGTAAAGGTCCAAGCGTTACAGTAAACCTGCATTGGTTCATCGGAAACAACAACAGGACTCCCAGAAAATGTTCCAAGCAGATACCGTTTGAAGCGTTACTCCCCTGGACAGAAGTAGGCGTGGTATATTTGATATTCAATCATTACGCAATATCTGTGTTTGATGGTCATTGGGAAGGACAAGGGTTCCAGTAAACCTGGAGTGTTGCATTGGAAACTAGTACAGTACTCCCAGAAAATGTTCCAAGCAGATACCGTGTGAAGCATTACTCGCCTGAACGGAAGTAGACAATTTATACGTTGTAATCAATCCCGATGCAATATCTGTGTTTGATGGTCAATGCGGAGGTGCAAGGGTTACAGTAACCTTGCTGTGGTGCATCGGAGACAACTGCAGGACATATAATGGTCCAGGCAGATACCGTCTGAAGCGATCGTCGGCAGGACAGATGTCGTAATTGTGCTTGTTGTATTCAATACCGCTGCAATCTCTGTGTTTGATGGTGAACGCGACAGTCCAAGGGTTACAGTAAAGCTGCAGTGGCGCATCGGAAACAACTACCAGACCCTGAGAAAATTTTCCAAGCAAATACCGTTTGGAGCGTTACTTACCTGGATAGAAGTGGGCAAGTTACATCTCGCATTTAATCCCGATGCAATTTCTGAGTTAGATGGTCAATGTAAAGGTCCAAGCGTTACAGTAAACCTGCATTGGTTCATCGGAAACAACAACAGGACTCCCAGAAAATGTTCCAAGCAGATACCGTTTGAAGCGTTACTCCCCTGGACAGAAGTAGGCGTGGTATATTTGATATTCAATCATTACGCAATATCTGTGTTTGATGGTCATTGGGAAGGACAAGGGTTCCAGTAAACCTGGAGTGTTGCATTGGAAACTAGTACAGTACTCCCAGAAAATGTTCCAAGCAGATACCGTGTGAAGCATTACTCGCCTGAACGGAAGTAGACAATTTATACGTTGTAATCAATCCCGATGCAATATCTGTGTTTGATGGTCAATGCGGAGGTGCAAGGGTTACAGTAAACTTGCTGTGGTGCATCGGAGACAACTGCAGGACATATAATGGTCCAGGCAGATACCGTCTGAAGCGATCGTCGGCAGGACAGATGTCGTAATTGTGCTTGTTGTATTCAATACCGCTGCAATCTCTGTGTTTGATGGTGAACGCGACAGTCCAAGGGTTACAGTAAAGCTGCAGTGGCGCATCGGAAACAACTACCAGACCCTGAGAAAATTTTCCAAGCAAATACCGTTTGGAGCGTTACTTACCTGGATAGAAGTGGGCAAGTTACATCTCGCATTTAATCCCGATGCAATTTCTGAGTTAGATGGTCAATGTAAAGGTCCAAGCGTTACAGTAAACCTGCATTGGTTCATCGGAAACAACAACAGGACTCCCAGAAAATGTTCCAAGCAGATACCGTTTGAAGCGTTACTCCCCTGGACAGAAGTAGGCGTGGTATATTTGATATTCAATCATTACGCAATATCTGTGTTTGATGGTCATTGGGAAGGACAAGGGTTCCAGTAAACCTGGAGTGTTGCATTGGAAACTAGTACAGTACTCCCAGAAAATGTTCCAAGCAGATACCGTGTGAAGCATTACTCGCCTGAACGGAAGTAGACAATTTATACGTTGTAATCAATCCCGATGCAATATCTGTGTTTGATGGTCAATGCGGAGGTGCAAGGGTTACAGTAACCTTGCTGTGGTGCATCGGAGACAACTGCAGGACATATAATGGTCCAGGCAGATACCGTCTGAAGCGATCGTCGGCAGGACAGATGTCGTAATTGTGCTTGTTGTATTCAATACCGCTGCAATCTCTGTGTTTGATGGTCAATGGGGATGACAACGGTTACAGTAAACCTGTACTGCCAGTAAATGTTCCAAGCAGATAGCGTTTGAAGCGTTACTCTCCTGAACTGATGTCGTAATGGTGCATGTTGTATTCAATACCGCTGCAATCTCTGTGTTTGATGGTGAACGCGACAGTCCAAGGGTTACAGTAAAGCTGCAGTGGCGCATCGGAAACAACTACCAGACCCTGAGAAAATTTTCCAAGCAAATACCGTTTGGAGCGTTACTTACCTGGATAGAAGTGGGCAAGTTACATCTCGCATTTAATCCCGATGCAATTTCTGAGTTAGATGGTCAATGTAAAGGTCCAAGCGTTACAGTAAACCTGCATTGGTTCATCGGAAACAACAACAGGACTCCCAGAAAATGTTCCAAGCAGATACCGTTTGAAGCGTTACTCCCCTGGACAGAAGTAGGCGTGGTATATTTGATATTCAATCATTACGCAATATCTGTGTTTGATGGTCATTGGGAAGGACAAGGGTTCCAGTAAACCTGGAGTGTTGCATTGGAAACTAGTACAGTACTCCCAGAAAATGTTCCAAGCAGATAGGTTTTGAAGCGTTACTCCCCTGGACAGAGGTAGACATGGATCATGTGTTGTTCAATCCCGATGCTATTTCTATGTTTGATGGTTAATGTGAAGGTCCAAGGGCTACAGCAAACCTGCTTTAGCGCATCGGAAATAATTACTGGACTCCAAGAAACGGTTCCATGCACAGACCATTTGAATCGTTACTCGTCTGCACAGTAGACGACATGCTGCCTGTTATATTCAATCCCGATGCAATTTCAATGTTTGATGGGCAATGCGAAGGTCCAAGGGTCACAGTAAACCTGCAGTGGTGCATCTGAAACAACTACAGGACTCCCAGAATATGTTCTAAGCAGATATTGTTTGAAGCATTACTCCCCTGGACAGAAGTAGACAATATATACGTTGTAATCAATCCCGATGCAATTTCTGTGTTTGATGGTCAATGCGAAGCTCCAAGCGTTACAGTGAATATGCAATGGTGCATCGGAAACAAGTACAGGACTCGCAGAAAATGTTCCAAGCAATTACCGTATGAAGTGTTACTACACTGTGCAGAAGTAGACATCTTATACGTTGTAATCAACCCCGATGCAATTACTGTGTTTAATGGTCAATGTGAAGCTCTAAGCATTACAGTAAACCTGCATTGGTGCATCGGAAACAACTAAAGGACTCCTAGATATTGTTCCAAGCAGATACAGTTTGAAGCGTTATTGACCTGGGCAGAAGTCAGCATGGTATATCTTGTTATCAATCATGAAGCAATTTCTGTCTTTGATGGTCAATGGGGAGTACAACGGTTACAAAAAACGTGTACTGCCAGGAAATGTTCCAAGCAGATAGCGTTTGAAGCGTTACTCCCCTCGACAGAAGTAGACATGGAATATGTTTTATTCAGTCACGATGCAATTTCTGCGTTTGATGGTCTATGTGAAACTCCAAGCGTTACGGTAAAACTGCATTGGTCCTTCGGAAACAACTACAGGTTTCCCAGAAAATGTTCAAGCGGATATCGTTTGAATCGTTACTCCCCTGGTCAGAAATAGACATGTGTTACGTTGTAATCAATCCCGATGCAAATTTCTTTCTTTGATGGTCAATGTGAAGCTCCAAGCGTTACAGTAAACCTGCATTGGTGGATCGGAAACAAGTACATACTCCCAGAAAATGTTCCAAGCAGATACCGTTTGATGCGTTACTCCCCTGGACGTAAGTAGGCATGGTATATTTAGTAATCAATCATTACGCAATTTCTGTGTTTGATGGTCATTGGGAAGGACAAAGTTCACAGTAAACCTGGAGTGTTGCATTGGAAACTAGTACAGTACTCCCAGAAAATGTTCAAGCAGATAGGTTTTGAAGCGTTACTCCCCTGGACAGAAGTAGACATGGAACATGTTATATGCAATCCAGATGCTATTTCAATGTTTGATGGTTAATGTGGAGGTCCAAGGGTTACAGTAAACCTGCATTGGAGCATCGAAAACAAATACTGGACTTCTAGAGAAGGTTCCACGCACAGAGCATTTGAATTGTTATCGTCTGGACAGTAGTCGAGAAGCTGAATGTTATATTTAAACCCGATGCAATTTCTGTGTTTGATGGTCAATGCGAAGGTCCAAGGGTCACAGTAAACCAGCAGTGGTGCATCAGAAATAACTATAGGACTCCCAGAATAAGTTCTAACCAGATACCGTGTGAAGCATTACTCCCCTGGACAGAAGTAGACAATTTATACGTTGTTATCAATCCCGATGCAATTTCTGTGTTTGATGGTCAATGCGGAGGTCCAAGGGTTACAGTAAACTTGCTGAGGTGCATCGGAGCCAACTACAGGTCTCCCAGAAAATGTTCAAGCAGATACCGTTTGAATCGTTACTCCCCTGGTCAGAAGTCGGCATAGTGCATGTTGTATTCAATACCGAAGCAATTTCTGCGTTTGATGGACAATGCGAAGGTCCAAGGGTTACAGTAAATCTGCATTGGTGCATCAGAAACAACTACAGGACTCCCAGAAAAGCTTCCAAGCAGATACCGTTTAAAGCGTTACTCCCATGGACTGAAGTAGACATGTTATACGTTGTAATCAATCCCTATCCAATTTCTGTGTTTGATGGTCAATATGAAGCTCCAAGCGTTACAGTAAACCTGCTTGGTGCATTGGAAACAACTACAGGACTCCTAGAAAATGATCTAAGCAGATACCGTTTGAAGCGTTACTCCCCTGGGCAGAAGTAGACATGTCATACGTTGTAATCAATCCCGATGCAATTTCTGTGTTTGATGGTCAATGTGAAGCTCCAAGCGTTACAGTAAACCTCCATTGGTGGATCGGAAACAAGTACAGGACTCCCAGAGAATGTTCCAAGCAGATACCGTTTGAAGCGTAACTCCCCTGGACAGAAGTAGACATGTTATCCGTTGTAATGAATCCTGATGCAATTTCTGTGTTTGTTGGTCAATGTGAAGCTCCAAGCGTTACAGTAAACCTGCGTTGGTGCATCGGAATCAACTCCAGGACTCCCAGAAAATGTTCCAAGCAGATACTGTTTGAAGCGTTAGTCCCCTGGACAGAAGTAGACATGTTAGATGTTGTAATCAATCCCGATGTAATTTTTGTGTTTGATGGTCAATGTGAAACTCCAAGCGTTACTGTAAACCTGCTTTGCTGCATCGGAAACAACTACAGGTCTCCCAGAAAATGTTCAAGCAGATCCCGTTGAATCGATTCTCCTTTGGTCAGAAGTCGGCATAGTGCATGTTGTATTCAATACCGATGCAATTTCTGTGTTCGATGAACAATGCGAAGGTCCAAGGGTTACAGTAAATCTGCAGTGGTGCATCGGAAACAACTACAGGACTTCCAAGCAGATACCGTTTGAAGCGTTACTCCCCTGGACACAAGTAGGCATGGTATATTTTGTATTCAATCATGACGCAATTTCTGTGTTTCATGGTCAATGGGAATGACAAGGGTTACAGTAAACCTGGAGTGTTGCATTGGAAACTAGTTCAGTACTCCCAGAAAATGTTCCAAGCAGGTAGGGTTCGAAGCGTTACTCCCCTGGACAGAAGATGACATGGAACATGGTTTATTCAATCCCGATGCTATTTCTATGTTTGATTGTTAATTTGAAGGTCCAAGGATTACCGTAAACCTGCTTTGGTGCATCGGAAACAACTACTGGGCTTCAAGAAAAGGTTCCACGCACAGACCATGTAAATCGTTACTCGTCTGGACAGTAGTCGACATGCTGCCTGTTATATTCAATCCCGATGTTGTATCTGTGCTTCGTCGTCAATGTAAAGTCCAACGGTAACAGTAACCCTGAAGATGTGCATCGGAAACAACTACTTGACTCCCAGGATAGTTTATAATCACAGACTGTTTCAATAGTTGCACCGCTGGTCAGAAGTCGGCATGGTGAGTGTTGTCTTCAATCGCAGTGGTATATCTGTGTTTCGTCGTAAATGTGGAGGTTCATCTGTTACAGTAAACCTGAAGTGGTGCTTCGCAAGCAACTACTGGACTCCCAGAAAAGTACTAAGCACAGAACGATTAAAGCGTTACTTGCGTGGACAATAGTCGGCATGGTGACTGTTGCATTCAATGCCAATTCACTTCCAGAAAAAGTAACAAGCAGCTAGTGGGAGATGCGTCACTTCCCTGGACAAAAGCCGGAACGATGCCTATTGTATTCAATCCCGATGGAATGTCAGTGTTTCGTCGTCAATGTGAACGACCACGGGTTACAGTAAACCTGCAGTGGTGCATCGGAAACAACTACAGGACGCCCAGAAAATGTTCCAATCAGATTTCGTTTAAAGTGTTACTCCCATGGACAGATGTTTGCTTGGTGCGTGTTGTATTCAATCCCGATGCAATTTCTGTGTTTGATGGTCAATGTGAAGGCCCAAGGGCTACAGTAAACCTGCCGTGGTGAAACATCCTGGTATATTAAAATTGTGTGTCGGACCGCGACTCGAACTCGGGACCTTTGCCTTTCGCGGGCAAGTGCTAGTTCTGCAATGTTCGCAGGAGAGCTTCTGTAAAGTTTGGAAGGTGGGAGACGAATTAGAGGCGGAATTTCAGCTGTGAGAACAGGGCGTGAGTCGTGCTTGGGTAGCTTAGTAGGTAGAGTATTTGCCTGCGAAAGGCAAAGTACCCGAGTTCGAGTCTCGGTCCGGCACACAGTTTTAATCTGCCAGGAAGTTTCATATCAGCTCACACTCCGCTGTAGAGTGAAAATTTCATTCTAGAAACAACCCCCAGGTTGTGGCTAAGCCTTGTCTCCGCAATATCCGTTCTTTCAGGAGTGCTATTTCTGCAAGGTTCGCAGGAGATCTTCTGTAAAGTTTAGAAGGTAGGAGACGAGGTACTGGCGGAATTAAAGGGGTGAGGACGGGGTGTGAGTCGTGCTTTGGTAGCTCATTCGGTAGAGCACTTGCCCGCGAAAGGCAAAGGTCCCGAGTTCAAGGTCTGGGTCCGGCACACAGTTTTAATCTGCCAGGAAGTTTCATATCAGCACACACTCCGCTGTAGAGTGAAAATTTCATTCCGCAGTGGCGCATCGGAAACAACTACAGGACTCCCAGAAAATGTTCCCAACAGACACAGTTTGAAGCATTTTGTATTGTATCCCCATGCAATTCCTGTGTATCGTCTTCAATGTGAAGATCCAAGCGTTACAGGAAAACTGCAGTTGTGCATCGGAAACAGATACTGAACTCCTACAGAAAGTATCAAGCAGATACTGGGTGAAGCGTCACTTCCCTCGCCAAAAGTCGGCAAGGTGCCTATTGTATTCAATGCTGATGCAATTTCTGTGTTTCGGCGTCAATGTAAATGTCCAAGAGCTACAGTAATCCTGCAGTGGTGCATCGGAAACAACAACTACACTACCAGAAAAGGTACCAAGCAGATACCGTGTGAAGCGCTGCTGCCCTGGACAGAAGTCGGCATGATGGCTATTGCATTCAATACCGAGGCTATTTCTGATTTTCGTCGTGAATCTGATGGTCCAAGGGTTACTGTCAACCTGCAGTGGTGCATCGTAAACAACTACTGGACACCCAAGAAAGTTTCCAAGCACAGAGTGTTTCAAGCTTTACTCACCTAGACAGTAGTCGGCATGGTGACTGGTGTATTCAATCCCGATGCAATTCCTATGTTTTATTTTCAAAGTGAAATTACAAGCGTTACAGTGAAACAGTAGTGGTGCACCGGGAACAATTAGTGAACCACCAGAAAAGGAAACAAGCAGATACCGTGTGAAGCGTTATTCCCCTGGACCAAAGTCAGCAAGGTGCATGTTGTATTCAATCCCAATGCAATTCCTGTGTTTCGTCGCCAATGTGAGGGTCCAAGGGTTACAGTAACCGTGGAGTTGTCCATCGGGAACATCTACTGGACCATTAGAAAAGTTCCAACCACACAACGATTGAAGCGTTACTCGCCTGGACTCTAGTCGGCAAGGTGCATTTTGTATTCAATACCGATGCAATTTCTATGTTTAGTCGTCAATCTGAAGGTCCAAGGGTTACAGTCACCTGTAGTGGTGCATCGTAAACAACAACTGAACACCCAGCAAAGGTTCCAAGCACAGACCGTTTGAATCGTTACTAACCTAAACAGTAGTCCAGATGGTGCCTGTTGTATTCAATCCCGATGTAATATCTGAGTATCGTCTCCAATGTGAAGAACCATGCGTGTCAGTAATACTGCAGTGGTGCATGGGAAACAATTACTGGAGTCCCTTAGTATAGATAAAGCAGATTTTTGTGTTTTGTCTTCAATGTGATGATCCAAGCGTTAAAGTAAAATTGTAGTGGTGCATCGGAAACCACTACTGGACTCCCAGGAAAGGTTCCAAGCAGATACCATTTGACGCGTTAATCCCCTGGGTAGAAGTCGGCAGTGTGTCTGTTGTATTCGGTCCTGACGCAATCTCTATGATTCGTCGACAATGTTAAGTTCCAAGGGTTGCAGTAAACCTCTAGTGGTACATTCGAAAGATCTACTCGACTCTCAGAAAAGCTTCCAAATAGTTACCGTTTAAAGCGTTACTCCCCTGCACGAAAGTCGTCATGGTGCCTCTTGTATACAATACATATGCAATTTCTGTGATTCAGCGTCAATGTGAAAATCTAAGGGTTACGGTAAACATGCAGTAGTGCTTGGGAAGCAAATACTGGACTCCCACGATTGGTTCCAAGCACAGACCATTTGAAGCGTTACTCGTCTGGACATTAGTCGACATGGTGCTTGTTGTATTCAATCCCTATGTAATTTTTGTGTTTCCTCGTCCATATAGAGGTCCAACGGTTACAGTAACCATGCAGTTGCTCATCGGAAACAACTGCTTCGCTCCCAGGAAAGTTTCCAATCACAGACCGCTTGAAGCGTTGCTCCCGTCGACAGAAATCGGCATGACGAGTGTTGTATTCAATCCCGTACAATTTTTTGTGTTCAGTAGTCAATGTGAAGATCCAAGGAGTTTCAGTAAATTTGCAGTGGTGCATCGGAAACAAATACAGGACTCCCAGAAAAGCAACCAAGGGGACAACGGGAGAAGCGTTGTTCCCATGGCCAAAAAAGTCATGGAGTCAATCGTTTTCTAACCCGAAGCAATATCTGTGTTTGGTCGTCAATGCAATGGTGCACCGGAAACAACTACTCTGCTGCCAGGAATGGTTCAATGAAGATACGGTGTGAAGAGTTACTGCCGTGGACCAAAGTCGTCATGGTGCCTGTATTCAGTCCCGATGCAATTTCTGTGTTTCGTCGTCAATGTGAAGGTCCAAGGGTTACAGTAAACCTGCTGTGGTGCATCGGAAACAAATAGTGCACTCTAGGAAAAAGTTACAAGCTGATACTCATTGAAGCGTTTCTCCCCTAGACAGAAGTCGGGTTGGTGCCCCTTGTATTCAATCTAGATGCATCTTCTGTATTTCGTCTTCAATGTGAAGGTCCAAAGAATACCGTAATCCTGAAATTGTGCATCGGACACAACAACTGGACTCCCAGAAACGGTTCCAAGAACAGACCGTATGAATTGTTACTCACCTGGACGGCAGTCGGCACTCAGCCTTTTGTAGTCAATCCCGATTACATTTCTGTTTTTCGCCTTCATTGTGAGGCTCCCAACGGTACAATAAAACTGCAGTTCTGCATCGGAAACCACTACTGGACTCCCAGAAATGGTAAAAAGCAGATACCTGGAGAAGCGTTGTTCCCCTGGAAAAAAGAGGGCTTGTTGCCAGTTGTATCCAGTCCCGAAGGAATTTCGGTGTTTCGTCGTCAATGTGAACGTCCAAGGGTTACAGTTAACCTGCAGTGGTGCTTCGGAAAAAACTACTGGATTCCCAGAAATGGTTCCAAGCACAGAAAGTTTGAAGCGTTACTCGCCTGGACTGTAGTCGGCAAGGTGCATGTTGTATTCAATTCCGATGCAAATTCTCTGTTTCGTCGTCAATCGGAAAGGTCCAAGGGTAACAGTCAACATGCAGTGGTGAAACGTAAACAACTACTGGACTCCCAGGAAAGGTTCCAAGCACCGACCATTTGAAGCGTTACTCGTCTGGACAGTTGTCGACATTGTGCCTGTTGTATTCAAACCCGATGTATTTTCTGTGTTTCGTCGTGAATGAGAAGATCCAAGCGTTACAGAAAGACTGCAGTGGTACATCGGAAACTATCAGTGCACTCTCAGAAAATGTGAAAAGCAGATACGGTGTGAAGGGTTACTCCCCTGGACAGTAGTCGGCATGGTGCCTGTTGTTTGAATCCCGATGCAACTTCCGTGTTTCGTTGTCAATGTGAATGTCCAAGGGTTACAGTTAACCTGCAACGGTGCATCGAAAACAACTACTGGACTCCCATAAAATGTCACAAGCACATCGTTTGAAGCGTTATTCGTCGAAGCAGTACTCGGCATGGTGTCTGTTGTATTCAGTCCTGATGCAATTTCTGTGTTTCGTCTTCAATGTGAAGGTCCAAGGGTTGCAGTAAACCTGCAGTGATGAATCGGAAACAACTACTAGTGTCCCAGAAATGGTTCCAAGCAGATACTACTTGAAGCGTTACTCCCCTGGACGGATGTCGGCATGGTGCCTCTTGTATTCATTCCGATGCAAATTCTGTGTTTCAGCGTAAATGTGAAGGCCCAACAGTTAGAGTAACCATGCAGATTTGCATCGGAAACAACTACTAGACTCCCAGGCAAGGTTCCATATCACAGACCGTTTGAAGCATTGCTCCCCTGGATAGAAGTCGACATGGTGAGTGTTGTATTCAATCCCAATGCAACTTCTGTCTTCCGTCGTAAATGTGAACGTCCAAGTATTACAGTAAACATGTGGTGGTGCATCGGAAACAACTACTGGACTCCCAGGAAAGATTGCAGGTACAGACCCTTTTAAGCGTCACTCGAATTGACAGTAGTCAGCATGGTGTCTGTTGTACGCAATGCCGATGCCATTTCTGTGTTTCGTCGACAGTGTGAAGTTCCATGGGTTACAGTAAACCGGCAGTGGTGCATCAGAAACATCTACTGGTCTCCCTGAAAAGGTACCAAGCAGATACCGTTTGAAGCGTTACTTCCGTGGACAGAAGTCGGTATGGTGCCTCTTGTATTCACTGCCGATGTCATTTCTGTGTTTCAGCGTCACTGTGTAGGTCCAAGTGTTACAGTAAACCTGCTGTGGTGCATCGGACACAACTACTGGACTCCCAGGATAGGTTCCAAGCACAGACCGTTTGAAGCGTTACTCGCCCCTGATAGAATTTGGCATGGTGCCTGTTGTATTCAATTCCCATGGAATATCTGTGTTTCAGCGTCAATGTGAATATCCATGGGTTACAGTAAATCTGCAGTTCTGCATCCGAAACGACTACTGGACTCCCAGAAAAAGTTCCAAGCAGATACGGTTTGTAGCTTTATTCCCCTCGACAGAAGTCCGTATGGTGCCTGTTGTTTTCAATCGCTATGCAGTTTCCGTGTATCATTGTCAATGTCTAGGTCCAAGGGTTACAGTAAAAATGCGGTGCCTCATCGGTAACAACTACTGGACTCCCAGAAAAGGTTAGAAGCAGATACCCGTTTGAGCTTTACTCCCTTTGGCAGAAGTCGGCATGGTGCCTGTCGTATTAAATCCTTATGCAATTTCTTTGTTTCATCGTCAATGTGAAGGTCCAAGGGTTATAGTAAACCTGCAGTGGTGCATTGTAAAAAACTATTGGACTCCCAGGAAAGGTTCCAAGCAGAGACCGCTTGAAGCGTTACTCCCAAGGACGGAAAATGCAATGGTGCTTGTTGTATTAAATCCCGTTGCAATATCTGTGTTTCTTCGTCAATGTGCGTCGGTAAGCTTCCGCGTGGGTTCGATTCTCTCTAACGTTTACCAACGCGGTCTTTTCTCGAGACATATGCATGATGGGGCTATGTATTGGTTGACTGGTTGACTCAAGTGAGGTGAAACTCATATAGACATGAAATTCGTATTACATGTCTGTGTTGCAATCTCATCAGTATGTTTGCAGTCGATTGAAGAATTTCACACACACATGGCTAAAAAACAGAAAATACTTATTAAAAAATGAACTTCTTAATAAAGCATGTGTTTAAAACGTACTATAAAGTATAAAATAAATTCTCCTATTCCTATTCTGTTTCCTAATCGCATATGGGTGGTCGTGAAAATTTTTGCTTGTACCTTTTTGATAGCTATGACAATACTTCTAAAAATTTAAAACGAAAAATGTGAGCCTCATGCTACAGAAAACTGAAGCATGTCTACTTCACATAGTCACTAACAGTTTTACAGCACAGCACATGATATAAGCTGTACGTGATTTTTCCCAGCGACAAATACTCTCTACACAACTTAATTTCAACTATTGTATACGCCGCACAATTTTCGTTTTAAATTTTAAAAGTATTGTCATAGCTATGAAAAACTCACAAACTTAGATTTTCAGGACTGTGTGTACGGTGGTAAGGAATCTAGTATAACTTATTTTACATTTTATAGTTCGCTTTAAAGAAATGTTATATTAAGAAGTTTTTGTTTACATAAATAATTACTTATTCCAATCTGGGACTCCAACTACCGTTTCATGATCCCGCAGAATACGAGCTTAGTGAAGAGCGATATGCAGGGCAGCTAGGTACCAGAGTGCCAAAGGCGTTTGGAAAGTCACGAAGCTTAATGAACATTCGTACCAGTGGCGTAGCGTGGTTGTAAAGCTTGGGGAGACTGTGCAGTTATTATAGGGAGACGAAATAGTACAATAAACAATAATTTAAACAATTGAAACAAAATGTATCAAATGATACAACAACAAATACTACTACTACAAATACTACTACTACCATTACCACCGCCACCACTAATAATAATAATAATAATAATAACTAACTTGTTCAAGAAACGATGACAAATTTGTAGAACTCCAGCAGTAAGAGAAGAAGCACTTATATTGTCTTGTACACAAATGTAATGCGCCTGTCTTTTCTTTTCACGAATAAGGCTATAACTCGGTCTACAAAGATCTGATCACTGGATAGCTCTCCAAGTAGTGTCCTTTCTATTGCTAACGTGCTCTAACACGACAGCCGGAAGTTGGACATTGAATTCCTTAAATAATTCTTCACTCGTTTAAGAGCACTCATGCTTCGTTCACTGCTTGCTGTAGTTGAGGGTAGGGTCAAAACAAAACGCAGGAACATCGTTGTTCCCTCATCAACGGAGTCTAAATCATTGTTGACAATGTACTTTAAGAGGATTCTTGCAGATAGTTTTTTCTCATTAGCGCATATGTTACACAGTTCATTTTCAAGTTGTTCTTGTTTGAAAAAGGGTTACTGTTCTAATAATTGAAGCAGTTTCAACTTTCGAAATTCTTTTTGATAGTTCGGGAAACACTTTCCGTTCAAAAGCTCAACAAACTGAATCTGGATTAAGTCTTGAAACCTACTTTCCATGTGAACAATTTGCAAATCAAGTATCTCGTAAGTTAGTGCCCTGAGAGATGACTTGACTGTCACAGAATGATAAGTTTTCATTCAAACACTTGCTGCATTTAATGCATTCATCGACGAAATTTTCCGTTCTTAATTGTCGTAAGTTTCTCAAAACAGTTCTTATTTCGTCGTGGCAAGCAGTTATGCTGACAGATTTTGACTGAAGAACTTTAGAGAGATGATCAACATAAACAAAGCACACTCGGTAGAAGCAAATCAAGTAGACAAACGTAGGATCATCCATCCGTCTATTCATTCCCACAGCACAGCTCAAAGATTCTGGGTCCCAAAGAGTCTGCATCATCAAATATATAATTAAAAACACTATATAGCCCTGAGAAATGATCAGATGTTGTTGAAACTGCCCTCGAACGAAAGTTCCAGGGAGTGTTGCTTACATGTGGCAGTTTAAATCAATTCTCAGTTAGCAGATACAGTTCGTTTCAATGATTTGCTGAAAAACGAATGTTTGGAAGATCACTTACAAACATGCGTACTTGTCGTATGATTTTGGAGACATGTAACAGTACCAAATTCAGTCATGTGCGTAACAATGAATAAACAGCGCATAGGGACAGAAATACTTCACCAATCATTGTAGTCTTCTTTCTCTGCCCGCTATTACTGAAGCGGCGCCATATGTTTGACTAACCACATTTTCTTACACATTCCATTCTTTCAGTACTGCATGAATAATGTTTGACAAATCTTCAGCAGATTTCTCTCCATAAACGTCGTAAAATCCAACGAATCTTTCCTCAATTTTGTCTGCAATTGAGTACCTGAATATTATACTCATTTGACTCTTGCAATACACGTCTAATGTTTCATCAGCCTGAATCGAAATGAAATTGCGGTTCTGAATTTCAGATTTTATTTTCTCATTAACTGCCAGAGTTATCATTTCTATTACATCATTCTGTATATCTGGAGAAGTTCCTTTAAAGGTTGAAGATGATGACAGATGGTCTCGGGTTAACTGCTCTCCTTGAGCTAGTAAATCCAACAATTCCAGATAGTTACCTTTGTTGCTGGAGGATTCGTCTTCTCGATGGCCGCGAAAGGCTAGTTCTTGTTTACAAAGAAATACAATTGCCTGAATAAGACGAGCTAATACTCTCTTGCTGGATGCAACTTGTTTGTTGTATTTTATTGCTGTAAGACGAGCGGCTTCAGAAAGGGCTTGCTCAATTCTACTTTCGCCCAATAACTGAAATGCTTCTTTGTTCTGCAGGTGACGTTTTCATATCTGATGCTTTTGTGCTTTCCTGTCAAAGTTGTTTATTGTACAAATGCCCTCATTGCATCATTCCTTTTCACCACCAAACAGAAGACATATATAACAATATAATATGTTATTAACTGGATTCGCAAAGCATACTTTTCGAACCAGGCTGTCTGAAAAATGCGTTTTTGTTTGGCTTCACTTAAAACTACACTGAGTATAGGAGTAGCTCGTTTGTCCTTCAATTCGCACTTTTTTTCGTACGTTAATGTGGAAAAAGGCGTTTTTTAATAAAATTTCTATAACGTGTTCAGTTGCTGGCTCACTCACAGTAGCGACACAACGAAAATATGCACTAAAATCACACAAGAGTCACTACGAACACAAACCGCGCGACTGTTCACTTCCGTGTTGAAAGCCAGCATAGAAGAGGCAGAGACTAGTCTCGATACACGCTATCAAGTGCAGCGCACCGGCCTTCGTGGAAGGGGAAGAGGAGGGGAGCCGAGAATGCCACCAATGCTCAGACGCACAAAGCCAGGTAAGGGAAGAGAGGCAGAGACTGAGAGCAGTCGAGTCTCAAGCAGGCAGATACACAAAAAAATACTCAGGGTGCGGCGGTGCAGGCTGCAAAACTGACGTCTTCGCACATTTAGTGCTCCCAGTAGAAAGTTGTTTATATTTTTGTTATGAATTGCTATTGTATCTTTTTCAAGCACGAATACAGGCGAGACTAAGTCTCAAAGTCTCCCCTCACGCTACGCCACTGATTCGTACTATTATTGATCAACAGCAACGTTACTCACAGAGAAAAACTGCGATTGTTTCCGCTGATGACAGCGATTGTAGGGAGAGGGGGGCCATAACATATGTAATTTACAATTATCATACACAGAATCGCAAACTGAGGAAGTAATCATTTCTCGACGAGGCTGGTCTAAGACAGTAGTTTAAATTTCACCATTTGATGCAGGTGATGATTTGAACACTCTCTATATCACGTGTCTGAGAATTTAGTTCACACATCTCTATAAATAACGAGAAAGAGATTAGAATTTGTATTGTAAACACGAACTCATACTGGAGATGACATTATAAATATTATTTTCACACAAGGTCCATTACAAGCAAATGTAAAGCCAAAGTAAGAACAGATTTAAATCGTACAATGGAGTGTTTTCTCGCTGTACGTCGTACTTGTCTACTTCTTACCTAACTGTTTGTCAACTGGGAAAGAGCAAGCTGAGCTTAGTTCCTGACCATTGATTGCCTTTACAGGCAGGAAGACACCACTTCCGTTGCATTACATCGAAAGAACCAGCTCATGAAATGAGCTTCATACTCTGTAATGCAAGAATGGCCGCATAGTGTTGCGTCATAGTAGCTTCAGACGTTCAGTATTCTATCCTTATTTCCAAATGGAATTGACTAAGACGCAGATCTAACTGCATATTTTTAATCTTTGAGTTCTGATGGGAGACTCATGATTCATCTGCAGTCACATATCGACTTCGGAAATCCATCGTATTACGCTTCGTCATTTCCAAGTACGATTTTATTACATCCATTCACTGGAATCAACAAAAATGGAGTCCATTGGCTCTATTTGCAAAACTTCATCCAGGATAACTGTTGGAGTTTGGTACAACACCACACAAATCACGACACCACGAATTTTAACAAACATATCTTCATAAGGAACCCTAACGCAGTTGCCAAAGATAGAAAGCAGGGAACATGGTGATACAAGGGTATAAAGTCTTCACGAATTCCATTCTATGTACTCAGCTGGACAGTGGCCATGCCTCGCAGAGAGACGTGTGAATGATATGTGCAGATATCAGAATTTGAGAGAGGACGTGTAGTTGGGCTCAAAGAAGTACTCGGCGAATCGCTCAACATTTAAATAGGAGCGATGTCCCTATTCGATAATGTTGGCAGGAATGGGTGAACCGTGGCGGAACACAGAATTGAGCTAGAAAGACAACGGAAGGTGAGAACCGAGCAGTCGTCAGACAGGGGCTCAGAACCCTGGGTTCATCATTGTCATCGATCTGACGTGCAACTGATGCTTCAGTGACTACCAGTACCATTAACAGGTGGCTCACAGAAAGGGGCTGAGTTGATGGCGCCTGTCGCCCTGACTACCATTGAGTTCTGTATACCAACGAGCCCGTTGGCAGTGGTGTCAGGCACATTTGGCGTGTAATCTCATTGACTCGTGTAGAATTGTCATCAGTGATGAATCATGTAAGGTTGTTGCTCTATTTTGCTATGAAAGCGGTGCTGATAGACAATAAAAGCGGGTTAAAAGCTGTGAGCTGTCTGGGGAAGTTAACCGTGCATTACTGCGTAACAGTTTCACCAGGTATCTAGTCTAAGTTTACCAAATTCCCAACCAGACTAACATTAATTTTAATCTTTTAATAGTCATACAACAACCGGTAATATATATATATATATATATATATATATATATATATATATATATATATATATATAAAGAGAATTTAAATAAAAAGAAAGAAATCAGCTTATATTTGGAAATTTATTTTAAGATTGATCATTGAAATTTCAGCATTTTCATAACTAAGCTGGTGCCTTGTTTAGGATTGTGAAAATGTGAGATTGTAATCTTACGGAACACATCAAATATGGAGCCAATATTGGGAGACTGCATACAACACTGCATTCATAAAATAACACACGAAGAACGTTGAAACATATGTAAGAAGAAATTAACCACAACCAATCGATTCAATTTTCACCCAAAGAAATTACGTTCGTAGCACAATTCTGTCCGTCATGTAATTACCACACACTGGTATACTAAATTCATACTAACTCTCTGTGAAATCTTCCCAAAAAGAATAGCTGAGGGCTACTTTGATGATTACACCACATGCTTCACGTGGTCAACTTGGTTTACACAAAGCGTATAACTCCACAATAATTTTGATAATTAAAATAAATTAGATTGAAAAGCAATTTACAAAATAAAAACCTCGAACTGGTTACTAACGTCTTACTATTAACCTGATGGGTCAAACAGTTATATAAGCACGTGGTACTGGTCTCGAAAAGTACACCCCACGTGGGTTGAACATAAAGAAAAGTTGCTACATTGAGCCATGCGGTTCTAAGCGCGTCAGTTTGGAACCGCGTGACCGCTACGGTCGCAGGTTCGAATCCTGCCTCGGGCATGGATGTGTGTGATGTCCTTAGGTTAGTTAGGTTTAAGTAGTTCTAAGTTCTAGGGGACTGATGACCTCAGCAGTTAAGACCCATAGTGCTCAGAGCCATTTTTTTTGCTACATTGAAAAATATTGTCAAGACGAGACGTTATAATCACACAAGCATTCGCATTTAAGATTGATCTTAGTTAGAGTTACTGATCAACACGTGGTTCCACTTTACTCACAAAGTAGTGACAAAGCTACTACCGGAAAATAATCTGAACTTCACACGAGAATTACACTGCGCTGCAATTTAAGATAACATTAGATATTTTAGAGCTAAACCTGAAATAATGGTGATTAAATTTTCAGTTAGGCTGAACTTAAGAAATCCATTGTCCTACGGACTTAGCAGACACGCGCTTAGCCGGAGATCTTACCACTTCAGAGCTCGCCACGGACAGAGTGACTGGTCGCTTCCTGAGGGGTGGCTCACGAGTACAGACGAAAGTGGCCAGAGGGGCAGCTTCCCATACCAACATGACAACAGACGGACAGGACCATACTAAGGATAGAAACCTCTTTGCTTTTAGAAAGTGTAGCTACCTGTTCCGACATTGGTCCTACTGTTCTCTAGCAGACAGCCTTGTCTGCTACCCTCAAGCATGCAACTAGAAATACATTTGCTCGTTCAACCTCTCACACAGAAGGGAAGGGGGATGACAGTATCTTATCATATACAGTATATAAAAGAAAGCGGATTTAGGTTCCGTATGAGACTGTATGACATGAATTACATATAAACTGTGTTTTAAAGTGTAGTAGTGTGACAGATCGTTCTTGTTTATGTGGAAAAGTAACACGTTCCACTACTCAGTCTCCTCCCAGATAGTCAGAAACGACATAGTAAATTTAGAAGTGGAATTTATGCCGTAAATGACAACAGATTTAAGAAATTAAACATGAAAGGAATCCAACAGAGACCTTTCATAACCCCAACGCTCCGGGAAAAGACTGTGCAGGGAATTTTCTGGCCATGCTAGGACATTCCCCAGCGGGCATCTCACACCCTACTTAAACCAAAAGTGTAAAGAAAAGGCAAAAGGTCACAAGCTACTTGCTAAAACACAATAATTTCAACAAATCTTTAAAATCTACTAATTTCAAACAGAAAAAAAGAACACAATCTGTGACACCTATTTAAAAGATAGTGTACACCTAATTCGGTCAGCAAGTAAAAACAATGGTTCCTGTGTCATTAATGTGAAAACAAATTCTGGTTGTTACCCTTATGGAGTTCACCATTTTTGCTCATTGCAGGAGCCAACTGATCACAGGAAAATTTATGACTGTTTATTAAGAAGCAAAATTTATGAAAATAGCAAAGGTGCCACAGCAATTAAAAAAGAACATGAAATAACATCAGTATTATAAAGCAGAACATTACAATGCACAATACGCAAAAGCAAAAAAAATGATAAGAGAAAAAAAACATGTTTTACAAAGTGGTTATCACAAAAAACTTCTATATCTTATAAAACTAAAAATTTGTAGAATTAAAATAACTTTGTGGCACTAATTTAATTACTCTACTATATTTCAGTTAATTAGCAAACAACGATCACTGTGTCATTATACTGAAACCACAATTAATTATGTGATTGTTACCCTTATGGGGTTCCTCACTATAAATATGCCCCATGCAATGGCTAATCGATCACAGTCCAATGAGAATGAAAATCTATCTGACTGATAAACGAAGCAATGCCACAGCAATGAATTTACGAAACAAAATATCACAAATCTAATACATCACACATAAACAAACATTGATAAATAAAACCGCTCTGAAAGTACAATAGTCAACGTCTAAAAAAACACCAATAAATAAAACACCTGCAAAATACAAGAGTCAAAGTGTAATAAAAAAAACAATAAATAGAACACCTGCAAAATACAAGAGTCAGTCTGATAAACACCAATAAATCGAACCCCTGCAAAACACACGAGTCAAAATTTCTCTGACAGAAACACACGTATATGCATTGAACTAAGAACCGAATAGTCACTGTTCACCGGCACACTCAGTACTTCCACTGTTCCGAGGCACAATATAAGGGGCGGGGGAGGCGGGGGGTTCGTCGCCGCAGCTGTCACTAGGGATTCTTGTCCATCTGTTGCGTGCAATCCCGCCGTCTCTGCCCTCTCATGAAGTTTCTCTTGGTGGCCTGTGTCACGTACATCTCGATTTGGTTCCATGTTTGTGTTGTCAAATTCGTGTAGTATCCTCGTTTGACACGCCAGGTTGATATTCCTGGGCAAGGATGACACTTAATGGTTCTTCTTTGTGCCACTCTTAGCTACCAGAGAACATCGAACTATGATTTACTGTCGCTTTACAGTGGGCATCCGCCAGGAAATGTTGATAGGCGTCGTTGAAGTCAGCCAATTTCTCTGGACAGTATGTGTCAAAAGGCTCCACGCCCTTTGTGTTGTTACATTCTTGAGTTATCCTCAATTGGCTCGCCTGTTTGATATTCCTGGGCAAGGATGACACTTAATGGCTCTTCTTTGTGCCACCCTTAGTGACCAGAGAACATCGAACCATGATTTACTGTCGCTTGACAGTGGGCATCCGTCAGGAAATGTTGATAGGCGTCGTTGAAGTCTGCCAATTTCTCTGGACAGTACGTATCAAAAAGGCTCCACGCCCCTTTCTCCCCTGTCTTCTGTCGTTTCACCGCGGCCATCTCATCACGGTCACGTGCGTGTGGTGCGTTGCCACCAGATGGATTTCCGCGCGGTGGACCGCTCGCCCATCGCAGGTCATCGCCTCCAGGAAGGGTCGCACGGGGCGGCCGCCCATTAGCTCCAAGTGCAAGGGAAAGTGTTTGCCGCATACCCTTCTTTTGTTGTCAGCCGCGCTCCCGAAGTGGCCCAGTTGACAGTGTGTCCTGCTGGGAACCCTGCTACTTTACAACTAGCCCTCCTCCTCGCTGTTCTCGCTGTCTCATAAGAGTTTAGCCGGTTCACTTTCACGTTCTCAACTGCATTCACAGAAATTGTTCATCATACTTGTGTCATTACCAAATGTCATACATAATACCGCTTAGTATTGTCTTTCACAATTTTTTAAGAACAAAATTGAGACTTATTCTTTTTTTTTAAATAAAAAAATTACATGAATCGACAACATAAAAAATAAAAGTTAAATGACTTGACAATATAAAAAATAAAAGTGAAATGACTTGACAGTATAAAAACAAAAATTAAATGAACTGACAATATAATATTTAAATCCACATCACTAATGTGGTTCACTTACGTTTTAATAAATCAAATGCAACTTATTAATTCACTAAAATGAACAGGATTATGCCTTGTGCAAGTATAGGTCAGGAGAGCATAGGGTTCACATGTTATTTACACACACACACATGCACACCTGTTGTATATTCTACAAACTAACTACCCATAAACATGCATTACTCAAAATTCTACTTCTATCCACTACTAGTTAATCCAAGAAGCTACTTCAGTGCTACCCCAACACAGTGTTTATACCACTACAACATTGTTCTAATTCGTCCTCTTCCTGACGCTCACGGCATATGTCTTGCCACATGATAAATATGGAGAAACTTTCCTTAAACACACACAGTAAAAAGAACAATGGTTATTTACACGACAAAAGATTTATACCAGTTGACACACCTGATAAGAGACTCGCAATTATACATTTATCATACTTATATATTCACACATAAAACAGTAAGAAAATTTCATCTAAAATTACGTTATCACAAGAGTTAATCACGCAGATGACTCTGAGAAGGGTAAAATATTTTCCTACTACAGGTTATATTACATTTTCT
This sequence comes from Schistocerca serialis cubense, assembly GCF_023864345.2. NCBI lineage: Eukaryota > Metazoa > Arthropoda > Insecta > Orthoptera > Acrididae > Schistocerca > Schistocerca serialis. The sequence continues at coordinate 114,520,522 of NC_064645.1, read as the reverse complement.
TACCCATTTTGTTCCAATTTTGTTCCTTCTTTAAGTTACCTTTCGCTTCCAAATCAGTTATTTCCCCTGTGGTGGTCATTCTGGGTTCATTTCTCATGAATGACAAAACTGTGGTCTCCTCTATTCTGTAAAACAGTTTCATCTTAACATATTGAACTTACAACAGACACAAAAGATTCGAATCCTCCTGTAGTTTAAATGACAAATGTTTTGCTTCATCCTTATTATATTAAACAAAGCTTTCCATCGGTCGCATAATCAAAATTATTTAATCTTCCTCTACCTTAAAGAGGGAAATTTCCTCAGTACAAATCATATAGGCTGCAGTGCATCCTGCACCAGCAAAAACAGTAAGCTGTAATGCTCACAGCATCAGCAAAACACATAAACGTCTCTTTTCTAGGACAAGTATTAACACAGAATAATTTTTCAGGCTCTGGCTCAACATCAATCAGGACTACAGAAAGGATCCATATTTCTGCTCCATTCTCCATTTGCTGAAAAACTGCTCGTATTTGACTACCACAATAATATTTCAGGGCCACGTAAATTACACAAACCACAATTCTTCTTTCACCTTGAAGGGAAGCAATATACTGACGAAATCCACAGACAGCACTTTACATACTCAGCTATAAAGAACAAAAAAGACATATATCATCAATATTAACATATTAGCGTAGATTGGGAAGCCATTTGTTAAACAATCGTATTATCGCATCTTGTTTTCAAGATTCCAAACTTACTCATTCCTTTCTCAGACTTCTCCTATCTTAAAATATGTATACAACACGCATACTATAGTAAGAGATCCTCATTTATACTGACAGATATAGAATAGTAATAGATAGATAGTAGCACTGAAAACAGAAAATCGGAAACAAGGCTACTAACAGCTGGGGACCTGGGTTTCCCAGACCCATAATACCCACAGATCAGATATTCCCCTGAGTTTTGCATTAATTCGACACAGATCTTGCTTCCCTCAGGAGCGACTCGTTTCAATTTACACAAAAAAAACAACCTAAAAAGCATTTCACTCATTCACAAAGAAAACTTTTATCTTCACGTTTGAACCAAACTAAATCCTAATTGCACAAGAAAAGAAAAAAATTTAAAAACATCACTTAAATCAATCATATAGAAACATCTTTATCATTATTTTTACCAACATATTATTCAAAATGCATACGTCACAAATTTGAACTAATCAATTCATTCTCCTCACCGTCCTCTCTACTTCTCACTGTCCTTTCTACTCATTTGCCATGTCGTTCCTTTGTTCCGATTGGGCGCCTTCTGCGCTGATCATTTGTCATTGCCGGTTTTGTTCATTTCCATTTGCTGGATTATGTTTAGGGTTAGCTGGCCGAATTTGAACATCATGAGGTGCTCCGCGTATAGTCCTATTCCCACCGTGTTCACCGTAGTATCGATTGTGGTTGCCGTAACTGTTCCGTTCACGATTCTGTCCACGTACTCGATCATATCCGTTGTTCCACCTGCGTTCGCGAGTGTTACCCCAGTTTCTATACGGCCGATCCCGATTATTGTTCCGTTCGCGTCGCGACTACCAGTCACGCCGTTGATTAGTACTACGGCCACGACTGCGATCGCGCTGCTGTGCCCCGTAATAACTTTGTGCCTGATTAGGCGGGCATTCTGCTGTATTATATTCCAACTCTTGGAGAAGTGACTTAAACGTTTCCACATCCTCTTTGCATCGTCCCGCAAGAATGACGTGGCGCAAGTGCATCGGCGATTTGGTGATGCATATCCTAATTAGTTCCGCAGGTCCATATGGATAGTATAGAAACTGATTCGCCTGCAGCATGTGGTCGAGTAGGCGTGCTGGGCTGCCGAAACCACACTGGTTCAAATTTGGTAGCATAATTATGCCATGCTTGACCCTATCATGTGCCGCTTCCGACCAATAGGCAGACAGAAAGGCTTGTCGAAACTCCCGAATGGAGTTGCAGTGACGCGCTGCCGACCTCATGCGAATCGCCGGTTCGCCTTCCAAATAGCCAAACATATATTCTATCTTACGTGAACTTGCCCAGTCGGGAGGAAGACAGAACTCAAATTGTCGAGCCATGCTCGTGGATGTATTCCTTTTTGCGAATTTCGAAATATCTCAAACTTTCTCACCGTAAGGAAATGTTTGAAATCAAATCCCCGCATTTCCTTCGGGCGAGGCCCTTGTATGTTTCTATTCGTCTCATGTCTGTCCCTCAAAATACATTCTTCCCTGTCGTCAAAATCTCCCTCGTGGCTGGAGTCCCTCTCTGCACTGTTCGTACAGCTATTTTTAGTGCCATTGGCGAGTTCGGAATCACACGCCATGCGGTTTTCCAGATGCGCCACGCGTTCTTGTAATTCGCCTGTTACAGCTTTGTGCTGCCTGTCCACTACGATCTGTCCCTTCTGAAATCTATGAAGCGAACGCACTTCTTGGGTCTCTGCGGCCGCTAACGGTGTAGTATTGTTATCGCTTTCCGTCACCTTCATCGTGCCTAGAATGTCCGCTAATGCCGCAATCTTATCATGTATTTGTCTCTTGTCCTCCGCCCCAGTCTGCTTCAATTGTTCTACTTGCTGTTCCAGCGCTTGAATCGCTAGACTGTTGTCCGCTATTGTGTTGCTAACGGACGTGGGACAATGCGTGTCCCCCTCTTGGACCCTCGAGAGTACCTGCTGGTGATCTCTTTGGCATTCTTCTCTCAGCACTTGTTAATTCCTAAGTAGCTGTTCTTCGCTCTCTTTCGATTTTGCATCGCGACTCCGCTTGCCCTGTTCTAAGGCTTGCAGACGATCATCGATTTGTTCAAATGTACGGCCTAATTCTTTCTTAATATCACTTTTTATTTCACTTGCCAGATTGTTTATTCTTTGTGAGATATCATCGGACACTCTCTGCATCGACTTGTCAACTTTATTTGTTTGCTGGATTAGTTTTTCGTCTATTTGTTGCCCTAGCTCTCGGATCGATTTTTCTGATTTCTGCATCATTTGTTTGCCTAGCTTGCGGATCGATTTTTTGGATGATTCTTTTTGTTCTTGGAACGATTTTTCTGATTTCTGCGTCATTTGTTCGCCTTGCTCTCGGATCGATTTTTCAGATTTGTCTGCGTTTTCTTTATTTTGTTGCAATAAGGCTTTCATGAGTTCTGCCAAATCAATTTGGTTAATTGGAGGCAAATTAATTTCTGGCTCTGATGTCAGCCCGTTCGTCCTGTTTTGCATTTCCTCTTAAGTATTCCCCAATGCATTTTCGGAACGGTCAGACGCGTTAATATTCGAAATCAAATTACCCCCTTGGTCCATGATGCTTAAGTTGTTGGACCACATACTTTTAGCTTGGTTACATGTCTGCATTAGTTCAATTTATACCCGGTACGCAACACACTATTCAGAACAAACGCATCCCCCAAAAATTACGACAGTCACACGAAAGGTACCCAACCTAGAACGCACTTTTTCACACACAAAACAAATTTATATCTTTGATCGAAGTAAATGCAATTTACAAGCGAGAAAAAAAACACACACACATATAAAACACACAAATATAAAAAACAAAACAAGACAAACAACACAACGCCGATCAACAACACCGTGAATAGTTTGAAAGTCTGCTCGGAAACAACACAGAAGCTGTTTGAGCGCTGCAAGGAAAAAAAATTAAGATTATACAACGCTCGCAATCCAACGTTTCAGAGATTCCAGAGTCTAGCGGAATCACAGAACAGGGTCGCCATGTGTAAGGTTGTTGCTTTATTTTGCTATGAAAGCGGTACTGATAGACAATAAAAGCGGGTTAAAAGCTGTGAGCTGTCTGGGGAAGTTAACCATGCAATACTGCGCAACTGTTTCACCAGGTATCTAGTCTAGGTTTACCAAATTCCCAAACAGACTAACATTAATTATAATCTTTTAATAGTCATACAACAACCGGTAATATATATATATAAAAAAGAGAATTTAAATAAAAAGAAAGAAATCAGTTTATATTTGGAAATTTATTTTAAGATTGATCATTAAAATTTCAGCATATTAAACTCGATTCATAACTAAGCTGGTGCCTTATTTAGGATTGTGAAAATGTGAGATTGTAATCTTACGGAACACATCAAATATGGAGCCAATATTGGGAGACTGCATACAACACTGCATTCATAATATAACACACTAAGAACGTTGAAACATATGTAAGAGGAAATTAACCACAACCAACCGATTCAATTTTCACCCAAAGAAATTACGTTCGTAGCACAATCCTGTCCGTCATGTAATTACCACACACTGGTGTATTAAATTCATACTAACTCTCTGTGAAATCTTCCCAAAAAGAATAGCTGAGGGCTACTTTGATGATTACACCACATGCTTCTCGTGGTCAACTTGGTTTACACAAAGCGTAAAACTCCACAATAATTTTGATAATTAAAATAAATTAGATTGAAAAGCAATTTACAAAAGAAAAACCTCGAACTGGTTACTAACGTCTTACTATTAACCTGATGGGTCAAACAGTTATATAAGCACGTGGTACTTGTCTCGCAAAGTACACCCCACGTGGGTTGAACATAAAGAAAAGTTGCTACATTGAAAAATATTGTCAAGACGAGACGTTATAATGACACAAGCATTCGCATTTAAGATTGATCTTAGTTAGAGTTACTGATCAACACGTGGTTCCACTTTACTCACAAAGTAGTGACAAAGCTACTACCGGAAAATAATCTGAACTTCACACGAGAATTACACTGCGCTGCAATTTAAGATAACATAAGATATTTTAGAGCTAAACCTGAAATAAAGGTGATTAAATTTTCAGTTAGGCTGAACTTAAGAAATCCGTTGTCCTACGGACTTAGCAGACACGCGCTTAGCCGGAGTTCTTACCACTTCAGACGCTCGCCACGGACAGAGTGACTCGTCCCTTCCTGAGGGGTGGCTCACAAATACAAACGGAAGTGGCCAGAGGGGCAGCTTCCTATACCAACATGACAACGGACGGAAAGGACCATACTAAGGATAGAAACCTCTTTGCTTTTAGAAAGCGTAGCTACCTGTTCCGACGTTGGTCCTACTGTTCTCTAGCAGACAGCCTTGTCTGCTACCCTCAAGCATGCAACTAGAAATACATTTGCTCGTTCATCCTCTCACACAGAAGGGAAGGGGGATGACAGTATCTTATCATATACTGTATATAAAAGAAAGCGGATGTAGGTTCCGTATGAGACTGTGTGACATGAATTACATATAAACTGTGTTTTAAAGTGTAGTAGTGTGACAGATCGTTCTTGTCTATGTGTAAAAGTAACATGTTCCACTACTCAGTCTCCTCCCAGATAGTCAGAAACGCCACAGTAAATTTAGAAGAGGAATTTATGCCGTAAATGACGACAGATTTAAGCAATTAAACATGAAAGGAATCCAACAGAGACCCTTCAATCACCCTCCGAAAAGAGCCCCGATGACTGGCGAAAACGCGTTTGGAGATTCCCCAGACAACCTTGAGATACCAACGTAATTTTCGGCCGCCATACGGCCCGAGAACCAGAAATGATTGGCTGGGGTGTCATTTCATTTCATTGCAGGACACCTCTGGTTGTCTTCCGCAGCACCCTCACAGCACAGAGCTACGTCGACGATATTCCACGCCCTGTGTTTGCTCTTCATGGAAAGCCAACATGGGTTTACGTTTGTGAATGGTGCGGTCCTCCTGCACACTGCGAAAGTTTCTACCGCTTGTCTTCGGGCCTAGCAAACATTACATTGGCCAGCAAAGTCGACAATTCTCTCCTCAACTGAGAATGTTTGGAGCGCCATGGGTAGGGCCTTCCAAACAGTTTGGAATTTTGATGATCTAACTCGCCAACTGGACATAGTCTGGCACAATATACCTGAAGAAGACATCCAATTTCATCAATCAAAGCCATGACAAATAACTGCTTGCATAAGGGCCAGAGGTGGACCAACGTGTTATTGACATTCTCAATTTGTGAAACTCTTTTCTTTGAATACATCGTCCAATTTTTCTGAAACTGTAACCATTTGTTTGTCTGTGCATGTGCATAACATCTATTGATTTCCCTACTTTTCGAATTATTCTTTCCTGATGTATCATTGTTTTTTTTTGTCTTATAGCGTATTTCGTTGCACAAGAATCATTAAATAATAATTACGACGAATAATAGCTTTCGTTAATCGTGTTGCTATATAACATATCGATTGTTTACAAGCCCCTATCGCATAAAGCTCCTCTCTCATACGGAGGATGTTGGCGGAAAGGTATAACGTTGAACTCGGACTTGGCAGGACTGCGGTCCTGATCTTCGTCGCACCGTCCAACCGTGATTTGATTTCCCTACATCGCTTGAGCCAAATTCCAGAATGCTTACATTGAAAAGCGTGCGGCTTATTTCCTACATTATCCTACACCAACCAAGACTGGGCTCCATCTTTGACGATCTTCTCTTCAACGGAACGTTATACACTAGTGAACATTCCTTTTATATTTTTCTGTATGGTTCTCCCCAATCACATGTATTCTAATATCCCTACATTAAGTTTTTATCTACGCAGTTAAATTTTAGCATCAGTTTGTTGCACACTTCTGATGTATTTAGTCACCTGTTGCGGAATTACCCACTGTCTTCTTCGCTCCCGGAGTCCAGTTTCGGAAATGTGTCTATCTCTTTTGGTCATCCTTGAAAAACCTAAGTTCACCTGTGGTAATGGTCTACTCACTACTTCTCAGTGAGTGACACGTGACACAAGCTTCCTTTCTACACAGCTGAATTCTTTCACTTACATTTTCTAATGCTGATACGATAAATACTGTTTTAGAGTGCTACGCTTCTATGTTTTAATTGACTTTAGCTATAAATGACAAGTTCGTCATTTTAGTAGTTCTCATGATACAGTTGTCTTTCAGCAGCAAATTTATTTGAAAACATTATAATTGCTATACCTTTCTCTTCCGTTTAAACTGACGTGAGGTAAGTCATTGGATAGCGATATGCTTGCATACAGAAGGCAGTAGTATGGTGTACACAAGATATAAAAGGGCAGTACATTGGCGGCGCTGTCATTTGTACTCAGGCGGTACATATGAAAACGTTTCCGGAGTGGATGTGGCTGCACCACAGGAATTAAGAGACTTTGAACGCGAAATGGTGGTCCAAACTAAACACATGCGACTTTCAACTTATAAATAGTGAGGGAATTCAGTATTCCGAGATCCACAGTGTCAAGAGTGTGCTGACAATACCAGATTTCAGGCATTACCTCTCACCACGGACAACGCAGTGGCCGACAGCCTTCACTTAACCACCGAGAGCAGCGACGGTTGTGTGAAGTTGTCAGTGCTAACAGATAAGCAACACTGCGTGAAATAACCGCAGAAACCAATGTGGGGCGTGGGCCACACGTCTGTGTTAGTACAGTGCGGCGAAATTTGGCGTTAATAGGTTACGGCAGGAGACGACCAACGCGAGTGCCTTTGCTAACAGCACGTCACCACCTGCTGCGCCCCTCCGAGGCACACCATCAAGTCGGTTGGACCCTAGACGACTGGCGAACACTGGCTTGGTCAGACGAGTCCCGATTTCAGTTGGTGAGAGTGCAGAGGTTCGCGTGTGGCGTAGACCTCACGGCGCCATGGATCCAAGTCGTCAACAAAGCAGTGCGCAAGCTGGTGGTGGCTCCATAACGGTGTGGGTTGTGTTTACATGGTATGGACTGGAACCTCTGGTCCAAGTGAAATAATCATTGACTGGAAATGTTTATGTTCTGGTACTTAGAAATCATTTGTAGGCATTCATGGACTTCATGTATCCAAACAACGATGGAATTTTTACGGATGACAATGCGCCATTTCACTGGGCCACTACTGTTCGTGCTTGGTTTGAAGAACATTATGGATCATTCGAGCGACCCAGGTCGCCCGACATAAATGTCATCGAACATTTATGTGCACAAAATCCTGCACTGACAACAGTTTCGCTGTTATGGACGGCCACAGAGGTAGCATGGCTCAGTATTCTGCAGGGGACCTCCAACGACATGTTGAGTCCCTGCCACACTGTGTTACTGCACTTCGCCGGACAGAAGGAGGTCCGACACTATGTTAAGGGGTATCCCATGACTTTTTTCACTTCAACGTACTTCTCAGTCCGTTACTGATTTCTTCCGTAATGTTTTCACGCCAAGGTTAAGTTTAAACGGAGTGGATAATAAGAATTCGAAAACGCCTTAAGTAGAAACTAGCAGCAAAAAAGTGTCAGTAAAGTTTGAATCTAAAACGTATACTTTAAAAGCTATGAGCACTTGTTCAGCTCCTCTACTATAAAAACTGTCTCGTTCACTGTAAAATCTTTGCTTCCCATAAGTAGGAACGAGGTAATGTGAATCAAAACAAGGAAAAATATCCAATGAACATGAGCTCTAGTGTGCACAGCTTAAGAGCTGTGAGCACTTGCATGGTAGAAGAGATGTGGGCCAAGGAGCAAATATGAAGTGCTTGTTTACTGGACTTTTATTCTTATTTCTTCCATATTACCATCTGTAAAAATATGGAAATAAGGGATTTTGGAGTAGAAGAGGTTTGTTTCACAGTATCGAACATGAACAAGTCCTCATAGCTCTTAAGGTATTTGTTTCCGAGCGTATGTTTGGTTACACATATTTTGCTATTAGAAACGTGTACCTTCGACTGTTTGTCTTCTCGACATTATTTATGATACACCCCATACACCAGTTTTGACTAACTGTAGTAATGCCTCACACAATGGGAGTATCGTGTCTTTACGTTCAGCTTCTCTAACCTTGTGTACTTCCGCTGATATTCTAATGTACTCCTTGTCATCGCCCTTGATCGCAATTCTTTCCGAAATTCCATGTTCAGTGCTCCACTCCTCGTTGTCAAAGGCTTTCCATGAGCCCACAGATTCTTTGAAGGTATTCCGTTTTCTCTCATATCTTTTCGCCGTTCTGCTAATGCGATACGCACTGTTTCCAGTAGTCACTTTGACAACAGATCAGACACTACTCAAACATATATGAAAATCAATTACGTAATGGTCTTCTAAACTGTCTCAGGCTTTCCACTTCATAGAAGAATATCACGATCCATTGGACGTATAAATATAAAAAGAATAGTAGAAAACAGTCCACAGCCATTCTATAGCTTTCGAATCAATATACTGATTTATTTCACGTATCAATTCAGGAAATTCCATGTCAATATCTATTTTGCTACAGTCTATTCAAAGTGATCTTTCCTACTTACCGGTCCTTCACTTCTCAGTTCGAGTGATGTTTTCATTATGTGGCTGACGGAGACTAGCTACAGCATCACTATCTCGTCTTCCACAGAAACCTTCTTTCTAATATACTCTAACGTGCGCTTATTAGTATAGTGGTGATTATTAAAACTGCGACAACGTGAATGTGACATGCAACCAACGTCAAATTGGTAAGAAGTGTACTAGATGTTTGGATATGCAAATGATTGGCACTGCAGTGCACCAGTACAAACTAGGTGGTTGTAGTGCCACGTGTATTCTGTATATGTGGTGAAAGATCACGCGGGTGGTTTCTCATTCGCAATTGTATGTTCAGTTAAAGCTTCCGGGAAGAGAGGCCGTTGTCGATGTACAAAATTGCTTCCTGACGTTTCGCCTCCCACTTTGGGAGACATCTTCCGAGGTAAAACTGCTACTGCCACTTAGTCTTGAGGGGCTCTCGCATTTATAGAGCGCATAGAGAGCACCACCATCTGTCATGTGACACCGCCTGTGTACTATTTTTGCATGGCGTCTTAATTCTCTTTTTAAAATAATCGAGTGTCACTGTGGTGGTGCAAAGTCGACATCCGTATTTTGTCTAACGTCAGGCCTTCTTTTCTATGAAAATTATGATGACATTTACGAGTCTCAATTTTACAGTACTAGTTGCCTAGGTGTAATGTCTTTCATTACTAATCAAATCGTCCTTGGTCTCAGGTTCGAACCCGACCATCCTTCAAATTTTGAATAAGACTCATTAGCTGTATCGGCCGAGGACGTCCGGCATAAGTCACCCTCATTCTGGCGGAGGATTTGTCAGAGGGTAGAGGAGCTGGCAGAGGTTCAAGGTACTATCTTGTTCTTGGGGTGGGAAAATGCCCCTGAAGTCGGAGGAATCAACAACGATCAGTGGTTGCAGAAATCAATGGAAAACACTGCCTTAATGTCAAATAATGTGTGTCCATATGACTTGCGGGCTGAAACTGAAAAAGTGTCATGATGATCTCTGTATTGGCAAAAGATTCCGGAATAGTCCTCCATTCGGATCTCCGGGAGGGAACTGTCAAGGGGATGGTGACCATTTAGAAAAATATTGAATGACCAACGAAAGGCCAACGTGGGCATGGAATGCTGGAAGTTTGAACGTGGTAGGAAAGCTAGAAAATCGGAAAAGGTAAACGCAAAGGCTCAATCTAGATTTAGTGGGGGTCAGTGAAGTGTCATGGAAAGAAAACAAGGATTTCTGGTGAGACGTGTACAGCGTAATAGCAACAGCAGCAGAAAATGGTATAAATGGTATAACGGGAGCAGGATTCGTTATGAATAGGAAGGTAGGACAGAGAGTGTGTTCCTGTGAACTGTTGCGTGATAGGGCTGTTCTCATCAGAATCGACACCAAACAAACACCGACAACGATAATTTAGCTATACATCCCGACGTCGGAATCAGAAGATGGGGAGACAAAGTATACGAGGATACTGAACGGGTAATTCAGAACGTGAACAGATATAATAATCTAATAGTCATGGGGGACTGGTATGTGGTTGGAAGAGAATGCGTAGAAGAAAGGGTTTCGGGAGAATATGGGATTGGCTATAGGAATCAGAGAGGAGGAAGATTAATTGGGTCCTGCAATACATTTTATCTATTAACAGTGAATGCTCTGTTTAAGAATCACAGAAAGAGGACGTATACTTCGAAAAGGCCGGAAAATACGGAAATATATCAGTTAGATTTCATCTAGGTCAGAATGAGATTCCAAAATCAGACATTGGATTTTAAGACGTATCCAGGAGTAGATATAAACTCGGGTCACAATTTAGTAATTATGTAGAGTAGGCTGAAGTTTAAGGGACTCTTCTGGAAGAATCATTCCGCTAAGAAGTGATCATATGGAAATGCAATAGAACGAAGAGATACGCTTTAAGTTTGCGGAGGCTATAGATACTGCGATAATTAAGAGCTAAGTAGGCAGCTAAAAGTTTGAGGAGGCTATAGAAACTGTGATAATTAATAGCTAAGTAGGCAATTCAGTTGATGAGCAATGGAAATGTCTAAAAAGGGCAGTCACGGAAGTTGGAAGAAAAACATAGGTACAAGGAAGGTAACTGCGGAGAAACCTAGGGTAACGGAAGAAATACTTCAGCTGTCGGGTACGTGAGGGAAGTGCAGACTGTCTGGCAGATTCAGGAATAGAGAGATACACGTCACTGGACGCAACGGTGAAATGGCTGCACGTCAAATATGAAGGAATCGATAAGCAAGTGTTTGTTGAAAGGTTTGACTCAACTTAATAGAGAAGTCATACCAGCTTACGATGACATTAACAATTAACAATTTACCACCCGGATCTGCGCTAATCGGACAAATTTGCAGTTTACTCCTTTTGTTACTGGCTAGATGGCATTCGAACTGATAGAGTACATCGAGTCAGTGCGTTTCGCCTGCGTTAGGGATGCGTTTACTCCTAGAAATTGTGTTGTTTCGTGGCGCGCGGTCAGTTATAGTAAAATATTTTTGCGACCCGAAAAAGGACAGGCCACAGGGAAGTGTTTATTTGTGATCCTATGGGACTGAGATGCGCGTCTTGTCGATTGTAGAGCAATACTTTGTAAAAAATAAACTGTTACAGAGTGGTATAAAGAGAGAGAGAGAGAGAGAGAGAGAGAGAGAGAGAGAGAGAGAGAGATTTTATCATTGTAAACCAATGCGAGAATATAATGAAATTCTTTAATGGATAATTCAATCCTTCACAGTTATCTTCTGAAGTGAATTTTGAGGAAGTAAATTATGCTAAGCTTCTACAGGAACTTGGGACATTGGCTGGTAGATCTGCAAGCACGGTCATGGGAATTTAGAAGTGTTTCCTGTTATTCGTAGATATCCGCGAACGGCTGCGCATCATATAACGAAATGTGGACTGAGTCGTACAGAATCACTACCCGAGGATCGTACACAAAGTTCCTATTCATAAACAGTAAAAGTTTTCACAAGCGACCGAAGGATATGAGCAGCTGCTTCTGCTTTACGAGATCAACGAGATTTCATCACTACTCATAAAGTATTCTTTCTAGGTTAAAATCTCATCGCTGGACGTTTTGACGAACGCTAAATTATATACGCTCACGTTCTGTAAGACTGTAGAGGTACAATACGAACAGTAATTCGTGCTCTAGTAACTTTAAGCATTAGCAAGAGAGTTTATGCTTATTCGCGATACAAATATTCTCAGCTTAGAGCAGTAGACACAGATCCAGACATTGGTGCAAATGTATTACCTTCAAGTTATAATTACTTCATGTATTACTACATATCAAGTAATACTACATATCCGCACATACATAAATCAGTATACACAAATACATACAACAAGGGATATACCGTAAGGCATGGGCATTAACATTTAGAGTGCAATGGGAATTCCTCTGTTATAAACACAGGGGTGAGAGAGGGTAGGTGGAAAGAGTACATTGAGAGCATCTGTAAGGGGGAGGACGTATCTGATAAAGTGGTAGAAGAGGAAACAGAAGTCGGCATGGGAGAGATAGGGGATTTAGTATTAGAATCGTAATTTAGAAGAGCTTTGGAAGACTAGAGATCAAATAAGACTGAAAAGATAGACAATATTCCATCAGAATTTCTTCAGTCATTGGGGAAAGTGGCCAAAAAAAAAGGTTGTCTACGTTGGTATGCAGATGTTTGAGAGTGGCGATACACTATCTGAGCCGCGCGGAGTGGCCGCACGGTTTGAGGCGTCATGTAACGGACTGCGCGGCCACTGCCGCCGGAAGGTCGAGTCCTCCCTCGGGCAGGGGTGTGTGTGTTGTTCTTAGTATAAGTTATTTTAAGTAGTGTGTAAGTCTAGGGACCCATGTCCTCAGCAGTTTGGTCCTTTAGGAATACACACACATTTGAACAACGTTATCCACGCAATTCCAAAGACTGTAAGAGCTGACAGATGCGAGAATTATCGCACAGTCAGCTTAAGAGCTCATGCGTACAAGTTACTGAAAATTATAATACACACTAGAGTAGAAAAGAAAATTAGGGCTCTATTAGATGACGATCAGTGTGGCTTTAGGAAAGGTAAAGGCAAGAAAGAGTTCTGACGGTGCCGTTAATAATGGAAGCAAGACTAAAGAACAATCAAGACACATCCATAGATCTATCGACCGGAGAAAAGGGTTCTACAATGACAAATGGTGCAAAATATTGAAAGTTCTGAGGAAAAATTGGGTAAACTATAGGGAAAGACAGCTAATATACAACATGTACAAGAGCCAAGAGGGAATAATAAGAGTGGGGGGCCAAGAACGAAGTGCTCGGATTAAAAAGTTGTTATAAGACAGGGGTATAGTCTTTAACTTCTACTGTTCCATGTACTCGTCGAAGAAGCAGTGATGGAAATAGAAGAAAGATTGAAGAGTGGAATCGAAATTCAAGGTGAAAGGATATCAACGATAAGGCTGTTGCTCTCAGTCAGAGTGAAGAAGATTTACAGAGGTGGTATCTGTACAGATATCAATGGTAATCTTGCAGCTCTCGAAGAATGAAGTTATAATGAAATTTAGACCTTTCGCTGCTTACAGGGGTTGATAAATATCAACGGGAACATATGAAAATATGTGCACCGACCGGGACTCGAAACCGGGACCTCTTGCTTGCACTTCAGACGCTCTATGCGACAGAGCCACCGAGGACACAGACGGTTGTGCGACTGCAGGGACTTATCTGTGGCAGGCAGGGGCATTAAGAATGCAGTGTGTAGACAGAAAGTGGGAAAGTGTGGGTCTCACGGGTAGCGTGCCATAGACACGGCCCTGCAGTCACACTATCGTCTGTGTCCTCGGTGAGCGTCTGCCATATAAGCAGGATGTGCCGGGTTCGACTCCCCTTCGGGGCACAGATTTTCATCTGTTCCCGTTGATATTTATCGACGCCTGTAAGCCGCTAAAGATTTAAATTTCATTATAACTTCATTTACAGCGTTTGCTGAATGGAATAACAGTGTCACGAGTACAGATTATGGACTGAGAGCGGTGGCCGAGAAGTTCTAGGCCCTTCAGTCTGGAACCGCGCTGCTGCTACGGTCGCAGGTTGGAACCCTGCCTCGGGCATGGATGTGTCTGGTGTCCTTAGGTTAGTTAGGTTTAAGTACTTCTAAGTCCTAGGCAACTGATGACCTCAGATGTTAAGTTCCATAGTGCTCAGAGCCATTTTGAGTAAATCTAACAAAGACGAAAATAGTGAGAATAGGTTGAAATGGCATCAGCGAGAAAACGTCAGAGCTGATGGTCACGAAGTAGATGAAGTTACGGAATTCTGCTACCTAGGCAGCAAAAATACCGCATGACAGATCGAGCAAGGAGGATATCAAAAGCAGGGGTCAATTCTAGTGTCCGAGACCGCCCGTCGGCTTTGACCAATGACGTAATGTGTGATGTTAATTGTTTGTGCCGCAGATAGCTATCGATGAACGTTAAATGATTACTCTGGATTTCCTCGTTACGAGCGTGTTTTAAAACATTCGATGTAGATTGTTTTGTTTCCATCTCGTAATTTATTTTCGGCATCTTTTGTTAATGAAAGTAGTCGTGATTTATAAGTAGTCGTGATTTATAAGGTCTTGATTTCTGAGGCTGTTCGTTATGGATAAGTCAGTTGTTTTTACTGCGAAAATTCTGCTTCAGAAAATGAGTGACCGTAAATCAACTATAAAATTTTTGCAATTATTGGGCGTCATTGCTGAACTTTGCCAGGGCAGCGTCTGTGGGAATTACATGGTTTTGACGACGGCTGCGTTATCACGAACTTCCGACGAATACATGTGGCGGTGAGGAAGAGAATAACATATGGAGATTCATACGCAGGGGGGCGTAGTTCGAAAGATAGAGGCTCAATTTAGAAGCAATTGCTAACCTCCTATTTTTGCTATGAATATTCTTGCAATTCTGTCATGCACGAAGCAGTGGTTTCGTGTGACACTGTAGCCGACTGGTTCTCGTATTATAGAGAAGTCTGTGGGGAATTTATAAAGTATAGGTGGTCATTGGGGGGGGGGGGGGGGCACGGATTATGGGTGAAGTAGGTCAGTCACATTTTGGATAGAGAAAGTACGAAAGGGGACACGAGGTTTTTGGGTTTCTGGAGTAGTAGATTCTGGAGGAGATTATGCTGATGTTGTATTTAGGGTTCTACTTAATCAGACAAAGGAAGTCTTCGCATCTTAAATAGAAGAATATGTGCAAGAAGGCTCTGTAGCCTCACGTCGGATCGGTTTGCTTCGTACAAGGGGTTGGGTGAAAGGGGTTATCATCACTTGGTCGTGAATCACAATATTCAGTTTAGAGATTATAAGAAGTGGGCATGTACTAATCCTACCGAGGGTTATAGGTGGGCTGTAAAATCTGTTGTCGGGTGGGAAAGAGAAGGATTTCTGTGTTGCAAGGCCATTTAGTGAATACTGTTGGAGGAAGACTATTCCTATAAGTTATTGTTTATTTCTTGCATTTATGAAAGTAGTCAGCAAAATGTACAAACCTCGTTTTGTTAGTTAGGTGTTGGTGGGTCCGATACTTTTTTTCTTGTTTTACGTTGCGTTTTTTTATTTCACTATATTGGGCGAGTGCTACTTTTTGGTTTCTCTGGAGGGAGGTTTTTCTGTCGTTTTAATATTTTCTGGTCACAATGGTAGGCCGACGGGTATTGCTGTGTCTTTGCCGGAGGGTTTATGTAATTGACTCGTGGTTTCATTCTTTTATTATTTTAAAATTTTGCATCTGATTGAGAGCTGGTGGTAGGGAAAAACTGTTTTGGGTGGTACCTCATTTGTGCTTGGCAGTTTGTGTTTCATATTATTTTTTTCATTAGTTGTCCTGGATTTTGCTTCTTTCCTTACTGTTTGACCTTCTAACATTATTATTTCGTGTTATGTCCTTATTTCGTTCTTGTCAGCCTCGATCTTTGACTCCTTTGGAAGTTCATTGCGCTAAGTTTCTTTTTATGTAGCCACTTTCATGTTTTCCTTTTCGATGTTTCTGCTACAGTTATCTTATTTTTACAGTCACTCCTGATGTATCGATTTTATTGACTGTAATTTGGAGCTACTGTAACTGGTGTGACTTTCGTGCAGTATAGTTATCAGTTGCAAGGTTTGGTAATTTTTGCGATTTATTTCTTTCCGTGTGCAGTAATGTTTAAGCGCGTTTCTGATATGTTGTAAGATTTTTGTGGAGCAAACAGTAATATTGGAATCGGTAACTGGAAATGACCTCCTACACAGGTTGCCTCTAGTTATCGATTCCAATTATTCGATGGTTCATTAGTTACATCGTTTTTGCAGTACGTGTGGAAATTATAATATAATATATGCACTCGTAATTTCCCTCGTGTTCTTATTTATTTCATTCATCTTTAACTCGTTTAAATGATATTCGCGCGTAACTAATAGTCACGTTAAATGTATCATTTTATGGCAGGCTACATTCGTTTGTTTACGAGTATGATCCGTTCCATTCAAATGGCTCTGATCACTATGGGACTCAACATCTTAGGTCATAAGTCCCCTAGAACTTAGAACTACTTGAACCTAACTAACCTAAGGACATCACACACACCCATGCCCGAGGCAGGATTCGAACCTGCGACCGTAGCAGTCCCGCGGTTCCGGACTGCAGCGCCAGAACCGCTAGACCACCGCGGCCGGCATCCGTTCCATTCATAGATTGTCCATTGCAGCACCTTTGCCTTACGTATGACGTAGTTGGTCAGAACTGAAGGGTGGTATCGGACACTAGAATTTATCCAAAAGCAGAGTCGAAATGGAAGAAAGCTCATGCCTGGCCTAGAGAAGTTTACCAGTATCAAACATAGGCCACAGTTTGAGAAATAAATTTCTGAGAATGTTCGTTGGGAGCACAGTATCGTATTGTAGTGAAACGTAGACTGTGGGAAGACCTGAACAGAAAGAATCGAAGCATTAGAAATGTGGTGCTACTGACGAATGTTAAAAATCCGGTGGACTAATAAGTTAAGGAATGAGGAGGTTCTGCACAGAATATGAGGGAAAGAAATATATAGAAAACAGTGGCAAGAAGCAGTAATAGGATGATAGGAGATCTGTTAGGGAATCATTCAATAACTTCCATGATACTGGAAGTAGTTTTAGAGGATAAAAACTGTAGCGGAAGGCAGATATTGGAATACACTGACCAAATAATTGAGGACGTAGGTTTCAAGCGCTGCTCTCTGATGAAGAGATTGGCACAGGAAAGGAATATGTGGTAGGCTGCATCACACCAGAGAGGAGTGATGACTCAAAAAAAAAAAACATAAAAAAAATAAAAAAACCTCTATCGTTTCTCTATGCGGTCATGAAAGGTAGTGCAATGTCTTTTCCAAAACGCATGTGTCGCTGAATTTCATTTCATGGTTCCCATCTCGAAACATGATCTGCGACCGGCCGATTTTTCGGTAATTCCCAGACGACAGTTCCTTTTGTGTTCGGCTGTACGGGCGTTAACATTTCTTTTCATTGTACCAATTTACACTTCTACATCTACATGGATACTCTGCAAATCACATTTAAGTGCCTAGCAGAGGTTTCATCGAATTCTCTATTATTCCAATCTCGTATAGCGCGCGGAAAGAATGAACACCTTGCCTGCAACTGCATAGCATTTCACGTCCCTGGCTGTTGCTGGGAGGAGCCGTTCACCTTTTACCGTTCTTAAATAGCCATTAATTTCTTGGTAGGTCTAAAGATCGTTTGAAACACATACCTGGCGAAACCTTCCACGATGCAATCCGCTTCATGTGGGCTGGTCTGCTACATATGAAACCATCACTGTGACATTAGTGTGTTTGGCTCACATGCTGTCAAGAATATTTGTCCCCATGTGTCACCACCCATGTTGTCCTATTAGATGGACCGTGATGTAAGATGCTATGACGTCGTGTCGAATGCTGACTTGGCCTGCCGATTGGTAGGCCGTCTGACGAAAACGATTCTCAAGATTAAGAGAAATTGGTGCCCTGAACTGGATCAGTGTTCATATACTTGTGGACTACCTATCACTGGCGTCAGTACTGGATGCTGATTCGTGGTCATTAATGCTTACAGATTGGCGGTCATCACATCAGGCACCAAGAATATGACAAATACTGGAAAAATCTTATAGAAGATGTTACAAAATAATAAACAGAGAATTACGTGCAAATGACATGAGCACCATCGATCCTAAGATTGACTTTCTCTTGGCTAGCGTGATGGAGTATTACTGGCGTTGAGGAGTGGCTTTGCAGTACAAAGTCATTTATAATGACCTAATAGGTATCCTCATTACAAGTCATCACATGTCTTCAGTTTGCCGGACGTACTGGCCGAGCGGTTCTAGACGCTTCAGTCTGGAACCACGTGACCACTACGATCGCTGGTTCGAGTCCTGCCTTGGGCATGGATGTGTGTGATGTCTGTAGGTTAGTTAGGTTTAAGTAGTTCTAAATTCCAGGGGACTGATGACCTCAGATATTAAGTCCCATAGTGCTCAGAGCCATTTGAACCATGTCTTCAGTTTTGCTGCATTGACTCATCAGTTTGTTTCAGTATCTTAAGTACTTCATCAGACCCCTCACAAGTGTTATTGCGTCCTGCCTAATGCTTCTTGCATAATGTTATGATAGTGATGGAGGCGGGTTGGTATTCAATTGTCTTACACTTTTCCAGTGAGCTGCCGGCCGCGGTGGTCTAGCGGTTGTAGGCGCTCAGTCCGGAATCGCGCGACTGCTACGGTCGCAGGTTCGAATCCTGCCTCGGGCATGGATGTGTGTGATGTCTTTAGGTTAGTTAGGTTTAAGTAGTTCTAAGTTCTAGCGGACTGATGACCATAGATGTTAAGTCCCATAGTGCTCAGAGCCATTTTGATCCAGTGAGCTTACTCACTTTCACATGCAGAAGTGTTGCTGTTATAATCTTGGTGACTGCCTAACTGTGTAGAAATGTTTATACCTAGTGGCTCACGTGTTGATTCTTCCATGTACTGAAGTAATGCTGGGATGTAGTGACTTTAAAATATTTTCTCTCTGCCATTCCGTTACCATCTTAATGTGTAATACCATTATACTATATATACATACAAGAAGTAACATACCGTTATTAGCTATTCTTCCTCGTGTTGCAGTTGTAATGCCCAGTAGTATGTTTCCAACTGTGTGTGGTATTATTAAGACCCAGGACTATATCATATCTCACTGTTTTTCTTTTTTAGTTTGTTTTGTAGTAGGCATTTACGAGATGTTATCGCAAGAACGGAGTCATTTTTCAATTTTCCTGTTGTATCGTGTTGATCGCCTACCTCCTTCAGGTTTTATCCCAAAATAACTACATAATATCTCTCAAGTAACAGTGGTTGTTTCATTTTTGAGGTGAGTTTTATTAGGTCGCCTTAAGCGAAAAGACTTGAAGTGCGAGTGGTCCACATTTTTCACTCATCTGTTTGAATGGAATGGGATAAACTGAAACTGTAGAGTTTCGTTTTAGCATTGTAGTACGTGAGGTATCACTATTGCTGGAAGTGAAAAGTGGCTGAAAAGTTGTGCACTTCTCACGTTATCTGTGATGTATCTTCTGAACACGAAACAGCCTGGACAAAAGCACCACAGGCGCAAAGATGCGAGCTGGTGCCAGCGCCATAGAGACAGGATATCGATTTCTCCTCGGCCAATTGCCGACAGAGTACAATCCGCCAAAGACTGTGCGGCAACGAACAGAAGCTTACTCGAAAGATAGAAGAGCAGCTCCTGCACTTGACAGTCTAGATCGTTGTCCAGAGATAATTTAGATAGGGAACGTCGTTAATGAACTCTTTGAAGTGAACAGACGGTTGCTGTAAATTGCATTTGCTATGTACTGTGAAGTCTGCCTACGATTACTTACACTTATCAACCGAGCGAGGTGGCGCAGTGGTTAGACACTGGACTCGCATTCGGGAGGACGACGGTTCAATCCCGCGTCCAGCCATTCTGATTCAGGTTTTCCGTGATTTCCCTAAATCGCTCCAGGCAAATGCCGGGATGGTTTCTTTCAAAGGGCACGGCCGACTTCCTTCCCTGTCCTTGCCTAAGCCGATGAGACCGATGACCTCGCTGTCTGGTTTCCAACCCCAAAACAACCTACCAATCAACTTACACTTATCCATTGAGAGTCTTTTTGTGTTGTTTTACATGTAGTGTTCAGGAGTCCCATATTCAACTAGTTACAAAGAGAGTAAACCATTTAACTCATTTATGAGACTTTATTACTAATTTGTTAGAGTTTTGTAGAACCTTCGTTCTCCTATACTGTTACCTGATCCTGTGGCATAGCTGTTATGTTGTGGGAGGGAGAAATTGTCTAAGTGGTGTACTGCACCAGAAACCGTTACACGAACTCACAAACTCGGCCTACCGTAACAGTGGCAACTCGACCTCTACAGCAGTGGCGACGTGGCCTTTACAAAACTGGCGACGAGGGCTTACAAAAATCTGTTCATTAAACCAACTTATTGTTCTTCATCTGCGTGTCAGTAAGGTCACGTGACGCAGGGAACACACAAATAGCGTCCCAGAGAGAAACGAACAGCACTCCACACACGTATGACTTAACGTGCACAACACCATCACGCCACAGCTCAGAGCTGACGCGCGGTATCGAACGCTCCAGTTGGCTCAACGATATTATGAATGAATTCGTAAAACTGATATTGTTTCTGGCCATAAACGCGTACCAACCGACCGACCGACCAACAAAGTATATGTTTGCTGGCACTTTGGCCAACCGACCGACCAACTTTCCTTGCTAGTTGGTCTGTTGCGTGCGACCATTCGACAGACGACCCGCCAACCACTTCCATCACCGGCCCCCCTTCCCCTTTTACTAAAAATAACGATGTCATGTGTAGCGCTGTCGTTCCAACCGCCCCCAGAAGTTTGTGTCGGCTGAGTAAAGTCGGTCGGATCGTGTGAAAGTTGCACACGAAGTTGATCAGTCGGGTGACTGGTGCGCGTCTAGGTCCCCTAAGTGAGACTACAAGAACAACAGCAGAGTACAGGTGCGGCTCAGGCAGAGCCGTTTATTGAGCACGCCGGCTGCGCGGACACAGCCTGTAGTTACACCGCAGGCTGACGCGGCCCGGCTGGCGCGCGGCGGCTGCGTTGCGGTCGCAGGGGCGGCAGCGGCGTCTCTCCTCACTGCTGCAGGTCGAACTGCTGGGCGTCGGCGAGCGGCGGCGCAGCTCCTCACGGCGCTTCCACCTCCGGTGCGGCGCCTCCCAGCGGCTGTCGGAGTAGTAGGCGGCGAGGGCTGGGGCCGACGTGTCCTGCACGACAGGGTCAACACTTAACGGGGTCGAGTCAACTGCCGAGACCGAGGGGACACTAGCAAGACTGGCAAATTTCTGCGACACAGCAGGGAATTTCGTTGCAGTTATGATAACCTACGTTCCTAGGATATGTAGATTTAGAACTTGGGTTTCCAAACTTCTGCTCTGACGGAAAACTTTGAGAATCCTGCGCTGCGATGGAATACCTTTATTTTGATGGTTAATAATTTTTTTAAAATCAGAGGACTTGTGTTAGTCAGTGATTACTTCAGTTTTAAACCATAGCTACTAATACAAAAACCACAATAAGATTTGAAAAAAAGCTGTTAGTACTGTCAAAAAATCAGAAAAAAACCACCATGTTACTGACAAGTTTTTTCCAGAGCTTTTGTTTAACACCAGTGTTCCGCGGAACAGAATTTGGGAAACCCTGATTTAAGGAAAACTGTTTACAATAGTGGCCAGAATTTATTCTTTGCAATTTTATGGTAGCGGTGATAAAATACAGAGAGAGAAAGATTGCATACAGTTTGCACAGAAACCTATTACCGTTTTGAGATTCCAAGCACATTTTTACTAAGTGTGTACATAAGCAAGCAGTAAAGGAAACTAACGAGAAATTTTTAAAAGGAATTGGTGATGGGGCAAAAAGACAACTTCGAGGTTTGCCGATGACATTGCAAGTATGTGAGAGACAGCAAAGTCCTTCGGAGAGCTTGGGTTGAGTTTTATGGGGGAAGAGACCAAACAGCGAAATCTTCGGACTCATCGGATTAAGGAAGAAGCGGGAAGAGAGTCTGCCATGGCCTTTCAAAGGAACTATCCCGGCATTTGCCTGGAGCGATTTAGAGAAATCAGGGAAAACCTAAATCAGGATGGCCGGACGCGGGATTGAACCGTCGTCATCCCGAGTGCGAGTCCAGTGTGCTACCCATTGCTCCACCTCGTTCGGTTCTATAAAAGCTGTTCAGCTTAGAGGATAGTACCTTGAGAAGTGGTTATGAGATGAACGTCAACAAAAGTAAAGTGAGGGATATGGAACGGATATGGAACTCAGAGAATGCTGAGGCTACTAGATTAGGAAATAATACACTAAAAATGTTAGATGAGTTTTCATGTTTGACAAATAAAATAACTGTCAATCGCTGAAGTAGGGATGACATCAAATGGAGATTAGATTATTTATAATAAGAAAAGCATTTTAGGAAGAAAAATGGATTTGTTTGCATCTAATCCAAAGTTTATACGTTATAGACAATTTTTTCTGAAGACTTGCGTCAGGGATATAGCCGTGTACAGAAGTGAAACGAGCATAATAAACACCTCAGACAAAACGAGAATAAAATTCTTTGAAATATGGTAGTTCAGAAAAAAGCTCAAGATTTGACGGCTGGGCAGGATAGGTAATGAAGGGGTACTGAATGTACCCCGGCAAAACAGAATTTTGCGGTACAACTTGACTAAAAGAAGGGATCGGTTGACAGGACACATCCTGAAACGTCAGGAAGAAATTTTGGGAGGGTTGGGGATATCATGTAGGGGTAGACAAGGAATGAATACTCTGAGAAAATTCAAATGGACGAAGGTTGTAGTAATATCTATTCAGAGATAAAGAGCCTTGCAAAGGTTAGGCTACCATGGGCAGCTGCATCAAATCACACTTCAGACTGAAAACCACAACAACACCAACAACAATGTTGCCTGACCGTTGAAATATGATCCTTACGCAAGTTATGTTCAGTTTGACAGGCAAGTGTAATATGCAGTTGTCGACATCCTTAGGTGATCAATATAGCTATGGAAATTTCTCCTAAACTCTTGGTACCAATATCAGACGCAACACAATGCAGGGTCTATGGTGCCTTTTCCATTCCTAAAATCAAATTACAGTCTACAGAGCTGAAGCTACTCACCCCAGATGACTTCAACGCCAGCCTCACGAGCGCCCCACCGTGAAGTCCGCAGAAATCGCCAAGGTAGATGGGACTTTCCTGTGAACAAAACGACTGATGAGCTGCATGGTAGCCAAAATCTAACTATACTTTCTGATTTAACATGAATACGTTTAAGGGTACAATAAAAGTTATCAAGCTTCAGTGAAATTAGACAATATCGACTTGAGGAACTTTTACCTTAATTATGTATTCGTTCGATGAGACATCGCATGCCAATATAGTGTCTTATGGTTGGTGATGCTGACCAGCGCCTCCAAACACCACTCTCCCATTTTGCTCAAACACATACAACGCCGTAGCGGAGGAATGACTCAACTGCTTCCGAATGAAGCCTGAGTTAACAGGGACGAGTATGGATACCAACCTAGTGATTTCGAAGGTATGAGAGACAAGGAGAGGAAACCGGGAAAAATGACATTTACTTCACAAACTCTACTGAATAATCGAGTTTTTCTTAAATGAATCTAGTTTCCTAACTTTCTTTATCAGGGCAACATCAAAGGACTGGAAGCTATAAATATCTGTTCGAGAATATAGGTTTTGTTTCTTATAAGTTGGAGCGAAAATGCTGTAATTTATCGATTCAAAATTCTTAGCAGCATGTGGGCATACTCGAAACAACCTTAGCAACACGTGGGCCCGCCTGAATGTTGCCACGGTTGTTTCGACCATGCTGCACAAGCTTCACAGGGAAGTGCTTACACGTCGTCAGTTAAGTCCTAATATCTCCCCACACGATTTTCATAGTTTTGGAGCCCTGAAGAAAGAGGTTCGTGGCTGTTGATTTGCTCCAAAGGAAGAGGTGCATGTCTGGCAAAAAGCATGTTTTCATCGACAACCGCAAACATTTTTCCATGAAAGTACTAGCCTTCTTTTTTAACTGTGGGATAATTGTATTAACAGATGCAGTGATTACTTTTGAAATAATGAACAGTTTACTTATTTCTATTCCATCTGCCTCGTTTCGATGTGACAGTCCCTTACAAAAGTACAGAGAGCGGTTCTCTAAATTCGAATGACATTTCATTGGTGTTATCATTAACATGGATACAGAGGGATATGTTCATGAGTAGTGGCATAAAAGTTGGAATTCGACGATACAGTGTTTAAAACTACGTGTCGCAAAGTAATCTTGCTATTGTCCAGAAGCAGTAACAGTAAACCACGATACCGTATAATGCCGTGGACATGCTATACACAATATGGCTCCTTCGAAGCACTGCTGTGTTTTAACGCCTCCGGAGTAAGGAACCACGGCGATGCTCACCTGCACACTGTCCCCCAGAGGAACTGGACTGGACACCTCCTCCTCCTCCTCCTCCTCCTCCTTCTCCAGCTGGACACTCCTCTCCTCTTCCTCTTCTTCTCCCCTCACACAGCACGAGAACCAGCGACGGAGCCTCCGCCACATCCTTGCGGACAGAAAGCACTTTAGCTGTAGTTGAGAAATACAGCTGCAATTAAAAGATACGGCAACGCATAATGATGCAACCTCATATAACATTCGTGACACCATGACGCGAAGCTTAGAGATCACAGGATTTAGGCAGCACCGTACTACACTGCAAATGCAAATTGCATGAAATACCTAATTTTTATCGGTTTCATAGTGCTTACAACGAATATAACAAAGAAAAATTAAACTTAGCTCAAGCATTCATTTTACAGAGGAAACTAGAAGAAATTTATTGCAAATGCACGTGTAATTGCTACATGCGCAAAAAATGAAACTAGGAAATGCAAACAATATTCAATGCTCAGTGCGTACTAGTTCAATATATTACATCAGTAAGTACTGTATGTGGTAGTTACAATAACTTACCGTTATGTTTTCTTCTAAACTGATTGTTATATGTTTCATGAAAAATTTTATAAAGAAAATGAATCATGAAGGTAAAGTCTATACGCAACTGAGAGAAAAGCTGCCACGACAGAACAAATCAAAAATGAAAGAGAGTATCTTCGTTGACCCATAGATTCTGGACCTTTAGAGACAAGCAGTTTGATGAAACGTTAGATGAGAGAAGGACGCTGCCTAGGAACGTTTCAATAACGTTTACTTCAGTTACTTAGGTAGTAAGAGAGCACATAATTAAAAGTCACTTGTGGGTGAGCTGTTGTCATGGTACGATTACCTTGGCTGTAACATGTCTCTGAAAGACACTTCCCTCATACCGACCTCTACTTCTGTCCTGAATATCGCATAACTCTTCCTGACGAACACTGCGAGCGATTTTATCAGGTTACTGCAGTGTCTGAGAAGAGGTATGGTATGCAGGGAAGTGGCTTACTGGTATTTTGACAGACCCCTGCTGGACTATTGTTAGAGATGTTCCAGCTATAATTTACAAGCGATAAGGCAAGCAGAAATAAGCCGCCGGTTTATAGTGTAATAAAAAATTCTTCTAAATGTTACATCAGGACTCTCGAGATGGTAAAAGTATTTACCTACCGCTATTTAATTGCTTCAGTAGTAGATAAACATTGCGTTGCCCAGGTATTTATTTATAGCTGTGTGTCCACGCCCGTACCGTGCAGTGTCTGGCCTTGTGCTTAATGTTCATAATCTCGTATGTCCTGAACCATGACTCGTACAATGGTATAATTTTGTTACCGCTCTAAACTGCATATGGCGATACTGTATGCAACAATGTGTTGAAATGGATTTCATGGAAACGAAGTAATAAATTTAAACGTCGTGCACAACGCGACAGTTTTTCACGCATATAATTGTTTATGACGTCGTACTCCTGTATTAAGTGTCACATAATATAATTTTGTAGTTTCATTCAGTGCTACATGTGCATACTGTCCGCATAATGTGATGCAAAACAGTTTGTAGTAAAGGAGTAAGAAATCATGACGTCATGCCTCATACGGTACGTTTACTGTATGAATAGCGGAAAAGTGGCGAGGTATAAACTTTTTTCCTCTCATCATTTTGCAGGGGTTGTCAAAGATAAAAAATCTCGTAAAGATTTGAAATTATATGCAAGGTTTGTTCCAAGTCGCTAGGTGCTATCATTCTCAAATACTAGATGAATAGATTCTGAGAATTCACAACGCGCTGGCTACACTGCTTTCTCATCCCCACCCCCACCATCTTGCCAGGCCGGTGGTTCATATCCCCACAGCGATTGTTGTCTGATAGTAAGGTACATGTATACCAAGTTTGCTTGAAATAGATCCCGTGGTTTAGGAGGAGATGTGGATCAGGCGTACACTCTCTCTCTCTCTCTCTCTCTCTCTCTCTCTCTCTCTCTCTCTCTCTCACACACACACACACACACACACACACACACACATGTACAAAAACACATCATACATACATACTCTTATATCCATTTTCGTGATATGTGTGGAACATAAATTAGAGTATTGTTTGCGTATGTTTGGTAATATTTATAAGAACCTGTAGAAAACAAGTAGGCAAAATTCTTCAGCTGTGCTATGGTTGGCAGTGTTCCAACGTATGACCTAAGCTTGCAATACTTCCACCGTCTGCGTTTTAAGAGTCGCTGCCAGGAATAGTGTTTATCGGCGGACCAGTAGGGAGGAAATAGATAATGACAGTGTGGTACAGGACGGCTTTGCTCGTACACTGACGTCCGCTTCTGGTCTGCTGTGTGTCCTTAAGTTTATCCTCTGAGACATTGTACAGGGTGCGGCCCCTAAATCCAGGCAAGTGAAACACTTTTTAAAAAAGCAATTTTATGAAACAAAATAAAAATGAATATGAAAATCCTGCTACATATAAATAGTTGTATCTTTCAAGAGTAACATTACTCTATGTAACCTCCTTCAGCCGTAAAGACCGCCTCTAGTCTTGTCCTGAAGCGATCGCAGGTACACTCTATAAACAGCACTCTCCATATTCGCGAATGCTGCGTCGATAGCGGTGCGCAGAGATGCAAAATTAGGATGCGTCGTGTTACTGGTAACTCTTTAGACTACGCTCCAAACATAGTTGTCGAAGGAGTTCAAATTGTCTGTTCGGAAGGGCCGGGGGGGGGGGGGGTACTTCTTTGACCAGAACATGTGGACGTCATGCGAAAGACAGTATTGAAGTAAATGGCTCGTATGTAGTCCTCCTCTGCCGTTCGAGGCATTGTTCCCTCGCCGACATCACTACTGACGTCTATTTCCTAAGCGATTTCCCCGGGTCCTCCGAAATCAGCGACTGAGTCTTTTCGATGACGGCCGCAGTTCGTGACACGCGTTTCCTCGAATGAGGTTCCCCGCCGCGTTAGCAGAACGTTCCCCACACTTCCCCGAAGCATTATACTTGTCCCGACTATCGTAAACAGTTGATCTCGGCTACCCGAAGAATCGAACTATTTCAATGGGCGAACGCCCAGCCCGAAGGCTTTCGATAGTCGCGGACTTCGGTTGTACTGCGCACCTGTCCGTCCCATCTCGGCCATTTTGAGGTTCTGACTGCTTGCTAGATTCCTCTGGCTTTCTATAACCCCAATCGCGGCCTCCGGCGGAACTGCGACTGGCGGGAAATTCAAATTTAAATCTTTGTGGATTTAAGCGCCGCCCCTTGTACATCGGACGTCTGTATCCTGCTGGGCCCCTAAGATGGAAGGGAATGCACCTGTGGTGTGT
Organism: Schistocerca serialis cubense; assembly: GCF_023864345.2. Taxonomy (NCBI): domain Eukaryota; kingdom Metazoa; phylum Arthropoda; class Insecta; order Orthoptera; family Acrididae; genus Schistocerca; species Schistocerca serialis. The sequence goes on along the minus strand of NC_064645.1, from coordinate 114,492,301 downwards.
GTAGCGACCCTGGGCTGCGTTTGCTCTTCGTGTTGAAAGGTGCTGTCACATTTTCTGAGTTTCATCTTGCATGACAGTGAGTTTGAGTCAACGGGCAGATTGTGTTCCTGTATTAAAGCACGTTGTAAAATCCCCTTCTGTGTGACTTGCATTTACTGACGAGCCTAGAAGGAGTCATAAACATTGTTGACTGCTTAGTGAGAGAAATATAATTTAATAATTTAGATATGCACGCAATTGGAGGATGATTCTCTATGAAATCGTTAGTCACAACACACAAAAGGGACTTTCATTACCGAGAGAGATACGAACGGGTTATTTCCTAGTGCAATATTGCATGATTATGGTTAGTTTTACGATCTACAAAAAGGACACCTGTCTCGCTTTAGATCAGTAGGCAAGAAGCAGTGAGCTTCCCGGATGAGGTGACCTCCTTTTATTACCTCGAAAAACCGCTAAACTCCATCGCCTTCTCTCTCTGATAGGGGTGTCACCAGACTGTAATAAAAATTATGTACACCGATTCCTTCTCTAGAATGGTTATTATTTAATAACGACCGGACTTACTCCCATCTCCACAAAATCTGTTCAACATTCAAAAATCAAAGACACCAGAATGTGACAAAACAAGATCAACCTTAACATATTTACCGTTTCTCTACAGAGATCATAATATTCCATCTGGAACCAAAATTATTTATTGTCAAGTTTCACCACAGAGTGTTTCTTTGGGCGCCGACAGTTCTGCTTGTTAAGAACAGTGATTAGTCGATATTGATTTGCTCTGTTGCCTATTAGATTCCCTTTACAGCTGTTAACTGAAAGAAACATTGCGCCAAATTGTGTGTCACATGTGGGAAGGAGACGCACGCTGGTGCAACACGCAGTGGACAAGGGAAGCTAATGTTGTTTGTCCCTTCTATTACAGTGAATGTCCTGTATCTATTATAATAGCATTTTCTGATCTTAGTTAAACATATTGAAAGACTGCTTTAACACTTTAGAAGCAGCCCCATTCCCTGTGTTTGTGTAAAGGCGTGCCGAAGAGAGCCATAACTTCTTTCTGTAGTTGAGGTTGTATATGTGTATTGCCTGCTTTAATATTTTACTACAATTAAGCCCCACTTGCTTGTTAGTCTTAACTAAAGTACATTCTCCTGAAGCGTATTAAGAATTTTCGACAGTTGCATTATATGCCGGCCTTTCTTTTTTGTGTTATCGTAACGGTTTTCGGAATTCAATGTCACTGGCAAACATCTTTAAATATTTGAAAGGCTATTTGACTAAAGCTGTCTTGATGAGTGGGTTAGTGTTAAATTTAATAAAAATTTCAATGAATGTTTTATGTAAAATATGTGGCTTAAGCTCAATCAGTCGCTCAATCCTTTTGATCCTGATGGCCGAGCCCTCAGCACCACAGTTTCTTTTTGTTCATAATTTTGTATGTTGATGCCTATTGAATTTTGTCAGTGCAAGTGTTTCGTATGGTCAGAGTGATTCTTCACAATGATTAAGAAACTATTTTTGTACTTTAAACATTGCAGCTCAGTCAGCAATCGTGATAATCTAATACATAAGAAACTATCAGCCTCGATTGCGGTAATGAAACCAATCTTTACCTAGGTTTCAGCCCCAATAATTGAGCCTTGTTCAGAGGATATACCTGAATCTATAATTTGTCTAAGAGAGCATAGTCTAGGAATAAAACTAAAACAGAATAAAAATGTGACTACGCCAATTCAGGATGTTTTAGTTTTATTTCTAGACCATGAACTCTTAGACAAATTATTGATTCAGGTACATCCTCTGAAGAAGGTTCAATTATTTGGGCTGAAACCTAGGTAAAGGTTGGTTTCATTACCGCAATCGAGGCTGATAGTTTCTTGTATATTATTAAGAAACTGGCTTAGCGCCCACTGCTTTGCTCGTGTCGATTGTACACTCTGCACAGTGTTTTTTAAACTTTTTTCTTTAACCGAATTTTTATGTTCACAAATTTCAGGATCTTCTAAACTTTGCGCGCTAATTAAGGCCATAGAAGCATTATACTTTCGGAGTGTACTTCTGACCAAAAAGCGATTCTGACAGCTACACTTTGAGGTCTTAGTTAATGCTGTCTTTTGAGTAATTAGTGATATTGCCATAACAACTTACATCCCTTAATATATATTTCTTTAGCTGTCAAATACAACTTTTCGTAGAATTAACTTCAGAAATGTTTCAATGTAACAAATTTTTCTCATAAAACTCCTTATACTGTTTCAACCCCCTTAGAAGGTTGAGTTTCCAAAAACATTGGAAACACGTTTTCTATTTAAAAAGAAAAAAAACTAACCTGGAAGTCAACTACCAATTGTCATAGATGCAGCTTCAAAAATGCTTTATTGCTACTTTAATAATGTTTTAAAATGTTGTGCATCGTTGGAGCAGCAACCATAAAATGAAATCTTCTTGGGGAAATAGTAAACAACCAGGCATTTGCAAATTGGAAAGTTTATTGAAACGGCTTTACCATGGTTTCAACGTGTGCGCCAGCTGTACTTTGGCGAGAAAATACGATATGACAATCACCATGTTGTGCATCTTTTAATTTATTATGGAGATGAAATTTTGTATTTACTGATGCCTTTCGGCTATGTTTTAAAATACCTTTGCCACAACATGTAATCCAGTTGTCTATATCTCCTTGTGAAGAAGAAGTGTTTATAAAAGTTGGAACCATGGTAAAGCAGTTTTAATAAACATTCCAATTTGCACCTGATTAGCTGTTTACTATTTCTGCAACAAAACGTTAGTAATGATTTATTTTCAAAAAAAACTTTGTCCTAATATTCTACTCCTTCATTCGTTTAATATCCAAAAATCCTGATGTATGAATCTTGCTTTTCTTAATTTTGACCTATAAAATAAACACCAGTTTTCTCATATCTAGCCTCAAAATTGCCTTACTAGCGACATATTTCAAAAAATCCTCTCGTCCTCTATTCATCTCTTTAGGGGTACAATTACGATTAGTCTCTTACTAAATGATGCCATCCATAATAAGATCAACATCGATTCAAAATTTAAAGATTTGGTACTTAGCAGTTTAGACTGGGTTATGATGAGTCAGTGACTCACTCAGGTCCTATTTCATCCCTTTAGGGGTTGAATCTCCAAAAATACAGAAACACGTAATTTTCATTTCTGTCCCAGAAGTCAAATACTAATTTTATACATGTAGCTTTAAAAATGATTCAGCAGTTCTTTAATAATGATTAATGATTCGTTCCAAAAACCTTTCACCAACTATTTCACCCGCCCCCCCCACCCCCCGCCCCTCCAATAGGGGTTAAATTTCCAAAAATATTGAAAAACGTGTTTGTTTATATCTGACGGAGAAACCAAATCCCAATTTCCATCGTTCTAGCTTCAGAATTGGATTAATAGAGACGTATTTTCAAGAAAAACTTTTCATTTCGTATTTCACCCCTTTAGAGGTCGAATTTCGAAAAATCCCTTCTTAAGCGATGCCCATAGTATAATACTACCACCTTCACCAAATTTCAAGTTTCTGTCATTACAGGTTTGGGCAGGGAGGCGATGAGTCAGTCACGGAGGACATTGCCTTTTTGTATATAGAGATTTGCCACACAAAACATTTGTAGTGTATGACAGTATTTCTATTTGAATATATATTTATGCAGATGGTGTAAAACAAAACAAGGCACGTTTATCGGAAGCTGGAGCTCAGTATTTCTTTTAGTGACTATTTTTCACGGTTTTACGTCCAAATAACACGTAGAAATACTAAATGTAAGTAATTTATAATTGTCAACATAAAAAGTCGATCGTTAAACAAGTACACTAATGCTCCGAATTTGTTTCCGCATAGCATGTCTTATTTATGGAAATATAACAGGGTAAAACTGCTTATCATTGCTACTCACCACCTTACAAAGACCGATTATGAATAACGAACTAGCGGCATGTATTGCTTTCACTATGAGCTAAGTATTCCAATGGCCGCTACACAGCGTCGTGCAGGAGAAAGTACAGCTGTGTACTGTATACTGTAAGCTCACAGATGATCTATCAAAAGTCAATACCGCACACAAAAATCAAAAACTGAAGCCGAAGAATTTTCTCTTTCGTACACGTACTGCCGCTTGCCGACGGCAAGCTAACGCATTATTATATGAGAAAAAGTACCACCACAGCTGTATCTTGAGAATGTCTTTATTGTATCACACGACTAGTTTCGGGGGCACGTTACCGCCATCCTCAGACCCCACCACTGCCAAAAGAGTATTTTTTTTCCTTGGCGCATTTGCTGTGGGATCCTTGTTACTAGCACACGTGGGCTAGCTTTAATCGGGAGTCTATTCTCGACAACGTGTTGCCTCCAATGCCATTGGACTCCTGATGGAAGCTAGCCCATGTGTGATAGTAACTGCGATCCAACAGTGAATGCGCCACGGAAATCAAATGCCTTTTTGGCAGCGGCGGGACCTGAGGATGGCGGTAATCTGCCGCCGAAACTAGTCGTGTGATACAATAAAGATATTATCAATATACAGCTGTGGTGGTACTTTTTCTCATATAATAATGCGTTAGCTTGGCGTCGGCGAGCGGCAGTACGTGTACGAAAGAGAAAATTCTTCCGCTTCAGTTTTTGATTTTTGTGTGCAGTATTGACTTTTGATAGATCATCTGTGAACTTACAGTATACAGTTTTGACTTTAGAGTAAGAGTGAGTGGCAGGAAAGTGTACTCTGGCAGAGAAGGTACGTAAACATCCTATCCAACGCGGCGGTAGAAGCAGCATGTCATTAAATCGTCCAGGGAATAGATGTGAGGACGAGAGCAGTTCGGAAGAAATCAGTGCCTCTGCTGAGAAACTGAAAGACAATGGCCAGGATTTAAATCTGAAATACCGATTGACTGGAGTGTTTGCTCTGTTGTGTCTCAACACCTGAAATGTAAAATGTGCAATGTAGACGTCACGTTGCAAGAACCAAGTCCTCTAGGCTGAGACTTCACAATAATTATTGCTTGTCCAAACTGGCCATAAGTTGTTATACCACGTAGTAAGTTTGTACCGAATGCATTGGAAATCAACCGTCGAATCGTCCTAGCAATGCGCCTGCTTGGACCAGGGGTAAACGGAACTGTAAAGTTTTGATCGTTCATGGAATTGCCCCGGCCGATTAGACAATCATTCTACGATAAACCAGTGGATATGATTTCGATCGCAACGTTAAGATCACGACAGGCTACTCCTTGGATAGCAGATTAATGGTGAGAGTTTTCTAAAAGCAGAATTTTTCCATTGTTCTTGTCTGTAACACGTTTCAGAACTTGAAACGCGTTATTCTCTGAATATGATTTTTCAAAACGGCGCGCAACCTACACCCACCAATTTCAATCTTTTTTACTTGAATGTTTAACAATAACTTTGAAACAGCATTTCAGAGGGAAAGGAGGAGGAGGAGGAGATTACTGTTTAACGTCCCGTCGACAACGAGGTCATTAGAGACGGAGCTCAAGCTCGGATTAGGGAAGGATGGGGAAGGAAATCGGCCGTGCCCTTTCTGAGGAACCATCCCATCATTTGCCTGAAGCGATTTCGGGAAATCACGGAAAACCTAAATCAGGATGGCCGGACGCGGGATTGAACCGCTGTCCTCCAGAATGCAAGTCCAGTGAGAGGGAAAACGTAGGGGATTTTCGATTGGTTGGTTTAAACTATACTTATTAACAAATGGCAGTCCCTTTTGGTGAAAATTGAACGCTCTTACCAAACACTCGCCAATTACCCAAAAACCAATGTTTTTAAATCCCCTTGGTGAGTCACTAGCTACACTCATGCGGAATACATAGACTGTTTTTCTTTTTTCCAGATTCAAACTGGCACCAGTTACAGTGCGTGCCGCAGATCGCCTCAAATTCAGCACGCCTCACGTGAATTGCTGCAAGCCGCCATTTGGTAGCATTTTCCGACATCAAAATTTTCTCATATACAGGGTGATTATAATTAAAGTTAAACTTTCAAAAATAGCACCACTGCTCAGAATGATGTCAAATTGCAACGGATTATCATCGGAGAAGGGGGAAAACGTATGGCAGAGGAAAAAAAGAGTGTTAAAATTGATCAAGAGATGGCGACCCATTGAAGTTGGTATAAATGAAATGAAATGTCGTGCGACGAGGGCCTCCCGTCGGGTAGACCGTTCGCCTGGTGCAAGTCTTTCGATTTGACGCCACTTCGGCGACTTGCGCGTCGAGGAGTTGGTATAAAGACACCGAGTACACGGTGTTTCCTTCTTTCGCGCCTGCGACGTTCGCAAAGACTGTCTGAATGCGTGATCGTGCTCTTCTTGTAAAGCTGTATTACAAGAACGATGACTTTGCACACCTCGCTCTGCAGAAGTTCCGGACACTAAAGGGTTTGGAAAAAGGCGTTGGTCTGATGACTGCGGTGGGTCTGGAGGAAAAGATTCGGAAAATCGAAAAGACGGGTTCTTTTGGTGTGTAACCTGGTAGAGGGAGGAAACGAATTGAGTCGACGTCAGTGGAAGCAGCTCAAATGGTTCAAATGGCTCTGAGCACTATGGGACTCAACATCCGTGGTCATCAGTCCCCTAGAACTTAGGGGCAGTGGAAGCAACGGCCACAGCAACGCAGGAGGAGATGAGTGGTGGTGTGCAAGCGTGTAGTTCACGGAGAACTGCCCGAACATTGGACATAACCGTCAGCACGGCGCGTAAAATCCTACGAAACACCAGCCAGCGGGAGTGGCCGAGCGGTTCTAGGCGCTACAGTCTGGAACCGCGCGACCGCTACGGTAGCAGGTTAGAATCCTACCTCGGGCATGGATGTGTGTGATGTCCTTAGGTTAGTTAGGTTTACGTAGTTCTAGGAGACTGATGACCTCAGAAGTTAAGTCCCATAGTGCCCAGAGCTATTTGCACCATTTAAGCCTACGAAACATCCTTCTTTGTTATCCATTCAAAATCACCCATGTGCACGAGTTCCTTCCTTTTGACCTGCCAGCTAGGGAGAACTTTGCCTTAGAATTTCTTGCTTGCGTGGAAGTGGACAATGATTGGCCATGGAAGATTTTGTGGGTAGACGAAGCCCACTTCCATCTGACAGGATATGCCAATACACAGAATTGTCGAATATGGGCAATGGATAATCCACACGGAAATCAACCGGTACCACTTCATCCTGGAAAGGTCACTGCGTGGTGCGGGTTTATGGTATCATCTACCATAGGATAATGCTTTTTCGAGGAGACTGGTGCTTCTGGTCTTGTTACCTGTACCGTTACTTGTAAGCGCTAAGAGTGTCTTTTGCGCAACCACGTCATTCCAGCTCTCCGACAGCGTGAATGTGTGGATGGGATCAATTTTATGCAAGATGGCGCACCTCGGCACATCGCAAATTCAGTTAAGCAGCTGCCGAACAGCAATTTCGGATATTCTAGAATTATCAGCCATCATTTCCTTACAGCTTGGCCGTCCCGATCACCTGATCGTAATCCGTGTGACTTCTGGCATTGGGGCTGTCTGAAAGATGTTGTGTCCAGTGTTCAGACTGCAAACTTAGCTGTACTGAAGGCACGCATTGCGCAACACACTCTGAACGTTGCCCCGGAAAGACTTCGATCAGTAGTGGAGAATGCTTTTTCTCGATTTCAACTTGTTGCAGAAAATGGTGCACAGCATATTGAACGTGTTTAGCGGCTGACACACGGAAATTAATTATCCGATTTGGTTTTGGTTGATGCTTTTTATGCGGTTTTTGGCCTCAGGAGAATTAAAAACTGACGTGATTGTTGCTTTTTATGCGGTTTTTGGCCTCAGGACAATTAAAAACCGAGTTTTCCGATCAGATGTGATATGACATCGCAGTGGTGGATGGGCTTACGTGACTAACTGTATCACACTTTTACACCCATGCACACTGAATAGTATAGTTTCTATGGTTCATTTGTCATTTGTAGTCGACCACTATTAAGGGGACCACACCGTGGTTCAGGTCGAAAAAAATCGATTTTCGGTTTTCATCATATTTCGATAGATTAAGGTTTTATTTAAGTACTCTGAGAAGATTTTGCTGAAAAAAATTTGTTTCGACCATTTAAAGAGCATGTTCCTACCACGTGTGTTTATGTGCCATGCCCACTTATCTGTCACCCGCTTTTTTGCATAAATTTTAGATCTTTATATCTCCTCCATTGCACATTAGGAATTTTTTTGCTCCCGAGTGTGTTGGCTATCCTTGGAATGCAACGGTCGGCATTCTTTTGTTTCTGATGTTTGTAAACAACACGCTTTCATATGGTTCAAATGGCTCTGAGCACTATGGGACTTAACTTCTGAGGTCATCAGTCCGCTAGAACTTAGAACTACTTAAACCTAACTAACCTAAGGACATCACACACATCCATGCCCGAGGCAGGATTCGAGCCCGCGACCGTAGCGGTCGTGCGGTTGCAGACTGTAGCGCCAAGAACCGCTCGGCCACACCGGCTGGCAACACGCTTTCAAACACGCGGTTAGTTATGTTCAAGTGTGATTGCAAGTAGTTGTTATACTTACGTTTGCTGTGCTTGTTTACGTGTGTTTCGTTGTGTTTATTGAAGATGACGAAACGTAAAGGCATTTTCAAAAACGACATTTTAGAGGAAAGAAGTTTAGAAAGCCTTCTGTACAAGAGGTTATGTCGCCTGGCAACGATGTTTCTAACTGAAATTCTTCAACTAGCGTAACTTCTGAATTATGACACTTTCGATATTGGTACGTATTTTATCATGCAGTAGCAACACCTCTCTGAGCACCATTCCTCAATGGTGGTTTTCTACAAACATGCTGCCTCATACACATTCTTCATTCTCCGATAAATGGCTACCGTAGTTCGTCCCCCGGTAGCTAAGAAAAGAATAACAGCACGTTGGTCCGGTTTGAACACATTTTGGAATAACCTCGGCATAGTTCACCTTTACGCATTTAGTGCATGAGCCCTTCCGACTTTGCGGCTATCGATATTTGTTCAGAGGTGCTAACCTTTTGGCGATGGTGAGTCGGTCGCGAGGTGGCGCGGCGGTGAGCGGAATGACGGGTCAGCTCGAGTAAGTTTGAGTTGGGAGGAGAGAGAAGTCGGTGTGTTTACCCAAGGAGGGGAGGTAACGCAGTCGGTGAGGAGGTGTTTATGAAAAGGCATTGTACAGGTGCCAGTTGTAGCGGCTGTGTCTTGAGATGGTCTACGCAGCCAAGCAGTTGGTGGCTGTTAACCGATTGTAATGGCGACCTGCTTCTCTGATGCTGTTGGACGATTATTTCGCTGGACTGATAGGGTGACGTCGTTCTATTCATCTTTTTCACTGGCCATGCACCTTCTGCCTCCCGTATTGAAAGTGTACCTGACCTGAGACAAACTATTAGCGAGTGCTGAGTTTTGAAAATCTGTTAGTAACCCATGTTGTGGTCGGACTCTACGAAATATGTTGCACAATTTTGCTGGGACTCTTGTTGCTTGGTGTCTGGTAGCGTCGGCGTTCTGCCTTACCATCCCAGCCGTGGGGCCTATTGTGTGTTTTAAAACTGAGTGTTTAGTTTGTTCCAGACAGTCTGGTGGATTTTGAACTGTATGATGTACCAAGATACGCTAACTCCGTGAGGCACTTGTGCGGAGGTTTGAATGTCGGCATCCACCAAGGGGTCGATTATCTTAAGCAGAGAATAACATTTGGTGGTTGTTTTTTTTTTGGGGGGGTGGGCATCAAGTGTGGATGAGAGTTAAATGAGTTACTTAAAATTTCTCAACCCTGAGTTTAATTGTTACTTTTAAGCTACATTTAGCAGTCCCAATTTGTTTTAAATCTTGCGATACTGCTGCTATGCCTTATTATGTAAAGTTGTTTTAAGTGATTGGTTTTGTTTTTATTAACATAGCACTGTTTGAGACATTTTCTTGTAACGTGTTGTTGCTGCGTCATCCCCACACGCGATTTGTTGGACTACAATTGTGTCGTTCTGCATCTGTGCCTAGGTGGTGGGCCCTTAGGGTTCTCGCTTGTTCCTGAATCGGACGGAATTGAACGTTCCTTTAAGACCCGAATGCATCCAATAACAGGCGTCTGAATTAACCGGCTGAGGAAGAGGAGCACCCATGAAGTGAAGTCGGACGCACCGACTGTACTCCGCGCCCTCAGTCGGCCGGATAAATCGGGTCCGAACGGCACAACCAGATGAGGAGCGTGTTGGCCGATCCTCAGGACGTTCATGTCCGCACTTGCCGGATGCCGTGAGCTGGGAACTATTTGTAACGGAAGTGTCTGATATAGATTATTGCCTGTCTAGTTGAGAGTCTGTATGTAAGGTTACTCTTGCTTTTAAGTGAACACATTTGGCCGGCCGAAGTGGCCGTGCGGTTCAAGGCGCTGCAGTCTGGAACCGCAAGACCGCTACGGTCGCAGGTTCGAATCCTGCCTCGGGCATGGATGTTTGTGCTGTGCTTAGGTTAGTTAGGTTTAACTAGTTCTATATTCTAGGGGACTAATGACCTCAGCAGTTGAGTCCCATAGTGCTCAGAGCCATTTGAACCATTTGAACACATTTGGGCAAGATCTTACAACTCTCTGAAAGTGAACTTAAGATAGCCGTTTGGGCGTGCTATGTTTTGTATTTTCTACAAAATGGGATTACCTTTCTCATTTGACAACTTTTATACATTTGTTAGTAACTAAAGCAAACTGATTGGCTTCACGTATAAATGTTCTCTGACTGATTTTAATAAATATTGTGAATAATAAAAGGTAAATGCTCCCCTGCCCTAAGGTCCAGTCCTTCCGCTTAGTCCTTTGGGAGTTTTATGATACGCCGAGGTAATACAGGTTTCAGTGCACAAATGGCGGAAAGACACTAATGCCATTCTAATCCCTTGCGTACATGTCGGTGCTTATATACCGCTATCGGAGTCGCGCTCTCTTGTATACAATGTGCAACATCGACCTCAAACGGAAACTTCTTGATCGCCCCTTATAGTTGATTCGGCAGTCTTTAAATTGTGGAGAACCTTACACTTTTAATTGTTTGGGGTCAGTTCCCACTTTTCGCACCATACCGATGTCTTGTATAAATTGTTTTGCAATTGGTTTTGTCTTTTGATGGCTTTACTAGACTGTAGACGACAGCATCATTTGGAAAAACCGTAAGACGACTGCTGAGATTGACACCTAAATCGGTTGCATCGACTAAGAATAGCAGAGGGCCTGTAACACTTCTTTGGAGAACCCCAGGAACGAACTTTGATCTTTTTAAGTCAGGAAAAATAAGAATCCAGTCGCACAACTGAGACTGTACTCTAGGTACGCAGTTTGATTTTAAGCCGGTTCTGGGAAAAGGAAAAGGAAAAGCCTTCTGGAAGTCTAGAAATATGAAGTGAACTTGAGATCCCCTGTCGATAATACTCAGTGATTCGTATAAATAAAGCTCCATTTATGTGTCGCAATAACGACGTTTTCTAAATCCGTGTTGGTTATGTGTCATGCGTGGAAGATCTGGCTTGCAAAATAATAAATGGATTTAATCTAGTTCATGATATTAGATGATTCAGGTAAGTCTGTAGTTGTGACATTCATGGTTTAAATAATTATAACGGCACCAGTTATTAGTTTTTATGCTTAGCACAACGCGTCGCGAGAATTTGTTTTTGCTTTAAAGAGCATTAACTTACATGAATATATTTGGTGATATTTCCATGTGTGACTTTCTGCCTCTCTTAAGTGTGTTTGAAGTTAGACTGCGGTCGGAAGATCGGACAAAATGAATCTTTCAGTGTTTCGTCCATTATACAGAATATCACACACATGCAAATCATCACTTACACTGTTTGTTTACAAAACATGCCACAAAGGTATTACGACACTATGACTTCACAAAGAGTTTTTAATCACAGTTGTTAGTGTCATCGGATTTATATTTGTAAATTACAAAACATACTTATACCACTGTTGACATAAATTATCGATTTTTATTACAATGACGAAAAGTACATATTTATGAAAATTGTTAGAGGTATCATATCCAGGAGAAACATTTGTGATTCATTAAGTGATTCACCATCCAGTTTGTCATTGAGAACGTTGTCTCCTTGCTTTTTGTGGTGTACAAAAATTTCAAGCTCCCCTATTAACTCCATTGCATAAGTTTTTTGGAAGTGGTAAAGTATTTTAAAAGCTTCTATGTTTTTGAATGGGTATCCAGTGTTTTTTATGTGTGTTGCTATTGCTGATTTTGCACCTTGGTTATGTGTGTAGCAGTTGATGTGTTTATTGTATATAATTTGAAAATTCCTGCCAGTTCGTCCAATGTAGTAGCTCGTTCCTGATTTTCATTATTTAAGGTATGGTCTAGTTTCTGTTGTAGTCCACACCTCCACTTTGTCAAATTTTCCGACTGTTGTTTAACTTCAAAAACACGCAAGAGAGGCAAAAAATCACACAAGGAAGTATCACCCAACATATTCGTGTAAACAAATACCGCAATGCACTTGACAATGAGAATAAATTCCCGCAACGCGTTGTGCTAAGCACAAAAAAATAAGTTACTGGTGCAGTTTTCATTACTTAAATCATAAATAATTTGATTCATTCCTGAGTGTTTGAGATCGTTAACAGATATTGTTAACAGACGTGGCAAATACGATGAATATAACAGCGGTGAGTTGCGTCACGGTTTCGTTTAGTAAGCACATCAAGGTCTACTGTTAACATTTCGATAGCGAGAGTTACAAGAAGGGCCAGGTAAATATTACTTCCTCCCATAAACATGTACTGGAATGGCCATGAAAGGAAAATCAGTCAAATTAATGTAATTACGATGGCTTACCCACAGTCTTTCCTTCGCGCCATTTGGAATGAAACCAAAGAAATAGAGAGTGACCGTGGTACAGAAAGTACGCTTCACCACACATCGTAATGTGACCTGCGAAACACAGTTGTAGATATGGAAATTCATTCCAGTTACGTTTTCCTTTCTTAATGTTTGCAGATTTCACAAACGATGGAGTAGTTAATGACTACACTAATTCATTCACATACAGGGTGATTGTAATTGAAGTCCCAGTTTCAAAACGGTTAGAAGAAAAAAACCACTTTCGGAATGATACCATATGTGAACGGAATTTCCGGAAAAAGGGGGAAATCTTACGAAAGCAGAAGAAAAAAAAACACTAGATGCCATTATAAGCGGAAGAATATGCATAATAAAAGATGCTGGATATGTGGCTGTACCTCATTTTGCGTGATGCTGGTAAGGCTCTTTGACAAGAATGGTGACTGTGCGCCAATATCTCTGTAGAAGTTCCAGACAATCACAGGTATGAAAAAAGAGATTGGTCCGATGTCTGCCAAAAGTATAGAGAAAATGATTACAAAATTCGAAAAGACAGTTTCTTTTCAAGTGCAGTGTGGCAGAGGGTGGAAAACAGTTGATCCGACCGCAGTAGGAGACACGGAACAAGATTGCGGGAGGGATCGAGCAGTGGTGTGCAGACATGCAGTGCGCGTGGAATTGCCACAACTTGTGACATGCCTGTGAGCACGGTGCTTAAAATTCTGTGGAACATCTTACACCGCTATCCACACTATATCAACTGCGTTCAGGAGTTGCTTATTGGTAATCCGTAGAGATGGGCCAAACGGTTATTTTGGAACATCAGTTATCACGGTTAAAGTTATTTTTATCTCCATTCTTTTTAACCGTTAGAAATAACTGTCAGTTATTTTTCACTATCGAACGCACCAGACGGGGTTTCAGTTAAATCAATTTAGTTTCTCATTATGAATGCGAGTAGTGTGAAGTGGCAGGAATATCGCATGGTTCTTGCCACAGCCTTAACGTGTGTCCACACGATGCCTCTTTCGTCATGCGCAATCTTAAGACTCACAGTTTGGCGACGTATTACAGTGACAACAGTCCAAAGACGATAGTTGAAACGGCTGAGAATTTCGCCGCCGTTTTTTATTCTTTGTAATTTACTGGCTGTCATAGTTTAGCGTTTTTTTTTTTCTATTCTATCGCTTGAGCCTTGTCCCGCAGTTTCGCAGGGTTAGCCACCGTTAATCAGATTTGGCTTATTAATGTTTAAGGGGTGCCCAGAAGCCCTTCCTGCCACCACCCCGTACCCCCAGGGCGGAATTAGTGTACCCCAACTGTCTGCGTCGAGTGTAACCCATGTAATAGTGCGAATGTGTTCAGATGTCTGCGAGCCGTGTAACTGAGGCGGCACATGGAGACCAGCCCCGTATTCACCTAGCGAGATGTGGAAAACCGCCTAAAAACCACATCCAGGCTGGCCGGCACATCGGCCCTCGTCGTTAATTCGCCGGGCGGATTCGATCCGGGGCCGGCGCGTCTACCCGAGTCCAGGAAGAAGGGCGTTAGCGCTCTCGGCTACCCTGGCGGGTCATAGTTTAGTGTTTGTCAAAGCAATAATAGAGATTTGGTATTTCGGTCCGACACGAAGCTATTACTCCATTTACTTCGAAGAATGGTGAGCGGCTACATCGGTGACCCCGAACAAAAAAGACTACAGTGTAAATCACAAATAAAAAGCAGTATAGCTCAACGATGGCAGAGCAACTGGAAGATACGAGCGTACAGTCGTCTTCGATTCAAATGGGTGATTCCACTACATCAACCAGAAGTACGACTACAACATTACGTTTGCCGAAATTTTGACCAAAAGAGAGGCTTATACGAGCGAAGGACATTTTCCAGCAATATAATGTGAACAGCAACAGCCACAAACTAAGATACATTTTCGCGAATATGGATCGAGAAGTAGGCAAGGTACCACAAGAGTACATGATGCAGCCAGTTCATGCGCAATCGTATCAAGGCTTCAAAGAGACTGTCATAAAACGCTTAGTATTGCGCAAGGAACAAGGCATGCAGCGTGTTTTGTTTGAGGGAGCAATGGGAGATCGTACTCCATCAGAATTTCTGTGACACTTAGCGACTTAGCAGGACATAGTTTATTTTCGGACGACACATTACGTACTATTTGGCTCAATCGTCTTCCAAAAAATATCGATTTAGTACTGGCAGCGCCGGCCTGTGTGGTCAAGCGGTTGTAGGCGCTACAGTCTGGAACCGCGCGACCGCTACGGTCGCAGGTTCAAATCCTGCTTCGGGCATGCATGTGTGTGATATCCTTAGGTTGGTTAGGTTTAAGTAGTTCTAAGTTCCAGGGGACTGATGACTACAAATGTTAAGTCCCATAGTGCTCAGAGCCATTTGAACTACTTAGTACTGGCAGCGCACGATAACTTGTCGCTTTCATAATTGATGGAAAAGGTGGACGCGACCTCCCAGTTCTCACAAGCAACTACAGCATCAAGGAAATGTGCTGCAGTTAAGGGAAACAGACCTCAGGAGGGCAGCACATGAGAGAGGAAGGTGGAAGCCTCGCGTATAGAGAGTAAGAAGGAAGAAAACGACCAACTGTGTGGAGCCTTGAGACCCATACTGCCGCTTTACGATACTCAAGACGAGCTGTTCGCTAATCGGCGTGAGAAGATTTGGTAGCGTGGTGCTGGTGTTACAGAAAGTTTGGTTAACGGGCTAAGAAGTGTGAACAACCATGCGGGTACCGAAATGGCATGAGCGGCCGATAAGGGGCGTTATCGACATCCAACTACGATTTTATCGCCGCACAAATATCAACGAGAGACAGGAGCAACACAACGTGACTGTAGCGCAAAATGGTAATGGACAAATCAGCTATACCAAAGATAGCCGTATTTTTGTCAAGGATACTCTGAACGGGAAAGAATACCTTGTCGACAGCGGATCACATATTATAATTCTGCCACAACAGTGCTTTGCGGCGACGCAACCCAAGCAGACGTTTACGCTGTAAAGCAGCGAATGGGACAGAGAACAGACGTTCGGAGTAATTCGAACGCCAGTGACACTAAGTTCCATTTCGACGTGGTTGAAGTCGCCCATCGCATCTTGGGGATGGACTACCTAGATCATTTCAAGTAACTAATTGATATACATAATCAACAACTCATTATTAGCGATTTTTCACAGACGTTTCCTGCCGTCAAGTTAAGAATGACGACCCGTTTCGACAGACAATGCACAACTATCCGACGACACGACAGAGCCAGTCAGCAGTCAATGATGCACTACATCATAACTATAACTGGTCCGCTGGTCTACGCCCGGACCCGCCGCCTAGCACTAGAGAAGTACGCAACAGTCAAACAACACGTCGATACACGGTTAGACACAGGAGCTGTACGTCGTTCGAACAGCCCCTCGGCGTCGCTTCTACGTCCGGTGAGTAAGAAAGATGGTACCTGTAGACCTTGTGGTGATTTCAGGGCGTTAAACGCTTCTACAGTGCCGGACCGTTACGCAGTCCAAAACACTAGGGACTTTACGGGTATGTTACAGGGGCCAACAGTATGCAGTGCCAGAGATTGTTATAAGGCGTACATCCAGATCCAGATGGCTCTCTATGATATTCCAAACACAGTGGTTATGACACCTTTCGCGATATTGGAGTTTCAATTTATGCCATATTGGTTACGGGATGCTGTGCAAACAATGCAGCGATTCGTAGGTGAGGTCTTACGTGGATTAAATTTTCGTATCGCCTATATCGATGATATTTTGGTGTTTTCACGAGACTGGGAGGAACGCAAGAGACATTTAGGACAGTTGTTCGATCGTATGATAAATTTGGCATCCGTTTATTTAAATCCTGACAAACGTGCATTTGGAAAAAGGAATATCAAATTTTGTGGAGTACGAGGTAACAGCAGAAGGTATAAGCCCCCTCCAGAGCGCGTACAAGCAATAGTAAATATGCGCCAACCAGAAATATACGAAGAGGTACTTCGTTTGTTGGGACCGATAAATTTTGGCAGCCGTCACTTCCCACATGTCGCTGAGATTCAAGAGCTCCTTAATGCAATGTTAACAGGGGAACGTACCAGTGGCAAATATCAGGTACCGTGGTTACAGCAGATGACAGGAGCCTTCTGTAAACTCAAGGATTCTTTGGTGTTGGCTACTGTTACGTCATTCAAGTCATACTGCAGAGCTGGCTCTAATGGTTGACGCAAGCCAGAGCGCCATTGGTGCAGCAATTCTGCAGCCGGTGGCAGAGATATGGCAGCCATTGGCATTCTTTTCAAAAAATTCATGCCAGCTCAAAGTCTATGGTCAGCTATCGATAGGGAGTTATTGACGATATACAAAGAAGTAAAATATTTCAGGACAGATTTACAGGCGACACCCTTCTCCACCGCCCACTAGTCAGAGCCTTTGAGAGAATTCACCAAGAGAGTACCCCACGTTACATCAGGCATGTGGAATTCATAATACAATTTACAACGGACATACGTCAAATCAGTCGTTATGACAACATTGTGGCGGACTGTCTATCAAAAGCGTGTACAGCGATTCAAGGAATTTCATGGCCAGCTATTGTGCCGACACAAAAAGTGGACGATGAACTGCAAAGATTAAAGGAAGAAAAAATTAGTGTTATGAACTGAAAGAAACCTATTTACCGGCGGCGCTTACGACATTGTGGTGCGAGACAGCTCGCTATCAAATTCTCCCCTATATTCCTGAACAATGGACCGTATTTCACATGGTTCATGACCTTTCACATCCAGCAATTCATGCGTCGGTGCTCGCAGTTACTCACTGTTCTACTTGTCCGAACGCAGAAAAGGACTGTCGACAACTGGCAAGAGAATGTTTACAGTGCCAATAACGCAAGGTCGGACGGCATGTTTTTGCACCTATTGGCAATGCCAGCACTTCAGCAACAAGATTGACCCACATATATGTAGCCTTCGTGGAACCATTACCCTTGTCGGAAATATCTAGTTACCTACTTACAACGATTGCCCGCTCTACACGATGCTCAGAAGCTGTACCGATTACGGACATCTTGGCAGAGACGGTGGCTAGGAATTTCATCAGTCTATGGATCGCCACATTTGGAATCCTTCCAAATAACCGACCGGGAACGTCAGTTTGAGTGTGAATTTTTTTCAGAGCTTAAGAGATTTTGTGGAATTTCATCTTGCCAGCAATGACATGGTAGAAAGACTCCATAGACCTCTTAAAGCTGTATTCATGTTTTATCTGGGGACTTGGATCGAAGCTTTGCCTGTAGTGCTGCTTGGGTTAAGAACAGCTGTTAACACAGATATTGACCAAGCACAAAGTCAAATGGTTCTCGGCAATCAGATTCGTATTCCCGCAGATTTACTAGAGCATCTAAATACAGCGATACCTTCAGCTAGCGTGCTACAATACTTCTCACAAAAACTACAATGTTCAATCCAAAACCTTCCCCATAGGCTCCTCTGCGTCGCGGTGTAATTCCCGTATTTATTCATAAAGATCTTCATCAGTGTTCAGCTGTGTGGTTATGAGTAATAGTTGCAGTCAAACCACCATAACCAGGAACCACAAACAATTGACAAGGCGGGGAGACATTAAAACATGATAGTACAGTGGTCTTCACGAGAGAGGCCAAAGTTCCAAAGATGTGTCAAAAGGAAGAGGACGAGCACGCAGTTGGACGCCCAGTCCGAGTAGAATTCAGAACGCGGGCAGGAGGAAATGCCGTACCTCGGCGCCGCTACCCTCTAGACTCATCGGCAGTCAATCAACCGCAGCCACGGGAACAGCAAAGAAGGCCATGGGCACCGGTTGCAGTACCTACTGAGTCACCTCGATCAACTACAGGACTGCACAGAGAAGTGCTCTACCGAGCTGGACGTCGCAATTATCCTACGCATCCAGAGGTTCCAGGCGCACCAGGGTTCCCGAACAGTTTTACAGTCGAAAGAGGAGAAACAGAAGCTACATTTTCCAGAGAGACGCCACAAAATGGTACCCGTACGACCCACATAAGAAAAAGGGGGGGGGGGTGCTACTGGAGCGACGTATCACAATGACAGTAGTCCAGGGACAATAGTTTAGTGTTTATCAGAGTAATAATAATTTTTTTTTTGCTTCTACACGTCTATAAATCCAGTTACTTCGGAGACTAGTGAGCGGCTACAACGGGAATAAAAGGGCACACACAGAACTTTGAGGAATGAACGCATGTACGAATGGGCGTTCTCGTGCCACGTCTGCTAATTGCGCCTTTTTTGCTTGGGAGCTTGTGTTGCGTTAATCGTGATGAAAAGGGGACAGAAAAAGAAATCGAAAAAGCGACTGTAAGAAAAAAAGTATATAAACAACAGAGGTAAGAGAACTACAGAGTGATGACAAAGTTTTGTCTATGTATTTCAGAAGGAGATCATAAGAGATTTTAGATTTTGTGCTCGGGAAACTGCAACGATATAGCTGGCAATAAAATATTGTTAGCTCGTAACTGGCGGCTTACATCGATGTTTGAATTATTTATTACTCATTTCAAAACAAAGCATTTAAATTCTATCAAGTTTGTAACGTGTAATGTGGAATAATTGTAATTTATTTTTTGATCGTTTTATACCTTTTTTCACTGTAGGAAATGCCTAAGGTAGTAATTCAAATGGTTTAAAAGGATCTAACCACTATGGAACTTAACATCTGATGTTATCAGTCCCCTAGACTTACAACTACTTAAACCTAACTAACCTAAAAATATCACACACCACACACATCCATGCCCGAGGCGGGATTCGAACCTGCGACCGTAGCAGCAGCGCGGTTCCGGACTGAAGCGCCTAGAACCAGCTAAGCTAGTAATTATTAGCATTTTTCGTTCCTATACACATATTACTATTTGTATCTACACTAAATCGCCAAAGAAACTGGGATAGGTATTTATATAGAAATAAAGAGATACGTGAACAGGCAGAATACGGCGCTGCGGTCGGTAACGCCTATATAAGACAGCGAGTGTCTGGGGCAGTTGTTAGATCGGTTACCACTGCTACAATGGCAGGTTGTCGAGATTTAAGTGAGGCTGAACGTGGTGTTATAATCGGTGCACGAGGGATGGAACACAGCTTCTCCGAGGTAGCGATGGAGTGGGAACTTTCCCGTACGACCACCTCACGAGTGTACCGTGAATATCAGGAATCCGGTCGTTCAAGAGAGTCGTTCAACGTGACAGAAGTGCAACCCTTACGCAAATTTCAGCAGATTTCAATGCTGGGTCAGTGTGCGACCCATTCAACGAAACATTATTGAAGGTCCACGCGGGTAACGTTGATGACTGCACGACACAAAGCCTTACGCCTCGCCTAGGCCCGTCAACACCAACATTGGGCTGTTGATGACTTGAAACTTGTTGCATGGTCGAACGAGTCTCGTTTCAAATTGCATCGATCGGATGGACGTGTACTGGTATGGAGACAACCTCATGAATCCATGGATCCTAGATGTCAGCAGGGGACTGTTCAAGCTGTTGGAGGCTCTTTAATGTTGAGGGACGTGTGCAGTTGGAATGATATTGGACCCCTGATACGACTCTGACAGGTGACACTTACGTAAAAATTCAGTCTGATCACCTGCATCTATTCATATCCATTGTGCATTCCGACGGACTTGGGCCATTGCAGCAGGACAGTGCGACACCCCACACGTCCAGAATTGCTAAAGAGAGGCTCAAGGAACACTCTTCTCAGTTTAAACACTCCCGGTGGTCACCAAACTCCATAACCATGAACATTATTGAGCATATCTGGGATGCCTGCAGAAGAGATCTCCACCCCCTCGTACTCTTACGGATTTATGGACAGCCTTGCAGGATTCATGGTGGCATTTCCCTCCAGCACTACTTCAGACATTAGTCGAGTCCATGCCACATCGTGTTGCGGCGCTTTCGCGTGCTTGCGGGGGTCCTACACGAAATTGTACGGGTGTACCAGTTTCATTGGCTCTAGGCTATTAGGATCTGTAACACAATGATCTCATGTATAATTACTACTAGTTCCATTGCTATGCAATTATCTTGTATACCGTATCAAAAGATCTCGAATAAATAAATAAATATGAAACTGATACACTTAACGAAGGTTCTTAGTCGTTACGTGGAGGTTAATTACCTTTCAGTACGTAATTTGTATGTAATGATTAAATATGCTTTGTAGATTAACATTCTCTGACTCGACAAATTTGGGAATTTCATAGACGCCATAATCCAAAAGAACGGAGGTCGCGTTTTCCAGGTTCGTATTTTTTGCATTATGAGTATGCTTCATTTCTATTTTTAGTAGTTTGTTGAGTAGCTACACATACCCCAACACTTCTTCTGTTCAGATGTCAGACTAGGCAGTTGTGCTTTTAAATTGCGTGAATATTCTTCCAGTTTTCATACATACTTTTCATACACAAATCTTATATTTTAGTTTACTTCCAATGTATAGTATCTTATTCTTTACAGAAATATGGTCGGAGGCTTTTTATCTAATACGTGGCGTACAGGGCAACGCATCTCGAATTTTTATTCAAATCTTCAGAAGTTACAGCGGATATTATTGCACATAAATCGCTTCACAGTATAGCCTCAAACACTACACAATCAAACACCTATGGGCCCCAGCTGCCTGTCGTCTGATGAAAAGCGCAAAGATTCCCACCGAAGGCGGGTAGCAAAGCGCTTTAAACACGGCCTCCGTTTCCAGGGCCACGCGAAGTGGCCGCGAAGCTTAAGGTGCCATGTCACGGATTACGTGGTCCCATCCGCCGGAGGTTCGAGTCCTCCCTCGGGCATGGGTGCGTGTGTTGTTCTTACCATAAGTAAGTTTAAGTAGTGTGTAAGTGTAGGGAACGATGACCTCAGCAGTTTAGCTCCTTAGGAATTCACACACATCTGATCTTTTTTTTTCCATTTCCAAAAAATGACGCATGCTCAAATGCGCTTGCGTTGCTCCACTGTCGAAAAATTATGCACATGCGTAAAACTGAACACAAAAAGGCATCATGTGGACGCATCTTTAGCATATTAACCAAAAATGGTTCAAATGGCTGTAGGCACTATAAGACTTAGCATCTGAGCTCATCAGTCGCCTAGACTTAGAACTACCTAAACTTAACTAACCTAAGGACATCACACACATCCATGCCCGAGGCAGGATTCGAACCTGCGACTGTAGCAACAGCGCGGTTCAGGACTGAAGCGCCTAGAACCGTTCGGCCACAGCGGCCGGCATTGGCGGTCCAGTACAGTTCAGTTGATGATTGAACGATTATTGGTGTTTCACATTGTATGCATATAGGTTATCAGTCGCTATTAGAAATATTACCCTCTCAGCTGCACCAGGAAGTATACGGAACTTTGCTACAGCACTGTTAAAGTGAAATGTTATAAACGTGATTTTTCAAGTAGAAACTAATCGGTAAGCTGAGTAATGTAGGTAAAATCAGAAGCTTAATTTATGGTGGTGTTCGCTTAATGGATGAAGTGTAGGGCCCTGTGATACAACACAAGATACACGCAACGTGATAGGTTCTCTTACTCCTGTACAAGTCAGCCCATCTGAACGAAGTTCTATGTGAGGCAATAATATGAACCATATCCGGTACACTTGGTTAGTGTCACCAGCCTGCATAGACGTTTTTCTTTCTTTTTACAATTTAATATCCTAATAGTTAACTGTCTAAATATATAACAGGCTACTTCATGAACGAGACAGATGACTACTGAGAATGAAGGGACAAGTTTTGTATGCAACAAAACCTCAACGTGGTAATGCGTGCACCAGGCAGAAATTTTTTCAGTGTTCCCTAATATAACAAAAAATGAGCTGACTTGAGCTCCTTGAAACCAAAAAAGCATGTATCATTCAAATATGTTTACATAACATTCCTAAGTACTAGTAGGTCCTAAATTAAGTTAATCTACAATTCTATTTAAACACCATTGACATGAATCTGATCTGATTATTAAACAGGTCTGTCAAAAAATAATTTTTGATACTTGTTTGATATTTGATAACTGAATTTTATGTATTTTTCAGCGCTGATTTCAAAAATGCAATCCATTTTTTTCTATCACGTCAGGTTTTCTCTCAAAAAAGTGAGTATTTATGGTATCATAACATAATTTAAGCAATTTATCACATTTTTCCTACGTTATGAAATTTTTATATAAATAATATTCTAAACTACATTTCCAGTACACTTCCAGTTCTCTTTAAGCTCATAAGTCCTTATAATAACGCTTTCACTTTCTGTCGAAGCTTCTTTTATCGCTTTTCCGGCTGTGGACTCGTTGAGGATCTTCTCTTCTCATCATCCAGCAGTAGTCCGCTATCGTGTTGACGTTCCATGTTCCTTGATATATTATTTCCATTTCTCTGATGTCTTGGTGTAATCTTTCGCCCTGATCTTCACTTACATCACCAAGGTTTACAGGGAAGTAGTCAAGATGTGATGAGTGGAGAAAATGAACTTAAATGCTCATGTTACAGCCCAGCTTCTTAAAGTTGTCGAGCATGTCTGCGACGAGTTTCTTACAGTTTGGATCTCTTTTGTTTCCTAGGAAACCGGAAACAAATAATTTAAAATATGTCCATGCTGCATTTTCTTTTGATTCCATTATGTCCACAAAGTTGGGATCTGTCATTAGTCTTCTAATGTCTGGTCTGAGAAAGATTGCTTCCTTTAGCTTTGCCTCGGATAAACCAGGAAACAGTCCACAAAGATATCTGAAACACTCCCCTTCTTTTGGCAATGCCTCAACGAATTGTTTCACCAGCCCCAACTTAATGTAAAGTGGTGGAAGTAACACCTTTTTGGGATCCACAAGGCCTTTCCTCTCAACATTTTTAACCCCTACCTCTAAGCTTTTTCTCAATGACAAAGCCTTGTTTTATGTAGTGTTGCTTTCTGTCTCCACTGTTCCATTCACAGAGAAAGCAAGGGAACTTTGTATAGCCACTTTGTTGTCCAAGCAGCTTTTAAATCACTTGTAAATCACCACATAGTGTCCATTTGTGGTCTAAATAGCAGAGTTTCCTTAAAACCAGTTCAAGGGTTTCGTAACATTCTTTTAAGTGAACCGAGTGTCCAACTGGTATAGAAGCATACTTATTGCCATAGTGTAGAAGTACTGCTTTAAGGCTTCTTTTTGAAGAATCAATAAAAAGTCTCCACTTATTAGCAGCATATTCTATTCTGAAACGTGTCATAATTCCAGGAACATCACAGCAAAACACAAGGTCACCTGCTTGAGAAAAGAAAGACACAAACTCCTTTTCCCCCTATCGATACCAAGAAAAGGATGTATCCGGAGCCAACATATGTTTATCTTTCAATCTAGATCCTAAAATCTCTGCCGATTCTTAATATAGGCCCAGGTCTCTAAATAAATTGTTCAGTTCAGATTGTTTGAATGGAATGGAATAGGTTGTGCCAGGTTCGTAGCAATCTCTGTCTTCTTCACTATCACCTTCGTGAGCCAATGGCTCGTGATCATCTGTATCATCCAAAGAGTCTGGAGATGAGGGTACTGGTACTTGAGGACCATGAGGAAGAGGGCGAGTGATTGAATGTTACAGTAAGAAATATCCTTTTTGTTTTTCAAATTGAAACCTCGTACGTTGCAACAACAAAAATAGCAGTCATCACTGTGATTTTTGGGCTCCCTCCAAACCATTGGTATTCCAAAACCTAAGGACTGCTTTTCACTTCGAAACCATTGCCTCAGTTAAACACACACTGATATAAGTTTGTGTGGGGCCCAGGGGTTATCTTGATCGCCTCATTTTATATCAAACTAAGGGAAATATACTTCTTCAACAAAATCAGAAATGTTTCTTTCTTGCTTTTTAGTGGTACAGTTACCACAAGTGTAGCAGCAGCAATCTGGCGAGTTTATACATCCTCTGGTAGCCATTGTCCCTAAAACAAAAGCACAACACAAGAAAACAATCAGTGCTTTAAAGCACAACATGTCACCATGTCAACAGCACCTAGTGTAGAGGTACTGTGAACTGAAGGACAACAGCAGAAATTCAGTGCTTGGTGATGGCGGAGAAAGGGGCAGCGCGACAGACAGGATCTGACATGAAAATACTGCTCGTTTCCCCTAATTACTCTTTATTTAGTTGTATCTAGTATAAAACCGGCTAAATAACAGTTTTTGGAGATCCTAAAACCCAAAATTCAAACTCACTAGAGGGCTGAAATATCGAAAAAAGCTAAAACTAGACAAGCAGTTTGTGAAACAACTGTACGTGATGGAATTTATTCTAAATTTTTCCCGAAATCAGCACTGGAAACACTATAAAAATCACTTAATAAATTTAAAACAATACTTATGTCGTAGACCTGTGCTATTGTAAAAACCTGTATTGATTCCAAATACGCCTCCGCGAAATGCTCAAATCTCCATACTTGTCTGAAGGGTAAATATTCCATTGCACAATGTTCCTGTATAAAGCTGATGTGCCCAATACTTTGCAGAAAATTTTTCCAAGTCAGTGGCCAAAGACTAGTTTAAGAAAATGCAATTTGACAAACACCTCTTTCACTTAACAATGTCACAAAGCTTAGTACCGCCAAATTATACAAGGTTCTTTGTTGTCGTAATTTGATAAGATACCTTAGACGAGGTTGATCTGTGACACAGAACTGGCACTTTTTCATCAATGATGCCGCTAAGCATTAGAATTATGGTGTTCTTCGAGGTGATGGTCAACTATTTTCCATTTCAGATCAGCTACAATACTCAAATACTTTAGTAAGTGTAAAATCTCTAAAAAATATTAACATGTTGCATACTCTTTACAATACTTCGTTTCTTTCCATAATGTGTACGAGATGAAACACAGTGAGTTTTTCCTGACAGTAATGTCACAAAATATAAAGCACATTTTTTTAGAAGTTTGGAGATATGCTACATCATGCATTATTGCTGACATGAATTTCCTATACTGTCCAAAATTAAAACAATGTATTCTTACGAAATTATACACAGCTGTGTTATTTCTGGCCAGCGGTAACAGAATGGAAATACTGTTAACTTGAATAACTCCCTCTCTGGAAGTATCACCGGGTTATACGACCTTTAACTGGAGTCCGGAACACGGTTACCAATGGGCTGCGTCCATCTTCTCTGTTGCCTCCCAGAGTTTGCTTTCATTTACTGATTCAACAGCATTGCTTTATGTTCCCTGCCACGTTCCCCATGTGTGTGAGCTCTTAACCACCTGGCTTCATGCCGAGGTATATGCTCATTTCCGCTTCCTAAGCACACCACTCCTGGCCTGGTGAATTGCAGCGAGTTTCTCGCACTTCGCACGCACGTTGGAGGCAGTGTCTTCATCTACACAGACAGTTCCAAAACGGACCATGCATTTCAACTTGGCGATGAACCTTTTCAATATCAGCTTCTTGACCAAAGCTAGATTTTTGCAGTGGTGCTCTACACCCTTTATCAGGCCATGCAGTCAATACATACAGCGATACAGACTTCTAAATTGTGTCACCTGCTCAGATTCTCTCAGTGCTCTTCAGAGTCTTCGCACGCTGTACTCAGTCCACCCTTTAGCAGCACTGGATCTAAGCATGACTCCACTCGCTTACCGTGGGGGACAGCCATTATGGTGTTGCTTTGGGTTCCTGGTCACGTCACCGCGCCAGGGAACAAGGCTTCTGATGCCACTGCAAAGGCTCCAAATCTCCTCCCTCGGCCTGCTAGTCATTCTGTTCCCTCTGATGATCTTTGTGTTGCTGTCTGTCGGCATGTACGAGATATGACAATAAGGCAATGAGAATGATTTTCTTTGCAGGATGTGGCGACCCTGCAGGCTTCTGTAGGCACAATATCTTTGACCTTGGTCTATAAGCTGCTTCTAGTCCAAGTGGCACATCGATGCAACTGCTCAGTTGTGAGTTGTCCTGTAATAAACTAACACGTGTTTCCATCTCTTGTCACAGAAATGGAACCCCATAACATTGCGCAATGGTATGCCATTTCTTTTTGTGTTAAATTGGGGGAAGACGCGATGACAACTTACAGTAAGCTTCAGAAGGCTTTTGGAGAGGAGGTTATGTCAAGAGCTCAAGTTTTTCGTTGGCTTAAATATTTAGTGATGGCAGAAAGAATGTTGAAGACGAAGGCTGCACTGGACGACCATCAACCGCACGGACCGATGTCAATTTGGCCAGGTGCATGAACTGATACGATCTGATCGAAGATTATCCATGAAAATGATTGCAGAAGAACTGAACATCAATCAAGAAACGGTTCCTCTAACAATAACTGAAGATTTTGGTATGGATTCAGCATCACGATAATGCACCATCCCATATTGCTCTGTCAGTACAGAAATTTTTAATCTCAAAATAAATTTCAGTACTACCACAGCCACCTTATTCACCAGACATTTTTCAATTTCCAAGAGTCAAAACGGCGGTCAAGGGACACCATTTTCAAACAACACAAGGTGTCCCAAAATCTGTGACGAGGGTCTTAGTGGATATTACAGAAGATGAGTTCCCCAAATGTTACCATCAATGGCAGAAGCGCTGGAAAGTGTGTGTAATCAGTAGGGAACTACTTTGAAGGAGACAACACTTAACTAAAACGGTAAGCAACATTTTTTTTCTCATCAGTCTCATTACTTTATTGTCGCACCTCGTAGTTTCACTTTGGAGAGCACAAAGGTCTTCTCTCCAGGGGCACAAACTCCGGGACATTAAACCTCTCCCAATAGCATGATCAACCTTCTCTCGGCCCTCATGTCATGAGGAGGTCACTCTAGCCCAGCTGCGTGTAGGACGCTGTCGTTTTTGTCACCGCTTTTTATTAAGTGGCGACACTCTCCCACTCTGTTCCTACTACTCTCAACTCTTTGTTGGTGCGCCACTTACTAATCCTGTGCCCATTTTTTCACTATTTACATTTTCGTCTATGTTTGCCATCTACTTTGTCAGATGTTCTAGCGGATGACACGCATTATGTAGATCTCGTCGAACTCTCTTACTTTTTCTTTGCTCCAGTGTGGCCTCCCCACCCCTCCATCACCCACCCAAGGGGACCTCCGCCATCTCAACCATGTTCCAAGAAATGTTCCCTAGGGACTGTCTTGTCCTCAGCTGCTCCGCTATAAAAATTGTTGATTGGGTTTTTGACTTTCTCACTTCAGGTTCTTTGTCTTATCTTACATAGTGATACTGTCACTTATGATCTTAGCAGTTTTGCACCCTAAAGCACCACCAACCCATCTCCACTCTCTCATCTGCATTTAACAGTGGCATTCCTGTTGCACTCACAATGTTCCTGCCCTTGCTTTAATTTCACAGAAGGTTGTTTTGACTTTTCTGTGTGCTAGTCCTCCCAAGAGCCATTTCTGTTTTGATTTCTTCATATTTCCCTGAATGTACTTTTATTTCCTTCTTTCGTTGGTTAGCTGAACTATTTCTTCTGTTACCCAATGCTTCTCCTCAGTTATCTTTGTTATTCATATGTTTGTGCATCCAATATATGTGGTTGCCCCTGTTAGTGATATCCACTCCTCTTCAGCGAATCTGCTTTCCCTGATATTCCTTTTCGCAGTGTCCACATCATTGGAGATTTTCCAACAGTCTCATCATTCCTCAGTACTTCAGTACCCCACTTCTATCTGCAATGAATCCTCTGTACGATTCTCTTTAACTTCAGTCTTCTCTTCTGACTCTATATCTGCTCCTGTTTACGCCTTACAATCGAATATCTGATTTCAGAATCTCTGCTAGACCACCATGTAATCTAACTGAAATATTCCAGTATCTCCCGGCCTTTTCCACATTAAACTTCCCCTCCAGTGATTCACATATAGAGTATTAGCTTTTCCTTCGCGAAATTTGTTGCAGAACCCAATGAGCCTTTCTCCTCTTTCTTTCCTACTACCAAGCCCATATTATCTCATAGTCCTTTGTTCTACTCGTTTTCCTACAGCTGCATTTCAATCCCACTTGACTATTCGTTCATCATGTCCCTTTAAGTACTGAATAACCTGTTGGATATCCACAAACACTTTCTCTGTCTCACCTTGTGCTTGCAATGTTGGCGTGTATATCTGAACTATTGTTGTCGCTGTCGATGCTGGTGAGAACAAACCTATCACTAAACTGATCATAGTGACACACTCTTTGCCCTACTTTCCTATTAATAACGAGTCCTACTCCCTTTTACCATTATCCGCTTCACTTAATATTCCCCTACACTCGTCTGACCAGAAGTCCAGGACTTCTTTCCATTTCACGGCACTGTCTCCCACTATATCTAGATCAAGCCCTACAAGGAGAGGTGTCTCGCATTAGGACTGGCTTGATGAAACCATCTGTGTGGTGATATAGGTTTGAGTGCCAGGCATCCCATTTTAGTCATTAGTCCTGGTGGGTCCTTGTTCTTCGTTTGTACTAGATGGAAAAAGAAATTCATAAATTTTCGTGATGTTCTATAGACATAAAATTGATGTTGGGGCATACAGTGGCAGTCTATCGTAGTGGCTAGAATACAAGCCTAAAGAATATAGTTATAGGCTCGAATCTCATTATGTTCTTAAATAGTTGTCGACATTAGTTTAATAGTCCGTTTTAGTCAGTTACTTAGTTTACAAGCAACTTTATAAATTCTAATCATATTCGATAAAAGGCGATCAGCATATTCACTTCATTTTTCCTGCATGTTTCCTTATTTTCATTTGGAATCGTTGTACATGTGGTTTTATTACTTTACTTTATCTGTCCCAACATCTAAATATTCGAATAGCCAATCTGTCGGTTAAAAATGGAAATGGGAAATAGTCTATTTATATTGACAGTGTAGTTGTGCCATTAATGTATTTTTCGATACATACAACATACACATTTTTTGGATCGTTATTGTACTTTTCGTTACATACAATTGGCACATTTTTTGGCTAGTAATCGACATACAAATATTAAAAATACAAATTCATATTGCGCTGTGGACATAATAACACAGATTAAAAATAAAACCAAAGCAGAGATATTAATTAACTTTGCGAAATGACGGATAGAAATAACAAACGCAGTAACATGGACGAAAATATAAGATGATCAAATAGAAGCAGTTAAATGGAAGCCCAATACGAAAAAGGAAATGAAATCATCTACACAAAGATAGCAAATAAAATATAAGAGTAAATGCAAAATTTAATACAATGGTTAAAACGATGTGTCAAAAGACTAAAATTTTTAAAGAAAATGCAATAAAATCAATTAACTGGATGAAAGCAGTGATCAAAGTTACTTGTACACCTATTTAAAAATAAAAAAGGATTTCATTCCTTATGTCGCCAAATGGAATCAAATTTTTCTTTTTCTTTTTAAATGGATATTGAAATGACTTTGATGATTATATTCATTCAATTACTTGATTTAAGTGTATCTTTTTTAATTTACTATCACTTTCAAAATTCTGATATTCCATGCCCTAATTTTTAGAACGCCACCCTTTCGTTGGTTATTCAGTCTTTTTCTCATGGTCACCTCCATTTTGGTAATCCCCTTCTGGAGATCTGAATGGGGGACTAGTCCGGAATCTTTTCCCAGGGGAGAGATCATGATGACACTTTTTCAATTACAGGACGTTTGTCCTGAGAATTCACATTACTTATCTTTAATGCAGTGGTTTCCTTTGCATTCTGCTGATAATAGCTGATTATTCCGCCTTTTATGAGCAGTTTCCCACCCCAAGGCAAGATATTGCCCTGAACCTCTGTGCGCTTCTTATCCTGTTTGACAAGGCCATTAGCAGGTAAGGGTGACTTCTTATGCTGGAAGACTTCAGCCGCCATTGCTGATGATTTTTATTCAAAATTTATGGAGTGGCAAGATTAGAACCCAGGCCGCAGAAACTTTTGATTTTTAGTCAGAGGCACTATCCACACCCCATGGGTAGGTTTCATTACAAAGACAATATGGCCATTGGAGTGTAGTATTCATTCTCAAACTCAAACCTCAAGTAAACTTACTATACATCCATTTCCTAAAGGCAGCAGTATACAAAGACAATACAGCCACTGGAGTGGAATATTCATTCTCAAAGTCAAATCTCAAGTAAAGTTACTAAAGGTCCATTTTCTAAAGGCAGTAGTGTTTACAAAACACAATCAATAATGTAAATAAACAGGCTACTGCGAAGCCAGAGAATGTGTTAATTAAATTGAACAACTATAATTGGATCCACAACAAAAATAAAAACAAACTGATTGCTCTACATGAAAACAAATAATCTACATATCCCAAACAAAGCCTGGTGCTCATATGAAAAGCATTAAATGATGACAATGTTATACCTGCCACTAAATGAGTAAAGAAATTTTGAAGTACATTGTGCACTAAGAACGTAATAAAAGCTTGAATACTACACAACTGGAATATTGCGAATAACTTTCCGTAAACATGTGGAATACAGAAGACATTTAACAATATGATTCAGCCTGCCATGCGCAGTCTTAGACATAGACCGCCAGCTGGCCGCCATAGAGACCAAGTCGGTGTCGTTCGCTTAAAGTGGCCGATATAACCGGCCACCCTTCAGAATTCTAAGTCGGGCCATATGGACGATCTGGCAACACTGTAGGATGCCGAAGTGTTTGGAGGATGTACTGTCTTTCTTCACGAGCTGTTATAGAGCTGTACCTGCTCGCGGTCTAGTGACAGTCCAACTTTGGCAGCAGTTGCGTGCAGACCACCGCTGCGAGCTACAGACGTCTCGTTTGCTTGCGGTGAGTCTGAGCGCTTGCTGCATCTTTATGCTGTGGTGTTTGTTTTTGTGCGATTCTCAGAACATGGAGGTGTGAGTCGGCTAAGCAGAGCAGACACCTTCGATTGGCACTCTTTTAAACCGAACTCTTACAAATTTGAATATTTTCTTGTAGTAGCTATCAAGATAGGTTGTGATGGTTTACTTAGTATTTATGTCTCGATCGTGAGTACTGTTGTGTATGTCACATTGCCAAATGCTGATCTTCGTGGTAAAATGGTCGAATCTAATGAAAGAACTTTCAGGTTTAAGCACTCTGACAGAAAGTTTAGTGAAGTTAGTGTAACATTTGCCGGTTTCTGGTATAACAACAGCAATGATTTTCGAATTGCCATTGGAAGCCCCAGACCAGCAAAAGAAATGCAGCAGTATCATCTTATGAGAAAGAGCTCAGAAATGTTAAAGAAAATTGTTCGAGCTCTCATAACTTTCCAGTGCTGAATGACATCAGACAACTTAAAGTGGACCCAAAGAAACATATCCTGTCCTACAATAACGTTTGTGGCTATCGAGCCATCGTCATGGATGAAAGACAGCATGGAAGGTGTGCGAGGTGTGGCTCAATGGGTCACCTGCGTCCCAATGTATACATTGGCGTGCTGCCCAGATACCGGCCGACGAAGCTGTTAGACCTGCAGCTACTACCTTTGTGCCGATAAAGTACGTGGTGGCAGCCCCTGGACTCCCATCTGCGCCCCCGTTATGGTCACTCGTCAAGTTGATAATGCTAATGATAACGGTATTCCAAGGAAGTCACTGGAGTAGAGGAGGTAATTCCAATCACACTGCAACCGACCGAACACTACAAGGAAGCCATAAACGAGCCAGTTCCGAAAATCTCTCCGAAATCGGACGCACCGTCTGCTGACGGCAACATCACTGAATCTGAACCGGATTCTGCAGCAGAAGAATCTGCAAGCTCAACGAATTGCTGAGTATATTGTTCCATTGATGCACGGAAAGATCAAACAGGTAGCCCAGACATTAAATGAAAGTTCACAGGAAACTTCCAGTCGTTCTCAGTCTGCACCTGTTAACACACCAGCCGGTGGTAGAGCACCCATTCCTAACAAAGGAAGCAGAACAAGACACAAGTGCAGGTCCCGATAAATGTGCTGCAGAGATCCGTCCAACAACCGTTGATGACATGTTCAGTTCTCCTTGTTAGAAGAACTGGGGAGACAAGACCACGGGAGATTTGGCAATGAGAGAAACCCCTCTAACTTCCGGAGGGGCACTGCCAGTCTCCTCTCAGGAACGGTTACCTCTCCGAGACTCAGTAACAGTAAGCGGATATGTATCTGATACTGACAGCCTTCATACTGGCTGCGTGTGATGAAAGATTTGAATGTATAAAAATGTAGTAAATTATGAACTCATCTCAAGCCTACAGAATTGCAATTCTGAACAACAGCAGCATACACAGTTCACTGAAATTAAATATCGCCAAAGACTTTCTGTACGTGGCAAAAACTTATATTATACTACTACAAGAAGTAACGTCGCACTATACAATATCTTTGGAAATACCACTGTCATTAATGGTGCAAGTAGAAGTGGATCTGCGACAGTGATACTTTCGGAGGAGGAGTGTGTAATATTCAATCACGTTGAAAAATTCAAAAATAATAGCGGGATACCTCGTACTACCTACTCCCTCCGGATTCTTCATAAATACACATTAAAAAAAGTTTTGAGTCACCTCGGTTCCGAGAGTTCCGGAACCTGTACAGCAAATTCTAATAGAGATGAACATAATCAACATTTCCACCCTTTTTATTGCTCATGACATCCACGCATTGCGTGTTGTACCATCATACAGCGAGACCTTCAGAGGTGCTGTACACGAGGGTATATCTAATACCCAGTAGCACGTCCTCTTGCATTGATGCATGCCTGTATTCGTCGCGGCATACTAACCACAAGTTCATCAGGGCACTGTTGGTCCAGATTGTCCCACTCGGCGTAGGTTCCTCAGAGTGGTTGGTGGACCACGTCGTCCATAAACAGCCCTTTTCAATCAATCCCAGGCATGTTCGATAGGATTCATGTCTGGAGAACATGCTGGTCACTCAAGTCGACTGATGTCGTTATCCTGAAGGAAGTCATCCATAAGATGTGCACAATGAGGGCGCGAATTGTCGTCCATGAAGACGAATGCCTCGCCAATATGCTGCCGATATGGTTGCACTATCGGTCAGAGGATGGCATTCACGTATCGTACAACCGTTGTGGCGCCGTCTATGATCACCAGCGCCGTACGTCAGCCCCACGTAATGCCACCTCAAAACCACAGGGAACGTCCAACTTGCTACACTCGCTGGACAATGCGTTCAGCATGATCGAGTTACCTCCAAACATGTATCCGACGACTGTCTGGTTGAAACCACATGCGTCACTCAACGGTAAAGGGAACGTGATGCCAGTCCTGAGCGGTCCATTGAGCATGTTGTTGGACCTATCTGTACCGCTCTGAAAGCTGTAGTGTTTGCAAAGATGGACCCTACCACAGACGTCGGGAGTGAAGTTGCGCATCATGCAGCCTATTGGAGTCGTAAAACTTCGTCCTGAGGCTGCACGAACAGCATTATTCAACATCGTGGCGTTGCTGTCAGGATTCATCCGAGCCATATCTGTAGATAGCGGTCATCCACTGCAGTAGTATCCCTTTGGTGGCCTGAACGAGGCATGTCATCGACAGTTCCTGTCTCTCTGTATCTCCTAGACGTCCGAACAACATCGCTTTGGTTCACTATGAGACCCCTGGACACTTCTCTTGTTGAGAGCAATTCCTGGCACAAAGTAACAATGCGGACGCGATCGAATCGTGGTATTGACCGTCTAGACATGGTTGACCTACAGAAAACACGAGCGGTTACCCTCTTTCCTGGTGTAATGACTGGAACTGATCGGCTGTCGGACGCCAACCGTCTAATAGGCGCTGCAGATGCACGTTTGTTTCCATCTTTGCGCGGGTTTAGTGACATCTCTGAACAGTCAAAGGGACTGTGTCTGTGATCCAATATCCACAGTCAACGTGTGTCTTCAGGAGTTGTGGGAACAGTGGTGATGCAAAACGTTTTTTGATGTGTATGTATGTTCCATCTGATGGCAACAAACGACGGAGCCGAACACTGTTCCTTCAAATACGAAATTGTCCCCCTTTTCGGAGTCCATTATGATAATATTGTTTTAGCGGAGATTCTAACTCTACCCGACGTCCCAAAGATAAACTCACAAATTTTAATTCGTCTGCTGAATTAGAATACACAATTAAAGAGTTCAATTTAACTGACACGTGAGAGCACAGAAACGGTGACGCGCTTGGTTTTACATTCATCAGTAATTGCTTGGAAAAGTCGCTTGGATCGGATATAGGTATCTAACAATTTGAAGACTAATACTCTATACATAGTAGTGTGGCCCACTAGCCACTAACCTGAGAAACAGGTACCTATAGAGCTAGAATTTATTGGAAGCTAAACGTTGCACACTTGCAGGATGCCGTGAGTGTTTCCACAAAACTTGGCACGAATGCAAAAGTAAGTACACTCACTACTATAGTGGAAATCAGCATAAAGTCATAGATATTTGTAGGAGAATTAACATTGTCCTGCGCTGTGTATGCAGTAGTATGAGATCCAGTATACCGACAAATGCAGTCGAGTTGCAGCGCATTTGAAGTTAGTAGTATTGTTTATAACAAGACACCAGTGCTTCCGGTGGTAGCGTGTGGAACTCGGTGTGGGCAAACGGGTTCGTGTGTTCTTGGTGTTTGTGTATGTGGCCTTACTCAAAATGGGAAACACACCTTTAGAGAAGTGCGCGTTGTGTGAATGGCAATGTTATCATGTGGGCAAAAAGCAAAATTCAGAGTCTATAAGGAAATGGGACTCTAAACTTACAGTAACCAGCAAGTTCAGCCGTTGAAGTACAGTGACTGATAATTTCTTTAGACTGGGCGCACGACATGAACAGAACGGAAAATACGGCCAGAGTAGAAAATTATCTGAGGAAAAACAACTACTTTTTCGCAAAGTAAGGGCCACAAATCATTATTCTTCTCAACACGCTGCTGATTTTCAGTTGTCTGTAGCTGCCAGACGTGTACGACAAATTTTGTCAAATGACAGACATCTTGCATTCAAGAAATGACTGCAGAAACCTGTTCAACACCCAAACGTAATTAGACTAGATGTGAGTTTGCTAAAAATATTGGTCATGGAATTTGCACTGGGATAAAGAGGCCTTTAGTGAAGAGGAGAAATATAATTTAGGTGGGCGGGATGTTTTTTAATATTATTGGCATGATCTGAGAGCTGAGCAGCACGTAAGGATGAGCAGAAATTTTGTTGATGTAAGTGTTCCGATTTGGGCAGCCTTCTACGCTCTAGGTATATCACGCACTACCTGGAAGATAACCAGAATGAACACTAACATGTACACTGAGATTCTAGAGGCAGGACTGATTAGAATGTATGAGGATCGAGGGGAATAAAGTCTAAAGTTTCAACAAGATAATGCATGTGTACGTGTCTGTGCTACTGCCAAAAATGGTTTGAAGATAGAGATATCAATGTCTTGCAAAAATGCGTGGTTATCGCAATGGAATGCAATTTGTGACCGTATGTGAGCTGAAAAGAGCGATACGAGAAGAGCGAGCGACAGTTTCACTGCAAGAACTACAAATCCTTTAACAGTCAACGCCGAAGACAGGAAATTCAAACGCCTTACTTTGTTTCTCGCATTTTGAAGGAATTATGCAATTCCGTTATGATTATTTATCTCTAATGTGTATCTACTACTTTCATGATAAATTCCATACTTGTATGCTTGAGATATTATACTATTACTTTCGTAGGAACACAGCTTTTATACTGAGATCCACTTCTGCACAATTTTTGTCTGTCCTGGTGGCTTAAATGCGTGAAGCCGCGCTTAAGGAAAACGTTAAGCCCTATTTGCGGAAAAAAGTTTTGCTGCAGCAGAGTAGCAGAGTTTTAGTTTGAATGCCTGGGGGACCTATTCAAGCTCGACGCATCTGTGGCTGAAAATTATGTCTCGATCAAGAAAATGAAAGCCACAATTTGGACACAGAGCCGGAAACAGACAGGTATCATATATGTGAGAGGTCACAAGGTGATGTTGTCCGTGCAGAAACGTCGATGGTTCATCGAATAGATAAAAAGAATAGAGTAAAAAGAAGAATGATAGCGGAAATTAAAACAACTGATGAAGATACCTATTGCAGTCAAGGTATCTATAGTGAATTCTGCTCATGCGAATCGTACTGGCGGTTTACGGCGCATGCGTTAGGAGGTGACATGCGGGAGGCAACCAAGTTGTGTGTGCTGCCCTCAGTGGTGAAGTAAGAACAAACTAATTGCTGAGTATCGACTGAGCATGTCGATTCCGCTGTGACCGCATAATTTTAATAATCAGATTCCAATATTTATCCAGCTGAAAGCCGTTATCACGATTCATTAAATTATCAGCGAGACGTATTTCCACGAATTCCTTAGTTACAGACTCCTAGAAGCTGGAAACCGGTGCTAAAATTTTGTTATTACTGTATTCCATTGAATGTCCCATGGAAATGCAATATTCTGTCAGTGCTGATTTTAAAGGTTGCCGTAGACGGATGTGTCTTTCGTGTTCTACACAGCGTTCCTGCACCGTTCGTGTCGTCACACTTATACATGGAGAGCCACAGTCACAGGGAACTTAATAAACACCCGCCTTCCTCAATTGTAAATCGTCTTTAACGGATCCGACTAAGACCCTGCTCTTAGCTGGTGTACGGAAGATGACATTGATATTATTCTTCCTAAGCAATCTACCTATTTTAGAAACATATTCCTGGCGTATGGAAGGAACGCAGTTGATTTATAGTCGTCCTCAGAGCGTTGATTCTTGTTATTATGATTGTGCAAGGCGTTCCGTATTTGACGCTGAGCATAGCCATTCTCCTTAAAAACCTTCTGCAGATGCACTAATTCTTCGTGAAGGCTATCAGCATGCGATATTACAAGCGGCCGATGAATTAAAGTACTGAGAGCAGCGGCGCTTTATGCGGGGTGATAGCAGCTGGACGCTTGTAGATATAGATCTGTATATGTGGGTTTTCTGTACACCGAATATCGCAAGGACCCATTAATCTTCCGGGGTAGTAACACGTCTAGAAAGGGTGATCACCATAGTAAACTTGATGTTCTCATGTAAACTGTTTAAATGACAAAGGAATTTTTCCAGTTCTTGTCTGCCATGAGGCCATACAACGAAACTATCATCTACGTAACGCCAGAAAACCGTAGGCTTTAAGACGGCAGACTCAAGACCTTTCTCCTCAAACTCTTCTATAAAAAATTGGCCACCACAGGGTACAAGGGGATCCCCATAGCGACATCTGCAGTTTGTTCAAAAAATTTGTTATTAAATAAAAAATAAGTCGAGGAGGGTGTGCTATAATGACGCTTGATTTTGAGAATGGCTTCAATAGGGTGCGCTACCACTACCTTCTCAAAACAATGATAGCACTGGATTTTCCCCAATGTCTTGAAAAATCATTGGTAGATTTTCAAAAACAGCACATCGAAATTCATGAATAATGATCATCTAAAAAGGCAACTTGCAATAATGGGTTCGGTGAGACAAAGTGGTCCCATGTTGATGGCCATGTCTGCTATTGTCATTGAGCCCTGCTAGCCACTCTGCAGAAATAACTCCCAAAATATCATGTGCAAGGCATACGCAGATGATGTGGGTGTCGTGGTCATAAGTGAAAGCGACGTCGAGAAGGCATTGCAGGTCACCAACAAGTACCAACATCCAGCAGGTGCGAGGCTAAGCAAAACTAAATCACGCCCCATGAATGTAGAGCATGGAATATCTTAGCAAAACACAGAAGAACTAAGTCTGGTCACCCACATGCAAATTCTAGATCAGGACCACAGTTCTAATACAAAGCTATAAGCTTCAAATTCTAGGGAAATCCTTGCAAGAGTGGTAGCCAGCGTCAAAGAACATAGCGTGCAAAGACTTGACGACATCCAATTGCGCATCCTTTGCAAATATGGACATTGTATCCAAAGTAAACTATGAGGCACAGGTTATACATATATCACGTGAAACAGCAGCAAGAATTCTTTGAGCTTTGGGTCACTTTGCAGCTCGTGGTGAGATTTTCAGAGTCATGTTTGACATTTTGATTGTCCCATGCGAAGATGGTGGTCTAAATCTCACTAAAGTTGGAAAGAAGTCACATGTTACAACCATCAGTCTCACATCCCACTTCGTAGACGAAATTCCTCCCACTGTCTTCTATCCACCCATAGATGTGTGGCAAATTTCCAACGGCTTTTATCATTTTCAAGAATCTTCCTCGAACTCAGTTGTATCAAAACCAGTCCGCCGTCGAATGTGGTATAGTTATGTTCATACACATGAAATCAACTGAAGCCAAAAGCTGGAATGTGATCGAACAAAAATACCTTGTGTTCCAACTGGAAGGTCATTTGGAAAAAATATCAGCAATTGCCACCACCCAACAAATGTGAAAACTACTTCGTACAAGGCAGTAAATATAAAAGTAGCAAGCAAAGCGCAATATTATGCCATCCACCTGGGTGATTCAAAAACCTGTGACTATAGCAGCCTAATAAACTTAGAAAAAAAATGGTTCAAATGGCTCTGAGCACTATGGGACTTAACTGCTGAGGTCATCAGTCCCTTAGAACTTACAACTACTTAAACCTAAGGACCTAAGGACATCACACACATCCATGCCCGAGGCAGGATTCGAACCTGCCACCGTATTGGTCGCGTGGTTATGGACTGAAGGGCCTAGAACCGATCAGCCACCACGGCCGGCAATAAACATAGAATAACCTAGGTTTGTGTGCACTGAAGTGAACGACATCTGGTAAACCATCAGAAAAGGCACGAGACAGCGAACAGTACCATCCCCACCACCCCACCCACCACCCCCACACCCACCCACCCCCCCCCCCCCTCTCAGTACTTTGACTGTCGATGTTTTGAATCCTGGTGATGTGCCATACCCACTCACAGAAATAAATGACGTAACTCGTCAAAAGGCCAAACAATACATTACCTTCTGACCGAATAAAAAAGAACCAAAGATGATTTCCAAATGTCTTTTTCCTTCCGCATCATAACCCAAGGAAGACAAAAGACCATACAAAATTGCAATTTTTGAAGTAAATATAATTGCTTGAAACTTACTCTACAACATGAAACTCAAGAACAAAATAACAACTTTTGTTTTCGCCTTTTTTTCTTGTGCGGTGAATTTGTTTTGAAGGGAAACAGAAATTTACTCTGAAACAAACAGCTCAGAAGCACCCTATTTTGGGTTGAAGCAATCTAAGAGAAAAGCTTTACCCTCACGCCTGTATTTGTCGTACTTTTAATGTTATTTTATTTTATTCCGTTTGTCAAAACCTCTTTTAATCAGAATCAGTGACTGCCTTAATTTCTACTGTTCTGCGATACAGTCATCTTCATCTGAAGCATCCAAAATGGCAGTACAAAGATTCCGGAAAGCGTCGTGCTCTGAGTTAAGAGAAGACAACTCAGTAAACACACATCGGGAAACGGTTGCGTTGGATGGCTAATGGAGGTATTGCGGAATGAACGGGAAAATACACCTTCGTGAAGACAACATTGAAGCTGTCGCTAAGCTGAGGTAGTTACAGTGCCGACGTTCTCTTCTGAGGTATACAGAACAAAGAGGAGAGAGAGTTATTATCTTCCTACCAAAGTATCAGTTTCTCACAAGAAGGTGGCAATGAAGACTGGAAGAGAAAGCAAAGTTGGAGCGGGGGGTTAAACGTCACGCAATGTAGATGTTCAGTCTGTGGTTCGAGTCCATTCCATCTGGAAGCTCAGAGATAATTTGCTTCACTTTTGAACCCACCTATAGCAGCACAAATTTCTGGAAGCTATTTCTCCAAACAGCTCGTGGCTGCGTCGAGACAGCCGCCCACCGCCTAACGCCAGGTGCCGTCCGCCAGGTGAGCGCGGCGCGGGGCTGTGGGTGTATTTATCAATTGTCGTTTTCCTATTTGCAGACATAGTACTTGCCTTGCAGCTACGTATTGGATTTTGCATACATGACACTTATGACCGGTGCTCAAGAGTTGTAAAATACACTCGCAAGTGGAAAAAGGTCTAGCATCTCTTTGAATTTAATAGTGGGGAGTTGGCAGCAGAGGCAGCGCGAAACCTTTGTATTGTGTGGGGCGAGTCCCTTTGGGAAAAATATGTCAAAAAAAGATTTTCTTCTTTCAAGAAAGATCGTTCTGAATCAATGATTTTCCACATTTAAGAAGTCTCGGTAGTTGACACACATGATGAATTATATGTGATAAACTGAGACCGTTTCAGCGTCGTGCGACATTTGCATTCAGCAGACATGTTTCAGAGATCGGATGTATCAGTTTTCCATGCTCTAATTCAGTCCAACAAAAATCAAAGCAGTGATTATTATTCCATTTTTTTCTTGAACGCTATCAGTTCATACATTAGGCTTCCTATGCAATACTGTTACTGGAGACAATTTATGATGTCTTTATACACTACTGGCCATTAAAATTGCTACACCAAGAAGAAATGCAGATGATAAACGGGTATTCATTGGACAAATATATTATACTAGAACTGACATGTGATTACATTGTCAAGCAATTTGGGTGCATAGATCCTGAGAAATCAGTCCCCAGCACAACAACCTCTTTCCGTAACAACGGCCTTGATACGCCTGGGCATCAAGTCAAACACAGCTTGGATGGCGTGTACAGGTACAGCTGCCCATGCAGCTTCAACACGATACCACAGTTCATCAAGAGTGGTGACTGGCGTATTGTGACGAGGCAGATGCTCGGCCACCATTGGCCAGACGTTTCCAGTTGGTGGGAGATCTGGAGAATGTGCTGTCCACGGCAGCAGTCGAACATTTTCTGTATCCAGATAGGCCCATACAGAACCTGCAACATGCTTTCCTGCAGTATCCTGCTGAAATGTAGGGTTTCGCAGGGATCGAATGAAAGGTAGAGCCACGGGTCGTAACACATCTGAAATGTAACGTCCACTGTACAAAGTGCAGTCAATGCGAAGAAGAGGTAACCGAGACGTGTAACCAGTGGCACCCTATACCATCACGCGGGGTAATACGACAATATGGCGTTGACTAATACACGCTTCCAACGTGCGTTCACCGCGATGTCGCCAAACACGGATGCGACCATCATGAAGCTGTAAAAAGAACCTGGATTCATCCGAAAAAATGACGTTTTGCCATTCGTGCACCCAGGTTCGTCGTTGAGTGCACCGTCGCAGGCGCTCCTGTCTGTGGTGCAGCGTCAAGGGTAACTGCAGCCATGATCTCCGAGCTGATAGTCCATGCTGCTGCAAACGTCGTCGAACTGTTCGTGGAGATGGTTGTTGTCTTGCAAACGTCCCCATCTGTTGACACACGGATCGACACGTGGCTGCACGATCCGTTACAGCCATGCGGATAAGATGTCTGCCATCTCGACTGCTAGTGATACGAGGCCGTTGGGATCCAGCACGGCGTTCCGTATTACCCTCCTGAACCACCAATTGCATATTCTGCTAACAGTCATTGGATCTCGACCAACGCGAGCAGCAATGTCGCGATACGATAAACCGCAATCGCGGTAGGCTACAATCCGACCTTTATCAAAGTCGGAAACGTGATGGTACGCATTGCTCCTCCTTACACGACCAATCACAACAAATTTTCACCAGGCAACGCCGATCAACTGCTGTTTGTGTATGAGAAATCGATTGGAAACTTTCCTCGTGTCAGCTCGTTGTAGGTGTCGCCACCGGCGCCAGCCTTGTGTGAATGCTCTGAAAAGCTAATCATTTGCATATCACAGCATCTTCTTCCTGTCGGTTAAATTTCGCATCTGTAGTACGTCATCTTCGTGGTGTAGCAATTTTAATGGCCAGTAGCGTATTAATTTCATACGAAGAAACTAAATGCCGAGCCGTGAAGAGCGACATATACTATGGCAAAGGTCAGTCTGAACATACTTTGCATCTGCTTGCTGAAAAAGGCTATTGTGCTCTAGAAAGTCCTTTCCAGCTATATATCCATCACAGATGATATTTATTTCGAACACCTAGGTGCCCTTCGGCCGCAGTGTAAGAAAAACGACAGACAAAACTGAATCGCGTGTTGCTACTACGCAATATTGCACTCTGCTGATTACGAAAACCAAACTATTCAGGGGGCGGTTTGGGAAATTGTCCTTCACGTACTTTTACTCTGATCTGAAGCCCTGAAATGTACACTTCTCCTGTTCTTATCGAACAACCGTCAAGGTTATTTTTTTGTTGACGAAACTGCACTTCCAACTTCGTTTGGTAAAACTTTTACTCAGAACGGCTACCTTTGTAAAGGTGTGGAATCGGTAAACTATCTGAACATTTTTGGTCTATTTTAGATAATGTGAGAGAATACCAATACCAATGAAATGCAGCTTACCGCGATAACCTGACGACGAATGTCTATTTTAATAAAAAATTAAATATCTGTAACACAAGAGTGCCTATATCAGTATGAATTAGTAATATGTTATTCGGTATGCTATGGTCTTTGTTTACTTGCTTTGCTGTGTGACACTCAAGTAGTATTTCATAAATAACGCTATGTATTCACAAAAACCAAAAGTTATGTCAGTAGAAGCGGAAAGAAGCATTAATAATTGTGCAGCATCATGGTTTTCGCCCTTAGGCTATGAGATACTGGAAGTGGTGACACGATATTTGATGGAGAAGTTTTCTTAAGAATTTTCGACATGGCTGCTTATAGGTCTATAACAGAACGGCTAAAAGCATAGCCTTCTGCGAGACTTGAACCGCAAGTCAACACAGCCTTCGTTTGACATGCGACCATGTGACCCCCAGAGGTGGCGAACAACTGCAGTATTTACTACCACTTATTGTCTTAGTGGTGGCTAGATCACTAATATCGCATCGTGAAAAACTAGATTAGTTGCTGTTTAA
The DNA here is from genome assembly GCF_023864345.2 of Schistocerca serialis cubense. Taxonomy (NCBI): domain Eukaryota; kingdom Metazoa; phylum Arthropoda; class Insecta; order Orthoptera; family Acrididae; genus Schistocerca; species Schistocerca serialis. Next base: position 114,448,486 of record NC_064645.1, on the reverse strand, counting down.
ACGTGGAATGACGTTTCTGAACTCAAAATCATAAACTGATAACCTTGCGCCTTACTTTAAATGAAAATCACAAAGATTATTCAATGGCAGTGACACACAAAATGAAGTGAATTTAGGTAGATCATTCAGTGCCATCGAAGAAGTAACTCATCTGGCACAGAGTTGCCAAACGTTTTCCGCGTTGTTACCAAGATTCAATCATACTACCAGTAGAAAGAATACCAACCGATGTGTGCCGTGAGCGAATTCAGACGTTAACTACAGCTTACTTCCCAAATATGAGGCTGGTGAGGGTCAGAATATCAACAGTATGTGTCACAGAGTTTTATTTCCATTTCTGCAACGACATTTAGGATCTAGAGCGTATTTACTGATAACAGTTACTGGCACAAGCTACAAATTAATTGTTATAAGTCAATAACTCTATCAGTCACCTCCGGTTTTCTGTCTTAAGGACACTGAATATTGAAAAGCTCGCTCACCGGACAAGATTCACATTTTGGAGTGTTCCAGTCGCTTTAGTGTAGCCATTATGAGTAGGCAAGACGAATTTTGATCATTGTACACTTGGAAAATATGTTGCTTTAGAGCGCAGTCTTTGGCATCACCACAAAACCAAGGAACGCGAATGAAAATACACACAGCACTGATCGCAAAAGAACATTCACAGAGGGACTTCGTAAGTTACGAATAACATTAAGTTCCAAATCAAGTAGTCTACTGAGCACAAAAACCAAATGCTATGTCCGAAAGAGCGATTCCAAAATGAGTGGAGAAAATCAAACCAGCTAACATGAACGCTGAAAGTAATGTCTGGCATAAGTCGTCCTCAAACAGAACCGTCATTCAGTCTGTAAATGCAATACTACCAGTTCTGATGGTTTCTCAATAAGAGCGAAAAATCATCTATTTTGAAGATCTTCCCAATTTTCAGTGCTCTTAATAGAGAGAAAACCCGAAATAATAACTGGTTCACCAAGTTGAACGTGGTGCTGAGTTTCTATGCAGCGTCTGCACAGACTGTTACTAATTTAGTCCCTGATGTTTTCATACGAACGACGCTCTAGCCTGCCTTGACATTCGTATGAGAATTACCGAGTTGTAATGTGACGTCGTAGATGGACAGAAGGTCATGGAATTTATCGAGACTGTCCATATGTTGCTGTTTCATAACGGCTAATTACCATTACGGTGGAGGGTTTTATTTCGGCCTGTGAAGGAACTGCGCAACACTTGGTGAATAGCACCTAAACCTCTGCACGCCACAACGCACACCTATTATATGCTAATTAATCGCATGTCAGTGGCATGAGAACGATTTTCGATCGCAACTTTCGACGCGGTCGTTTTAAGGACCAGCGACCCTTGTCTCAGAGTGGTACATTCAGCATTCTCCATCGCCCCTGAATGTTTGTAACATGATCATGGACTCTCCCTGTACAACGACCGGCTTCTTGTTGTCAGCTTTTCTGACTGTTTATTCTGCCGTGGCTCTGAAGATATGTACGTCAGATAAAAACGAATACTGCGTAACACGAACATCCGATGTTTCAACCGTTCAAACTCCATCAAAATAGTGCATCAAAATAGTTCAAGTAAGCGGCGTAATAGCTGCTATGAACTAATAAATAATACATAGTAAAGTTTGGTAATCTCCATCAGACATCTGGCGATTATGAAAAGTTACTTTTATTACTTACACAACACTGCAGTACGATCTGAAATGTTTCGTAAGATCCCATCATTTAAATTCGTTGCGGCCGTTTTGAATTAAAGTAGAGGAATAGGGAATACACATTTCCAGCGAGATTTGAATGTATAGCTACAGATGCAGTAGCACACATCCAGTGTGGCGTCGAGGATGTGAACGTTCTCCCATTGCTGTGGTAGAGGCTAAAGGCAGGAGGCATCTGATTTATCACAAAGTAAATAATGAGTGACTTTGTGATTTACTCTTAAAATAACTTACTTGCGCTCTAAAACTTTAAGTACCGCCCCACTGCCACTTACTGCGCTCAACTTGTTCAGATTATTTAATCACAATTACAAGTATATATCTAGCGGACCTAGTAGGATAACGCAGATCCAGTCCTGGAAGTCCGTCGATTATCTCTGGGTTACCAATCATTTTCTGGATGGCAGCTTATATACACATATCAAAGAAGCTATGCATTACCCCGGTTCCCAGAGCTCCTGAAGATAGATGTTGACTATGGGTATTGCATCACAGATACAGTCCCTTTGACTGTTCATAGATGTCACTAAACCCGCCCAGAGATGTAAACAACCGCGCATGAGCAGCGCCAGTTATATGGAGGGGGTCCGACAACCGATCAGTCCCACTCATTCCACCTGGAAGGAGGTACACGGCTCGTGTCGCCTGTCGTTCAACCGTCCATCGACGGTCAATACCGCGGTTCGACCGCGTCTGCATTGTTACTTTGTGCCAGGAGGGGCTCTCATCAAGTGAAGTGTCCAGGCGTCTCGGAGTGAACCAAAGCGATGTTGTTCGGATATGGAGGAGATACAGAGAGACAGGAACTGTCGATGACATGCCCCGCTCAGGCCGCCCAAGGGCTACTTCTGCAGTGGATGACCGCCACCTACGGTTTATGGGTTAGAGGAACCCTGACAGCAACGCCACCATGATGAATAATGCTTTTCTTGCAACCACAGGACGCCGTGTTACAACTCAAACTGTGCGCAATAGTCTGCAGGATGCGCAACTTCACTTACGACGTCCAGGGCGAGGTCCATCTTTGCAACCACGACGCCATTCATTGCGGTACCGATGGGCCCAACAACATGCCGAATGGACCGCCCAGGATTGGCATCACCGATGAGTGTCGCTTATGCCTTCAATTAGACAATCGTCGGACACGAGTTTGGAGACAACCCGATAAGGCTTAACGCCTTAGACTCACTGTCCAGCGAGTGCAGCAATGTCGATGTTCCCTGTTGTTTTGCGGTGGCATTAGATGGAACCGACGTACGTTGCCGGTGGTCGTGGAAGGCACCGTAAAGGCTGTACGATACGTTAATGCCATCGTCCGACCGATAGTGCAACCACGTCGGCAGCATATTGGTGAGCCATTCGTCTTGTTGGACTATGATTCGTGCCCCCATCGTCCACATCTTGTCGATGACTTACTTCGGGTTAACAACATCGCTCGACTAGAGTGGCCGGCTTTTTCTCGAGACATCAACCCTGTCGAAGATGCCTGGGATAGACTGATGACGGGCTGTTTATGGGCCAAGTGACCCGCCACCCACTCTGAGGGATGTACGCCGAATCGCCGTTGAGGAGTGGGACAATCTGGACCACCAGTGGCTTGATCAACTTGTGCATATTATGCCACGATGAATACAGAGATGGATCAATGCAAGAGGACGTGCTACTCGGTATTAGAGGTACCCGTGCGCACAGCAGTCTGGACCACCACCTCTGAAGGTCTCGCTGTATGCTTGTACAACATGCAATGTATGGTTTTCATGAGCAATAAAAAGGGCGGAAATGATGTTTACGTTGATCTCTATTCCAGTTTTACGTACAGGTTCCGGACTCCCGGAACCGAGGTGATGCAAAACCTTTTTTAATGTGTGTATTAAATTCGTCTGAAACAGTTACTCACTCCTGATCGCAGACGGCGGCTGTCACTCGCTAGACCTACACTGTCACGTGCTGTGACGTACACGCCACGACTGTCTTTCTCGTGGATCTCGGATCGTGAAGGGTGTTGGCACTTGCTCCATACAGTTACGCATCCTGCAGTGCTGGCGGACTGTGCATAATCCCGGACTTGGATTCTGAAGGGCGGCCTGTTATATTGGCTGCCGTAAGTGAGCGACTCCTACTTAGTCTCTGCGGCGGCCGGGCGGCGGTAGGGTTCCATGTCTACGACTGAACGTGTGAGGGCAATATGCGCGTTGCAAAGACTGTATCTTACAGTGAGATACAACAGGCCCACACGTAGTGGTGGATGAAGCTACACGTTGCTGAACAGACGTTCTGATTCGCATTGTTCATTATTTGACGATTGTTAAGTGGCACGTGTTCACAGCTCAAATGCGCAACTGAAAAGTTCCGTATGTGAACGAGGGTAATAGCGCACGATCCGATTCCACCTATCTGTCTTCAAACATGACGTCAAATTTCGAATAGACAGCACAGTTTACGCTATTTACTAAGAAAACCACAGATAAAATTTAACAACAGGCTGCTTACGGCCTTCAAGATGGCGATGACAAGCTACACAATTTCGGCTGCAAACCAACTTAAAAATACGCAAAATGTGTCATCCACTTAATGAAACGAAAGTAATGGGATATCCTCGTGTCACGACAAACTTAATGACGGCAATGGGACTAAAATTATTGCAAGATAACCACACGATCTAAAAATAACAAGAATTCGTCCAGAACAAACTGAAGAAAAAACAAATCACACACACATATATATACACACAAACCGGATCGAATACTTCATTTGACCTATAGGCATCGATGGGAAAGAAAACAAGAAGTATTTCTAAGAGTTAGTAAGCGCGTTTCCTACACCTGAGAAATAGTGTCTGTTCCAGTTTGGCGCCAGTCGTGTAAGAGTGGCGCTGCTAGAGCCACTATGGAGATGCAGATTAGGTTTGCTTTAAATACGCGCTGAAATGGTTATGAGCGGTGTATACCTTTGAGACTGAACATGGTGAACTGATGTTAATGGAGAATACTTTAAGGCGACAAAGCCACCATCATCACTACCCCACTGACTTTGAGAACGATGGTATAATAAGGCTACAAGTAGCTGCATATTCCTCCTGTGATTCTGCAGAAAGACCTGACATGCATATAGCCATTGTACTTAATTGCTGGCAACGGTGTTCACACGAATGTACCGTAGCGAGAAAACCAGACTCCGGACGGCCATGAGATACTACCGAGAGGACAGACCGTCGTTTTCGGCACATGGCTCTGTCGCATCGTACTGCATCTGCAGCAGCAGCTGGCAACACAGTGAACACAACGAACTGTTACAAGTCGGTTACTTCAAGGACAGTTTAGTGCCCGGTGAACTATAGCGCGCACTACACTGACCTCAAACCAAAGCCGTTTGGCGCAACAGTGGTGTCAAGTGAGAGATTACTGGAGGCCAGAGTGGCCGTCTTTTGTCTTTCCTGATCAAAGCTGGTAGTTTCTCTGCACCAGTGATCGCTATGTGTTCGTAAGGACGACAGGTAAACGCCTGCAACTAACATATCTGCGTGCTAGACACACTGGACCTCCACTTGGAGTCTGACGTCCGATTTCGTATGACAGCAGGAGCACTCTCGTGGTTGTCTCACGCACCCTGACTGCAAATATGTACCTTAATGTGATGGTTCGGTCTGTCGTGCGGTCATTGATGAACAGCAACCAATGGGGCGTTTTCCAACAGGACAACGTTCGCCCGCATATCGCTGTTGCAACCCAACATGTTCTACAGTGTGTCTACATGTTGCCTTGGTCTGCTAGATCACCAGATCTGTCTCCCATCGAGTACATTTTGGACGTCATCACCAACTCCAGCGTCATAACAAACAGCGTTAAACGTCTCTGTATTGACCGACCAAGTCCAACAAACTGACATCCAGCACTTGTACAGCAGAATGCATGCACGTTTGCATTCAGCTATCTGGCGGCTACAACCGTTGTTAATGTACCAGCATTTCACATTTGCAATGGCTGATCTCGCACTCACATTAACCTGAGATCTTGCATTGTTAATCTTTTAAATACATTATCTAGATAAACGTATTCCCGAAATTTCTTTACTTCATATTAATAGTTTTTCAGTGTTGCAATTTTTTCCCTCAGCATAGTTTAAAGCGGGATAGTGATACTAGACTCCTCTTGCCCCGGTCTCCACAACACTACAATACTCGGTATCGTAAATTTAACTTGACAGCAAGCCCCCTACAGGAATAGTCCATTTCCAATACGCCGCACACCCATGATGTCACAATAGGAAAAAAACGTAGCCAAATATTTGTAAGAACCAAGAATATATTTATGATCACTACTAATTTCAGTCGCAACAGATTGATCTGTGCTCATAGGTTCCTACCTAACCTCCCCCTCGGAACATATACCAAATATGAGAAACAGCCGAATTTGTGACTAATAAAACTATAAGTATAATCATTAATAGTTTCACCCGCAGACAATTTAAGCACTGCTCGTAGGCTCCTGCCTAACCTTATCCGAGGAAATATTGCCGCATTCGGAAATAAACAATCAAATAGTTGTGAGAACCAAAATTATAAATATGATGGCTACTCGTTTCTGTAGCAACAATATAGGGTGTGCTCCCAGCAGGTTCTTGATCCACCACACCCTCGTAAAGCACGACATATTTGGAATAAACTCCGCAGTTTCACCACTCACTAAGACACCTACGGTTAAAATTTAGTAATAGGCCGCGTACATCCTTCGTATCGTAAAGTAATGACGTCACAAAGGACGTCACTGGTCAAAGAAGGCTGGTGGTCTTGGACCGTGCTCATGACCCAGAACGACCGGGGTTAGAACTCGCGTGTCTTTCAGCCGTGAGCAAAGACAGGCATGATCGCTGGTCACCTACCTGATTTCAGGCGAATCAACTCCCCGTCTCAAGATACTGCTTCCTGCTGCTTCTCAAGACGTGACACTAAGCTGTTATTCACTCCTCTGTCAAATTACAACTTTTCTCACCACAAATTAGAGAGCTCGAAACGACAACGAACAAAGCGCAATTCGAATCAAAATCGAACTGATGCTACGCAACAGCAGACGCAGCTTCAAACCATACTGTATTGTTGGGATCCTGTCCTGGGTTCGATGTTAAGCCGCCGTTCATATAGATTAAGTGCACTCCTTATTGCCTTGCTGGTGATGTTTTGCTGTAATCGAAACAGTTAAGAATAATGATACATGGGTTAAATACTATACTGATGAGAACTTATACTACTAGTACATGTTATAAACAAGCCTGGCTAAAAGTCTATCATTAAATCTGTTCAATTCTACGTGTTATATAATTCGCTATTTGGATTTTTAGAAACAGTTATGTTTGAGAGTACAGGAAGTAGAAACTTCATTCAAACATACAACAAATGTTTTCAGTTAATTAGAGATTCTTGTATGGAATAGAATTTTAATAGTTGTCATCAGCTTGAAAGGATGTATGATGCTAATTCGGTATATTTTCATGCGACGCAATGAAATATTGTTGGAGAGATAACACTGAAAGAATTTCCACAAACGAAACTGGCTTCTAAATGAAACAGGCAAATGTTGATTTTGTGGCCTGTAATTGACGTCAGTACTTTAATTTTTGACTGCTTGGGACCAATACAAATGAATAAAACTAGAACTATAGACTGATTTGAAGTTCGAATAGCAATCGTTTATGCTTAAGTGAAATATAACAAGAGTGAAGATTATTGGATGAAGCAGTAAGGAATATATTGATTCCATGTTAGCCTCAGATTTTTAATAGTGTACATGAGAGCATTCGTGATGAAGACGTAAGCAGACGACTGTCATATATGTGTGAATTACGCAGGGTGTTCCGAAACTATTCGTTCAGATTAATACAGGAGACAGAGAACATTAAAACAATTATATTTGATTGTAGTACGTATGGTCCCTGGCGGCAGTTTCTGAGGCCAGGGGAAATTTACACAGAAGGTTGTGTAGGATGAAAAGTACAGCAGTGGTATTTATACGAACTGCTCGAATGCGAGACCATTGGCCTGTATGCACGCAGTACATCGTCGGACTTTTGGCTGGTGTGTCTGCTCGAAGATTCCTGGCATGTCCGCAGTGGAATCGGCAGGGACGGGAGTTCTATCTACGAGGTTTCCTTCCGTTTCCACAAAGGCTTCATACACCAGCTGCTCCATACGCCTCCAGAGCAAGAAATGCAGGCAAGTCAGGTCAGGTGACTTGGGTTTTCAGGCCTCTGCCTGATCATATTAGAGCAGATACCGCTGGCAGACTACATCCTCAATTATTTGTTGAATGTATTCCAAACTCTGTCTTCACCACAGTTTTTACTCTCTACTGACCACCAATCATGTACAATTCAGCAAGCTGGAGCATCACTGCAAATGAGCGAAGGAAAAACTATTAATATTTTTAAACAAGAGTATGAGTAAGATATGGGGACCAATCTTAAATAAAGGAATATGGAGGAGTAGCGAGAACGAGGAAATCTTGCCCTTGATGCAACAACCACAAATCCTACAGAGGTTGAAGAGAAAAAGAATTCAGTGGGTGGACCAAGAAAGACGCACGCCAGAAGAAAGACAAGTGAAAGAGGCTTGAGAGGATACTAAACCCATACTCCCCACAGAACGAACACGGCAGCTCTGAATAGAGGCCCTCGCGAAGGACATGGCAGCCATGGTGACTGAAAACGTCTGGTGGAACCGAGCACAAAAACACAAAGTATTGGAGGAATTTTGTAGAAGCAGCGCGTGGTCTGAAAGGCATGTGATGACTACAGGTGTATGAATGTTTGTATGTATGCATACATTAATTCATAGGTCGTTGTAGTACCATGGGCGTTATTCCCTATGGTCGCTACACATGTACTACCATCCTGTCCCATATACTTGTTGATGTCTTCCATATGTACCTCCCGAATCTTCTCATTTTTTGTCTTATCCGTCCACCTGACTTGCAATATCTTTACCTTACACCATAGATCTGACGCTTTGATTTTCTTTTTCCCGTTTTCCCAGTCATCATTCACTAACCTACATTGCTTTGCTCCACAAGTACAGTCACAGAAATTTCTTCCTTAAATTAAGACGTATGTTTGATACTAGTAAACTTCTCTTGGCCAGGAATGTCCTTTTTGTCAGTGCTAAACTGCTTCTTATGATCTCCTTATCTTAGACGTCATGAGTTATTTCGCTGTCTAGACAGCAAATTCCATAACTTTATCTACTTCTTTATCACCGATACTAATGTTAAGCTTCTCGCTGGTCTGACTTGTGCTACTTCTCATCTCTTTCTTCTTTCTTCTATTTACTCTCCAACCATATTCTGTACCCACTAGACTGGTCATTCCATTCAACAGTTTATGTTCATTTCTACTGAGGTTAAGCCATGTTATCAGCGAATCTTGTCAGTGATGTCCTTTCACCATGAATTTTAATCCCACTCTTGAACCTTCCAATTATTTACGTCTTTGCTTCTTCGATGTACGGACTGAACAGAAGGGGTGAAAGACTACGTCCCTGTCCTCCACTATTATCAATCCGAGCGTTTCGTTCTTGGTCTTCCAGTCTTATTGTTCCTGTTTCGTCTTCTACATGTGGTTTACCAGAATGAAAATGAACCTATTATAGCACAAATATATGCCATATGTCCTGGGCAGCCACGCGGGATTAGCCGAGCGGTCTTAGGGGCTGCAGTCATGGACTGTGCGGCTGGTCCTGGCGGAGGTTCGAGTCCTCCCTTGGGCATGGGGGTGTGTCTTTGTCCTTTGGATGATTTAGGTTAAGTAGTGTGCGTGCTTAGGGACTGATGACCTTTGCAGTTAAGTCCCATAAGATTTCACACACAGTTGAACAGTTGTCCTGGGAAGAATTAGAAATGTAATAGAAGGAAACTAGCTTTTAAATTAATTTGGCAGTTTCGAAGACATTTAAATCAAAAGATCTTGACATTTTTTCGTTATTTTACTTGTTACTATTAGTAACAACGTCCTATAGTGTAATGCATCGTGTCAAGTGAAGTGACATGGTACATATGATACGTTATATTAACATTTGTCATATCATGCAATATCAGACAACGTGTCATTAAAGTTTGGGATGCATGCATCCCCATTCTAAGATAATTCCCATAACACATCCACCCCACTCTCCGGGTTTTGAAGCATCCCAATCTCTAGAAGCACATAAATTTGTGCCTAGCGGTTTCTACACCCTTCACCATGCATGTAACAGTGGGTGGATTTGGTCGACAAATGGTCTGCTCAGGAAGAAAATCAAACGTCCCCCCCGCCGAAAAATCAAAACATTGTCTTAACGTCCCCCCCCCCACCCCCCACCAACCCACCGCCGGATCAAACGCATCCCTAGTTGTTATCCTGCCAGAAAAAATTTTTTAGCCTTGACATTTAATTCTTGAGCAATACGATATTATGTATTGGTTATGATGGCTGGCCAATCTTCTGGACTTTGGGCACGGGATCAAGGATTTAGCTTATAAGTTGCAAGAAGCTTGTGTGAAGCAGCACCTTGCAGCTGAGAGAGTTCACTGCGCTGAGCAAGTAGGGGTAACTTGTAAAAAAACGGTAACATGTCAGCACGGTTTGATTTAAATGTCTTTGAAGCTACCAGATGAGTCGAAAAGCCAGTCCCCTTCTTCTGCATTCCTAATTCTGGCCAGAACACATTCTCCTGTTTTGTGCTATAACTCGAGTATTTTTCATTTCGGTTCTCAACTTTTGACATGAGACCGTCATAACTTAGCAGCTGACGTAGATTTTTGTCGACTTCGACAACGACTGATACAGTATTGCTTTTCTTTTTTTTTTTTTTTTTGTCACGCGACCCATGTTGCTTACATTACGGTAACGGATAAAGATTTCACGAAACAGCGGAACTGCTATTAATTACACTACTGGCCATTAAATTAAAATTGCTACACCAAGAAGAAATGCAAATGATAAACGGGTATCCATTGGACAAATATATTATACTAGAACTGACATGTGATTACTTATTCATGAAGTTTGGGTGCATAGATCCTGAGAAATCAGTACCCAGAACAACTCCCTCTGGCCGCAATAACGGCCTTGATACGCCTGGGCATTGAGTCAAACAGAGCTTGGATGGCGTGTATAGGTACAGCTGCCCATGCAGCTTCAACACGATACCACAGTTCATCAAGCGTAATAACTGGCCTATTGTGACGAGCCAGTTGTTCGACCACCATTTGCCAGACGTTTTCTATTGGTGAGAGATCTGGAGAATGTGCTGTCCAGGGCAGCAGTCGAACATTTTCTGTATCCAGTAAGGCCCGTACGGGACCTGCAACAGGTGAAAAAAAATGTGTGTGAAATCTTATGGGACTTAACTGCTAAGGTCATCAGTCCCCTAAGCTTACACAATACTTAACCTAAATTATCCGAAGGACAAACACACACACCCATGCCCGAGGGAGGACTCGAAACTCCACCGGGACCAGCCGCACAGCCCATGACTGCAGCGCCTAAGACCGCTCGTTTAATCCCGCGCGGCTGCAACATGCGGGTCGTAACACACCTGAAATGTAACGTCCACGGTTCAAAGTGCCGCCAATGCGAACAAGAGGTGACCGAGACGTGTAACCAATAGCACCCCATACTATCACGCCGGGTAATACGCCAGTATGGCGATGACGAATACACGCTTCCAATGTGCGTTCACCGCGACGTCGCCAAACACGGATACGACCATCATAATGCTGTAAACAGAACCTGGATTCATCCGAAAAAATGACGTTTTGCCATTTGTGCACCCAGGTTCGTCGTTGAGTACACCATCGCAGGCGCTCCTGTCTGTGATGCAGCGTCAAGGGTAACCGCAGCCATGGTCTCCGAGCTGATAGTTCATGCTGCTGCAAACGTCGTCAAACCGTTCGTGCAGATGGTTGTTGTCTTGCAAACGTCCCCATCCGTTGGCTCAGGGATCGAGACGTGGCTGCACGATCCGTTACAGCCATGCGGATAAGATGCCTGCTATCTCGACTGCTAGTGATACAAGGCCGTTGGGATCCAGCACGGTGTTGCGTATTACTCTCCTGAATCCACCGATTCCATATTCTGCTAACAGTCATTGGATCTCGACCAACGCGAGCTGCATTTTCGCTATACGATAAACCGCAATCGCGTTTTGCTATAATCTGACCTTTATCAAAGTCGGAAACGTGATGGTACGCATTTCTCCTCGTTACACGAGGCATCACAACAACGTTTCACCAGGCAATTCCGGTCAACTGCTGTTTGTGTATGAGAAATCGGTTGGAAACTTTCCTCATGTCAGCACGTCATAGGTGTCGCCACCGGCGTCAACCTTTTATGAATGCTCTGGAAAGCTAATCACTGGCATATCACAACCTCTTCTTCCTGTCGATGAAATTTCGCGTCTGTAGCACGTCATCTATGTGGCGTAGCAATTTTAATGGCCAGTAGTGTACATGTATTTGTCTACTTTCTTACAAAATATGAACCGATTCGCAGAAGTTTTAACCGTAGAAGAGGCACGCGAAAAAATATAAAAAAAACGTTTTTCTTGCAAATTCATCGGAATGAAAGTATATTTTTAAAGTGGGTTTTCAGTTTCTTTATCTGATTCGTTTTAGGCTTGACGAATAAAAATTATCACATAAAAAAAGTCGTTTTGTCTTTATTCAAATGGTTCAAATGGCTCTGAGCACTATGCGACTTAACTTCTGAGGTCATCAGTCGCCTAGAACTTAGAACTAATTAAACCTAACTAACCTAAAGACATCACACACATCCATGCCCGAGGCAGGATTCGAACCTGCGACCGTAGCGGTCTTGCGGTTCCAGACTGCAGCGCCTTGTCTTTATTGATTTATCTACCATCTTCCAACGTTTGTGCCGATTGGCACAAGTATAAAGTACAGAAGCCGCGTACTTCATATCCTAAGATGAAACATGTGCTACATTTTCCTTGACATTTACCCATCGTGCCTCACAACAGATAAATGTTATTGGATAGGAAAATTTCGGTTTGATTTTACTCGTTTATCTACCTTTCGTACAAAGTTTGAATCGATTTGCACTAATTTAAAGTACAGCAGTGAAACGCTTCAGAAATGTCCAAGAAAACCGTGTTTGTGACATGCACTGATCGGCCAGAAAATTTTATCTACCTTTCGTACAAAGTTTGAACCGATTCGCACTAATTTAAAGTACAACAGTGAATCGCTTCAGAAATGTCCAAGAAAAACGTGTTTCTGACGTGCACTGGTCGACCAGAAAATTATGACCACCTACCTAACGGCTGGTATGTCCACCTTTGGCACGGATAACAGCGGCGGCACGTTGTGGCGTGGAATCAGTGGGGCTTTGGTAGGTCGCTGGAGGGAGTCGGCACACATCTGCACACACACACAAGTCACCTCATTCCCGTAAATTCCGGGGAGTAGGGCGATGAGGTCTGACGCCACGATCAATCACATCCCAGATGTGTTCAGTAGGGTTCACATCTGGCCAGCCGTGGGGCCAGCACATCAACTGAATCTCGCCACTGTGTTCCTCGAGCCACTCCATCAAAATCCTGGCCTTGTCACACGGCGCATTATCTTATTGAAAAATGCCACTACCGTCGGGAAACATGGAAGTCAAGAAGGGGTGTACGTGGTCTGTGACCAGTGCACACGATATTCCTTGTCCGTCATGGTGCCTTGCACGAACTCCACTGGACCCATGGACGCCCAAGCGAATGTTCCCCAGAGCATAATGCAGACGCCGAAAGCTTGTCTCCGACCCGCAGTACAGGTGTCAAGGAGCTGTTCCCCTGGATTACTACGAATTCGTGCCCTCCCATCGGCATCGACAGTGAGGGCTGGGGTTGTCTGCCATTTTGTTTTTCAGTTCTCCCCCTGCCATTGTCCTGTGCATTCTAACAGTTCAGCCCTCCACCATTTTAAGCTACAAGAGAGCAGAAAATTCGCATTTGCCTACAGCCCATCTAACAGAACGGATTTCTTGCTACACAGGTAGGGTTCTTCAAGTAGAGGCTGCTGAGCTTAAAGGTAAAGTTAGAATTAACTAAAACACATACCCCACAGATCTCTTACTACAGCCAATGGCCTGAGTATAATATAATAAAGTTGGAATATAAAATGGTAAAATATCGTACCTAGTTGATATGATATACTCTAATGAACGATGTACTGAAGTAAATGTACGCCTTTCATTGCAAAGATTTGTTTGACGGAGTATACCATCATTAGCACAGCAGTATAGTCTCTAGGCTAGAATAACACGTTATCAGTTTTGGTCATAGACAACGGTGCAAGCTAATCTCTCCCAGTTAAAGCCCTTTGCAAATTGTCGATTTCTATGTTAATCTGTACTACCATTTTTAGCTTGTGAGATAGTCCAAGTTTGAATGGAGTGCTTCGGTGGCGGAGGGGGGGGGGGGGGGGGGGAGGTTGGAGGACGGGACGGATGATGAGCGGAGTGGTTCTCGCTTTCTTTCGAAGATTTTAGAATCCTGTTCCCTTCAGTGTGAGCTCTCTATGTTAGTGGAGTTACCTGGTGGCTGGTTTTGAAACTTGCTGCATGCAGCATCTGGAGACGCAATCTTTCCTTTCGTGGCGTTGTGGTGGCTTCCCTTAACACAAATTGATAACATTTTTGTTTGCGTGTATCGTAAAGTCTTAAAGAAAGGGGATCGGCATCAAAAGCGGTAAAAAAGTGGAAGATACAGATGATTTCTTTTTTTACTGAAAATTTTTCAAGACTGTCAGTTTCAATAATATCTGACTTACTGAATTTATCACCCAAAAGAAGAAAATTAAATTCAGGGCAAAATGGTCATTGTTGGTTAGCGGTGCACCTGATAACACATAACCGTGTATGTAGTTATTACTCATACAAAGTAAATTACTTCGTAAAATGTTAATCGGGCTCGGAATAAAGATACAGGCTCGACTCTCAAGACGTGAAAGAACCACAGCTAGAGCGGTTATTAACGGTCGATCGTTGCGTCACGAAGCAAATTGCTTGCAACTTAAAATGAACGACCAGAAATCACTTGATCAAAAAATTAACACAGCGAAACCGAAAGATGATTCATCTCACAAAATAAACATGCGTTTTTGAAACAATATGCTCCAATCATTTTTGGCAAAAAGTTACAACGAAGACACATCTGCATCGTGCCGCTGCCAAAGAGAGAACGAAACAAAGACAAGTCGCTTTTTACATAGATAACAAGTTTACACTTTCGTAAAACAAGGATTAGTACAGTCTCCGGACTGTACAGACACATATTTTTCAAATAGCCTTTGACTTTTTATAGGTACAGTTTTTTTCTGTTCATTTACTGTAACTGTCATAATTCCAGAAGCAATTTAACGAGGCAAAAGAGCCATCTTCTTGGTTTATTCAGAACATGCGTGATAGCGTGCAGTGGGGAGGAATTCTCTAGCGTTATGGCCCTCCTCTAGCGATTCTGGAGTTAGCTGTTTTCCTCCTTGAACTGCTGAGGCAAGGAATGTCGTGAGAAGGTGTTGGTATTATAGGTTCCCATCGGGTCGTCGTGTCCCATGAGAAATAGGTTGCATTCTCCTCACGTGAATGTGTTTTGGTGTTTTGGAAATGGCTCTGAGCACTATGGGACTTAACATCTATGGTCATCAGTCCCCTAGAACTTAGAACTACTTAAACCTAACTAACCTAAGGTCATCACACAACACCCAGTCATCACGAGGCAGAGAAAATCCCTGACCCCGCCGGGAATCGAACCCGGGAACCCGGGCGTGGGAAGCGAGAACGCTACCGCACGACCACGAGCTGCGGACGGTGTTTTGGAATCGTTTCTCACAGTAGTCACATAGCTTGGTAGTTCACTTGCAAACTGTGGAAACGCCGGCTACCGTCAGTCGTATTCTGCCAGTTGCAGTTTAGTATTTGCTCCCGCTGCAGACACCGACGAGCCTACCTCTGAGAGGGTTTACAGTGAATTTGGCAATCACATATGTTGCTAGCCGGTTGTGGTATCACATCTTGGGAAATTGATTCTAACGCTCCGCAAGGAGATATGGTTGGAGATTTGGGGCATTTACGTTTTGTTTTTTATCCTACATTCAAACTGAGTTGGGGATCAATTACCCTTTCCTAGTTTTCTAGCTTCCCACACTACGTTCAAACTTCTAACATTCCACGCTCGATCAAGTATCATGTTACCCTTTCGCTGGTTATTCAGTGGTTTTCTCATGGTCATCTTCTCCTTGACAGGCCCCTTCTGGAGGTCCGAATGGCAGATTAATCCGGTGTCTTTATCAACAGAGAGGCCATCATGATCCTTTTTGAATTGCATGTCACATTTTCTGTGGATACACCCTGTGTCTTCAAAGCTGTGGTTCTCATCGCCTTCTGTGTCCTTATGTTTTTGCTCAAAGCTAAGGCTTTCACCTTGTAGGAGCATTTCTCATCCCAAGTGTATAAAGGTACCGGAAACCATTTTCTAATCCTCTACAGTCTTTGACAAAGCCATTGGTAGAAGGAGAGTGGCTTCTAATACTCGATATCTCCGATATTCAATGCGGTTAGTTCTTATTTATAATTTAAGCAGTAGTTGGGATTGTAATTGGGACCTAGGACACTAGTAAAAGATGGTCATAGACCACCTCCACTGTATGATTAACGGTCCTAAACTCCATTCAACAATCACAGTTTCTGTTTAGCCACGTACATCAGTTCATTACATGGAACTTCGCGGCATAAAATTCAGTTACTGCATATCTTCACATCAAGTATATTGTCTTCTTTCGGTATACGGTCACCTGCAACGTTAATTTGCCAAGTACTAAAAATGGTTGATGTACTTACGCTAATGTATCGCTAAACGGTTTGTAACTTGTGACTAGTTCGTGACCCTTCACGAATTATTCACCGTAGCTTCCTGAGAATACTTAAATACTTCAATTCGTAGACTTCTTTTCAGTTATACTGTACGTACCACAGTTTCTGTTACAGCCTTTTAGGGGTTGCTGAAAGGACTCAGTACATAAAGGTTTGGAGAATTGATAAGGATTCCATATCCGCAATGTACCATTTGGATGAAAAATAAGTGTGAAGACTAGATTAATACGGAACCTCTCGCTTCACGGTACGCAGACAGCAGAAGGAATGGTTCCTGACCTGTGTGTTCTACAGTACATGCTGCATGGGTTGACACTGCTATTCGCTGCGCGAGGTGTGTCTGGGACGCACGCTGTAATACACGCTTTCTACACGCGCCGTTGCCCGTCCTTAGAGCACCGTAGTCAACCCTCCAAGTAGCGATCGTAACTTTATTGCACTTGTTATTGTAGCCAGACGAAAACCATACTGGGAGGCTATCGGGGAAATGTTCCCGACGCAGACTTCGAGCAGCTCTAAGATTACGTGCCATACCGTGAAGCGGGAAATATAGAAATGGTCCGAACATGAAACGTACACACATCATAAAAAGTTTTGCATCACCTCGGTTCCGAGAGTTCCGGAACCGTTACAGAAAATTGCAGTAGAGACCAACATAAACATCATTTCCGCCATTTTTATTGCTCATAAAAACCAGACATTGCGTGTTATACCACCATACAGCGAGACCTTCAAACGTGGTGGACCAGTTTCCGGTACACACCGGTACCTCTAATATCTAGTAGCACGTCCTCTTGCATTGATGCATCCCTGTATTCCTCGTGGCATACGATGCACAAGTTTATCATCGAATTGTTGGTCCAGATTATCCCACTCCTCGGCGTAGATCCCTCATAGTGGTTGGTGGGTCACGTCGTCCATAAAGAGCCCTTTCCACTCTACCCCAGCAATGTTCGATAGGGTTCATGTCTGGAGAACATGCTGGACACTCTAGTCGAGCGATTTCGTTATCCTGAAGGAAGTTCTTTACAAGATGTGCACAATGGGGCGCGAATCGTCGACCATGAAGACGAATGCCTCGCCGATATGCCGCCGATATGGTCGCACTATCGCTAGGAACATGGCATTCACGTATCGTACAGCCATTACGGCGCCTACCATGACAACCAGCGACGTACGTCGGCCCCACATAATGCCACCCCAAAACAACAGGGAACCTCCACCACTGGACAGTGTGTCTAAGGCGTTCAGCATGACCGGGTTGTCTCCAAACACGTCTCCGACGATTGTCAGGTTGAAGGCATATGCGACACTCCACGGTGAAGAGAACGTGTTGCCAATCCTGAGCGGTCCATTCGAAACGTTGTTGGGCCCATCTATACCGCTATGCATGATAAAGTGGTTGCAAAGACGGACCTCGCCATGGCCATCGGGAATGAAGTTGCGTATCATGCAGCCTACTGCGCACAGTTTGAGTCGAAACACGACATCCTGTGGCTGCACGAAAATCATTATTCAACATGGTGGCGTTGCTGTCGGGGATCCTCCGAGACATAATCCGTAGGTAGCGGTCATCCCCTGAAGTTGTAGCCCTAGGGCGGCCTGAGCGAGGCTTGTCATAGACAGTTCCTGTCTCTCTGTATCTCCTCCATGTCCGAACAGCGCTTTGGTTCACTTTGAGACGCCTGGACACTTCCTGGCACAAAGTAGCAATGTAGACGCGATCTAACCGCGGTATTGACCGTCTAGGTATGGTCGAACTACAGACAACATGAGCCGTGTACCTCCTTCGTGATGGAATGGCTGGAACTGATCGGCTGTCGGACCCCCTCCGTGTAATAAGCGCTGCTCATGCATGCTTGTTTACATCTTCGGGCGGGTTTACTGACATCTCTGAATAGTCAAAGGGACTGTGTTTGTTATACAATATCCACAGTCAACGTGTATCTTCAGGAGTTATGGTAACCGGGATGATGCATAACTTTTTTTGATGTGTGTATTTTGTCATGACGATACGCTTGCGGACTTGGGTTCTCTGTCAAAACTTAGTCTACTAAGCCGTCCACAGTCCTAGAAGCCTGTAAGAGGAGTTGTGTAACACCCTCATATAAACTGTTCTTTCCGCAAATTTTAACTCTTCTCGGCCCACAGGGCTGCAGCTCAACCTTGACGCTTGGACGTCGTCGCCGACTCTCGCCGTTTCAACTTCTTAAAATAGCGCGCAGCCTAACAGAGTATTGTATTCGATGTATGACAGTCGCGGTTGTTGGCGTCAGGTACCAGCACTCTGAAAATTCAGGAAGATCACCAATCTGGTAGCCATCGGATATGAGCTGCTGTGTCGACCGTTGCCGACGCTATTTACCAACCTTTAAGGGGAGCCGCAGGTGCCTATGCTGCCCATGTTAAAATCACTAAGTTTGAGGAACATTTATGAATAAACTACCAAATAGAAAAATTTGAATTTTTTTTACATATAGAGTGGTTTAGTATTGCAGTTATGACAGGGGGATTTTGGAGTATCTTTTCTACTTTCCTTGCAATTATTTTTTTATTAATGACCCAAATTTTTTTACAAGTAATTGCTTTATAATTAAACTGAAATGAAACTACTGAACATATTGCCAAATGGCTGTGTTACAATGTAAGTTTGACCACTAGGAGTGCTGTATAAAAATTTTGAGAAAATGTTACTTATATTGGAAAAATTCTAATATATGGGAAATGGCTATCAAAGTTTCTCAATACATTCCTGCACTATAGGATGGATTATCAGGGTCTTCTTCATCATCCTCCAAAAGCTTCTGTCTTCTTTTCTAGACTGTTGTTCCATCATACTTCATATGCCTTTCTCTTCTTTCTGCTCCTCTTATCCTTTCTCTGTCAATATCTCTTAGTGCTCGTACAGTGTTCACCCCTAATGCCTGTAAATCCTAATGCCTTCAGAACTTCACACTGTTCCCTTGGTTGTAGGTTGCTATTGCATCATAAATTCCAAAGTGCAGTGTTTTTATGCTTACAAACACCCTTTTAGGAATCACTTTCCAAATCAAATTATTTACGCTCTCATTAGGATGCTGCGTCTTTCCGTGTAGACATTTGTGTAACAATTCTGGCTGTGCTAAGTCATGAAAAATTGGTTTTATTGCATTTATCACAGCTGCTGGCAAACCATGTTTTGATCATAGTCCTTTTTTGCATTATATTTGCACCAAGAATCTTTTGGGCACAGGCTGTGTTGAGGGTATTCATTGGAAGAGGCAGTATGAAGGAACAATGCCCACACTGCTTTTCACATATCAGTAACATTACTAGTATTTTGCCTTATAGCATACCCATATTATCTCTGTAGACGTTCAATCACCTCATCAGTAAGCCTGTCTCTCCCTCCTATTGTCTTTCCATCACTGAGCTTACTTGAACCCAAAGTTTGTTTGAGCCTTCGAAGCCGTGCACCCATACGCTTTTGCACATGCCCAATGCATTCCAACTTTTCAACTACAAATTCATTTCCATATGGTTTCAGTTCCTCTATAGTCTTGAAACCTTTGGAGTCACCATCCCCGAGGTAGTATTTGTACCTAACGTTGTATCTGGGAACTGAACGTTCAAAAATTTGTTTCACTCCATCCACTTCCATTGCTCCACTTGATCCACTAAAATTTGCCTCACAGGTTCCACTGTGCTCTCCTTTGATTTTATTTTTGCACCTACAATGTTTTGATAATATTTCAACTTCTATCACTTTTGCACTATCACAACAAGTAGCTGTTACAACCCCATTCAGGGATTTATGACCCCTCTTTTGCCAGGAACCATATAATGCCGCTACCAAATCCCTAGAACCACCGTTCATTTCTACAGATTCCTCCACTGCTTTCTTCATGGTTTTCATAGCCACATCTGCAACAGAGGATCCTACCAGTTCACAGTAGTACCCAAATTTGCTTGGAGGCGATGGCAAGTTCATAATACCACAAAACAGTTTACCAGCAGCAAACCCTTTTCCAATGGATCCAAGACCATACACAAGTCGAACATTCACATCAAACACTCTAGATCGTCCATTTTCACCAAAGAGACTGGCATGTTAATTGTAGAAAGTCACTTGATACTTGCAACATGCACAGATTATCTTCATCTCACAAGCTAAGCCAAAGTGCTTTGTTATCTCTAGTCCAACTCCTACACTGGAACACATTTTTCACAGAACACTTTCTTTCAGCACAGAAGATAATAATCCAATATTCAGTACTTCGTTAATATCATCACTGCCACTAACATATTCACGAAACCTGTCATTTCCACCAGTCAGCTTCTTTCTAGAAGATGTCACAGGGCTATGGCCGGTCATGTGTTGCTTAGCAGAAGAACGCACTGTTTCAGTAATCGTAGTATCGCAACTTGGTATTAGTGTTAATTTTCTTTTCCCTACGTTATTCCTCTTCTTACATACACGGTTACTAAAACGTGTCATCGTAACCAGAACAACGCTTAACACAAGAAGTATAATACTACCAACAACAGGCGCAACACTGAAATAATTCGGAACGGTAAACAGCAAAGAGACGATGTTCCGCGCTCTTAGCGCTTCACTTGTCACTGAAAACAATGTAGCCAACCCTTGCACACTCGCTGTATGCGTAACATTAGGTGCTGTATGCGTAACAGGCCGAGAAAATCCCAAGCAGTTCGCCAGGAAGTCACGAGAGGGTGTTATATGCATTCAGCGGCCGCCCATTTCCTCTGCAGGCGAGGGGGAAAATGGTAATAACTCCACTTCTAGGGCGAGTAGAACAATAATTCAAAGTTTACATTAGAGAGGAATGTTCCAATTAATTTTCGGTAGCAAAAAAAAAAAACGTATTTTTTTGGATTTGACCACCTTCGGCTCCCCTTAACAGTCAATTACATACATCATCCCTGAAAAATTGATGTGTTCGGAATATAGATTAGACTATATGGCCTGCAGAGTTTGGCCTGTTCTGTCCAATCACGGGACGAGGGTGGATGTACTGGTCACCTGTGGCCCTCGTCCGCCGCTGGTGCTTGCCAGATGGTAACACCCACTGCCATCTCTGGTGCTGCTGCAGCGCTGCTGCACCTCCCACAGCATACGCCTCCTCGCCTGGACCCTGGTACGCCAGGCGGGAAGCAAACGTGGCCCGTAGACTTGAGTGGAACCGAGCCCCTCCTGGACCCGCTGCAGACTGCTGTTACTGCCCTCTTTCTGGCAGACTGTGTGATCTCCAAGTTCCAGGCTGCCTTTCTGTCCCATCCCAGTGTTGTGTAGCCAGAGGCGGAATATAGCCCAAACAAGTACATAGAAACGCAGAATACTTTTCACATTGCTGCCAGACTGGCCCCTATAAGCGTAGCCTAGCACAGGTCCGTCCCGACGCTCAACTGACCTGGCACACTCTCTCTCTCTCTAGCTAAAACTGCCCGTCTGTTTATACTGGTTTTCCTCTCACTTCTGACGTAGTGTCAGAGAGAGACAGAAACTATGACATGAATAAAATCTCACACGACAGCCACTTACAGATCGGCCTCCTGGCTCTGGCCTTGTGCAATGCCTCATACATCTCAATAACTTCAAACACCACCGCAGTTTCCTGCCACGTTGTTTCTCTACCCGAAACAAATTGTGCGTGCAATACCGTCGTCGCAGCTCCGCGCCCGCGAGTGCCATGTTTACCTTCCCAGCCCTGCTGGCTATTGTCTGTTACCACACTCTGCCAGTGGCCGCAGATCTCATCGCCCAGCCGAACTTTCATTGAATTTTGAAAAAATTTTCGTTTCCGAAGACTAGGACTGACACTAGGGCCGCACACCTCCCTCCTTTCAACAAGTTTCGTCTCGAATCGAGATAAAACAGACGTGGCCTGTGCCTGCTTAAGCCAGCCGGGGTCGCCAAGCGGTTCTAGGCGCTACAGTCTGGAACTGCGCGACCGCTACGGTTGCAGGTTCGAATCGTGCCTTGGGCATGGATGTGTGTGATGTCCTTAGGTTAGTTAGGTTTAAGTAGTTCTAAGTTCTAGTGGACTGATGACCTCAGAAGTTAAGTCCCATAGTGTTCAGGGCCATTTGAACCATTTTTTTGGCTGCATAATCATACCTTGTTCACAAAACTTGCATTCTACAGACTAAAACTAACGAGAACATCAAAACATTACCTCCATATCTATACACTGTTTACACTGGCTACCCATGCCGTAGGCAACTGATGTGTTGGCACCTCACCCAATGGTGTACGTTTCCACATTCCCCACAAAGCTATACTTCAGAAAAATAGAAAAACGGCACACCCTGTGGCTGAAATGCTGTTGCTCCGATGCTGTTGTAACGTCCGAAAGTGTTCCAATACTTTACTAACCGTGATAGATCCTTCCTGTACATTAATGAAGGGATTCAAAGTTTCCAAAAACTCTGGGTTTAACGTGGAGTTCAAATATGTCAGATTCTGCATTGGTAATATCTCCAGAACCCCTTCCGGATAAAACAACGTTCCCTGTGACAAAGTTAAAGCTGTTTCACACATACGTGATGCTCGAAGATGGAAATCCTTCCCCACAATGTCATAGACTGTACTATTTATAATTATTCCACTCTCCCGCAGTTGTAACCTCCTTATTTTATGCGCTCTCTGATTGGTATAACAAGTGACCATCACCCATATCGGAGCAAATACCTAATATAAGCAAAGCCTCCCTACTTTCTGCAAGTAGGAATGTGTCGATAACACCTCTTTCTTACAATCTGAGCCATTCGTAATCCCGAGGAACAATCCAACTTCGCATGTACTGCTATCCGATCATCACTCGCCCCTGTGATGAAAAGGGACAAAACATGCCTGTACCAACCCTTTCCACCACAAGTTACTACAACATCGTGCGATATCCTCAAAAATTCCTGATATATCATTCTCCCCTATCGAATTCTCTGAACAAAAAAATAGTCTCCCCATACTCTGACAGAACTAAACCAAGAAAAAAGAAAGACGCAACTATTATCGGACCCACCAAAACGAGAGGAAAAGAGAGAGAGAAAGAAAACACACACACAAAAACAAAACGCAAAGTATCCTTTGATACACAAATTGAAAACATGCCTACAATATTATACATGCAATAATTTAATCCCTCCGTGACCGTAACGCATATGGAACGTTATGCGTCCGCATGTTCTTCTACCGCCGAGACCTTCTTTTTCCGTTTGCTTTGCCTAGCCTCTGCAGTCGGGTCACTTCCTTGTAATTGAGGTAATACGTCCACCATTGCTTTAATAGGCTCTACTCACGTGGATAATGGATGTTTTTGTTGGCAGCTGCACTTTAAGATTCACAGGTTAAGTCACCTCCACGACCTGGTATGGTCCGTGGTACTTCGTCAAGAATTTTTTCGTCTTCCCCTAGGGTGTATATGGATTCGTGATTAATACCCATTGACCTACCGTGTACTGTGGTAAAGGTCCCAACCACTTATTCGGTTCTTCCTGCCTCTCTAATGCTTTTGTATTGGCCTTCTGTACCCTCTTCCAGACTTCCCATATTGTTCGTGCAAATTCCCTCACTGCGTCCCCTTTAGCTACCGATTTCGAATATAGAACGTCAAACGGCGATGGCATCTTTTTTCCATAGACCACCACGACCGGTGACATTTCGACCCCCGAATGTATTTTAGTGGTATAACTCGATACCACGTACGGAAGATAAACGTCCCAGTTATCATCGTTTCCATTCATATAATTAGCATTTTTGAATTTGTCCTATGTACTCCCTCCGTTCTCCCATTCGCCTGTGGATGAAATGGACTGGTCCATATTTTTTTAACTCTTAATTGACGACACAACTGTGACATTAATTCAGACACGAAGTTCGTTCCCTGATCTGTAATTATGGTATTAGACACCTTAAACTTGAATAACAAGTTATTGACTTGTGTTACCGTACTTACCTACTGGTCTAGTATTGCGATCGTGACTAGAAACCGCAAAAAGTGATCAATTATAGTTAAAACGTAACGATTCCCTGCCGGTGTTTTGTTGTATGACCCGCAAATATCTAGCCCGATAAACTCGAATGGTTTCGAAGCCTCTGGTAACTGTTGCAATGGAATTCTTGCGGATGTCACATCCGCTCGCTGCGTACATGGCACACAGTTTGCTACGTATTGTCCCACATCCCTTCTCCCAGTGCGCCACCAATACCGTTCTGCTACTCATCTTCCCGATGCTCACGACCACCATGCCCCGAGAGCACATGATCATGGGCCTGCTTTAAGACTTCCTCTCTCAAACTCTTTCGTACCACTACCCGTGGTCCGCACCTGGTAACTCTACACAACAAATTTCCGTCCACAATGAGATGTGGTTGAGTTCCAAAACTCTGGCACTCCTCATCCTCTGCTTGTGCCCTTTGCCACTCCGCGACACTCTTACCCATTATTTCTAATCCGTCTCATTTGCGACGTAATGCATCTGCATCCCCGTGTCTCTTCCCTGGCTTATGAATTACTTCAAAGTCAAATTCACTTAATTTTAGAGCCCACGTGTTAATCGACTAGAAGGATCCCTAAGTCCCAGTAACCATCTCAACGCTGCATGATCCGTCATGGCCTTAAACTTCCTACCATAAAAGTAACAACGAAAAAACATTACTCCATAGATTACAGCCAACATCTCCTGTTCCGTGTGGAACAATTCCGCTCTGCCCTATTTAACTGTCTAGAAGCGTACGCCACCGGATGCTCCTGTCCATTCACCATTTGCCTCAAAACACATGCTACTGCGCCATTTGAAGCGTCACATGATAAAATAAAGTCTTGAAACTTCATTCCGAAAATGTTCTTCAAAATTCGGAAGCACCAACACCGGACCAGAAACTAATCTCATCTTTAATTAATCGAAAGCTTCCTGACATGCCTCTGTCCATTAAAATTGAACGCCTTTCTTTAAAAGCTTCTGTTAACCAAGGATCGGTTTGAATCCCTTGTTCACTGATTACATGACCTAAATATTTGACCTGCGTCTGTGCAAAATTACATTTTTCCGGAATTTAATGTTAACCGTGCCGACCGCAATCTTCTAAAGACTTCTCTTAAACGCGATTCATGTTCTAGTATAACCTTCGAAAATACTATAATGTCATCTAGGTAAACCATACATGTCTTTGGTTTCAATCCCCTTAAAATCCCGTCTAACAATCGCTGAATAGTTGCCGTATTATTCTTCAACCCGAACTGCGTACGTATATACTGATAGTGTCCCCCAGCAACAGTAAAAACTGTCTTTTCCCTATCCTCTGGCGCTACTTAGAACTGATGGTATCTACTCCATAAATCCATCGTCGTAAAATACTTACATTGTCCAGCGTGTCCGTGATATTCGGAATCGAATATGCGTCCGAAATGGTTTTCGCATTCAGAAACCTATAATCACAACAAAACCTATATTTCCTTGTACCATCCACCGACTTCTTAGGTACGAGAACTTTTCCTGATTATGGACTATCGCTATGCTTTATGATTCAATCCCTTAGTTGTTGTTCTATAAACTCCTCTAGTAACGGTTGCATATAACGTGCTACCCTATATGGTTTGCTAAACACTAGTATATTACCGTCCATTGGTATGTGATGCTTCGTAATCGGTTTTTCCGGTAACCTACCCTCC
Organism: Schistocerca serialis cubense; assembly: GCF_023864345.2. NCBI lineage: Eukaryota > Metazoa > Arthropoda > Insecta > Orthoptera > Acrididae > Schistocerca > Schistocerca serialis. The sequence goes on along the minus strand of NC_064645.1, from coordinate 114,422,179 downwards.
GTTCCGAATAAATCGCCAATGTCAATAACAATTCATCCAACGCGACCCTCTCGTCTCCCTGCAAATGCTGTAATTTTCCACTTAATTTCACTGCATCGACGCTTTGCTTATGGCTCGCCTCTAAATCCTCCGTATCCAGGTCATCTTCATCAAAACCTCCCAACGTGGCCAATAACAACCCTTTCGAAAATCCGCTCTGCCGAAGTTATCTATACTTACAGGAACTCTATAATCTCCTTTGACATAACTTGCGGGAGCTAAACTCGTCCGCACAAAACAGTCCACATTATCCAACTCCTCATTACTCGAGAGTGGCTCCACCATGAATAACGTCTCCTTTGGTAAGTCCGTATTGATCGAAACCCAAACTACCTTCCCTGTACCTGGCGGTATGTTATCCTGCTGATCGGCCTTTAATGAATCCGTTCGTAGTTTAGCTGGCGTCACCTTCATGTTAAGTGCGCCTTGCGAATTCGTCCATTTGCAACCGTTTCCCCCATGTGAAAAATTGTTCCACCGAGTTCCACTGTTTGTTGCCAAAGATCTATCTTCGTACGATGTTTGTCAAGGAAGTCCAGTCCGAGAGTCACGGAGTACCCCTCACCCACATATTCAAACACCTCTACCTCCTGACTAAACTTAGTTCCTGCGAACACAAATTGAAGTACAGTCGTACCCAGTAACTCCACTTTATTACCCCACACCCCCACGTAACCTATAACGTGGTGTCTCAAGCCTTCTCCTACTAACCAGGTCTACACTAATAACAGACACGTGTCTGGGATTCTCCATACTCACCCGACGTGACATCTCCGGCGGTACTCCCCGCAAAAACATATCTAACAGCACTCTATTAGTCTCCCCATTCTGCCGGCCTCTGTGGCCGAGCGGTTCTAGGCGCTTCAGTCTGGAACCGCGCTGGTGCGACGATCGCAGGTTCGAATCCTGCCGCGGTCATGGATGTGTATGATGTCTTTAGGTCAGTTAGGTTTAAGTAGTTCTACGTCTAGTGGACTGATGACCTCAGATGTTGCGTCCCATAGTGCTCATAGCCAGCCATCTCCCCATTCTGTGACAGTTCGAACGTTTGTGCATTCAGCTTTCGAATCCTGTCTGAGAAAACCTCCACAGTCCATTTTTCCTCATAACTAATGCACTTAATTTTTCACGAAAAAACCTGGTACTATTCTGCTTTTTATACCTCTGGCGTAACCCAGCCTCAATCTCTGTAAACCTCCCCACATTGTTCAACGTTTCATGGTACCAATATGTACGACGTGGCCTCCCCTATTAAATGTAACATCCTCCGTTGCTTTACCCTAAAAGAAGTTAATCAATACCGCGATTGCCGGGTCAAACGGCCTATGACACTCCACGACCTGTAATTTACTTTACCCGACGTCCTTTCCCCCACACGCAATGCCTCAAATCTCGTTGCTAATATTTTTCTTTGTCACTTATCCTCGCCTCTAACAGTACCCGAATTTGCTCTGTTACAGCGGCTACAGCTTTCGCTGTAGTCACTGCTGCAGCCTCCGCTGCTTGCCATGTTTCCAGCATTCTTGTTTATAGCTCATCTGTTGCCATCAATTTAACTCTGCTACTCCTTAAACTTAGTTCTTGGGGCGAATCATCGCCCATCTATATTCTGAACAACTGCGCTCCAAATGACCAAATCTCTTACAAATAAAACAATTCTTTGGCACCCACTTTGTACACGGTTATCCGTGGCCTGACAGGTTACAAAAATGTTATCATGTCCCCCATATCCCATGAATCCAGATAAATCTACAGGCCCTTCTGGCCTTACAAAAGACACCTTTAAAAAGTCCATCCAGATTCATACTTAACCTTCAAAACACAAAAGAATGACACATAAACGATAAATCAAACGTCACTCACCCATCCATATCGTGCTCGTGTGCAGGTGAACACTCCAGCTTTCCTCCCTATACTGGTATCGACTAACACCTCCTGAATGACAAGACGTAACAAGAAGTGCATGACCACCCATCACAAACACAACCAAACACCTCAACTACCCCTCTACACAGGCAAACCTCAACGCTGTTGGCTCGACATAAGATATGGGACTGGAAATCCGGTACCAGCGTAGTAACCGCCACCACTTCTGACACCACTGTTGCGGGATCGGGGGGTCGAACCCGAGACTCCAGTTAGTACAGCGGAAGCCAGGACCCACCGTGTCGTATTTTGTCAGGAGGGTGAGAAAGTTCAAGAGCATCAAGAGGCAGTGCAGAGTGATACAGTGGTATTCGGTAACATTTGTTTATTCAGCTAATTTACAGTACTCGATGGGTGAAGCGTAGTGCTGGTGCGAATCCCGCGCGATGTCCCGCGAGTCCAGCCGGCTCAGCAGACTCCTGGTATGCTGACAATGCTGCTGCCGTCACCAAGACCGCGCTGCTGGAAGTTGGCCGCTCTCTCCCAGTTGCTGCCCGCCTATGTGTTGCGGCTTTTGCTGAGCTGCTGCCCACAGTTCCAGAGACTGCTACAGTCCCTGGACCTTGGCACCCTCCGCCACATTTGGCCTGCTCTCTCCGACCATGGGCTGAAAGCGGGTGTACTGGTCACCCATGGCACTCGGGCTGCCGCTGATCCCCGGACAGGACCAGACTCCAACCCGCGCCCTCCTGGATGCTGTGCCGCAACTTGCCGCTAGTGGTGCTTGCCGAATGGCAACACCCGCCGCCGTCTCTGGTACTACTGCAGCACCTCCCACAGCGTACACCTTGCCCGGACCCCAGTATGCCAGGTGGGAAGCGAACGTGGCCCACAGAAACGAGTGGAACCAAGCCCCTCCTGGACCTGCTGTCACTGCCCTCTTTCGGCGGTCTGTGCTATCTCCAAGGTCCAGGCTGCCGTTCCGTACTGACCCGGTGTTGTGTCCCCGGAGGCGGAATATCGCCCGAACATGTACATAGAAACAAAGTACAAGTTTATGGAGAATACTTATACCATTGTTGCCAGACTGGTCCCTATAAGCGTAGACCAGCACAGGTCTTCCCGACGATTGATTGACCTGGCATACTCTGTCTCAAGCTAAAATTGCCCGTCTATTTACATTGGTTTCTCTCTCGCTTCTGATGTAGTGTCAGAGAGAGACAGAAACTATGACAGGGACAAAGTCCCACACGTCAGCCACATACAAATAGCCACACTTGGACCTGGCCTAGTGCCCCACCCCATACATCGCAATAACTTAAAGCAATGCTGCATTTTCCTGCCTCATTGTTGCTCCACTCAAAACAAATGGTGCGTGTAATACCGCCGTCGCAGCTCCACGCCCGCGAGTCCCATGTTTACCTTGCCTGGCCCGCTGGCTGTCGACTGTTACCACACTCTGCCAGCGGCCACAGATTTCTTCGCCCAACCATGCCTTAACTGAATTTTGACAAAATTTGTTCAAAATGGTTCAAATGACCCTGAGCACTATGGGACTCAACATCTGAGGTCATCAGCCCCCGAGAAATTAGAACTAGAGCTAGGTAGAAAATCCTAAGAAATTTTGGTCTTATGTCAAAGCGGTAGGTGGATCAAAACAAAATGTCCAGACACTCTGTGACCAAAATGGTACTGAAACAGAGGACGACAGACTAAAGGCCGAAATACTAAATGTCTTTTTCCGAAGCTGTTTCACAGAGGAAGACTGCACTGTAGTTCCTTCTCTAGATTGTCGCACAGATGACAAAATGGTAGATATCGAAGTAGATGACAGAGGGATAGAAAAACAATTAAAATCACTCAAAACAGGAAAGGCCGCTGGACTTGATGGGATACCAGTTCGATTTTACACAGAGAACGCGAAGGAACTTGCTCCCCTTCTTGCAGCAGTGGGTCGCTAGAAGAGCGTAGTGGTCCAAAGGATTGGAACAGTGCGCAGGTCATCCCAGTTTTCAAGAAGGGACGTCGAACAGATGTGCAGAACTATAGACCCATATCTCTAACGTCGATCAGTTGTAGAATTTTGGAACACGTATTATGTTCGAGTATAATGACTTTCTGGAGACTAGAAATCTACTCTGTAGGAATCAGAATGGGTTTCGATAAAGACGATCGTGTGAAACCCAGCTCGCGCTATTCGTCCACGAGACTCAGAGGGCCATACACACGCGTTCCCAGGTAGATCCCGTATTTCTTGACTTCCGCAAGGCGATCGATACAGTTCCCTACAGTCGTTTAATGAACAAAGTAAGAGCATATGGATTATCAGACGAATTTTGTGATTGGATTGAAGAGTTCCTAGATAACAGATTGTAGCATGTCATTCTCAATGGGGAGAAGTCTTCCGAAGTAAGAGTGATTTCAGGTGTGCCGCAGGGGAGTGTCGTAGGACCGTTGCTGTTCACAATATACTTAAATGACCTTGTGGATAACATCAGAAGATCACTGAGGCTTTTTGCGGATGATGCTGTAGTGTATCGCTGGGTTGTAACAATGGAAAGTTGTACTGAAATGCAGGAGGGTCTGCAACGAATTGACGCATGGTGCAGGGAATGGCAATTGAATCTCAATGTAGACAAGTGTAATGCGCTGCGAATACATAGAAAGAAATATCCTTTATCATTTAGCTACAATATAGCAGTTCAGCAAATGGAAGCAGTTAATTCCATAAATTATCTGGGAGTACGCATTAGGAGTGATTTAAAAGGGAATGATCATATAAAGTGGATGGTCGGTAAGGCAGATGCCACACTGAGATTCATTGGAAGAATCCTAAGGAAATGCAATCCGAAAACAAAGTAGGTGGGTTACAGAATACTTGTTCGCTCACTGCTTGAATATTGCTCACCAGTGTGGGATCCGTACCAGATAGGGTTGATAGAGATAGAGAACATCCAACGGAGAGCAGCGCGCTTCGTTACAGGATCATTTAGTAATCGCGAAAGCATTACGGAGATGACAGATACACTCCAGTGGAAGACTCTGCAGGAGAGAGGCTCAAGAGCTCGGTACGGGCTTTTGTTGATGTTTTGAGAACATACCTTCACCGAGGAGTCAAGCAGTATATTGCTCCCTCCTACGTATATCTCTCGAAGAGACCATGAGGATAAAATCGAAGAGATCAGAGCCCACACAGAGTCATACCGACAATCTTTCTATCCACGAAAAATTTGAGACTGGAATAGAAGGGAGAACCGATAGAGGTACCCAAAGTACCCTCCACCACACACCGTCAGGTGGCTTGCGGAGTATGGATGTAGATGTAGATATACTTAAACCTAACTAACCTAAGGACATCACACACATCCATGCCCGTGGCAGGATTCGAACCTGCGACTGTAGCGGTCGCGTGGTACCAGACTGAAGCACATAGAACCGCTCGGCCACACCGGCTGGCTGATAAAATTTCCCTTTCTTTCGAGTCGGACTGACACTAGTGCAGCACTTTCGAGAAAAACGTTTTTTATGTTTTTTCGCCCGCCTCTTCTGTCATTAAAACTTCTGCGAATCGGTTCATATCTTGTACGAAGGTAGACATATATATGTAATTAATAGCAGTTCTGCTGTTTTGTGAAATCTTTATGCGTTGCCGTGAGATAAGCAACATGGTTCGCAGGACAATAAAAAAACCAATATTGTAGCAGTCGTTGTCGAAGTCAACAAAAATCTACATCAGCTGCTAAGTTATGACAGTCTCATGTCAAAATTATGGTAGAGCAATAGTTGATAACCGAAATGAAAAATACTCCAGTTATAGCACAAAACAGGATATTGTGTCCTGGGCAGAACTCTGGATACAGAAGAAGGGAACTGGCTTTTCGACTCATCTGGTAGCTTCAAAGACATTTAAATGAACAGGTACTGACGTGTTATCGCTGTTTTACGAGTAACCCTACTTACCCAGCGCAGTGAACTCTCTTAGCTGAAAGGTGCTATCACACCTGCTTCTTGCAACTTATAACCAAAATCCATGAGCATGTGCCAAAAATCCAGAAGATTCGCCAGCCATCGTAAACAATACATAATATCGTATGGCTCTAGAAAATATATGTCAGTTCTAAAAAGTTTTTTCGGCGGGATAAAATATCTGTGGACGGGTTTGCTCCAGTGTCGAGGGAGGGGCGGAACGTTAAAACAATGTTTTGATTTCTTGTTGAGGACGGAGGGGGAGGTTCAAGTTTCTCCCTCGGCAGACCATTTCTCGACCTAAACCATCCACTGTTACATGCATGGTGAAGGGTGTAAAAAACTGCTAGGAACAAATTTATGTGTGTTTAGAGGGTTTGATGCATCAAGACCCCGAGAGTGGGGTGGATGTGTTACGGGAATTATTTCAGAACGGGAATTCATGCGCCCCAAGCTTTAATGATACGTTCTCTTATATTCCATGAAATGACAAATGTTATACGACGTATCATATGTATCATGTTACTTTACTTGACACCGTGCATTATACTACACGACGTTGCTACTAATACTAACAAGGAAGAAAACGCGGAAATGTCAAGATGTTTTGATTTAAACGTCTTCGAAGCTGTCATACTAGTCGAAAAGCAAGTTTCCTTGTTTTACATTCATAATTCTGCCGAGGACATATTCACCTACTTCTATGCTATAATAGGTTCATTTTTCATTCTGATATACCACATGTAGAATGCCTAAGAGGGAGCAATAAGAATGGAAGACCAAGAACGAAGCGCTCGGATTGAAAATACTGGAGGACAGGGACGTAGTCTCTCGCCCCTCTTGTTCAATCCGTAGATCGAAGGAGCAATGACGGGAATAGTAGGAAGGTTCAAGAGTGAGATTAAAATTCAGGGCGAAAGGAGATCACTGATATGATTCGCTGATGACACTGCTTATCCGTAGTGAAAATGAACAGGATCTGTTGAATGAAATGACCAGTCTAATGGGTACAGATTATGGTTTGAGGGTAAAACTAAGAAAGAAGAAAGAGATGAAATGTAGCAGAAATGAGACCAGCGGAAAGCTTAACATTAGGTTCGGTAATCAAGAAGTAGATATAGTTATGGAATTCAGCTGTCTAGACAGCAAAATAACTCATGACGGCTAGAGCAAGGAGATCATAAAAATCAGTCTATCACTGACAAAAAGGGCATTCCTGGCCAAGAGAGATTTAAGAGTATCAAACATACGTCTTAATTTGAGGAAGAAAATTCTGAGACTGTACTTGTGAAGCACAGCATTGCAGGGCAGTGAATGATGACTGTGGGAAAACGGGAAAAAAAAGAAAATCACAGCGTCGGAGCTATTGTGTTAGGGAAAGATTGCAAGTTAGGTGGACGGATAAGACAAAGATGAGGAGATTCTCCGTAGAATCGACGACGGGAGGAACGTATGGAAGACACCAACAAGAATGTGGGACAGGATGGTCGGACATGTGTGGCGACCAAAGGGAATAACTTCCATGGTACTAGAGGGAGCTAAACATACGTACAGACATTCATACATATCTAGCCATCACAGGCGTTCCAAACTATGCGCTGCTTCTACAAATTGTCTCCATTTCTTTGAGTTTTTGTGCTCGGTTCCACCAGACGTCTTCAGTCATCGTGGCTGTCACGTCCTTTGCGAGGGCCTCTATTCAGAGCTGCCGTGTTCGTCCTGTGGGGCGGGCGTATGGTGTTTAGTTTCCCCTCAAGTGACTTTTTCACTTATCTTCCTTCTGGCGTACGCGTTTCTTCGTCCACCCACTGTATTCTTTTGCTCTTCAAACTCTGTAATGTTGTTGGTTGTTTCATCAACAGCAAGATTTCCTCGTTCTCTTCCTCCACTTTCCTTTATCTAAGATTGGTCCCCATATCTTCCTCATTACTCTTATTTAAAAATATTAATAGTTTTTCCTTCGCTCATTTATAGTCATACTCCAGGTTGGTGAATCGTACATGACTGATGGGGAGTCGAGGGTAAAAAATGTTGCGGAAGAAAGAGTTTGGAACACATTCAACAAATAATTGAGGATGTAGTCTGCCAGTGGTACCTGCTCTAATACGAACAGGCCTGAATACCCAAGTCACCTGAACTGACGTGCCTGGACTTCTTGCTATGGAGGCGTATGAAGCAGCTGGTATATGAAACCGTTGTGGAAACGGAAGAAGACTTCGTACCTAGAACTCCCGTCCCTGCTGATACCATTGCGGACATACCATGAGTCTTCTAATAGACACACCAGCCGAAAGTCCGACGATGTACTGCGTGCATACAGGCCAATGCTCTCGCATTCGAGCAGTTAGTATGAATACCACTGCTGTACTTTGCATGTTACACTACCTTCTGCGCAAATTTCCCCTTGCCTCAGAAACTGACGCCAGGGACCATATGTACTACAATCAAATATAATTGTTTTAATGTTCTCTGTCTCCTGTATTAATCTGAACGAATAGTTTCGCAACACCCTGCGGAATTCACTCATATATGACAGTCGTCTGCTTTCGTCTTCATCACGAATGCTCTCGTGTCCACTATTAAAAATCTGAGGCTAACATGGAATCGATATATTCCTTACTGCTTCATCCAGTAATCTTTACTCTTGTTATATTTCACTTAACCACAAACGATTGCTATTCGAATTTCAAATCGGACAATTGTTAAAGTTTTATCCATTTGCATTGATCCAATGCAGTACTGACGTCTATTAATTGCAAAAAGTCAACATTTGCCTGTTTAACGTAGAAGCCAGTTTCGTCTGTGGAAATTCTTTCCGTGTTATATGTCGAACAATATTTCGTTGCGTCGAACGAAAGTATACCGAATTAGCTTCATACTTCCTTTCAAGCTGATGACAACTATTAAAATTCTATTCCATACAAGAATCTTTAATTAACAGTAAACATTTATTGTAAGTTTTAATGAAGTTTCTATATCCAGTACTCTCAAACATAACTGCTTCTAAAAATTCAAATAGTGAACTATATAACACGTAGAATTAAACAGACTTAATGATAGACTTTTAGCCAGGCTTGTTTATAACAGGTACTAGTAGTATAAGTTCTCATCAGTATAGTATGTAACCCTTATATTATTATTCTTAACTGTTACGATTACAGCAACACATCACCAGTAAGGCAGTAAGGCGTGGACTCAATCTGTATGAACAGCGGCTTATCATCAAACTCAGGACAGGATCCCAACAATAAAGTATGCTTTGAAGCTGCGTCAGCTGTTGCGTAGCATCAGTTCGATTTTGATTCGAATTGCGCTTTGTTCGTTATCGTCTCGAGCTCTCTAATTCGTGGTGAGAAAGGTTGTAATTTGACAGAGGAGTGAATAACAGCTTAGTGTGACGTGTTGAGAAGCAGCAGGAAGCAGTATCTTGAGACGGGGAGTTGATTCGCCTGAAATCAGGTAGGTGACCAGCAATCATATCTGTCCTTGCTCACGGCTGAAAGACACGCGAGTTCTAACCCCGGTCGTTCTGAGTCATGTGCACGGTCCAAGTCCACCAGCCTTCTTTGACCAGTGACATCCTTTGTGACGTCATTACTTTACGATACGATGGATGTACGCGGCCTATTGCTAAATTTTAACCGTGGTTGTCTTAGTGAGTGGTGAAACTGCACAGTTTATTCCAAATATGTCTTGCTTTACGAGGGTGTCGTTGAGCAAGAACCTGCTGGGAGCAGACCCTATATTGTTGCTAGAGAAACGAGTAGCCATCGTATTTATAATTTTGGTTCTCACAACTATTTGGTTGTTTATTTCCGAATGCGGCAATATTTCCTCGGATAAGGTTAGGCAGGAACCTACGAGCAGTGCTTAAATTGTCTGCGGGTGAAACGATTAATGATTATACTTACAGTTTTATCTGTCACAAATTTGGCTCATTCTCATACGTGGTATGTATTCCGAGGGGGAGGTTAGGCAGGAACCTATGAGCGCAGATCAAACTGTTGCGACTGAAACGAGTAGTGATCATAAATACAGGGTGAGTCACCTAACATTACCGCTGGATATATTTCGTAAACCACATCAAATACTGACGTATCGATTCCACAGACCGAACGTGAGGAGAGGGGCTAGTGTAATTGGTTAACACAATCCATAAAAAAATGCACGGAAGTATGTTTTTTAACACAAACCTACTATTTTTTTAAATGGAACCCTGTTAGTTTTGTTAGCACATCTGAAGATATAAACAAATACGTAATCAGTGCCGTTTGTTTAATTGTAAAATGTTAATTACATCGGGAGATATTGTAACCTAAAGTACCACTCCTCCGCTGTTCGATCGTGTGTATCGGAGAGCAACGAATTACGTAGGGATCCAAAGGGAACGGTGATGGACCTTAGGTACAGAAGAGACTGGAACAGCACATTACGTCCACATGCTAACACCTTTTTACTGGTCTTTTTCATTGACGCACATGTAACTTACCATGAGGGGTGAGGTACACGTACACACGTGGTTTCCGTTTTCAATTACGGAGTGGAATAGAGTGTGTACCGACATGTCAGGCCAATAGATGTTCAATGTGGTGGCCATCATTTGCTGCACACGATTGCAATCTCTGGCGTAATGAATGTCGTACACGCCGCAGTACATCTGGTGTAATGTCGCCGCAGGCTGCCACAATACGTTGTTTCATATCCTCTGGGGTTGTAGGCACATCACGGTACACATTCTCCTTTAACGTACTCCACAGAAAGAAGTCCAGAGGTGTAAGATCAGGAGAACGGGCTGGCCAATTTATGCGTCCTCCGCGTCCTATGAAACGCCCGTCGAACATCCTGTCAAGGGTCAGCCTAGTGTTAATTGCGGAATGTGCAGGTGCACCATCATGCTGATACCACATACGTGGACGCGTTTCCAGTGGGACATTTTCGAGTAACGTTGGCAGATCATTCTGTAGAAACGCGATGTATGTTGTAGCTGTTTGGGCCCCTGCAATGAAGTGAGGACCATTGAGGTGGTCGCCAATGATTCCGCACCATACATTTACAGTCCACGGTCGCTGTCGCTCTACCTGTCTGAGCCAGCGAGGATTGTCCACGGCTCAGTAATGTATTTTCCGTAGATTCACTGCCCCGTGGTTTGTGAAACCCGCTTCATCGGTAAACAGGTAGAACTGCAACGCATTCTCTGTTAATGCCCATTGACAGAATTGCACTCGATGATTAAAGTCATCACCATGTAATTGCTGATGTAGCGACACATGAAACGGGTGAAAGCGGTGACGATGCAGTATGCGCATGACACTACTTTGACTCACTCCATCGGCTCTCACAATGTCCCGTGTACTCATGTGTGGGTTCATGGCAACAGCAGCTAACACACCAACTGTACCCGCTTCTCCTGTGACGGGCCTGTTACGGACCAGTTTGCGTGCTACGACCATACCTGTTGCGTACAGTTGGCGGTAGATGTTTTGCAATGTGCGGCACGTTGGATGCTCTCTGTCCGGGTACCGTTCTGCATCCACCCTGCAGGCTTCAGCTGCATTTCCTCGACACTCGCCATAGATGCGTATCATCTCCGCCTTTTCAGAGTTCGAATACACCATGGTCACAGTTCCTACAACACTACACTATCACAGACGTCTGTTAACACTGTGTACTACAGTTGGTCTGCGTGCGGAGGCGAATGCAGAATAACAATAGCAGCAAGCGCTACATGCGGACACTGCGACAGCTAGACCAAACCACAACAGTGCACTACAGCCACACTCGTAAACACGGTCGTCATCGTAAACATGTCCTTGCAGATGCTGCTCGCTGACCGTGGCCCGTGTTTGTTACAACACGCAACTGAACGTCGGAGGTTTCAAGCGTCAACTTTAGGCTACAATATCTCCGGATGTAATTAACATTTTACAATGTAACAAACGGCACTGATTACGTATTTGTTTATATGTTCAGATGTGCTAACAAAATTAACGTGGTTCCATTTAAAAAAACGTAGGTTTGTGTTAAAAAACATACTTCCGTGCATTTTTCTATGGTTTGTATTAAACAATTACACTAGCCCCTCTCCTCACGTTCGGTCTGTGGAACCGGTTCGTCAGTATTTGATGTGGTTTGCGAAATATATCCAGCGGTAACGATAGGGGACTCACCCTGTAGAATCTTGGTTCTTACAAATAATGGCTATGTTTTTTTCCTAGTGTGACATCATGGGTGTGCGGCGTAATGAAAATGGACTATTCCTGTAGGGGGCTTGTTGTCAAGTTAAAGTTACGATACCGAGTATTATAGTGCTGTGGTTGACGGAGCAAGAGGAGTCTGGTATCACTATCCCCATTTAAACTAGGCTGAGGGAAAAAATTGCAACACTAAAAAATACTTAATATGAAGTAATGAAATTTCGGTAATACATTTGTCTAGATAATGTAATTAAGAGATTAACAATGCAAGATCTCAGGTTAAAGTAAGTGCGAGATCAGCCACTGCAAATGTGAAATACTGGTACATTAACAACGGGTGTAACCGCCAGAAAGCTGAATGTAAACGTGCATGCATTCCGTTGTACGAGTGCTGTATGTCAGTTTGTGGGATAGAGTTCCAAGCCTGTTGTCCTTGGTCGGTCAGTACAGAGACAGTTAACGCTGTTTGTTATGACGCTGGAGTTGGTCTGATGACGTCCAACATGTGCTCGACTGGAGACAGATCTGGTTATCGAACAGACCAAAGCAACATGTCGACACACTGTAGTACGTGTTGGGTTGAAACAGCGATATGTGGGCGAGCGTTATCCTGTTGGAAAACGCCACATGGGATTATGTTCATCTTTGACAGCACAACAGGCCGAATCACCAGATTAAGGTTCATATTTGCAGTCAGGGTGCGTGAGATAACCACGAGAGTGCTCCTGCTGACATATGAAATCACACGTCAGACTGTAACTCCAAGTGGAGGTCCAGTGTGTGTAGCACGCAGACATGTTAGTTGCAGGCGCTCACCTGTCGTCCCTACGAACACATGGCCATCACTGGTACAGAGAGAGAACCAGATTTGATCAGGAAACACAAAAGACGTCCACCCTGGCTTCCAGTGATCTCTCGCTTGATACCACTGTTGTGCCCAACTGCGTTGGTTTGAGGTCAGTGTAGTGCGCGCTATAGTTCACCGGGCTCGAAACTGTCCCTGAAGTAACCGACTTGTAACAGTTCGTTGTGTAACTGCTGTGCCAGCTGCTGCTGCGGATGCAGTACGATGCGCCCGAGCCATACGCCGAACAAGACGGTCTATCCTCTCGGTAGTATCTCATGACCGTCCGGAGTCAACGGTACATTCCTGTGAGCACCCTTGCCAGTAATTATCTACAATGGCTGTATGCATGCCAGGTCTTTCTGCAGTATCACAGAAGAAACATCCAGCTTCTTGTAGCCCTGTTACAGCACCTTTCTCAAAGTCAGTGAGATGCTGATAATAGTGGGTTTGTCGCCTTAAAGTATTCTCGATTAACATCAGTTCACCATGTTCAATCTCAAAGGTAACTAACACTCGTAATCATTACAGCGCGTATTTAAAGCAAACCTGATCTGCGTCCGTATAGTCTTTAATTTTTAGTTCATGTGGTTATCTTGGAATAATGTTAGTCTTATTGTCGTATTTTAAGTTTGTCGTTACCCGCGGTAATCCCATTAGTTACGTTTCATTAGGTGACTGACACATTTTGCGTATTTTTAAGTTTGTTTGCAGCCGAAAGTGTCTAGCTTGGCTTGTGATCGCCATCTTGAAGGCCGTAAGCAGCCTGTTGTTAAATTTTGTCTGTGGTTTTCATTGTAAATAGCGTAAACTGTGTTGTGCATTCGAAATTTGACGTCATTTGTCAAGGCAGACCGGTGGAATTGGATCGTGCGCTATTTCCCTGGTTCACATACGGAACTTTTCAATTGCGCATTCGAGCTGTGAACACTAGCCATTTAAAATGCGTCAAACGATGAACACTGCAAAGCAGAACGTCTGTTCAGCAACGTGTAGCTTCATCCACCAGTAGGTTTATGCCAGTTCTATGTTACTGAAGGATACAGTCCTTTCAACGCGCATATAGCTCTCATATGTACAGTCTCAGACATGAAACTCTACCGCCGCCCGGCCGCCGCAGAGACTAAGTAGGAGTCGCTCACTTACGGCGGCCAATATTACTGGCCGCACTTCAGAATCGTTAAGTCCGGGCATATGCACGGTCCGCCAGCACTGTAGGACACGTAAGTGTATGAAGTGCCAACAACCTTCACGAGCCGAGATCCACGAACAAGACAGTAGTCGTCCAGATTGCTGTACGCACCGGTGCCTTTAATAACGAGTAGCACTCCTCTTGCATTGATGCTTCCCTGTATCCGTCGTGGCATACTATGCAAAAGTTCATCGAGGCACTGTTGCTACAGATTGTCCCACTCCTCAACGGCGATTCGGCGTAGATCCGTTAGAGTAGTTGGCATCTCATGTCGTTCATAAACAGCCCTTTTCAGTCTATCTCATGCATGTTAGATAAGGTTCGTGCCTGGAGAACATGCCGGCCACTCTAGTCGAGCGATGTCCTTATCATGAAGGAAGTCATTCACAAGATGTGCACGACGGGAGCGCGAATTGTAGTCCAAGAAGACGCATAACTCGCCAATATGTTGCCGATATCGTTGCACTATCGGTCGGAGGATGGCATTAACATATCATACAGCCGCTACGCCGTTCCGTGACCGCCAACGGCGTACGTCGGCCCCATATAATGACACCCCAAAACAGCAGGGAACATCCACCTTGCTGCATTCGCTAGACAGCGCGTCTAAGACGCTCAGCCTGACCGGGTTGCCTCAAACACATCACCGGCGATTGTTTGGTTTGAAGGCATATGCGACACTCATCGGTGAAGACAACTTGATGGCAATCCTGAGCGGTCCATACGGCATGTTGTTGGGCCCATCGGTAGCGCGCTGCATGGTGTCGTAGTTGCAAAAATGGACATGGCCATGGACGTCGTGAGTGAAGTTACGCATCATGGAGCCTATTCCGCGCAGTTTGAGTCGTAACGCGACATCCTGTGGCTGCACGAGAAGCATTATTCAATATGGTGGCGTTGCCTTCAGGGTTCCTCCGAGATATAATCCGCGGGTAGCGGTCATCCACTGCAGTAGTAGCCATAGGGCGGTCTGAGCGAGGCACGTCACCGACAGTTCCTGTCTCTCTGTATCTCCTCCATGTCAGAACAACATCGCTTTGGTTCACTCCTAAACAATTGGACACTTCCCTTGTTGAGAGCCCTTCCTGGCACAAAGTAACAATGCGTACGCGATAGAACCGCTGTATTGACCGTCTAGGCATGGTTGAACTACAGACGAGACGAGCCGTGTACTTTCTTCCCGGTGGAATGACTGGAACTGATCAAGTGTCGGACCCCTTCCGTATAATAGGCGCTGCTTATGCATGGTTAACGTGGTGTGACCGCCAGACACCACACTTGCTCGGTGGTAGCCTTTAAATCGGCCGCGGTCCGGTAGTATACGTCGGACCCGCGTGTCGCCACTGTCAGTGATTGCAGACCGAACGCCACCACACGGCAGGTCTAGAGAGACGTCCTGGCACTCGCCCCAGTTGTACAGCAGAGTTTGCCAGAGATGGATCACTGACAATTACGCTCTCATTTGCCGAGACGATAGTTAGCATAGCCTTCAGCTGCGTCATTTGCTACGACCTAGCAAGGCGCCATTACCAGTTAATATTGAAATTATAAAACATGTACCGTCAAGAGCGATGTTCTCCAATTATGGATTAAAGTTAAGTATTACATCAACTACGTACTTATTTGCTACTATTAATTCCCTTAACTGTTCCAGACCTCACGCCAATCTGCGTGAGCTTAAAAGCGTGCATTTCGGCCTCCTTTAGCAACACGGTGCTGGCACTTCTGCCAACACTTCAGTTATTCACATCTTTGGGAGGGTTTAGTGACATCTCAGAAAAGTCAAAAGGACTGTGTCTGTGATACAATATCCACAGTCAACGTTTATCTTCAGGAGTTCTGGGAACCGGGGTGATGCAAAATATTTTTTGATGTGTGTATATAAGCTACCACCCAGACAATGTTTGGTAACTCAGAGATAGTCGGCGGACTTCCAGGACTGCATGTGCGTTATCCTGCTAGGTCCACTAGATATTTACTTGTAATTGTTGGGCGCAGTAAGTGGCAGTGGGTCACAAACTTAAAGTTTTCTAGCTCAAGAGGGTTATTTTACGAGTAAATCGCAAAGTCACTCATTATTTAGTTTGCGATAAATCTGTTTCTTTCTGCGTTAGCCTCTACCACAGTAATGGGAATTTATTCACATTCTCGATGCCACACTGCACCTGAAGCCATGCATTCAAATCCCGCTGCAAATGTGTATTTGAAGTCAGATGTTTTCCGTATTCCTCTATTGTAACTCAAAACGGCCGCAACGGATTTAAATAATGGCATCTTACGAAACCTTTGAGTTCATACTGCAGTTCTGTGAAAGTAAAGATAGTAACCTTTCATAACCGCCAGATGTCTGATGGAGATTGCCAAACTTCACTGTTTATCATTTACTAGTTCATAGCAGCTTTTACGCCGCTTCTTTGCACTATTTTTATGCACATGTCGGGCACAATGGTGGTTTGACTGCAACTACTACTCCTGACCACACAGCTGGACACTGATGTAGATTTTTATGAATAAATATAGGAAGATTTTCGATTGAACGTTGTAGTTTTTGTGAGAAGTCTTGTAGCACGCTAGCTGAAGGTATCATTGTATTTCGATCCTCTATTAAATGCGCGGGAATACGAATCTGTTTGCCGAGAACCATTTGACTTTGTGCTAGGTCGATATCTGCGTTAACAGCTGTTCTTAACCCAAGGAACACTACTGGCAAAGCTTCGATCCACGTCTCCTGGTGAAACGTGAATACGGCTTTAAGAGTTCTATGGAGTCTCTCTACCATGCCATTGGTGGCAAGATGAAAATCCACATAATCCCTTAGGCTTTGGAAAAAGTTCACACTCAGACTGACGTCCCCGGTTGGTTATCACCGTGGAAGGATTCCAAATATGGCGACCCATACACTGATAAAGTTCCTAGCCACCGTCTCTGCCGAGATGTCCGTAATCGGTACAGCTTCTGGGCATTCTGTAGAACAGCCAGTCATTATAAGTGGGTAACTATATCTTACGAAAAGGATAATGGTCCCACGAAGTCTACATATATGTGGGTGAATCTTGTTGCTGAAGTGCTGGCATTGCCAATGCGTGCAAAAACATGCCGTACGACCTTGCGTTATTAAATCTATAAACAGTCTCCTGCCAGTCGTCAACAGTCCTTGACTGCGTTTGGCCAAGTAGAACACTGAGTAACTGCGCGCCGACGCCTGAATTGCTAGATGGGAAAGGTCGTGAACCATGTGGAATACGGTCTTACGGTATTGTTCACGAACATTGGGGCGAATTTGACCACCAGCTGTCTCTCACCGCAATGTTGTATGCGCTGCCGGTACGTAAGTTTCTTTCTGTTCATAACTCTAATTTTTGTCTTCCTTTAATCTCAGCAGTTCAACGCCCACTTTTTGTGCTGGCGCAATAGCTGGCCATGGAATTGCTTGAATCGCTGTACACGCTTTTGATAGAGAGCCCGCCACAATGTTGTCATAACGACTGATGTGACGTATATCCGTTGTAAACTGTCCTATGAATTCCAGATTCCTGATGCGACGTGGGGCAGTCTCCTGGTGAATCCTCTAAATGACTCTGAACACTATGGGACTCAACGTCTGTGGTCATAAGTCCCCTAGAACTTAGAACTACTTAAACCTAACTAACCTAAGGACATCACACACATCCATGCCCGAGGCAGGATTTGAACCGGCGACCGTAGCGGTCGTGCGGTTCCAGACTGTAGCGCCTTTAACCGCTCGGCCACTCCGGCCGGCCGGTGAATCCTCTCAAAGGCGTTGCGTAGTGGGCGGTAGAGAGGGTCTTGCGTCTAAAGCTGCACTGAAATGTTTTACTTCTTTGTATTTTGTCAATAACTCCACATCGATAGCTGACCACAGAGTGTGAGCTGGCAAGAGCTTTCTTGAAAAGAATGCCAATGGCTGCCTTATCCCTACCACCCGCATCAGCATGGCTGCACCAATGGCGCTCTGGTGTGCGCCAACCACTAGCGCCAGCTCTGCAGTATGAGTTGGGTGACACAGCCGTAGCCAACACCAAAGGATCCTTGAGTTTGGAGAAGGCTCATCTGCTGTAACCACGGCACCTGACATTTGCCAGTGGTATGTTTCCCTGCTAGCATTGCATTAAGGGGCTCTTGAATCTCAGCTACATGTGGTAAGTGAATTCTCTAAAAATTTATCAGTCCCAATAAACGAAGTAACTCTTCGTATCTTTCTGGTTGGCGAACATTTAGTATTGCTTGCGTGCGCTCTAGAAAAGATTTTCAACTTCTGCTGTTACCTCGTACCCCAGAAATTTGATCTTCCTTTTTCTTAATCTACGTTTGTCAGGGTTTAAAAGGACGTCAAAGTTTTGCAAACGATCGAACAATTGTCGTAAATCGCTCTTGTCTTCTTCCTCGTTTCGTGGTTATTCTCATTTTCGAGTGCACTGCTGTATTTGTTTATATGAATATGCTTGGTTTGCCTCTCCTGCGTGTTTTTGAAGTTAGACAACAGTCGGAAAATCTGACAAAATGAAAGTGCGGACTACAACAGAAATTAGAACAGATCTTAAACAATGAATATCAGGAATACATAAAATAGCATGTAAAGCTTGCTCAAGCTACTATACTGGACGATCTGATGGAAATTTTCAAATTAGATACAATGAACATATCGACCGCTACACACATAACCAATTTACAAAATCAGCAATAGCAGCACACATAAAAAACACTGAAAAACACCGGACACCAATTCGAAAACATTGAAAATGATTTTAAAATACCTCACCACTTCCGAAAACCACATGCAATGGATTTAATAGAGGAGCTTGAAATTTTCGTACACCACAAAAAGCAAGGAGACTACATTCTCAATGACAAAGTAGATGGTGAATCACATAACTTTTACAAATGTATCTCCTGGATACGGTAAGTCTAACAATTTTCACAAATATGTACTTTTCGTCATAGAAAAAAAAATCGATAATTTAAGTCAATAGTGGTAAAGCATGTAATGTACAACCCAATAACCCTAACAACTCCGACTGAGTACAAACTTTTTGTGAACTCATATTATCGTAATATCTTTGTGGCATGTTTTGTAGACAAACAGTGTAAGTTTTGATTTGCATGTGTATGATATTCTGTATAATGGAGTAGATACTCGAAGATTAATTTTGTCCGATTTTCCGATTGCAGTCTAACTCGAAAAACACGTAAGAGAGGCATAAAATCACACAAGCAAACATCACCAAATATATTCATGTAAGCTAATGCACTTTTAAACGAGAAAAAATTCTCGCGACGCGTTGTGTTAAGGAAAAAAACTAAGTATCTATTGCAGTTATCATTATTTAAATCATGAATGACACAATTACAAATTTACCTGAATCATCTAATATGATGAAAGAAATTAAATCGATGTATTGTTTCGCAAGCCAGATCTTCCTCGCACGACTCATAACCAATATGGATTCAGAAAGCGTTGTTATTGTGAGATATGGCGCTTTATGTATTCGAAGCACTGAGTATTCCCGAGACGGGATCTAAAGTTCAGTTCATATTTCTAGACTTCCAGAAGGCTTGTGACGGGTTTTCCCACAATCGGCTTCAAATCAAACTGCGTACCTGGAGTACAGTCTGTGTTGTGTGACTGGATTTCTTATTTTCCTGACAGAAAGATCACAGTTCGTTTCTGGGGTTCCCCAGGTAAGTGTTACAGGCCCTCTGCTATTCTTAGTCGATGCAACTGATTTAGGTGTCAATCTGAGCAGCCGTATTATAGTGATTGGAAACGATCCTGTCGCCTAGAGTCTCGTAAAGGCATCAAAAGAACAAAACCAATTGCAATATGATTTATATAAATCTTAAGTATGGTGCGAAAAGTGGCAATTGACCCCAAGCAGTAAAAGGTGCGAGGTTCTCCACAATTTAAAGACTGCCGATCGAACTATAAAGGGCGATCAAGAACTTTCCGTTTGAGGTCGCTGTTGCAGATTATATACAACAGAGCGCGACTCCGATGCCGGTATACAAGCACCGACACGTAGGCAAGGAATTAGTGTGGCATTAGCGTCATTCCGTCATGTGTGCACTGAAACCGGTGTTACCTCCACGTATCATGAAACTCCCAAAGGACTAAGCGGAAGGACTGGACCTTAGAGTAGGGGAGCGTTCTCCTTTTATTGTTCACAATATGTATGAAAGTCAATGAACAGAAATAACAAGTGTCATAATGCCCGTCAGTTGGCTTTGAATACCCAAGGAAATATAACAACTCTTCAAATGAGAAATACAATACCTTAAAAATGAACTGTGAATAACTGTATTTTTTATTAGCAAATAGTGAAGAAATAACACTTATAATAAACTCTCAGTCAGAGAACTTTTATACCTAAAGCGCATCAGTTTGTTTTATTTACTAACAAATGTATAAAACTTGTCAAATGAGAAAAGTAATACCTTTTTATAGAAAACAGAAAATACAGCACGCCCAAAGGGCTATCGTAAGTACACCTTGCCCAAATATGCTCATTTAAAAGAAAGAGTAATGTTACATAAGGACTCTCAACTAGACAAGGCAATAATCTATATCAGACACTTCTCTTACAAATAGTTCCCAGCTGACGGCATCTGCCAAGTGCGGACATGGACGTCCTGAGGAGCGGCCAACGCGGGCCACACCTGGTTGCGCCTTTCAGACCCGGTTTATCGGCCCGACCGAGGGCGCTGAGTACAGTGGGTGCGTCCGACTTCACTTCCCGGATGCCCCTCTTCCTCAACCGGTTAATTCAGAGACCTGTTATAGGGTGCATCTGGGTCTTAACGGAACGTTCAATTCCGTACGATTGAAGAACAAGCGAGAGCCCGAAGGTGAAACCCAGACCCACCACCTAGGCACAGATGTACAACAACACGATTATAGTCCTACAAATCGCGTGTGCTCATGCAAAAACAATATGCTACAATCAGATGTGTCAAACACTGCTATGTTAATAAAACCCAAAGAAATCACTTAAAACAACTTTAAATAAAAAGGCTTAGCAGCAGTATAGCAAGAGTTAAAACAAATTTGGGACTGCTAAATTTAGCTTAAAAGTAACATTTAAACTCTGGGTTGAGATTTTTAAGCAACCGATTGAGCTCACGCCGAGATGTGATGCAAACCCCCCTTCCCTTAAAAAAAAAAAAAATGTTTTATGCTTAATATAATCGACCCCTTGGTGGATGCCGACATTCAAACCTCCACACAAGTGTCTCACGGAGCTAGCGTACCTTGGTACATCATATACAGGGTGTTTCAAAAATGACCGGTATATTTGAAACGGCAATAAAAACTAAACGAGCAGCGATAGAAATACACCGTTTGTTGCAATATGCTTGGGACAACAGTACATTTTCAGGCGGACAAACTTTCGAAATTACAGTAGTTACAATTTTCAAGAACAGATGGCGCTGCAAGCGATGTGAAAGATATAGAAGACAACGCAGTCTGTGGGTGCGCCATTCTGTACGTCGTCTTTCTGCTGTAAGCGTGTGCTGTTCACAACGTGCAAGTGTGCTGTGGACAACATGGTTTATTCCTTAGAACAGAGGATTTTTCTGGTGTTGGAATTCCACCGCCTAGAACACAGTGTTGTTGCAACAAGACGAAGTTTTCAACGGAGGTTTAATGTAACCAAAGGACCGAAAAGCGATACAATAAAGGATCTGTTTGAAAAATTTCAACGGACTGGGAACGTGACGGATGAACGTGCTGGGAAGGTAGGGCGACCGCGTACGGCAACCACAGAGGGCAACACGCAGCTAGTGCAGCAGGTGACCCAACAGCGGCCTCGGGTTTCCGTTCGCCGTGTTGCAGCTGCGGTCCAAATGACGCCAACGTCCACGTATCGTCTCATGCGCCAGAGTTTACACCTCTATCCATACAAAATTCAAACGCGGCAACCCCTCAGCGCCGCTACCATTGCTGCACGAGAGACTTTCGCTAACGATATAGTGCACAGGATTGATGACGGCGATATGCATGTGGGCAGCATTTGGTTTACTGACGAAGCTTATTTTTACCTGGATGGCTTCGTCAATAAACAGAACTGGCGCATATGGGGAACCGAAAAGCCCCATGTTGCAGTCCCATCGTCCCTGCATCCTCAAAAAGTACTGGTCTGGGCCGCCATTTCTTCCAAAGGAATCATTGGCCCATTTTTCAGATCCGAAACGATTACTGCATCTCGCTATCTGGACATTCTTCGTGAATTTGTGGCGGTACAAACTGCCTTAGACGACACTGCGAACACCTCGTGGTTTATGCAAGATGGTGCCCGGCCACATCGCACGGCCGACGTCTTTAATTTCCTAAATGAATATTTCGATGATCGTGTGATTGCTTTGGGCTATCCGAAACATACAGGAGGCGGCGTGGATTGGCCTCCCTATTCGCCAGACATGAACCCCTGTGACTTCTTTCTGTGGGGACACGTGAAAGACCAGGTGTACCGCCAGAATCCAGAAACATTTGAACAGCTGAAGCAGTACATCTCATCTGCATGTGAAGCCATTCCGCCAGACACGTTGTCAAAGGTTTCGGGTAATTTCATTCAGAGACTACGCCATATTATTGCTACGCATGGTGTATATGTGGAAAATATCGTACTATAGACTTTCCCAGACCGCAGCGCCATCTGTTGTTGACAATTGTAACTACTGTAATTTCGAAAGTTTGTCTGCCTGAAAATGTACTGTTGTCCCAAGTATATTGCAACAAACGGTGTATTTCTATCGCTGCTCGTTTAGTTTGTATTGCCGTTTGAAATATACCGGTCATTTTTGAAACACCCTGTACATCAACATTCACCAAATTGTCTGGAACAAACTAAACACTCAGTTTTAAAACACACAATAGGCCCCGCTGCTGGGATGATAAGGCAGAAAGCCGACGCTTTTATACACCAAGCAACAGGAGTCCCAGCAAAATGGTTCAACAAATTGCGTAGGGTTCCACCACACAGGGATTACTAACAGATTTTCATAACTCAGAACTCGCTAATATTTGGTCTCAGGTGAGGTACACTTGCAATACTGGAGGAAGAAGGTGCATGGACAGTGAAATATATGAATGGAACGACGTCACATTATCAGTCCAGCGAAATAATCGTCCAACAGTATCATAGAAGCCGGTCACCACTACAATCTCCCAGTAAAACGTCACCGGTTAACGGCTACCAACTGCTTGGCCGCGCAGACCATCTCAAGACACAGCCGTTACAACTGGCGCCTGTACAATGCCTTTTCAAAAACACCTCTTCACCGACCGGGTTGCCTCCCCTCCTTGGGCAATCGCACCGCCTTCTCTCTCCTCCCAACTCAAACTCTCTCACTGAGCCTTCTTTCCGCTCACCCCCGCACCACCTGGTGACCGACTCACCAGCGCCGAAAGGTCAGCATCTCTGAACAAATATCTATAGCCTCAAAGCCGGCACGGCTCATGTACTAAATGCATAATGGTGAACTATGGCGACGTTATTGCCAAATGTGTTCAAACAGGGCCAACGTGCTGTTATTCGTTTCTGAGCTTCCGAAGGGCGAACAACGATAGCCATTCATCGGAGAATGAAGAACTTGTATGGGGCAGCATGTATGTAGAAAACCAACATTGTGGAATGGTGCGCCAAGAGGTGTTGCTACTACATCATAACGCACGTACACATATCGAAAATGCCGTAAGGCATAAGTACGCCAACTCGAAGAGCGATTCACCCGAGCACCTGCCCTGTGCTCCTGATCCCTGCTCATGCGATTACAAGGCGTTTAGTCCCCTAGAAAAAGTCCTGAATGGTCGTCAGTTCCTGTCGAACGAAGATGTGCAGTAGTCATTTACAGCCTTCTTCACGTAGTAGGATCTTCAACCTGGTGTGTCGGTGGTACGATATCCTCAATGTTCACGTCAATTTTGCCTGATTGGCATACCCATTCTAGACTGGGCGGCCTATGAACGGAAACTTTTTGATAGCCGTTAGAAGTATCTAGGAATTACTGACACGAACCATTTAATTTGGAGCGGTCACATAGAAAATGTTTGCGGACGATGACTCAAAGGTTGTGTCTTTTTTTTTTTTTTTTTTTTTTTTTTTGCGGAACATTTACAAGATGCAACAAATCTACAGAAGAGACTGACAGCAATGTACTTGTACAGCCCCTTTGGAATACTGCTGCACATTATGGGATCCTTAGTCGATAGGACTGACAGTGGACACTGAAAAAGTTCAAAGAAGGGCAGCTCGTTCTTTACATCATGAAACACGCGACTGAGTGACATCGATAGGATGGGTGAATTCTGGATGCCACTCATTAAGAGAAAGGTGTTTCTTTCGTTCTGGCGAGAGCCTTTTCACGAATTTCAGTCATACATTTTCTCTTCTGATAGCATCTACATAGGGAGAAATGACTGTCGTAATGAAATAAACGAAATCAGAGTTTGCACTCGAGGATTGAGGAGTGTTTTCTCCCCATACGCTATTCGAGAGCGGAACTCTCCGGAAATAGTGTAAAGGTGGTGCTATGAACCGTCTGCCAAATATGTAAGTATGAAATGTAGACTAATCATGCAGATGTAGATGTAAAACGAATTATATCTCTGTAGGGGTCATTCAAAGGTTTTCAGGCTGGCATCTACTGTTCCCTCTAGTCGCTTTAAATCATCGCTCACTTCAGGTCGCTCCTAGCTATTTTACATTTCTTGCTGCTTCCAGGGATTTCTCGCTAATAGTCTAATCGAATGGTAATCCATCTCAGCTTAGCAATGCCTTACGTTCATTTATGTTGAGCGACAGCTGCTCATCCTTGCATCAAACATCGATCGTCCATCCTCTACAGTTCTCACTGCAATCGCCACAGACTTCTGACGTAGCAGCTTCCCTACGGTCAACTGTGCCATCTGCAGACATCCTCATCATACTCCCTATGTTTGCCAACTTACCGTTTATATGAATTATGAACTGTGTTCGTTACGATCTATCATGTTTTCTCTGAATAATAAATTTATGCTGCAGTTCTAGTACACTCAGCCATTGATTCAATAGATGAGTTTGAACCGTTAACTAACTTCAGGTAGACCATTGCACTGTTAGACTATTCGATGGGGCCATCGGTAAAATTTTGCTTTCAAAATTGATTAAAGACTTTAAGAGATAACACTACTGTAATGGCGTTTTATTGCAGTTTCTTTCAGAAGGTAGGGTAAGACAGAAATAATACTTATGATGGATACTGAGCATATATTTAAGTACAGCTTCATTATAATTAAAGTTGAACTTTCAAACCGCTGTAGAAATAACACCTCTGGTCAGAATGACGTCAACTTGCAACGGAATATTACAGAGAAGGGGAAAACGGTATGGCAGAAGAAAAATAAATAGTTAGAGAATGTAGCAACAGATGGTGCTGTAAGCGTCATAATTTAATAGTGGTCGACTACAAATGACAAATGAATCATAAAACAATGCCTAAGGTGTACGTCTGCCGTTAAACAAACTGTACTACTCAGTGTGCATGGGTGTACAAGTGTGATAGTGCTTAGTTACGTAAGCCCATCCACCAGTGCAAGGTCATATCACATCGGATCGTAAAACTCGGGATTTTAATTGTCCTGAAGTCAAAACCCGCATAAAAAGCACCAATCACATTGGCTTTCAGTTATCCTGAGACCAAAAGCCGCATATAAAGCATTAATCAAAATTATATCGGATTATTAATTTCCGTGTGACTGGCGCAAAACATGTTAAGTATTCTGTCCACAGTTTTCCGCAACAAGCTGAAATCGAGAAACAGCATATTCCACAACTGATCGAAGTGTTTCCGGGGTCACGTTCAGAATGTGTTGCACAATGCGTGTCTTCAGTGCAGCTATGTTTGCAATCGGAACACAGAACACAACATCTTTCAGATAGTCCCACAGCCAGAAGTCACACGGATTAATAGCAGGTGATCAAGATGACAAGGCTGTATGGAAGTGGCGGCTTGTAGTTCTACCATTTCCGAAATTGCGATTCAGTAGCTGCTTAACTGGATTTGGAATGTGCGGAGGTGCACCATCTAGCATACAAATTATTCCATCCACACATCCACACTGTTGGAGAGTTGGAATGACGTTGTTGCTCAAAAGACACTCATAGCGATTACAAGTGACGGTACTGGTTACAAGACCGGAAACACCTGTCTCCTCGAAAAAATATGGCCCTATGATAAATGATGCCGTAAATCCGCACCGCACAATGCCCTTTTCAGGATGAAGTGGTACTGGTCGTTTGTGTGTGGATTTTCCGTATCCCATATTCGACAATTCTTTGTATCGACGTATCCTGTTAGATGGAAGTGGGTTTCGTCTGCCCACAAATTCTTCCACGGCCAATCATTGTCCACCTCCATGCGAGCAAGAAATTCTGAAGCAAAGGGTGCTCTTGCTGGCAGGTCAACTGAAAGCAACTCGTGCACATGGGTAATTTTGAATGGACAGGAAAGAAGGATGTTTCGTAGGACTTTACACACGATTATGTCCAATGTTCGGGCAATTCTCCGTGCACTACACGTTTGCACACCACCACTCGTCTCCTCTTGCGTTGGTGTGGCAACTGCTTCCATTGACGTCGAATCAATTCGTTTCCTCCCTCTACCAGGTTGCAGGCCAAAAGAAACCGTCTTTTAGAATTTCCGCATCAGTTTCTCCAGACCCACGGCAGTAATCGGATCTACGCCTTTTTTCAAACCCTTCAGTGTCCGGAACTTCTGCAGAGTGACGTGGGCACAGTGATCATTCTTGTAATACACCTTTACGAGCAAGGCGCGATCTTGCATTGAGACAGTCATGGTGAAAGTCGCAGACGCGAAAGGAGGAAAAGCCGTGCACACGGCGTGTTCATACCAACTTCAATGGGTGGTGCGCATGACAGGCGTTTTCAGTTACGTGTTCTGATACAAACAGTGCCACCTATTGAACAATTTTCACACAATTTTATTTTCCTCTGCCATACGTTGTCCCCCTTCTGCGATAATATCCCGTTGCAAATTGACGTCATTCTGACCAGTGGTGTTATTTGAAAGTTTAAGTCTAATTATAATCATCTTGTATATCAGAAAAGTTATTGTCTGAAAATGTTACGAGACGGCGACACTGCAGCAATTCTCGAGAGACGTTCTGCATTTGAGGAGATTTATGGGACATACTGTAACTGGTGCCAGTTTGAATCTGGAAAACAGAAAAACAATCTATGTAATCCGCATGAATAAAGCTAGTGACTCAAGGAGGGGATTTAGAAAACCATTGATTTTTGTGTAACTGGCGAGTGTTTGATAAAGCGTTCAATTTTCTCCAAAAGGGACTGCCAATTGTAAATAAACAATGTTTAAATTAATCAATCGAAAATCCCCTACGTTTTCACTCTGAAATGCTGTTTCAAAGTTGTTGTTAAATTTTAAAGTAAAAAAGGCTGAAAAATTTTGGAATTATGTTGCGCGCCGTTTCGAAAAATCATATTCCGAGAAAAACGCGTTTCAAGTTCTGAAACGTGTTACAGACAAGAACAATGGAATAATTTTGCTTTCAGGAATTGTAACCATTAATCTGCCATCCAAGGATTAGCCTGTCGTACTCTTACCGTTGAGATCGAAATCATATCCACTGGTTTATCGTAGAATGATTGGCTAATCAGCCGTGGCAATTCCATGAACGCACAAAACTTTACAGTTCCGTTTACCCCCAGTCCAAGCAGGGGCACCGCTAGGACGATTCGACGGTTGATTTCCAATGCATTGGGTACAAACGTACTACATGGTATAACAACTTTTGGCTAGTTTGGACAAGCAGTGATTATTGGGAAGTCTCAGCTCCGAGGACTTGGTTCTTGCAACGTGACGTCTACAATAGACGTTTTACATCTCAGGTGTTGAGAAACAACAGAGCAAACGATATAGTCAATCGATAATTGAGATTTAAATCCTGGGCATTGTCCTTCAGTTTCTCAGCAGAAGCACTGACTTCTTCCGAACTGTTCTCAGCCTCATATCTATTCTCTGGATGATTTGATGATTTGATGACATGCTGCTCCCGGGTTCCCGGGTTCGATTCCCGGCGGGGTCAGGGATTTTCTCTGCCTCGTGATGGCTGGGTGTTGTGTGCTGTCCTTAGGTTAGTTAGGTTTAAGTAGTTCTAAGTTCTAGGGGACTGATGACCATAGATGTTAAGTCCCATAGTGCTCAGAGCCATTTGAACCATTTGACATGCTGCTTCTACGCAGCGTTGGATATGATGTTTTCGTAACTTTTCTGCCAGAGTACACTTCCTTACCACACATTCTTATTCGAAAGACAAAACTGAATACTGTACGCTCACAGATCATCTATCAAAAGTCAATACTGCACAGAAAAATAAAAAATTGAAGCGGAAGAATTGTGTCTTTCGTACACGTACTGTAGCTTGCCAACGCCAAGCTAACGCATTATTATATGAGAAAAAGTACCACCACAGCTGTGCCTTTATAATGTCTTTATTGTATCACATGACTAGTTTCGACTGCAAATTACCACCATTCTCAGGCCCCGCCACTACCAAAAGACTATTTGATTTTCTTGGCGCATTTACTGTTGGATCGTTGTTACTAGCACACGTGGGCTTTCTTTCATCAGGAGTCCAATGGCACTAGAGACAACACGGTGTCGAGTATAGACTCCCGATGTTAGCTAGCCCACGTGTGCTATTAACAAGGATCCCACAGTAAATTCGCCAAGGAAATCAAATTCTCTTTTGGCTGTGGCGGGGCCTGAGGATGACAGTAATGTGCCTCCGAAACTAGTCGTGTGATGGAATAAAGACATTATCAAGATACAGCTGTGATGGTAGTTTTTCTCAGATATATCATCGACTGAAGTCTCTTGTCGAGGCAATGGGAAGGAAACCCATAAATCAATAACGAATTACTGTTTTGAAATTCTTCTAACTATACCCAGACACTACCCAGACACTTGGCGCAGGTAGGTCATCCAATGCGCTACAGCAGGAGCTCAGAATTCCATAGAACAAATTCTTTTCAGGGATTAGATTTTTGACACATATCTTAGAAGGTACACAGCGTTTCACAAGGCAATAAAATAATGATTTTTTTGAAATTTTACAGTTTTCTTACTGCTTAAGCGTTGCTTTCTTGACGCTCATTTTGCTTCTGTCACCTTCCACCGATTTCATTCGGGTATCATTACCAAAGCATCAAGCCTTTCACGTTCAAACACACTTCCTACAGGTCGGTCATGTTACTCATGTCAACTCACGTACTCTCACGTATTGATGTTGTAAGGTTTACACATGGGCGAGTAGAATCCCTTCTAAACACCTCTCTAGTCTAATTACTTCTTGATAGTATGCTATGGTACAATTTCCTTGAAGTCAGATTCATTTAGGCGTTTCTTATTTACTGTTACGACTTTTGAAGCTTCACAGATGTAACTGCTCCTCTTAAGATATATTGGAAATGTTCGTTGATGATATTCGTGCTCCGACCAACCAGCTGTCTGATGAGGAACATTACATGAAAAAATCTGTCCTGCCGCACTCTATTCACACCGAGTGCGTATCGATGATGCCGACCAGTTCAAATAATTATATGCTCCCCGACGTGTACGAGCACACCTACTCGTAGTTGCACACCAATGGCTATGCTTGTACTAATTATGGCTACAGTGCATCTGCGGCAATAGTTTCTCCCCTAAAGCTTTCAGTTTACGTAAGCTTAATAGTTGGAGTCGGTACAATAACTGTCTAACGTGGCAAAGAATATTTATGCATGCTGCGCACTGTTACTAATCTATGTAGTCGCACAATTAAATATTTCATACACACACAATATTAAATGGTTTGAAATAAATATCACACAGTAAGTCCACTTTATGCTGGTTTCTTCTAGGCTATTCACGTCCTTTTACTGTCTCCCTAAGCTAAGTGGAATTAGTTGCTTTTCCGTCGAAGAGTTTGTAACAAGATCCCGATTTCACTCGCTACTTTAACGAAACTTCTGTACTTTCACACGACGCAATACGAATGTTCACTTCGTATGTCGTTAAATTGGTAACTGTCTATTACTTTGTGGTAAATTTCAGTCTTCCCTATACGATAATCAGTTTAAGACAAGTTCGGATCTTTTCCTCCCTTGGCTTTACGTAATGATATATTCTGGGTATCTGATCTACCTATTTCAAGTTTAATGATTCCTAGCGGGTCACAAAATTTCCAAAAATGCACAAAAACAATCTAGTCGCGCCTACGTACAAGAGCATACGTTGAGATACGACTTGATCCATCAAGCGCTAACACCACATTAACAATGTATGTCTTTTTCTTCTGTATTACGCAGTGTCCTCAAAGAGTACTGACAAGGAGTATTCTTTGAGTTCACTCGTTCGATTCCGTGATCTATAAGTACACTACGTTGCGATCTACTATTACTTTAATTTGAAACTAATGGATTCTATTTCTTTTCTTTCTCTTTTTAAAACATTAAGTCACTTTATATTGTATTTCTTTTCTATATATACTTGCTACTATTCAAGTGATGCCATTCCAGTTTGACTTGAAATTTGGATCTTGGATTCTGTGACTTTTATTGGGTTTCGGGTAGTATTTTATTTTTTTTTAGTTTTGCGTCCACAGGAAGCGGCGTTACACAGAGTCTTTCTCTCCAGTCAAAAATTTATGAAGTATCTGTCATCATGGTCATCTCAGAAAGACTAGTGTACATTACATTAAATGAATTTACACGACAAATGATTTGCTCACAGACACATTACAGCTCGATCAGATCGTTTGTAAGATTTCTGTGATGGGATGCCAGCAATACTGTCACAATAAGTGCTGGTGACGGGTTTTCTTTATTGCCGCAGGCTGTGCACTTTACTGTAGTGTTTACCGTCGTGAGTGATACGGAGTGAGCTACAGCTTACTCTACTAGTCAGTCTTTTTACATACCGCATTGTAATATTTCACCGTTGTTGACATAATCGTAAACGTAAATACTGATACGTCACAGTCTGTGTTGCGAAAGAAATAGGTGTGATATTCTTGACTGAATAATACGCTTCACAATTAAGTGATGACAAAGAAGTCCATCACGGAAAATTCTGTTCGTTTTGGGGCACGTCCGTCTAACTAGATAATATTGCTATTATTTCGCCATGTTCCGTTATACGTACTCCTGTGTGTGCGTAAGCCATACAAAAGAGATCATACACAAGAAATGACAACGATGCAAAATTTTACTAGGCGTGCTCAGATACCTCATTAAGGGTTCAGATAGTGACTTTTGAAAACAGTAGTTTTTGAGCTTCCTGAAATTTGATGTGTCGATGTCATTGGTTATTGTGGCTTCAGGAATTCATTGTAGATCAGATAATAATGGGATAGCTCTTTCAGACCACTGTTTCAACTAGGAACGATTGATTTTCGAGTCAACTAAGGCTGATACGTGATATAGCGCCTTGTGATCAGTAATATGCAGAAGATATACCGTGTGTTGGGTTTCTGAGAACACTTTAGTTTAAAGAGAAACAGGCAACTTGGTGTAGGCCTGTTTCAATTAAACTTAAGAGCACCCTGAAGGAAAAGTACTACGGCACCACGCCTGTAGTACCAGTTGCAGCCAAAAACAATCTGTGACTCGTCAGTGAGCGTTTCTTTCGGTGCCACGACGGCTGTACTTTCTCCTGCACAACGCTTTGTAGCGACCATTTGAATACTTAGCAAATAGTGAAAGCAATACATGCCGCTAGTTCGTTATTCATAATCGGTCCTTGTAAAGTGGTGAGTAGCAATGATAAGCAGTTTTGCCTTGTAATATTTCCATAAAAAATACGTGCTCTGCTGCAACAAATTTGAAGCATTAGTGTATTTGTCTAACGATCGATTTTTGATATTGACAGTTTTGAATTACTTACATGTAGTATTTCTACGTGTTTTTAGACATGATACAGTGAAAAATAGTCACTAAAAGAAATACTGAGTTGCAGCATCCGATAAACGTGCCCTATTTTACTCCTTCAACGTAAATATATGTTCAAATAGAAATACTGGCATACACTACAGATGTTTAGTATGGCAAATCTGTATATACTAAAGGCAGTGTCCTGACTGACTCATCACCGCCCTGCCCAAACCTGCAAGGACAGAAACTTGAAATTTGATGAGGGTGGTAATCTTATACTATTGGTATCGCTTAAAAAGGGATTTTTCGAAATTCTACCTCTAAATGGGCGAAATAGGAGACAAAAGGTTTTTCTTGAAAATACGTTACTATTAATCCAATTTTGAAGCTAGATGAAAATAGGTATTTAGTTTCTCGCTCAGAAATAAAGAAACAGGTTTTTCAATATTTTTGGAAATTCAACAACTATGGGAGGGGGGGGGGCAGTAAATAGTTGGTGAAAGGTTTTTGGAACCAATCAATATTAAAGTATTTTTTAAAGCTACATCTATAAAATTGGTATTTGACTTCTGGGCAGAAATGAAAATTACGTGTGTCAGTGTTTTTGGAGATTCAACCCCTAAAGGGGTGAAATAGGACCTGTGTGTGTCATTGACTCATCATCACCCAGCCTAAACTGCTAGGGACAAAAACTTTAAATTTGGAAAAGTTGTTGATCTTATTATGGTAGGCATCATTTAGTAAGGGACTCTTCTTAATTCCACCCCAAAAGGGATGAATAGAGGACCAGAGGATTTTTGAAAATACGTCGCTTTTAAGGCAGTTTTGAGGCTAGATATAAGAAAACTGGTATTTATTTTATCGGTAAAAATTAGGGAAAGAAAGATGCATGCTTCAGGATTTTTGGATATTCAACGAATAATGGGGTAAAATATTAGGTGATAGACTTTTTGAACATAAATCATTATTAACGATTTCTTGTAGAAATAGTAAACAGCTAATCTGGTGCAAATTGGAAGGTTTATTAAAACAGGTTTACCACGGTTTCAACTTTTATAAACACATCTTCTTCACAAGAAGATCAGACAACTGAATTACATATTGTGACAAAGGTTTTTAAAACATAGCTGAAAGGAATCTGTTAGATATAATATTTCACCTCCATAATCAAATAAAACACGCACAACATGGTGGCTGTTATATGGTATTTCCTCGCCAAAGTACAGCTGGTGCACACGTTGAAACCATGGTAACGCCATTTCAATAAATTTTCCAATTTGCAGCTGACTGGTTGTTTACCACTTCTCCAAGAAGATTTCATTTTATGGTTGTTGCCCCAACCATTTACAAAATTGTAAACATTTTTAAAGTACCAATGAAGCATTTTTAAAGCTACATTCACGAAAATTTGTATTTGACATCCCAGTTAGGTTAAAAAAAAACATGTTTTCAATGTTTCTGGAAACTCAACCCCCTGAGGTGGGTGAAACTGTATGAGGATTTTTATGACAATAATTCTTTTTATTTAAACATTATTGAAGTTAATTCTACAAAAATTTGTATTTGACAGCTAAAGAAATATATATTAAGGGATCAAAGTTGTTACGGAAATATGACTACAAGAACTCAGAAGACAGGATTAACTACGACTTCAGACTCTAGCTGCCAGAACCACTTTTTCGTCAGAAGTACACTTGGCAAATACAAAGTTTAGAAGATCCTGCAATTTGTGAACATAGAAATTCGATTAAAGGAGAAATTTTGAAAACACGCTTGCACTGACAAAATTCAATAGCCATCAACATAGACAATTATAAAGGAAAAGACATTGTGGTGCAGAGGACTCGGCAATCAGGATTCAAAATGACTGAGCGATTGATTGAGCTTAAGTCACATATTTTACATAAAATATTTTTTGAAAGTTTTACTAAATTTAACATTAACCCAGTCATCAGAGAACTTTAGTCAAATAGGCTTTGAAATGTAACATGTTTGCCAGTAACAGTGAATTCCGAAAACCGTTACAATAATAGAAAAAAGGAAGGCTGGCACGTAACGCAACGGTCGAAAATTCTCACGTGAAGAACGAATTAATACCTTCAGGAAAATATACTTTAGTTAAGACTGACCAGAAAGTGGGGCTTAATTGTAAATGATTAAAGCAGGCAGTGCACACATACAGCCACAACTAACAAAAGTAGTTATCGTTCTCTTCGGCACATCATTACGCAAACGTAGAGAATGGAGCTGCTTCGAAACTGTTAAAGCAATCTTTCAATTCGTTCAAGTAAGATTATAAAATGCTATTATAATAGATACAGGACATTCATTATACCAGAAGGCTCAAACAACATTAGCTTCCGTTGTTCAATGCGTGTTGCACCAACATCACTCTCCTTCCCACATGTGACAGACAATTTGGCGCATCGTTTCTTTCAAGTAATAGCTGTAGAGGGAATCTAACCAGCAACACTTATATAGTCACTAATCACTGTTCTTAACGTCAGCACTGTTCATCTCTTCTTCCTTTCACTAGAAATGCAGGCCAACGTAAATATCTGAACACATCCATGAAACTGAGTGTTAATCACGTGAGCGTAACCGGTATTCAGCAAACAGCAAGCAGAAATGTCGGCTTCCAAAGAAACATTCTGTGGTGAAACGTTACGATACATAATTTTGGTGCCAGATGGAATATTATGATCTCTGTAGAAAAACGGTAAATATGTTAAGATTCTTCTTGTTTTCTCACATTCCGGATGTCTTTAATTGTTCAACGTTGTGTAGATTTTGGGGAGAGGGGAGAATGTCCGGTCATTATTAAATAAAAACCAATCAAGTGAAGAAACCGGTGTACACAAATATTATTACAGTTCGGTGACACCTATGAGTGTAGAGAAGGCGAAGGGGTTTAGCAGTTTTTCGAGGTTGTAAAGGGAGGTCAGCTCATCCGAGACGCCCTCTGCTTCCTGCATACCGATCTAAAGCGAGGCAGGTGTTCTTTTTCTAGATCGTAAAACTTCGGGAAGCCGAGATCAACTTTTTACGATATTGTGGCCAATCATAATGCTTCGGAGAAGTATAGGGAACGTTCCGCTAACGCTGTGAGGAAACCTCATTCGAAGAAACGCGTGTCACGAACTGCGGCAGTCATCGAAAAGGCTCAGGCGCTGATTTCGGAGGACCAGGGGCAATCGCTGAGGTAACTGGCGTCAGTAGTGAATGTCAGCGAGCGAAAAATGCCTCGGATGGCAAAGGAGGACTTCATAAGAGCCATTTAGTCAAAAACTGTCTCTCGGATAATTTTGATATGTTCTGGTCAAGGAACTTATGGCCACCGAATAGCCAGGATTTGAGCCCCCTGGACTACTATGTATGGAGCATAGGACTGAACACGTGGACAGCACTGTTATTAGAGTGCGTGCGACCGCTGGAGGCGGTCATTGCGGCTGAAGAAGGTTATATCGAGTAATGTTACTCTTGACAGATACCACTACTTATATGTAAAAGGATTTTCAGTTTTATTTTGTTTTATAAAATTTGTTTTTAAAAAAAGTCTCATTTGTGTGGATTTAAGGGCCGCACCCAGTACAATGTCTCAGGTGATAAACTTCAGGACACACGTGAGACCAGCTGCGGACGTCAGTTTACAAGGAAAGCCGTCACAGCTGTCCGCTTCCTCCTCCTGTTCCGTACTTTCATTACCTACTTCCTCCCTGCTGGCCCGCAGAGAAACACTCTTTCTGGCAGCGATCTCGTAAAACGCAGACGGTGGAAGTATCGTCAGCTTAGATCATACGTTGGAACAGTGCCAACCATGGCACAGTGCAGTATTTTCCCTACTTTTATTGTACAGTTTCTTGTAGATGTTACAAAACGCACGCAAACAATACTCAAATTTATATTTCATACATATTACGAAAATGGATATTCGAGTATGTATGTGTGATGTGTTTGTGTGTGTGTGTGTGTGTGTGTGTGTGTGTGTGTATGTTTCGCATCTCCTCCTAAACCACGGGACCGATTTCAAGCAAACTTGGTACACATGTACCTTATTGTCAGACAACAATCGCTGTGGGGATATGAACAACCGGTCTGGCAAGAGGGAGGGGGTGGGGATGAGATAGCAGCGTAGTTAGTGACGTGTGAATTCTCACAATCTATTCACCCAGTGTTCGAGAATTATAGCACTTAGCGACTTGGAACCAACTTTACATATAACTTCTAATCTTTACGACATTTTTTATCTTAGACAAACCCCGCAAAATGATGAAAGGAAAAAAGTTTTCCGCTATTCATGGAGAAAATGTTCCGTATGAAGCATGACGTTACGATTTATTACTTCTTTACTACTAACTGTATTCGCATCACATTTTGCAGACGGTATGAACATATAGCACTCAATGTAGCAGCAAAATTATATTATTGTGTGAGTCGTAGTTCAGGAGCATGACGTCATAAACAATGAGATGCCTGAAAAACTGTCGCATCATGTATGATGTTTAAATTTATTGCTTCGTTACTATTAAATCCATTTACAACACATTTTTGCAGAGAGTATCCACACATACCGTTAAAAGCACCCACAAAATTATATCATTATACCAGACATGTTTCAGGACATACGAAATTATGAACATTAAACATAAGGCAAGACGCTGCAGGGTACGGGCGTGGACACACAGCTGTAAATAAATACCTGGGCAACGCAACGTTTCTCTACTAGTGAATCAATAAAATAGCGGTAGATAGCGCTGAAGTGTATAATTTCAGTACTGTAAATACTTTTACCATCGTGAGTGTCTATTATATATCTTAAAAAAGTAATGTAACTATTTATTTTAGAGGAAACACTCTCCTATTAAATTTGTTTGTCCTTTGATTTATCGTGATCTTACTGATTTTTAGTGAAGTTAGTTTTTACGTTTAGCTTTCAAGAAAATACAAAAGATATATAATAAGCAAAATAATGAATTTCGTAGGTTGCCAATTACGTATTATATCCGGTTTTATTGAGCGCCAGGCTCCCTACAAATTACTGTAAATGCAATAGCGTAGTATTACTCAGCTCCAGTTCACCGATCTGAAATTATTGCTATCGCAGAAAATAGACAAGTTTTAATGAAATTAGTTCACTCGATTCCTTCAATTAATCTCACTGAATATTTTTACATAATTTCTTCCACTCCGGCTATCAGATATTGTGCTCTGAAAAAATATTTTTAAATGTACCGCGTAATGGCGGCTAACTGTTAACAGTCATAGATCACTGTTACGCGCTCCGCAGCAGCTGGAAACGTGCTAAATAATTTTCATTAAATAATCGTTTCATAAGATAAATGTGGCGTAGGTTCTTGAAATAACACACGGAGATCACTTTATACTAATATATTCTTACTGGGACACAGTTTACACCATTTAATATTTGAAATTACGCTACGGCGGAAAGAAATGCTAGCGCAACACAATAGCTTGCGTACCTTATTCCAGCTAACACCAGAACGAACAGAACAAAACAGACTAGACAGAAGAATGAGCATTGCATTGTGTTTTATATTCTTACAAAGATAATAATACTTCTTTTAATTACTTACACATTATAATCTCATACAATATAAATAATGTCTTCTCTGCATCTATCGATCTATATTGTATATTTTTACAGTTAGTGTTATTACCTCTCGCAGGTAAATCGATGTTTGCAGTTGATTTTGAGTCAAATACAGTCATTTTTATTTATGTTTCACCTTGATAATGGTGAATATTGCAAAAGGGAACAATTTTTTATCATACTACAAACCGATGCCACATTTCTGCTTGGATTATCGCTCATAAGTTACAGCTAGAGCACCTCTAACAACAGTCTAGTAGGCGTCTGTCAAAATACCAGTAGGCCACTTCCCTGCATACCACACCTCTTCTCAGTGACTGCAGTAACCTGGTAAAATAGCTCGCAGTGTTCGTCACGAAGAGTTCTGCAATATTCAGGGTAGAAGTCGAGGTCGGTATGAGGGAACTGTCTTTTGAGAGACATGTTACAGCCAAGGTTATCGTATCATGACAACAGTTCACCCACAAGTGACTTATAATTATGTGCTCTCGTATTAACTAAGTAACTGAAGCAAACGTTATTAAAACTTTCCTAGGGAGCGTTCTTCTCTCATCTAACGTTTCATCAAACTGCTTGTCTCTGGAAAGGTCCGGGATCTGCGGGTCAACAAAGATACTCTCTTTCACTTTTGATTCGTACGATCGTGCGAGCTTTTCCGCTAGGTTGCGTATAGACCTCACCTTCGTGATGCATTTTCTTTATAAAATTTTTCATGAAATACAGGGTGGTCCCGAATTCATGGCACAAACTTTAATGGTAGGTACAGGACATTGTAACAAGGATTTATTGTATAGGAATGTATAGTCGCAGGTGACGCGGTGAGGCGTAAACAGGGGAAAGAGAAATGGAGTGATCGGTTGGTGTCACTGCCGGTAGAGGGCAGTAGATGAACATGATGTATCGCAGTAGGGACAAGCGCCATTCACAACTGTGCTGCCGTAGACGATGGGTGACTTTACGTATGCAGAAAAAGCAGACATGCATTACATGTACGGCCGTGCAAATGGTAACGCCAGAGCTGCGTTACGAATGTATCGCGCGGAGTATCCTAATCGACGAATGCCGGATCATAGAATTTTTCAACGGTTACATCGTCAACTTTGTGAAACAGGTACGTTCGACGTCAACAGACATGACGCTGGTCGATTAAGAGCTGTACGCACTCCAAGACTGGAAGAACGCATCTTGAACATAGTGGCTGATAGACCCGAGTCAAGCACAAGAACTGTTGCGCGTGACGTACATGTGAGTCATCAGACTGTATGCAGAGTGTTAAATGAAAATCGCTTACACCTCTTCCATTTTCAAAAAGTACAAGCATTGAATCCGGCAGATTATCCTCTTCGCGTGAACTTCTGCCAGTGGTTGTTGCAGCAATGTGCGTTGCAGCCGGATTTCGTAGGTCATGTGCTATTTACAGATGAAGCGACATTTTCACGCGAGGGTGTCTTTAATGCGCACAATTCCCATGTGTGGGCAACAGATAATCCACATGCAACGCGTCCACATGCGTATCAACAACGTTTCGGTATTAATGTGTGGGCTGGTATTGTGAACGACTTTTTGATTGGGCCATACTTACTACCCACGCGACTCTGTGGCGAAAGCTATCTTATTTTTCTGCAAGAAGTGTTACCAGAACTGCTGCAAGATGTTCCGCTCGCCATTCGTAACCGCATGTGGTTTCAGCACGATGGAGCGCCAGCACACTTCAGCACTGCTGTACGGAATTACCTGAATGCCACGTTTGGTGCTAGATGGATTGGGCGTGGTGGACCAGTCCCTTGGCCACCCCGATCTCCTGATTTCTCTTGCCTCGATTACTTTTTATGGGGACATCTTAAGAGTCTTGTTTATGAGACTCCAGTTGACTCAGATGAGGATCTCGTTGCTCGCATATCTGTAGCTGCTGCAGGTGTGCGTGAAATACCAGGCATCTTTGAACGTGTACGCCAATCGCTGCACCGACGCTGTCAAGCATGTATCGCTCATGGTGGACGCAATTTTGAACACTTACTGTAAACATGACACTTGTCAACAACGATTTCAATAAAATCTTTCGTTTTCCTTTCGGCCGTTATTTCCCCTGTTTACGCCTCACCGCGTCACCTGGGACTATACATTCCTATACAATATATCCTTGTTACAATGTCCTGCACCTACCATTAAAGTTTGTACCATGAATTCGGGACCACCCTGTATATAAAAATCAGTTTAGAAGAAAACAAGACGACAAACTATTGTAGCTACCATCTACAATACTACATATTATACTGAACTAATATGATCTCAGCACTGAATAGTGATCGCATTACATTGCTTCATTTTTTACATATGTAGCAGTTATACGTGCATTGGCAATAAATTTCAGCTAGTTTCCCTTTTGTCAAATAAATGCCTGAGCTAAGTTTCATTTTTCTTTGTTATATTCGTCATTAGCATTATGAAATCGACAAATAATTGGTATTTCACGCAATTTTCATTTTCGCTGTTGTACGGTGCTACCTAAATCCTTTGATCTCTAGACTTCGCGTCATGGTGTCAGGAATGTTATATTAGCTTGCAGCATTATGCGTTGCTATAACTTTTAATTGCAGCTGAGGTTCTCAACTACAGCTAAAGTGCTTTCTGTCCGCAAGGATGTGGCGGAGGCTCCGACGCTGGTTCTCGTGCTGTGTGAGGGGAGAAGAGGAGGAAGAGGAGAGGAGTGTCCAGCTGAAGGAAGAGGAGGAGGAGGAGGAGGAGGTGTCCAGTCCAGTTCCTCTGGGGGACAGTGTGCAGGTGAGCATCGCCGTGGTACCT
The DNA here is from genome assembly GCF_023864345.2 of Schistocerca serialis cubense. Taxonomy (NCBI): domain Eukaryota; kingdom Metazoa; phylum Arthropoda; class Insecta; order Orthoptera; family Acrididae; genus Schistocerca; species Schistocerca serialis. The sequence goes on along the minus strand of NC_064645.1, from coordinate 114,381,717 downwards.
CACTCTGGAGGCGTTAAAACACAGCAGTGCCTCGAAGCAGCCTTATTGTGTATAGTATGTACACGGCATTGTACGGTATCGTGGTTTACTGTTACTGCTTCTGGACAATAGCAAGATTACTTAGCGACACATAGTTTTAAACACTGTATGGTCGAATTCCAATTTTTATGCCACTACTCATGAACCTATCCATCAGTATCCATGTTTATAACAACAGGAATGATATATCATTCAAGTTTCGAGAACCGTTGTCTGTACTTTCGTAAGGGTCAGTAAAATGGAAACGAGGCAGATGGAATAAAAATAAGTAAACTGTTTATTATTTCAAAAGTAATCACTGCATCTGTTAATAAAATTATCCCACAGTTAGAAAAGCCGGCTAGTACTTTAATGGAAAAATGTTTGCGGTTGTCGACGAAAACATGCTTTTTGCCAGACACGTACCCCTTCCTTCAGAGCAAATCAACAGCCACGAACCTCTTTCTTGAGGACTCCAAAGATATGGAAATCGTATAGGAAGAGATTGGGACTTAACTGACGACGTGTAAGCACTTCTCTGTGAAGCTTGTGCAGCGTGGTCGAAACAACCGTGGCAACATTCAGGCGGGCCCGATAAGTCCTATGCCAATGGTCTGAGGTAACACAGAAAAAGACATCACGTAAGCAATTCTTTCGCTTGCTATGTAGAAGCCTTCAGTCGACAATACCGACACCGTAATAAATCTACACAGAATGGTCCATGTATTGCGAGAAGTATAAAATTTTTGCAACGTTTGCGGACAACCTAGTCCGGGCATAAGGAAACAAGACAATATTAAGATGCAGCTGGTTTGTTCTGGAGTCTGTGGTCTTGAATACCTTAAGTATACGAGTGAATTATTATATCCTGATCAACAGTTTGCTCTACTTAATTCATACACTTACTACAAATAATTACAACACTGAATGGCCCTACTGTGGAGTTCAAATTGAACCCACCTTTTGCAGGCCAACGCTGTGTTTATACTTAGTAAGTATGTCAAATGTATGATAACTGTTGCATACACAGTGATTTAGCGGATGCAAACAACGTTCATCAGGACTGTATACTCCTGTTAGCAACATCTGTGGAAACGGAATGGATAGTTGAGATTATATTGGTGATTACAGTTATCCAAGTCCAAAACAGTTTAAGGAAAAATAGGAAAAAATTGTGGAAAGGAAGATAGATAAACTTTTATCATTCAAAAATAAATTCAACACTAAAAAATAAGCGCAAAGAATAAGCGGGGAGGATGCGCCAGGATACATTAAACAACAATTAAATGTGAAAGACGTAACGAATGATAAATTAATCCCACCAGTTGCTACCTCATAAGTTTCATGCAACCATGTTGAATCGATAAACTGCAGCATTTTCGCTCCAACTTATAAGAAACGAATCCTACATTCTTGAACAGGTATGTCCTTTGATATTGCCCTAATAAAGAAAGTTAGGAAACTGGATTCATTTAAAATAGACTTGGTTATTCAGTAGAAGTAAATGTCCTTTTTCCCGGTTTCCTATCATTGTCTCTCACACTTGTGAAATCGCTAGGTTGGTATCCATATCCGTACCTGTTAACTGCGGCTGCGGAAGCAGTTGAGTCATTTATCCGCTATGGCATTGTATGTCTCTGAGTAAAATGGGAGAGTGGTGTCTGCAGGCGCTGGGCAGCATCACCAACCATAAGACATTGTGTGGGCATGCGATGTCTAATCGAACGAATACATAATTGAGGTTACAGTGAAAGCATGCGTTCCTCAAGTCCATATTGTCGAATTTCACTGAAGCTCGATAACCTTTATTGTACCTTTAAACGTATTCATGTTAAATCAGAAAGTATAATTAGATTTTGGCTACCATGCAGCTCATCAGTTGTTTTGTTCACAGGAAAGTCCCATCTACCTTGGCGATTTCTGCGGACTTTACGGTGGGGTGCTCGTGAGGCTGGCGTTGAAGTCATCTGGGGTGAGTAGCTTCAGCTCTGTAGACTGTAATTTGATTTTAGGAATGGCAAAGGCACCATAGACCCTGCATTGTGTTGCGTCTGATAGTGGTACCAACAGTTTAGGAGAAATTTCCATAGCTATATTGATCACCTATGGATGTCGACAACTGCATATTACACTTGCCTGTCAAACTGAACATAACTTGTGTAAGGATCATATTTCAACGGTCCGGCAACATTGATGTTGTTGTTGTGGTTTTCAGTCTGAAGTCTAGTTTGATGCTGCCCATGCTAGTCTATCCTGTGCAAGCCGCTTTTTCTCTGAATAGTTATTACAACCTTCGTCCACTTGAATTTTCTCAGAGTATTTATTGCTTGTCTACCGCTACAAGTTATCCCCTACCTCTCCCCAAATTTCCTCCTGACGTTTCTTGATACCTCAGGATGTGTCCTGTCAACCGACCCGTTCTTTTACTCAAGTTGTACCACAAATTTCTGTTTTGCCCAGGTAGATTCAGTACCTCTTCATTACTTATCCTATCTAGCCGTCAAATTTTCAGCCTTTTTCTGAAGTACCATATTTGAAGAGATTTTATTCTCGTTTTGTCTGAGGTGTTCATTATACGCATTTCACTTCTGTACACGGGTATATCCCTGACGCAAGTCTTCAGAAAACATTTTCTAACGTATAAATTTTACATTAGATGCAAACAAATCCATTTCTCTTCCCAAAATGCTTTTCTTATTATAAGTAACCTAATCTTCATTTGATCTCCTCCCTACTTCACCCATTGTCAGTTATTTTGTTGATCAAACATCAAAACTCGTCTAACATTTTTTGTGTATTATTTCCTAATCTAGTAGCCTCACCATTGTCTGAGTTAATTCTAGTCCCATCCATATCCCTCGCATTACTTTTTTGACGTTCATCTCATAACCACTTCTCAAGGTACTATCCTCTACGCTGATCTGCTTTTCGAAATCCGAACGAGGTGGAGCAATGGTTGGCACACTGGATTCGCATTCGGGAGGACAACGGTTCAATCCGGAGTCAAGCCATCCAGATTTAGGTTTTCCCTGATTTCTCTAAATCGCTCCAGGCAAATGCCAGGATGGTTCCTTTAAAAGGGCATGGCTGACTTTCTTCCCCCTCCTTCCTTAATCTGGTGAGACGAAATATCTCACTGTTTGGTCTCCTCCCCCAAACAACTCAACCCAACCTCTTCGAAGGACTTTTTCTGTCTCTGACATAATTGCAATGTCATCAGCAAACCTCGAAGTTGTTTTTTGTCTGATCATCAATTCCTTTTCCTAATTTCTGCTTGGTTTCCTTTACTGCTTGCTTATGTACACACTTAGTAACAACGTCCTTGGAATCTCAGAACGATAGCAGGTTTCTGTGCAAGCTGTATACAATCTTTCACTCTCTGTATTTTATCACCGCTACCATAACATTGCAAAGAATAGATTCCGGTCGCTTTTGTAAACAGTTTTCTTAAAGCTGGGTTTCCAAAATTCTGTTCCGTGGAACACTGGTGTTAAACAAAAGCTCTGGAAAAAACTTGTCAGTAACATGGTGGTTTTTTTCTGATTTGTTGACAGTACTAACAGCTTTTTTTCAAATCTTATTGTGGTTTTTGTATTAGTAGCTATTGTTTAAAACTGAAGTAATCACTGAATAAAACAAGTTTCTCTGATTTTTAAAAAAATTATTAACCATCGAAATAAAGGCATTCCATCGAAGCACCATGATTCTCAAAGTTTTCCGTCTCAGCAGAAGTTTGGAAACCTGTGTTCTAAATCTTCATATGCTAGAGACGTAGGTTATCATAACTGCAACGAAATTCCCTGCTGTTTTGCAGAGATTTGCCTGTCTTGCCAGTGCCTCCTCGGTCTCAGCAGTTAGGCGACCCCGCTAAGTGCTGACCCCGTCGTGCAGGACACGTCGGCCCCAGCCCTCGCCGCCTACTACTCCGACAGCCGCTGGGAGGCGCCGCACCGGAGGCGCAAGCGCCGTGAGGAGCTGCGCCGCCGCTCGCCGACGCCCAGCAGTTCGACCTGCAGCAGTGAGGAGAGGCGGCGCATGTCGCGGAGGCGGAGCCGCCGCTGCCGCCCCTGCGACCGCAACGCAGCCGCCGCGCGCCAGCCGGGCCGCGTCAGCCTGCGGTGTAACTACAGGCTGTGTCCGCGCAGCCGGCGCGCTCAATAAACGGCTCTGCCTGAGCCGCACCTGTACTCTGCTGTTGTTCTTGTAGTCTCACTGAAGGGTCCTACACACGCACCAATCACCCGACCGATCAACTTCGTGTGCAACTTTCACACGACCCGACCGGCTTTACTGAGCCATTACAACGACACACTGACAAACCTCTGTGTGGCGGTTGTGAAGACAGCGCTACACAGGTCACAGTAATTTTTAGTAAAAGGGGAAAGGGGGGGGTGGGGAGGGGCGAGTTAAGTGCCTGGAGAGTCGCCTGCCAAGTGGTCTTACGCAACAGACCAACTGACAAGGATCTTTGGTCGGTCGGTTGGCCAAAGCGCCTGCAAACATCCAGTATGTTGGTCGGCCGGTTGGTTGGTTGGTACGCGTGTATGGCCAGAAATATTTTCGGTGTTATGAATTCACTGATACATCGTTGAGTCAACTTGAGCGTTCGATACCGCGCGTCAGCCCTGATTGTGAGCTGTGACATAGTGGTGTGTGCGGGATAAGTCATACATGTGTGGAGCGTTGTCCATTTCTCTCTGGGGCGCTATTAGTGTGACCTAATGCTATGTTCGCAGTGTGTTCTCTGCATCACGTGAACTTAATCGCACACGAAGAAAGTACCATAAGTTGGTTTAATGAACAGATTTTTGTAAACCCTCGTCGCCAGTTTTGTAAAGGCCTCGTCGCTACTGCTCTAGAGGTCGAGTTGCCACTGTTACGGTAGGCCGAGTTTGTGAGTTCGTGTGACGGCTTCTGGTGCAGTACACCACTAAGACAATTTCTCCCTCCCACTACATAACAGCTATGCCCCAGGATCTGGTAACAGTATAGGAGAACGAAGGTTCTACAACACTCTAACAAATTAGTAATAAAGTCACACAAATGAGTTAAATGGTTTACTCTCTTTGTGACTAGCTGAATATGGGAGTCTTGCACACTACATGCAATACAACACAAAAAAGGCTCTCAATGGCTAAGTGCAAATAATCATAGGTAGACTTCACAGTGCATAGCAAATGCAATTTACAACAACTGTCTCTTCACTACCAACTGCTCACTAACGACGTTCCTTATGTAAGTCATCTCTGGACAACGAGCTATAGTCAAGTGCGAGAGCTGCTCTTCTGTCTATCGAGTAGGCTTCTGTCCGTTGCCGCCCGGTCATTGGCGGATTGTAATCGGCCGGCAATCGCCCGAGGCGAAATCGATATCTCCATCCCCCACGCCACCCGTGTCGCTGGTGGAACTCGCGCAAGTGTCGAGTCCCTACGGCACTGGCACCAGCTCGCGTCTTTGCGCCTGTGGTGCTTTTGCCCTGGCTCTGTCGTGTTCAGAAGATACATCACAAATAACGTGAGAAGTGCACAAGTTTTCGCACTCGGCAATAGTGGTAACTCATGTACTACAACGCCAAAGCCAAACGCTGCATCTTGAATTTATCTCATTTCATTCAAACACATGGACCACTCACACTTCAAGACTTTCTGTTTAAGGCGACCAAATAAAATTCACCTCAGAAATGAAACAACCACTGATACTTGTGAGATATTATGTTGTTATTCTGGGATGAAACCTGAAGGAGATAGGCCACCAACATGAAACAACAGAAAAATTGCAAAACGACACTGTTTTTTGCGAAAACATCTCGAAACTGTCTATCCCAAAACAAGAGAAAAAAGGAAACCGGTGAGAGATGATGAAGTGTTGTGTCTTTGTAGTACCACACACAGTTGCAAACACATTGCTGGCCATTAAAATTGCCACACGAGGAAGAATAGCTAATAACGAAATGTAACTTATTATATGTATGTATAGTATAGTGGTGTTATGCATCAAGATAGTAAGGGAATGGGAAAGAGAAAATTTTTGTAAGTCTCTACAGTCCGGCACTACTCCAGCACATGGAAGAATCAACACAAGCCAGCCACTAGGCATAAACATTCCTACAGGGTTAGGCATACACCAAGATTGTAACATAAACACTTCTGCATGTGAATGTGAATAAGCCAGCGGAAAATTGTAAGACAAGTGCATACGAACCCACCTCCATCACTCTTGTTACATTAGGCAAGAAGCACTAGGCATGAAGCAACAACACTTGTAAGGGGTCATACGAAGCTCTTAATATACTGAAATAAACTGATGAATCAATGCAGCAAAGCTGAAGACATCTGACAACTTATAATGAGGAGACCTATTCGGTCATTATAAATGACTTGGTACTGAAAAGCCGCTCCTCAACGCCATAAACACTCCACCACACTAGCCTAGAGGCTATCAACCTTAGGATCGATGGCGTTCATGTTGTTTGCACTTAATTCACTGATTATTATATTGTAACATCTTATATAAGAATCTTCCAGTATTTGTCATATTCATGGTGCCTGATGTGATAACCACAAATCCGTAACTGTGAATGAATATGAACCAGCATCCAGTTTTGACGCCACTAATGGGTAGTCCAGAAGCATATGAACACTGTTCCAGTTCAAGGCACCAATTTCTGTGAATCTTGAGCATCGCTTGAGTCAGACGGACTATCAACCGGCAGACCGGGGTCAGCATTCCACACGACATCATAGCATCTTACATCACGGTCCATCTAATAAGACAACATGAGCTGTGACCCAAGGCAACAAGGTATTCTGGACAGCATGTGAGCCAAACCCACTCACACAACAGTGATGGCTTCATCTGTAGCAGACCAGCCCACATGAAGTTCTTTCCAAACCAATCGATGGGTAGCCCAACATACTCCCAGACACTGGCCTGGGCTTAGGGCCTCTGCATTCGCCAGAATGCACTCCAGCCTACGAAGCCACCAGCCACTGCAGAAGACACAGGGACAAGATGTATTTGGGAGAATAAAACAAATCATATTTAATGTTGTTTTATAGCATCTGACAACGCCACACAGGGTTCTCAGCTTCCCTCTTGAGGAAAATTTAGGGGTTCACAACTATGTAGTAGGTGACCCTACATTCAGCAGAAAATATGATAAAATGTGTAAATGACTAGGTAAGTGTGCACGGCGAGAAATTTATTTCAAACAGCTGCCGCCTCTGGCTGCAACAAAGGTGCAGAATCGGTTGGACATGAAGCCAAACTGAGCCTTCATGTGCTTGGGGACTAGGTGTTGAATCGTCCACATCACAATTCCATCATCATTGACATGTAAATCACAGAAATTGTGCCAAATAACAGTAAATGAACTTCGTGGCCAAACAATCCCAGTTAAGGTTTTTCAGTTAATAATGCCTTACGATCATTTAATTTTCATTGCGAAGGCAGGTGCAGATAAGTAACTCCATGCTGCTTCAAATCTTGGCCAAGAAATTCAGACCGACGTGTGGTGATCTGCCAGTCATCCGAGAACCAATGAGCAGATGTTTTCAGTGGCTGAGAGATTTGAAGAACATACTGGGAAGAGCTACAAATGAAGTCCGTACGTATCGAGAGGGGCCAGGACAGCAGAGGCAACATGCTATCTGGCTTTATCTTGTTGAAAGGTAACATCATCGAGATCTTGAAGATAACTGCTGTTCATATTACCGACTATGTGAACGATAAGAAACAGGAATGTCTACCAAATGACACCTTATACCATCATGCTATGTGCAGGACCGGTATGACGACGTAAAATGCCCTCACACAGGGGTACGTCCATTTTGAATCTGTACGTAGAAGCAGCAGTCATCTGAAATGACGACTTACCGCCTCTCCTGTGTCAAGTGTCGAGCACACCACAGTCAGTGCACCTCTCCCATCTCTGGCTTATAGGGAAGCTGCAGCACTGGTCACGATGCTTGGTATATCTGACGCGGCAGCATCCACTCAATAACTGATTGGCCCAGGTCATAGTTAACTAGGATTTATTTCCATTAGACACTAAAACAAAAATAAACTTGCTCAGCAATGATTTAGTACGCCAACTAGACTTCACCACAAATTAGTGATTGTCCATGAAAGTGCTTGAAAATATGTGAGTTCCACAGGTGGAATCACGACGATGGTAGTCACTGAACTAGTTTATGATGGGGATAATAGGTGTTACGCCCAATTAGGGCTGGCCACTATCAGTAAGTACGACGAAGTCAAAGTCTAATCGTTAATTTGGTGAAAGCAACTACTGAGCACAGTTGTCAGTCTAAGTTCCAGACGACAATACCAGTCTCGGAGCAAGTCAGAGGAGACTAAGCTTCCTGCACGACAGTCGGCTGCTCGTATTGGCTGCGGTATAGCAGATTCCAAACCGGACTCTTTCCATAGCCTCGTGGTTGAGATCCTGGTGGTCGCTATGATTCAAAGTTGGTTGCAGTGGCTCATGCAACTAAACTGGCAGAGAGTAGTTGGGCGCCATTTTATATAAACGGCCCGTGGAGTGTTCGATGCTTGGATGCCACATGATTAGCGAAGACAAAGTAGTGCTTCTGATTGTGACGCTGTCGCATGCAATGTGTACGCTGCTGGTTTATAGGCTGGCGCCTCTTACGGTAGGGCTAGCATGACATGTTGCTGTGGTGCCGGTTGGAGTCCTATTTTAAAACGGACCAACGTGTTTCGGTAACAATCCAACTTTTTATGTTTGATACGCCGTACCTACCGCACTGTTGCCATCTCTTTCTGGCAAGGGAGTGTCTCCTCTAGAACGAGAGCGTCGGAAACTTGCTATACATGGCTGTACTGCAGCTAGCTGTGGCGAAGACGACGGATATGGCGGTGCTGACAGTTAGTTCCTCCAGGCATAGTTCCTTGCCATCTCGTTCTGGCAAGGGATTGATTCGTCCACAGTGGGAGCATCGGCAACTTGCAGGTCATGGCTGTAATGCAGTTAGCAGCGGCCGCAAGCGAAGGCCTTCGTTACAGTAATGCTGACAGCTTGTTGCTCCAGGCAAAGTTCCCCTGTCCTTGTCGATACCTGTCTTGCTGCAAACGAGGTATGTTACGTGACTGAACTACGCTGCTGTACAGCCGAGCCGAGCGCTAAGGCTCTCCTCGACTGATTGGTTCCACATTGGTTTGCCACTCGTGGGATACCAGCCAATGCGAGGAACAACATCATGCAACGATAATCTCCAGTCTCGGCAGGGCACCATCCTGGCAGTGTCGAGGTCCAGCATGTGCCGGCAGAAGTTTCTCCTTCTTACACCACGTCTAACGTTCGCCTCTGTAGCTGCGAGGGTGTGTGGCTGGATGCCGGATGAAGACACCCGTATTCGATTACTGGCAAGATCTGGGAATTCCACCGCTCGGGGAATGGGTGCTCTGTTGTCTCATCATCGTTTCATCATCACTGACGCGCAATTCGCCTAAATGGCTTCACCGAAAAGGCATTTCACCCGACGGCGAGCTGCCAAACGATAGAGAGAGAGAGACCAGGTATAACATCATATTCTCACGAATAAACCACATACAATGAATTTTACGGACAAATATACGGGGTAGCTTTCTTAGTCCAGTTATTGCCAATTTATTTATGGAGTTCTTGGAACAACTGGCACTGCAGACGGCCAGTAAAAGAGTGGTACTGCTAAGTGGACGATACCTTTATAGTATTGAGTCTCGGTGAAGAAGAACTACATGTCTTACTCGCGCATCTCAATGGTATTTACAAAGAGATTCTGGGCCATGAGGTATACAGAAAGGACACACACACTAATCGATACCACCACAAGAAATCTGACCATCATCCTAGGCGAAAAACAGGTGTCATTAAAACCTTGATGGGCAGAGCGAAAAATTTGTGAGCCGCTTTGTTTGCTGGATGAATGAACTCAATTACCATCAGATTTAAAGAAAAGTGAATGTGATAGTAAGGAGACTGATCCAGCACTCCGTCAAAGAAGAGAGGACGCCGCAAGTACTGAGCAATAACTGCCGCCATCTGGAAAAGTTTTTCTCCCGTTCATTAAAAAAATTACGTATCGCATCGTGGAAGGTTTCGCCAGGTATGTGTTTGAAACTATCTTTAGACCCACCAAGAAATTACTGAATATTTAACAACGGCAAAAGGCGAACGGCACCATCCAGCAACACAAGGGGCACGTGAAATGCTGTGCAGTTCCAGACAAGTGTATATTGGTACAATGAAAAGAAATGTCAGCGACCGTACAGCCGAACACAGAAGGATCTGTCGTCTGGGAAATACCGAAAAATCGGCCGGTAGCAGAACATGTTTCGAGATGAGAACACGAAATAAAATTCAGCGAGACATGCGTTTTAGGAAAGACATCGCATTTCTTTTAAGAGGGTTCTTTTCTTTCTATTTTTTCTTTTGAGTCATCATTCCTCTAACTGCTTTAACGCGGCCTGCCACATATTCCTTTGAGAAGCGCTACGTCCTCAATTATATGCTAAATCTATTCCAATATCTGTCTTCTGCTAAAGCTTTATCCTCTACAACTACGTCCAGTATCGTGGAAGTGATTGACTTATGCCCTAACAGATTTCCTATCATCCTGCTCCTTCTTCTTGTCACTGTTTTCTATATATTCCTTCCCCCTCATATTCTGTACAGAATCTCCTCATTTCTTACCGTATCAATCCGCCGAATTTTTAACATTCGTCAGTAGCCATATCTCAAACGCTTAGATTATTTCGTTTCCGGCTTTCCCACAGTCCACGTTTCATTACAATACAACACTGTGCTTCAAATAAACATTCTCAGAAATTTCTTCTTCAAATTGAGGCCTATGTTTGATACTAGATACTTGATACTTGGCTAGGAATGCCTTCTTTCCAGTTAGAGTCTGCTTTTGATGTCCTCCTTGCTGGATCCATCATGTGTTATTTTGCTGCCTAGGTAGCTGAATTCCGTATCGTCTACTTCCTGACGTTTCCTGGCTGATGCCATTTCAGCTAGTTCTCGCTACTTTCGTCCTTGTTCGATTTACTCTCAGTCCATAATCTGTACTCATTACACTGTTATTCTTTCAGCAGACTCTGTAAATCTTCTTCAATTTGACGGGGGACAACACTGTCATCAGCGAATCTTATCATTGATATCCTTTCACGTTGAATTTTGTCCGCCCCGGCAGCTGAGTGGTCAGCGTGACAGAATGTCAATCCTAGGGTCCCGTATTCGATTCCCGACTGGGTCGGAAATTTTCTCCACTCATGGACTGGGTGTAGTGTTGTCCTGATCATCATATCATCCCCATTGACGAGCATGTCACCCAGGTGGCGTCAAATCAAAAGACGGGAGGCCATAGTCACACGACATTTACATTTTTACTTTGAATTTTGATTCCACTCTTGAAGCTTTCTTTTATTTTCATCATTGCTTTGTCGATGTACAGATGGACGGTAGAGGTGGAAGAGTATCTCCTTGTCTTACATCTTTTTATCCGAGCACTTCGTTTTTGGTCTTCTACTCTTATTATTCCCTCTTGGCTCTTGTACATGACCTATATTAGGCGTCTTTTCCTATAGTTTACTCAAAAATTTGTCAGAATTTTCAATATTTTGTACCATTTGACATTGTAGTACCCTTTTTCCAGCTCGATAAATCCTATGGACGTGTCTCAATTTTTCTTTAGTCTTGCTTCCATTTCAGCAGCACCGTCAGAAGTGTCCCTCTGTTGCCTTTACGTTTCCTAAAGTCAAACTGATTCTCATCAAACACGTCCTCAATGTACTTTTCTACTCATGTGTGTATTATTCTTGTCAGCATCTTGTATGCATGAGCTCTTAAGCTGACTGTGCGATAATTCTCGCATTTGTCAGCTCTTGCAGTCTTCGGAATCGTGTGAGTAACATTTTTCCGAAAGTCAGGTAGTGTGTAGCCACTCTCACACATTCTGCATACCAACGTAAACAGTTGTTTTTTGCCACTTCCTCCAATGATTGAAGAAATTCTGATGCAATATTATGTATCTTTTCAGGCGTATTTGTTCTTAAGTCTTCCAAACCTCTTTTAAATTATGATTCTAATACTAAAACCCTTATCTCTTACATGTCGACTTCTGTTTCCTCTTCTGCCACGTCATCAGATAAGTCGTCCCACTTACAGAGATTCCCAGTGTACTCTTTTCACCCGCCGCTGTGGCTGAGCGGTTCTAGTTGCTTCAGTCCGGAACCGGGCTGGTGCTACGGTCGCAGGTTCGAATCCTGCCTCGCCCATGGATATGTGTGATGTCCTTAGGTTAGTTAGCTTTAAGTAGTTCTAAGTCTAGGGAGTGATGACCTCAGATGTTAAGTCCCATAGTGCTCAGAGCCATTTGAACCATTTTTTGTACTCTTTCCACCTACCCGTTCGCACCACTGTATTTATAACAGAGGAATTCCCATTGAGCTCTTAATGTTGACGCCCATGCCTTTCGGTATATCCCTCGTTCCGTTGTATGCATTTGTCTAGACTGATTTATTTACGTGCGGATATGTTGTACTAAAGGTGGAACCTCCCCACAGAAAATTTAGTAAATATTAATAATAATATGATTCTATTTTTTGTGTGACCTCAGAACAAAATTGTTTCCCATTTATAACCTCCCTACAGAAATTCATTCACATTTAACCTCCACACAAAATTTGTTTCCCATTTAATGTACCCACAAAATTCTTTTCTCATTTAATGTACGCTCGAAACAGAAAAATTCCTAAACCTCGTAATAAAAAAAAAATAAATTCAGTAACCTGGTAAATTTTGGACGACAGCATAAAAAAATTCTTACCTCAATGAAGTCGCCAACTATCTGCTCTTACAATAGCTTTTTCCGGCACAACTCTGTGCAATGCTGGCCTATAGATTTGTCATTTATGAAAGGAAGCAACTGATTTTTCTTTTGCAACAATCGGAATCATCATGGATTGGAGAAATTAGTAAATTCTTTAAATTGAAATGAATGCTTGTTAGAAATTACTTTATATGACAAAGATTATTATTAGGACATATTTAAAAGATTTACATGGGAGTTCACATAACATTACTACATACGCGCGAGGCTGCTTTTACCTTATACTATAACGCCAGGCTCCGCCATCGCTGCACCACGACCGGCCCAGCCAACACGATACACCAGACTGCTCGCTATCAGAAACTTACTGATACACAGTTCCTACTGCTTACAACACTGCTCTTTGGTCTCAGATTCTCTTATAGCTTACATATTGCAGGCAGCGCGTGAGCAATTACATCTACTCGAGTGCGCTAGCAACAAATTCCTTAATCATGGACCTCTTACATAACCCTTCACTGGGGGTGCAAAAATTTGGCAGCGATCGTGAGTCAATTGGACTTGCCATGAGCAACAAATTTTACTATAATCTACTTAATTAACTAAGTCCACAGTCACAGAGTATATACACTATTGATAAGTGCAGAACATATTAAGAAAGACAAAATGTATAGGCAATGAATACAAACTATATTAACAAATGACATTAAGTGCACACGCGCCGTAAAACTCTTTAGCATTTTTACAACTAATAAACCTATCAAGGAGTGAAATAAAGCGCACACGCACTGTAGAAGTCTTTAGCATTTTTACATAACATATCATGGAGTGAAATAAAGTGCAAACGCACTGTAGAAGTCTTTAGCATTTTTACATAACATATCATGGAGTGAAATAAAGTGCACACGCACTGTAGAAGTCTTTAGCATTTTTACATAACATGTAATGGAGTGAAATGAAGTGCACACGCACTGTAAAAGTCTTTAGCATATTTAGGACAACTGATCTTGCTAACAAATGATATGAAGTGCACACGCACTGTATATGTCATTATCGTTTTACAAGAATTTAAACACACTGTATAAGTCTTTACCATATTACAAGAACTAGCAAAGGAATGGGAAGGATTGCATCATGGTTGTAGCACAGTAGGTTGCATGTAGCTGCACTGAAAGTCCATATCTTTCTACAGAAGCACAACACCAAGTGAGACAATCTGAAGTCCTCTTCCTGAAGTATTTATCAGTGTAGCCAAGACACTGAAATGTTGTATTAATATTGTATGTTATCATTTTGGTAGTACATTAGGTACACCCAAATAGTATAACCATAATAACATCTCCATTGTTCAAGGTGGTGGACAGCATGATGTGTCAACACCACACTCTTTCACCAACGTAGAATTAGTGCAAAAACCAAATGTGGTGCTCCATGATCATAAGGATGGACAGGACAAACGGATAATGCAGTGATTTCTGGTAATTAGGTCAGAAGGTGAAGGACATTAAGTCTTATGCTAGTCATCATTGAGAATTACACTAGTTTATCAACCGATTTGAGTAATTGGTGGCACTCATTGCCTAGTTACTAAACATTTCTGTACTATGTATGAAGTATTACAGAATAATATTCATAATTCATCTGATTACAGTGAACATTGGCACTCATTGGCCAGTTACAAACCATTTTTATGCATTATTCAAGAGTGATCATTCAAAACAAGAGTTAATTAATGGCATACCATTTACATAATTCATCTAGTTATAGTAATCATTGGCACTCATTGGCCAGTTACAAAGCATCAGAAGTCATCATTCAAAACAGGAGCTAATGAGTGTAGCATCAAGTACTGGTATTCATATATAATAGCATGTAAGTGACATAATACAAATTAAAATATCAGAAACAGTGACATTCATTGGCCAGTTACTAAACATATAGCAAGTATTGAAGATTACAAAACATTTTTCATCATTCAAGTGACAAACGACATATTTAAAATAATTATTGGCACTCACTGGCCAGTTACAAAGTATTCTTATATTTTTATAAGACATTATTCAGTATAATTCAGAAGTCATCATTCAAAATGAGAGATAATTATTGGCATAGCATTTATAGAGTATAACAAAAATATTATTTACAGAAATTATTGGCATAGTATTTATGCATTATTACAAAACATCATTCAGTGTTACTCAGGACTCATCATTCAAGTGACATAGGACATATTTAAAATGCAACACACTATAACTATTACTCAAGGTCTGTGGTTGGAAAACATCATTCAGTATTATTCAGAACTCTCTTAAACTGGTAGCATTATTTGGGACTGGTAATACATTTTTTTTTTTGTGCTAGCAATGCATTGAGTTGGGATCGATAATTAATTGCTGCGGCAGGAAACTATATGCTTTTGACTTATTGCTGCAAATAACGATTAGTAACGTCATTCGTCATGAGTCAGCTGTAGCAAGGTTATGAAACAAGTGGAGTATATGTGATCACATTCATGTATGACACACACAAATGGGTAAAAAAAAATGCAAGTACTAGAACAGGTTTATTGACTAACTGCTTATAGCACATTAATTTCATGAATAGCTTCTCCTAGAAAAAATACGAAATGGATTATTCAGCTGAAAGGAGAAACGCATATTATGCAGAATAGTAGTGAACTTCGAATTAACAGGTAATGAAATGTGTACTCAATATGTATGTACTCCAGCTCTCCTTTCCAAAACATTCAGTCATTTACCATGCGACATAAGACATACTGTCAAAACGAACTGCAACTAATACTTAAATAACTACATAGCATTTCTGAACTAACAGTAAATATATAAACTTATGTCATCTGCTAAGAAAAACTTCATTATTCATGTTAGTATATTCTTCATAAAACTATTCATCATCATTCAATATCATCTGCAAAAAGACACTTCATTATTCATATTACCATTTACTTCATACAACTATTCATAGTATAGAGTTTCTTATTTCTAGCATATTTCATTACTAAATCTAAGATGTGTCGTTCTGTCTGACAGCCTGCATCAATCGCCTCATATTCTGAAAGAAAAATAGTTAAGACTGCTATCATACGATATGTATAGTATGTTCTTGTTAGTGTTTGTTAATTCTGATCCATTTACTCTTCGTGACGAGGTATTGCATCTTCTTTCGTTCATTCCGAAGGTGAAATTCCCATTTCATAGTAATCCACTGTGGTCTGTTTAATTTATTTCTTTTACATGTTATTGCTTTCTGAAAATGTTGAATAAGGATTAATATCTTGCATTTAAATCATATACCCATTAAATAAAAACTGGTTTCTAGTGATATAATTAAGCATACAGCATAGCATGACAGAAAACGTATTATGTCAAAAACATAGACAGTGTTTAGGTGCAAAAATGTACACACAGTCTCATAATGTAGTAGCAAAAAAATAAAAAATGTAAAATAGTCACGATGTTGAGATATGATAAGGCAAAATGTCAAAGTCAACTGGTGTTTGTTACATCTTAAACACTTCATAGTGCATACAAACAAACAGGAAAACAATCATACATACATGAAAAATGGAAAATGTGCATGGTCTGATGTATAACGACAAGAAATGACTTTCTTTGTGTTCAGCTTGTATGTTGTGTAGTTGATAGAGGCGAGAGTTGAAGACTTTAATGGAGAAAGAATTTGATAAAATTAATATGTCACTAGATAGAATTGCATAATTGGTCATAAAAATGTAAGTTTATCTGGAAAAATGTGCACAGTCTTGTGTGTAACGACAAGAAAAGCGACCTGCTAACCTTAACTTGCCGGGCACTTGCCAAGAAAAAATATGATAATCATCAGTAAGTAGTCACATAAATATAATTTCTTAAGTGGTCATAAAATGTGTACGTTTATCTGGAAAAATGTGCACGGTCTGATGTGTATCGACAAGAAAAGTGACCTGCTAACTTACCTTGCCGGGCACTTGCCAAGAAAAAATATGATAATCATCAGTAAGTATTCATATATAAATATAATTGCGTAAGTGGTCATATAAAAATCAGGAAATGACATTACTGTGTGATAAATCATAAAGTATGTTCATTCAATAAAGGCTTTAATATTGGAGACATGGTGATTGCCTTTACTTTTTCTGGTTCTCAGAGTTTCGACGTGTACTACATTGGGGTGAGGAATGCTGCGAATTCGGTATGGACCTGCATATAGAAGCTCAAATTTACTACATCTATTCTTTCCTCTGTTGGATAGATAGTGTGTACGTACTAATATCTTCTCTCCAATGTGAAACTCACAGCGTGTACAAACCTGTTTTTGCTGTCTTCTCCGGCGCTCTGCGGCGCGTTTGATGATGTTCAGCGCAATGTCAATTATTTCATGGTGTCGTAGTCGACGAGATGTAGGAAATGATACTAATTCTTTAATTTTGTTAGGTGGTTCAACATTTTTCATTATAACAGTCAGAGATAGCATAGTAGATTCATTTGGTATGGAGTTAATTACATCCTGGAATGACAGTATGTGTGTATCCCAATCAGTATGTTTTTCATGGCAGTATATTCTACATAGTTTACCAATTTCTTTCATTAGTCGTTCACAAGGGTTCGAAGAAGTGTAATACTTGGATATATAGATCGGAGAAAAGTTTCTAGCTCGTAACATACGTATCCATATAGCAGATCGAAATTGTGGTCCATTGTCGGAAATTACTTTCAATACATGTCCTACATGAAACATAAAATGTTCTACAAATGCTTTCGAAATAGTTTTAGCAGTAGCTTTGCGTAACGGAGTGAAGGTAACAAATTTTGAAGTGAGTTCAACAGCGACAAAGATGTAGCAAAAACCTCTATTAGTTCTGGCAATCGGACCAAAATTGTCTACAGGGACCATGTGTCTCAATTTAACAGGTACAATGGGATGTAACGGAGGAACATGTGATGTCGTGTCTGACTTAGCTTTCTGGCAGATTTTACATGACCTCGTAATAAAAAAAAATAAATTCAGTAACCTGGTAAATTTTGGACGACAGCAGTGCTGCGTCATAGCCCTGTAAGATCATTCTGAATAAAAAGCAAAAATTCTTACCTCAATAAAGTCGCCAACTGCCTGCTCTTACAATAGCTTTTTCCGGCACAACTCTGTGCAATGCTGCCTATAGATTTGTCATTTATGAAAGGAAGCAACTGATTTTTCTTTTGCAACAATCGGAATGATCATGGATTGGAGAAATTAGTAAATTCTTTAAATTGAAATGAATGCTTGTTAGAAATTACTTTATATGACAAAGATTATTATTAGGACATTTTTAAAAGATTTACATGGGAGTTCACATAACATAACTAGATATGCGCGAGGCTGCTTTAACCTTATACTATAACGCTCAGGCTCCGCCATCGCTGCACCACGACCGGCCCAGCCAACACGATACACCAGACTGCTCGCTAGCAGCAACTTACTGATACACAGTTCCTACTGCTTACAACACTGCTCTTTGGTCTCAGATTCTCTTATAGCTTACATATCGCAGGCAGCACGTGAGCAATTACATCTGCTCGAGTGCGCTAGCAACCAATTCCTTAATCATGGACCTCTTACAAAGGTGCAATTAATTGTGAAAGAAAACAGTTAAACTTGAAGTAATTATAACTTGAAGCTAATAGATATGCCCCAATGTCTAGCTCTGTGTCTACTGCTCTACGCTGAGAATGTTTGTATCGTGAATAAGCGTAAACTCTCTTGCTAATGTTTGAAAGTTACTAGAGCACGAATTCCTGTTCGTAATGTACCTTACAGTCTTACAAAACATGAGCGTATATCATTCAGTGTTCGTCAAAGAATGTCCGGCGATATGATCTTAACCTAGAATGAATATTAAATGCGAACTGGTGAAATCTCGTTGATTTCGTAAAGTAGAAGCAGTTACCCATATCCGTTGGTCGCCTGCAAAACTTTTACTGTTTATGAATAGGAACTTGTATACGATTCTCGGATACTGATTCTGTAAGACTCATTCCACATTTCGTTGTATGATGCGACGCCGTTCGCGGATTTCTATTAATAACAAGAAACACTTCTAAATTTCCTTGACCGTGCTTGCAGATCTACCAGCAAACATCGTCAACTAAATGTCCCAAGTTGCTATAGAAGCTTAGCACAATTTACTTCTTCAAAATTCACCTCAGAACTCTCTCTCTCTCTCTCTCTCTCTCTCTCTCTCTCTCTCTCCCTCTCTCTTTATTCCATTCTCTACCGGTTTTGTTTTTTGCAAAGTGGTGCTCTACAATCGACAGCTATGGGCATCTGAGTCCCAGAGGTCCACAAATAAACGCTTCCCTACGGCCTGTCCTTTTCCCAACCGCAAAAATGTTTTACTATATTGACGACGCGCGCCACGAAGCAACACATTTTCTCGCAGTAAACGCATCTCTCCTGCTGGCGAAGTGTGCTGACTCGAAGTATTTTATCAGTTCATGTTTTAGCAATGGAAGTTTCGTTGACACATCTACTAATATTGTTAGATTTAACTGAATTAAATGGTAAAACATATCCGATTAGCGTAGAGCTGGCCGGTAAACTGCAGCTTTCACATCATCGAAAGTTGTTATGACCTTTTCGTATGTTGAGTCAAACCTTTCGACAATCAGTTTCTTTTCGATTCCTTCATATTTGGCGTGCAACCATTTCGCTCTTGCTTCCAGTGACTTATGTCTCTGTATTCCTGAATCTCCCAGACTTCCTTGTTTTACCCGACAGCTGAAGTATTTCTTCTGTTACCGTTGGTCTCTTCGCAGTTACCTTCCTTCGAATTCTGCCTCGGGTATGGATGTGTGAGATGTCCTTAGGTTAGTTCGGTTTAAGTAGTTCTATGTTCTAGGGGACTGATGACCTCAGCAGTTAAGTCCCATAGTGCTCAGAGCCATTTTTTGAAACTTTCAGGAAACATTCCTCACACACAGATAAAGGAAAGATGTTATGTGGACATGTGTCCGGAAACGCTTAATTTCCATGTTAGAGCTCATTTTGGTTTCGTCATTATGTACTGTACTTCCTCGATTCACCGCCAGTAGGTCCAATTGAAGGAATGTAATGTTGACTTCGGTGCTTGTGTTGACATGCGACTCATTGCTCTACAGTACTAGCATCAAGCACATCAGCACGTAGCACCAACTGGTTACTGTCCATCACGAACGTGGTTTTGCAGTCAGTGCAATGTTTACAAATGCGGAGTTGGCAGATGCCCATTTGATGTACTGATTAGCACGGGGCAATAGCCGTGGTGAGGTACGTTTGTATCGAGACAGATTTCCAGAACGAAGGTGTGCCGACAGGAAGACGTTCGAAGCAATTGATCGGCGTCTTAGGGAGAACGAAATATTCCAGCCTATGACTCGCGACTGGGGAAGACCTAGAATGACGAGGCCACCTGCAATGGACGAGGCAATTCTTCGTGCAGTTGAGGATAACCGTAATGTCAGCGTCAGAGAAATTGCTGCTCTACAAGGTAACGTTGACCACGTCACTGTATGGAGAGTGCTACGGGAGAACCAGTTGTTTCCGTATCATGTACAGCGTGTGTAGGCACTATCAGCAGCTGATTGGCCTCCATGGGTACACCTCTGCGAATGGTTCATCCAACAATGTGTCAGTCTTCATTTCAGTGCAAATGTTCTCTTTACTGATGAGGCTTCATTCCAACGAGATCAAATTGAAAATTTTCACAATCAACATGTCTGGGCTGACGTAAATCCGCACGCAATTGTGCAATCACGTCATCAACACAGATTTTCTGTGAACGTTTGGGCAGGCATTGTTGGTGATGTCTTGATTGGGCCCCATGTTCTTCCACCTACGCTCAATGGAGCACGTTATCATGATTTCATACGGGATACTCTACCTGTGCTGCTAGAACATGTGCCTTTACAAGTACGACACAACATGTGCATCATGCACGATGGAGCTCCTGCACATTTCAGTCGAAGTGTTCGTACGCTTCTCAACAACAGATTCGGTGACCGATGGATTGGTAGAAGCGGCCCAATTCCATGGCCTCCACGCTCTCCTGACCTCAACCCTCTTGACTTTCATTTATGGGGGCATTTGAAAGCTCTTGTCTACGCAACCCCGGTACCAAATGTAGAGACTCTTCGTGCTCGTGTTGTGGACGGCTGTGATACAATACGCCATTCTCCAGGGCTGCATCAGCGCATCAGGGATTCCATGCGACGGAGGTTGGATGCATGTATCCTCGCTAACGGAGGACATTTTGAACATTTCCTGTAACAAAGTGTTTGAAGTCACGCCGGTACGTTCTGTTGCTGTGTGTTTCCATTCCATGATTAATGTGATTTGAAGAGAAGTAATAAAATGAGCTCTAACATGGAAAGTAAGCGTTTCCGGACACATGTACACATAACATATTTTCGTTCTTTGTGTGTGAGGCATGTTACCTGAAAGTTTGGCCGTAACTTTCTGTAACACACTGTATAAATGCGAGAGCCCCTCAAGCCGTAGTGGGAGTAGCCGTTTTACCTCGGAAGATGTCTCCCAAAGTTGGACACGAAACGTCAGGAAGCAGTGTTGTACATCGACCACGGCCTCTCTTCCCGGAAGTTTTAACTGAACATACAAATCGATTTGCTAATGAGAAACCACCCGCGTGATCTTTCCCCACATATACAGAATATAGGTGGCGCTACTGCCACCTAATTTATACAGGTGCACTGTAATTCCAATCATTTGCTTATCCTAGCATCCAGTACACTTCATGCCAGTTTGACGTTTGTTGCATGTCACCTTCATGTCACTGCAGTTTTAATGATCGCCATTGCACTAATAAGCACACATTAGAGTATAATAGAACGAAGGTTTCTGTGGAAGACGAGATAGTAACGCTGTAGCCAGTCTACTCTGGCCACATTATGAGAATTTTTCAAGACGAGAACGTCACTCGAATTGAGAAGGGGAAGAACGGTAGGTACGAAAGATCACTTTGAATAGACAGTAGCAAAATATATATTCACGTGGGATTTCCTGAACTGATACGTGAAATAAATCAGTATGTTGATTCGGAAGCTACAGAATGGCTGTAAACCGTTTTCACCTATCGTTTTTAAATTTATACGTCCCATGGATCGTGATATTCTTCTACGAAGTGGAAAGCCTGAGACAGTTTACAAGACCATTAAGTAATTGATTTTCAGTTATATTTAAGTAGTGTCTAATCTGTTGTTCCACTGACTACTGAAAACAGTTGGTATCGCATTAGCAAAAAATGGTTCAAATGGCTCTGAGCACTATGGGACTTAACTTCTGAGGTCATCAATCCCCTAGAACTTAGAAGTACTTTAACCTAACTAACGTAAGGACATCACACACATCCATGCCCGAGGCAGGATTCGAACCTGCGACCGTAGCAGTGGCGCGGTTCCAGACTGTATCGCCTAGAACAGCTCGGCCACTCCGGGCGGCTATTGCACTAGCAGAACGACGGCAACGTATGAGAGAAAACGGAATACCTTCAAAGAATCTGTGGGCTCGGGGAAAGCTTTACTATCATAGGTGAAGACTAGGAGTGCATTAGAATATCAGTGAAAGTAGGCAAGGTTACAGAATCTGAACGTAAAGGCAGGATGCTCCCATTGTGTGAGACATTACTACAGTTACTCAAAACTGATGTACGGGGTGTATCATAAATAATGTCGTGAACACAAACAGTCGAAAGTACACCATTCGAATAGCAAAATATGTGTCACCAAACACGTGCTCTGAAACAAATACCTTAAGAGCTTTGAAAACTTGATCATCTTCGATAGTGTGAAACAAATCTCTTCTACTGCAAAATCCCTTATTTCCATATTTTTAGAGGTGGCAGTATGGACCAAAACAAGAAGAGAAGTCCAGTAAACATGGGCTCTAAAGTGCATACCTTAACGGTTATGAGCACTTCATCTTCGCTCCTTGACCCACTTCTCTTCTACCGAACAAGTACTCACAGCTCTTAAGCTATGGATATTAGGGCCCATGCTTACTGGATACTTTTTTCTTGTTTAGATCAACACTACCTCCTCCCTACTTATGGAAAGCAAAGATATTACAGTGAAAGAGACTTTTTTTACAGTAGAGGAGCTGAACAAGTGATAATAGTTCTTAAAGTATTCGTTTTAGATCCTATCTTTACTGACACTTTTTGCTGCTAGTATCGTGTACTTGCTACTTAATGCGTTTACTCCTTAATTATTATTTATTCCGTTTAAACTTAACCTTGGCGTGAAAACATTATGGAAAAAATCAATAACGCACTAAGATGTACACTGAGGTGAAAAAAGTCATGAGAGACCCCCTAATATAGTGTCGGACCTCATTCTGTCCCGCGAAGTGCAGTGACACACTGCGGCAGGGACTCAAAATGTCGTTGGAGGTCCCCTGCAGAATAATAAACCATGCTGCCTCCATCGTCGTCCTTAACTGCGAAAGTGTTGCTAATGCAGAATTTTGTGCACGAGCTAATCTCTCGACTATGTTATACAAATGTTCGATAGTATTCATGTCGCGCGACCTGAGTGGCCGAATCATTCGCTCGAATTGTCCATAATGTTCTTCGAACCAGACGCGAACAATTGTGGCCCAGTGAAATGGCGCATTGTCATCCATAAAAATTCCATAGTTGTTTAGAAACATGAAGCTCATGAATGCTTCCAAATGATCGCTAAGTACAAGAACATAAACATATAAACATTTCGCCGACCGTTGTGGCCGAGAGGTTCCAGGCGCTTCAATCCGGAACCGCGCTGATGCTACGATCGCAGGTTCGAATCCTGCCTCGGGCATGGATGTGTGTGATGTCCTTAGGTTAGTTACGTTTAAGTAGTTCTCAGTCTAGGGGACTCAGATGTTAAGTCCCATAGTGTTCAGAGCCATTTGAACCATCTGAACCATAAAAATTTCCAGTCAATGATTATATGATGGTTCAAATGGCTCTGAGCACTATGGGACTTAACATCTGAGGTCATCAGTCCCCTAGACTTTGAAACTACTTAAACCTAACTAACCTAAGGACATCACACACATCCATGCCCGGGGCAGGATTCGAACCCGCGACCGTAGCAGCAATGTTTATATGATACCGCACAAAAATCATCAGTAGTATATTTAACAAGACCAAAATGTAGTGACTCAACTTTCAGTTGAGAGGGAGAGAATGAGAGAGATATAGTGTATGTCTGAATGCCATATGATATCATCATCATTATGAACAGAAGTTCCCAAACTGATCACAAAGGATCGACTATTTTCGTTACAATCTGTATAAAGATTACTCAAAAGCAATGCGATCTACAAGAAACGAAAGTTATACGTCTGAAATTCACAGATTAAGTCGAGAGCATGCAGCAGTCTCACACAGGTATATAAAACAGCCTGTGGAAGCCGCATATCTGCATCGCCATTCGCAAAACTGGCGCTAGACGGTCTGCACAACACACATGCCCGACTCAGAATGCGTTCCTGTGACGCACATAGAGCACGTATGTCTATGGAGTGCTCATACTCTACTGCGTATCTTCTCTACATCAAACCAGGCTAGTCAAGTGATTCCGGGACGATGCAACTTGTCTACAATTTGTGGTAATAGTGAAACTTGAATATGACACATGTTCGCCTTGCTTAACACACATTCCTGCACGTTTGAATTTTAGTAACAGCTATGGGGTAGTATTGTCATTGTACGGATATAATGAGAAGCATGTGACAGGAGGACCAGTTACTTTTCACAGATCTGTATAATTGTAAATGTGATATTGATTTGAGGCACTTTATACATTGAAAAATATGGAGAAATGGTATTTTATTGCAGAGATAATTTCTGCGATTTTTTGTCCATATTTTTACGAGACAGCTCTGAATAAATTTCCAATCGCGTTTAAGTAAATTAACAGTCAATGAATACATTTTGGTGCTATATTAATACGCAGGTTAAATTTCTGCATGACAGTCTGATTAATTTCTTGCAAATTTTGCAGTTTCTCAAACCCTTGGTGGTAATCCAAGAATTTCTACATGAGAAAGTTTCCTATACAGTGTCATTGAAAAGGAATTAGATAGAAGAAATTCTACAATATGAATCACTGCAATAGAAAACTTGTAAAAAACGATTGTTGGCAACCACTTTTTTTATTACTCCAGAATTCGAGTATTGGTCTTGTATTTCTTATAGTTTTGTTTGTGGTATATGGTTTTACTTTTCTGATGAGATGGCAAAAAATGTTACACATATTTTACTTGTCTATAAAAAGCAGAAGGTTAAATAAACAAAAGTTGAAAATAATAATGGACAATTAGGTGGTGCAAATCGCTTACCATATTTACTGTAAGAATTTCATTGTTCTAAATGCGTTGTTTTTTCGTGACACTTTGGCGCCGTCTACAGTGTCATTGTAACGTTAATAATCATAACAGATATTCGACAAAATAAGTGCAACAAAAATGGTTCAAATGGCTCTGAGTACTATGGGACTTAACATTTGAGGTCATCAGTCCCTGCCGGACAGCGTGGCCGAGCGGTTCTAGGCACTACAGTCTGGAACCGCTCGTCCGCTCCCGTCGCAGGTTCGAATCCTGCCTCGGGCATGGATGTGTGTGATGTCCTTAGTTTAGTTAGGTTTAAGTAGTTCTAAGTTCTAGGGGACTGATGACCTTAGAAGTTAAGTCCCATAGTGCTCAGAGCCATTTGAATCATCATTAGTCGCCTAGAACTTAGAACTACTTAAACCTTACTAACTCTAGACTGAAGCTCCTAGAACCGCTCGGCCACACCGGCCGGCTAAGTGCAACAGAATACGAAAAAATTTTGTGCGCTGTCACTTCTTACCCTGTTACTGAGAAGACGTAAAGTGGAACGTGAGCTTTGATACTGTCGTTAAAACGCACCATATCACTGCTCTTAACATCTTTAAGCCAACTTCAGTTCCTGGTAAAACATTGTTAGACGTCTGTAAAATGCTTATACATGGTTTCTCGGTACTTCTCAAGATGATCTATTTGTAACGGCGAAGTGATATCACTCAAACCTCACTGAGCACTATAGGGGTAAAGTGCACAATCCCAGAATCACGTGACTTGAGTTGCAGGAAATGCGGACATAATTCCCGTTCTGCGCATCCGCATGCCCACTCCTTAGATACTTCCATACAGTGTGTATGACCTCGTTGCCCCAGATCGAGATTTTCGCGACGAGCACATGATTGGCTCCCGCAGTTCAAAGTCCTCGAATTGCTTCAGACGTTCCATGAGCGGCTACAAGCAGATAAACTGCGCACACAGACGGTCATTGCAGCCCATCAGAACTGTTGTCCTTTGGAAGGCAACAGCTAACAGGAGACTGCTCCCACATGAAAGGAGTTGGCGCGGATACCCTACGGCTTTCTAGTTTTCTACGTAACTTTTGTGCATAGCTCTCTAGACGGACGCTACCGAGAAACCCTTCTGAAATGTTAAATGGTGCAAAAACATCCTTCCGAGTTTGCTTCTAACTCCTCTAGCTTCTTCTGAGGCAAAACAATTGTTTTTCTAGATCTTTTTTGTCTAACAAACATTACACTCTTGGAATTTCTTTACTAACATATGTATGGCTAAATCACTGGGAACTTGTTCACTGGGAAAATTTCGAATAAAGTCAAGCTAATATTCCATATTCGAACGCTTTCCAATAACGCATGTAATTCTCCTTTCCGACATTGCCAATAAAAATCGCCTGCTAATTTGTCCTAAATGGCAACATAATTTTGGTTCCAGCACAACCTCGAAACTTCACATACAACACTCTTTCTATAAGATGCTGTTGCAACAGCTTTACTGTCAGGAGACTAAATACAAAGACAAGCTCTACCAGTGAGTCAATAGGTAGGCTGCCTACACCATTGAGTACTGACCGTTCTTTCCACAGTTAAAATGGTCCACATCGCGACATGTGTTTCTTTCTGGACATACTGTTGTTATACTTTATCGACGTCAGGCTGACAGCTAACCTCTGTCACCGACACTCTTGATGTGCACACTGCCTGGTAACAGGAGGCATTTCTATAATTTTTCCAGAGCATTAAACTGGCACATTCAATGTTTTAAAAATTGGTGAAATATGGAAAGATATAAAACAAACACAATAAATAATATCAAACAGGTAATTGCACGCTCACTCATAGACCACGCTCAATACGTTTTAGACGTAGATACAAAAAAATCCTATCAATTTTCTGAGTAAATATTTACAAACGCATAAAGCTATTAATATTGAAGGAAATGTTAGCAGTACAGACACCCAACTTGGAGATAATACTTACGCGAGAGAATGGCTTTAGATTAGGTATCATAGAACAGACACTCCAGCAGCTAAAGGCTGATACCAAAAGACAGTCAGTACGCCACATTAACTAGTGTGCATGCTGTGGGTACGTTCACAAAATTACACTGTAAGACTGAAACGTCCCCTTTTGAACAATTTCTGAATTACTGTGCTGATAAACCTCTTACATTATTTGCTTTTCAAACAGCTGAGCAAGACTGAACGTACTCAGACATTCACTAAAGTGACACACAATGCTATTCAGCGCAAGCAATCTGACTTTCAAAAATCCCTACAAAAGAATGGCCCTGACTAACATTAACCTATACCATTCACAAATCACTTACCTCACAAAAATCTTCGTTACTCGAACTACTGCAATACAGCGAGCGCCACTATTGCCAGCTAAATAAAAGATTCAAACTACTGAAGGCACTAACTACTGATAGGCATAGTTAGCAAATGAAAGATTTTGATAGAGAACAAACAATGTATTTACCTTAATATCATCAAAAGTCATAATATATATAGCAGTTCATGACATCCAGTCTTACAAATTTCAAAACTCCGCCATTTCTTTCCCCACATCCACCACTGCTGGCGGCTCACCTCCAACTGCGCGACGCTACGCGCTGTTCACATCCAGCTGCCGCTGCCCAACACTACAATGGCAGACAACAATGCAAGCTAGCCACGGACTGCACACAGCACAGCCAGTGATTTTCATACAGAGCGCTACGTGGCGTTACCAATAATAAAACCTAAACAGCCTACTTACAAGACAAAAAAGTGACCCACACAAGAGAGTTATCCGGATGCGATGGAAGTCGGTAGATATGTTGTACATGTAGAGATAAACACATGATTACAATTTCACAAAAACTGGATGATTTATTCAAGAGAAAGTGGTTCAAAAATTGTGCAAGTCAATAACGTGTTGTTCCACCTCTGGCCCTTACGCAAGCAGTTATTCGGCTTGCCATTGATTGATAGAGCTGTTGGATGTCCTCCTGACGGATATGGAGCCAGATTCTGTCCGATTGGGGCGTTAGGTCGTCAAAATACCGAGACGCTGGTGGGCGCTACCCATAATGCTCCTAACATTCTCAACTGGGAGAGATGCTGCGACCTTCCTGGCCAAGGCAGGGTTCGGCAGTCACAAAGGCAAGCGGTACAAATTCTCTCTGTGTGCGAATGAACATTGTCTTGATTAAATATAAATCCAGGATGGCTTGCCATGAAAGACAACAGAACGGGGGGTAGAATATCGTCAACGTATCCCAGTGCTTTAAGAGTGCCGGTGATGACGACCAAAGGGGTTCTGCTATGAAAAGCGATGGCACCCCAGACCACTACTCCAGCTGTCGGTCGAGCCAAATGAGAGATAACGGTCAGGTTGGTATCCCACCGCTGTCCAGGGCGCCTCCAGACACGTCTTCGTTTGGAACCGCACTGGCTGGAGTGGAATTGTCTTCAGTGATGACCCCAGCTTCGAGCTGAGCCCTTCATGGCAAGCCATCTGGGGCTCACATTTTAGCAAGATAATGCCAGCTTGCACACGAGGAGAGTTTCCACTGCTTGTCTTCGTGCTTCCAAACCCTACATTGGTCAGCTTGTCGCCAGATCTCTCCACAATCGAGAACGTTTGGAGCATTATGGTCAGGATCCTCCAAGTAGCTCAGGGTCTTGTCCATATAACTAGCCAGTTGGGCAGAATTTGGCAAGATATCCCCGCAGGAGGACATTCAACAAACCTGTCAATCAATGCGAAACCGAATAATTGCATGCATAAGAGCCAGAGGTGCAACAATGCTTTATTAAGTGGAGCTACGCCTTATTAACTCTCTCAGTCTGTGAAACTGATTCTCTTTTAATGGACCATCAAATTTTTCTTATAAAAACACTTCTTCAGCGCAATGGCAGTAAAATATGACAGTAACCAGGCTACAACAGTCGTAATTTACACATAAAATTATTTAAACATTCTGTCAGCATAGCTATAGCCTTTATAATGGAAAACACAACCAGAAAAGGACAGCAACTGCAACGCCAGTGAAAGAGCAAATGAAGTTCGGGGAACTCGGTAATAGGTTAGCTAAGGTCAATCTAGCAACTACCATGCATAGAAACTCACAAGTCGCCCCGCTGCTATAGACAGGAGAGGTAACAGCGTTTTGTTTAAAAATGTTTCCCAGCCGATTAAATTTTCTTCGGTACTCCGCTCGCGGTACAGTGTACGAAGCAGACAACACTCATCGGCCATCAGTCTTGTACTGGGGCTACCGTTCAGATTACAGCATGTCTAGGCCGAGGTCTTCTCAGACACAGTGTACCAAGTGTGTCTCCTCGAGTGCGTCAATAGATGGAAGCATCGAACCCCCTTGAGTCTTGTTGACAGAAGTAAGACACGGCTAAATATGCCAGTTTCATACACATGCTCCACAGGATAAACAGAACACCTCTTAAACCAGAAAACTGCACACAGGAACTAAATATAATCAAACAAATTGCTGTTGAAAACGACTACAAAACAGACATCATAAACAAACTCAGTCAGTCGGAGTGGCAGAGCGGTTCTAGGCGCTACAGTCTCGAACCGAGCGACCGCTACGGTTGCAGGTTAGAATCCTACCCTGGGCATGGATGTGTGTGATGTCCTTAGGTTAGTTAAGTGTAAGTAGTTCTAGGGGACTGATGACCTCAGAAGTTAAGTCCCGTAGTGCTCAGAGCCATCTGAACCATAAACCAACTCAACAACAAGGTAAAACGAAAACATGCAGTACACACAGACAACACAGCAGACCACACCACTTCAGAAAAAAGAGAGAGATGGTACACACTAACATACAATAACAAAATATCACATAAAATAGGAAACATCTAGAAAAAGCAAGGGATCCCAATAAGATTCAGAACAAACAGTACATTTCAGAAAAGACTAAGACCGATCAGGAAAACCTTAGACAAATTCAGCAACGCTGGTATATATCAACTCACTTTCAACTCCTGTCAGGCCCAATACATAAGAGAAACAAGCAGAAACTTCCGAACGAGGAACGCAGAGAACATAAGAGCTCTAAAGAGTGACAGCACACATTCAACTTTTGCAGAATTTCTAATAAACAAAAATCATAACCCCACTAATATGGAAAAATATCTACACATTCTGAGACACAGCAACAGTCAGTACAGACAACTAACAATAGAAGAAAATTACTACATACAAAAGGCTATAGTCGAAGAGAAAAATGCAATAAATGAAAACACAACACTTTGCAACAGCACACTCTTTACTGCTCTGAGAGAACTGACCAAGGACACAGAACAGAAATCACACACACGCAAAAGAACCACTTCCCCATCACACACAGATATATAAATAATGAACAGAAGTCGTCGTAATTCGCGCTACAGTTTTTCATAGCCTTTCTCGCCACATGTGATACACTTCTTGCGACACGCGAGAACAGCAAGATGGTGTAATATCCTGGATCAGAAACAACGTGCGAAAGTTTTGTTTTTGTGTGTATGAAAGCAGCTACATACCATCCAACGAGCGTGAGCACACCAATAGCTAAGTAAGAGCTCAGTACACACCAAATAACTGGTTTCCACAACACTACCACAAACCCAATTATATATTGGTGACATACGAAATTCACCTTTTAGTTTTTTGTTTACTAACAGCCGCTCACATGGTTGCAGATGACATGATGTTCACTAAGTAAAAACCGGCAACAGAAAAAAAGTGCACAGAAAATATGTTGCAAACACCTACAATAATTCCTTGAAACATACTGCAACATATAATAAATAAGGCAGTACGAAAGTGTCCATGGAAAATTATATTTCAAAAAACGAATAGTAAAAATGTAATAATGTGCTACTGTGTTTGTATAACCATGCTATTTTCTCCATATTTTAGATTAAAAAAACCACTGCCGATGGTGATATTTGTCACCGAAACTACACGACTGGCCATTAAAATTGCTACACAAGGAAGCAGCGCAGATAGTAAATGGGTATTCATTGGACAGATATATTATACTAGAAAAGTAATAACGGCCTTGATACGCCTGGGAATTGAGTCAAACAGAGCTTGGATGGCGTGTACAGGTACAGCTGCCCATGCAGCTTCAATACGATACCACTGTTCATCAAGGGTAGTTCAAATGGTTCAAATGGCTCTGAGCACTATGGGACTTAACAGCTGTGGTCATCAGTCCCCTAGAACTTAGAACTACTTAAACCTAACTAACCTAAGCACATCACACACATCCATGCTCGAGGCAGGATTTGAACCTGCGACCGTAGCAGTCGCACGGTTCCGGACTGCGCGCCTAGAACCACGAGACCACCGCGACTGGCATCAAGAGTAGTGACTGGCGTATTGTGACGAGCCAATTGCTCGGCCACCATTGACGAGACGTTTTCAGTTGGTGAGGCATCTGCAGAATGTGCTGGCCAGGGCAGCAGTCGAACCTTTTTTGCGTCCAGAAAGGCCCGTACAGGATCTGCAACATGCGGTCGTGCATTATCCTGCTGTGCCTCGTGATGATTGGGTGTTGTGTGCTGTCCTTAGGTTAGTTAGGTTTAAGTAGTTCTAAGTTCTAGGGGACTGATGACCATAGATGTTAAGTCCCATAGTGCTCAGAGCCATTTGAACCATTATTCTGCTGAAATGTAGGGTTTCGCAGGGATCGAATGAAGGGTAGAGCCAGGGGTCGTAACACGTCTGAAATGTAACGTCCACTGTTCAAAGTGCCGTCAATGCGAACAAGAGCTGACCGAGACGTGTAACCAGTGGCAAACCCCATACCATCACGCCGGGTGATATGCCAGTATGGCGATGACGAATACACGCTTCCAATGTGCGTTCACCGCGATGTCGCCAAACACGTATGCGACCATTATGATGCTGTAAACAGAACCTAGAGTCATACGAAAAAATGACGTTTTGCCATTCGTGCACCCAGGTTCGTCGTTGAGTACACGATCGCAGGAGTTCCTGTCTGTGATGCAGCGTCAAGGGTAACCGCAGCCATGGTCTGCGAGCTGATAGTCCATGCTGCTGCAAACGTCGTCGAACTGTTCGTGCAGAAGGTTGTTGTCTTGCAAACGTCCCCAGCTGTTCACTGAGGGATCGAGATCCGTTACAGCCATGCGGACAAGATGCCTGTCATCTCGACTGCCAGTGATACGAGGCCGTTAGGATCCAGGACGGCGTTCCGTATTACCCTCCTGAACCCACCGATTCCATATTCTGCTAACAGTCATTGGATCTCGACCAACGCGAGCAGCAATGTCGCGATACGATAAACCGCAATCGCGATAGGCTACAATCCGACCTTCATCAAAGTCGGAAACGTGATGGTACGCATTTCTCCTCCTTAGACGAGGCATCACAACAACGTTTCATCAGGCAACGCCAGCCAACTGCTGTTTGTCTGTCAGAAATCGGTTGTATACTTTCCTCATGTCAGCACGTTGTAGGTGTCGCCACCGGCGCGAACCTTGTGTGAATGCTTTGAAAAGCTAATCATTTGCATATCACAGCATCTTCTTCCTGTCGGTTAAATTTCGAGTCTGTAGCACGTCATCTTAGTGGTGTAGCAATTTTAATGGCCAGTAGGGTTGGTTGGGAGAATAAAGAAATAAACGAATAACAAGGTGTTTTGCATATAGGCAGACTCAGTTTTCTGATATTACTGTTTTTCTATGCAAACACTGACCAGAAGAGTTCCAAGATAAAATCATTGGAGGGCTATTAGGTTTCACTTAAAACACAAAGAAAACATCCCTTGTCGTCATTGTAGAACTTGAAACACAGCTATGGCTCGTTAGTTTAAAGCCAATAAGCAAGGAACACACAATGAGCGAAACTGAGCACCCAGCATTCTCAGATCTATCGATAGTAGGTTTACGTGTCGATAATGTCTGGCGCTATCAGCTATAAGGATCTGTGACATTTTTCAAATATTCTGTATGGCTGTTTTCAATTGTTGAAAATCGCTGTGTAAGCCGAAACAATTGCTTGTATGAGGCGAACAAGATGATATCGTAACAAAAATTACAACTTTTCGATTAACGAATCAGAAATTTAATAGTTCATCATGATGTCCGTCACATTATGCTCCTGTTGCAGTAGAATCCATATTGAATGTAATTCTCCAGATTTTTTTCAGACCTGTTCGTTATGGCTATCCACACATTTGAAACATGGGTAAACGATCACGAAAAATGCCTGCACTCTACGTGCGAGTATTTCAGAGCCTGTTACATTGAGTGTCGACTGAAATTGCCCGTAATACGTTCAGGAATAACAATTATTATGGTTAATCACATCGACTATTGTGCGAAACGTTATTCGGCAAAACATGAAATACAAAGTTGCTTTTGTCTATTGTGACGTGAACGCATTCTGAAAGAGACAAATATAGAGAGAGACGGAAAAATTATATTCTTTTCCGATAAAGCGCGGGCTCCCAGCATCACAGCTCTTATCTTTTCTCTGCCGCAGGAGATTCTTCTGACATGACGCGAACTGGAATGACGACGTGATTCTGAAACTCTTCGCTTTCTTCTAAAGGGCGAGCTGCAGGCAGAAGAAAGTCCCACACGGGTTTCGGTAGGAGTGGTACAGACAAAAGAAGTGAATCATATTAGACAGATAAGCTTCTATCTGCCAAGAAAAATTGTATTAAGCTCTATAGCGGCAGTAAAAGTCAAAACGCGGTCGCTAGCCGCTTACTGAAAAGCTTGGGCTGTTAGAAGTAAGGTTTCTGCTGCATTATGTTGGACACATATATTTACCTTTTGATACCGTGTAGGGATGAAGGGAGGTAGGAGATTTTATTTATTACATTGAGAGTAATTATTTAGGAAAGGCATTAGCCATATTAACAAAATGGAATGGGGGCTGCCTAAATCGAGCCACGTCCTGTCTTTAATGACGAAAATGTACGCCGTGACTGAATTATTTAACAAACGTGCCGGTATTAAGCTACAGCTCAATTAAGGCCTAATTAGTGAGGGTACTGTAAATGAGGACGTGGAGCTGAAAAGCATCTGCTTTGGCAAATACCTTTCGTACACGGTATTCGTGCGTGCTACGACAGTCACTTGGTAACCTCAAACATTTGCAGTAGCTTACCGGGCGTTGGGCAAGAATACGGAAACGCCGCGAGAATGGTTTGCTTGAATATAAATGCCAGTACTAGCCAGTCTTGTAGGTTGCATTGTTGTATTCGACAATGATCGACAACTGTGCAATGTCGCTAATACGCTGCAAGAGCCAGTCGTTTTCAGAACAGTGTTCTGAGTTGAAATGGCTCTGAGCACTATGGGACTTAACATCTGAGGTCATCAGTCCCCTAGAACTTAGAACCACTTAAACCTAACTAACCTAAGGACATCACACACATTCATGCCCGAGGCAGGATTCGAACCTGCGACCGCAGCGGTTTCGCGATTCCAGACTCAAGCGCCAAGAACCGCTCGGCCACACCGGCCGGCTGTTCTGAGTTGTTGGTGCTCGTAAGGTGGGTGCGTTTGTCAACATTGTAGTATAACTGTTTCGCGTTCCAAGAGGCATCCCATCAAAGATTATCTTCATACAGGGACAGCGGAAACCACATCATCCGCTAAGTCCCAATGTGGACGAAAATGTGTGTTGAGTGATCGTCACAGACATAGAAGAGGATTCTGCCACAAAACAAGAGTAAGACAGCTTCAAAAGTCACTCAGAACTGAATGTTGCACTTTTCGAGTCCTGTAAACACCAAAACAACCCGATGATGGTTCCATAAGCTTTGATGGCAGGGTGAGCTGGAATTCCATAGAGACCGATCAGCGATGTAAACGCCCGTAACAGGGAAACGTCGTGTAGAGTAATGGAAGAAAATCATTTGACGCAATCAGCCTCGTAGGACACTATTCCCAACTCCTGACCGAGTTTACGTCCAAAAATCTGAACATGGTGGGAATTCGATGACTGATTTTATGAGCTCGTGGATGACGTGTCGCCCCTCCTCTATCCACTATAGCCACCCAATCTACGTATTACCGAGCCTTTGGCATACGCTTTGGAGAGAAGTCTGCTTGATCCATATCCACATTCATCATCGTTACCTGAATTTGGCACTGCTTTGCAGAAAGAATGCTATACGATTCCATTGGAAACCATACAGTGCCTGTAGTTTTCCATTTTAAGACGACTGTTTTGAATAACAATGGTTTTCCTTAATCATATTGTAAGATGTGTACATTTCTATTGTCTATTGTCAAACCACAATTTATGAAAGATGTTTATATTTTATTAATAAGATTAAGTAGGAATAATTAATATTTGTCATGTTGGAAATAATTGTGGTAGCAGTGAATGTCTGCACCAAAGTATTGTTGGCAAGAGGGACCGCACATTGATAAAATTTTAAAAATGGCAGGAGAGACAGCGTATGGATACATTTTAAGAAAAGAGCGGGAAAGACCGCGCATTGATACATTTTGTAATGGTAGCAGGGATTGTCAGCACCAGAATGCATTGTTGGCAGCAGAGACCGCACATTAGCGTTCGTAGGAAGTCAGTAGTATGCGAGAAGTGAAGCGAGTCGGTAGCAGGTCTGAAGCGAGAGGTTGAGAGGAGCGGTGTACCTGCCAGCCACCAGCTATGATTTATAAGAGATATTAAACGGATGTACAGAGACATCAGCCACCTATTATCATAGGAGGAACTAATGTTATTGAATTATTTTTTTAGAAACTCAAGACTACTGAAGGTATGTTTGCGCAATGCTAGTTGTAAGATTATTGTAAAAAGTAAGTCCCATTTGAACGTTTGTAAAATCAATTCATTCAGAATATAATTAGTGTTTGCCAGCAATATTGCATTTCTGATTATAATCCGTCCCAAAAACCATCAACGTAAAACTTTGCAAAATTTTATTGTTGTCAAGAAAAAGTTTAACTATGAATTACGTAACTTCACCCAAATTAATTAAAGAATAACGTCAGCTTTGATATTTAAGAATAACGTCAGATTTGGTAATAAATACAGCCACTTATTATGAAAGCCCACCAACAGCTAACAGAGTATAGTAAAACAGAGTAAGTACATTCATGTCGCATTTCGATGTAGCAGTCAGATGGCGATCCAGTAACAGTTAAAACAGTTTTGGGTTATTGCAGGTAATGCCTGAGGGCCACGACGACGACACATGCTATGTTTCGTCGAAATAATCAGAAAATAACCTTTAATAAGCAGTATTTAAATTTGTATGCGAAGATTGAGAAAGAGAATTAATTTCAAAGGGAAGATTTCATTTGTTAATATTGAGCAAGAGGTAGAAATCCAAAGGTATGGTTTCATAGGTTATTGCAAAAGGGAAGGTTGCGAAACAAAAGAGATATAGAGGAGTTGGGAAGGTTTCAATGTTAGGCATGCTAATATGTTGCGTTTATTGGTGTTTTCATATTTTTGTACACCCCTCATATCTGTCTGTAACCGCAGCCTCTTTGTGGCTAGAAACTTGAAGGTATATCATGACAGGACGAGCGACCAATCATAAAGTGTGTGGCATATTTACGTTTGAAAAGCCTCGTGCAACAAGGACTCCTTCTGTTCCTGCTGCCGAAACGACTGCCCGTGTAAATGTTCCTCAAATTATAGATCTGATGATGTAAGGAGTGGTGCATTCAGTCGATTTCCTTCTGGATTATGATCAGACTGTTGCTAGTTTCACACATTTGCGCTGGACTGATATGATTGTATATTATGTGCCTTTCAGAACATGGAGAGTTATGTTTCCTTTCGCAATACATTTGCAGGCGTATTTGGCGTGAGAGTGTTAGGTTTTTGTTTACGTTTTCAGCTTCTTTAGAACACGCTAAGTCAGTATCTATTTCAAATTTAGCCATCCAAGTTTTCAAGTGGTTTATGTCAACGCTCTTCCACTCGTAATACGGGGTGCCCCATTCGAAAGAGGCCCCACAAAGAAACATCTGCTTAAATTCCACTTAAAGGCTCTGCATAACAATCAGTTAATGAAACGAACAGTCACACCTTGTTCATGGATAATTGAAGATGAATCAGTAAAGGCGTTGCAAGTGACCGCCCTCGACTTGGAAGCGCAGTTCAACACGACGCCGTAGATTCTCGTATGTTGCTACCAGTACCTCTGGCGTCACTGCCTGGATTTCGCGGATGATGGTCTCCCGTAAATCTTTCAAGTTGTGTGGTTTATTAGTGTACACCTCGCCATTTAGGCTATCCCAGAGAAAAAAGTCAGGTGTT
Organism: Schistocerca serialis cubense; assembly: GCF_023864345.2. NCBI lineage: Eukaryota > Metazoa > Arthropoda > Insecta > Orthoptera > Acrididae > Schistocerca > Schistocerca serialis. Next base: position 114,344,216 of record NC_064645.1, on the reverse strand, counting down.
CTTAAATCATGTGACCTTGGGGGCCAGTCCTTTCGAAATCAGTCTGCAATGGAAAAATGATCCGACCTCAGCCATAATCATCGAGATGTGTGGCATGTGGCGCCATCCTGTTGGTACCAGCCTAGGGTAAGTTCCTCATCATCCAACTGGTTCACAAATTCCCGAAACATTTCGATCTAAATTGCGCTTGTCACAGTAGCTTCGAAAAAAATTATGAAAAGCTGTGATATTGCACAGAACACGCCAATCTCTTGTGAATGCAGGGGTTTCTCGACCAGTGCGGATTTTCATTACATCACAAAGGTTTCTTCTGAGAGTTTACATAGCCAGAGAGATGGAACCACGCCTCGTCACTGAACCATGTGCACTGCAATATTCCTGGCCACTCAGCAATAAATTCCTGAAACCAACTGCAAAATATAATGTTTTGTGTTTGTCAGTGACATTCAGTTCCTGAACAACTGGAAACCTGTGTGGATATATGCCAGCCTTCTTCACAGCTCTGTGACATATGCTCCGCGACATTCCATTTTTCTGAGAAAAGCGTCGAACAGACATTGCGGGATAAGCCAACAATCGTTTTTCACGTCAGTCCCTATCTCTTCCGATAACGGTAGCTGTACCCCGCCGTGAAGATCAACACCGTTCCACTGCTCTCCATCTTGTTCACTAACTTCTGTGTGCAGCATTTCGAAGGTATAGTATGGTCACCAGTCTTAATGGAACCAGTAATCCAATATCGTCTTAGGAGAAACACGTGCTCATCGAAAGAACAGCGATACATTGTCACTAAACACTGATCACTGAGCTCCAGCCACTGCCACGTGCGGAAATACACGTCAAACTATGTCGAACAGTGTAGTGATCCCGCGTAAAACGTCACAAATTACATGGCGCAATTTCAGCGGAATTGCTACACTTGTTTGTGGGCCTCTTTTGGTGTGGAAGGAGCTGTAGAACGGTTCATAGATTAGTTACAGTATTTTGTGACTTCCTCCTGGTAAGAAAGACATGGTTTGTCTGGTTGGATTACCAATAAAGGATGTTACCCTTCATATGAACTTGATCGTCATCTTACAATTAGACTATAGTGATATTTTGCAAATTTGCTATCGTGTGTGCCATACCTTCAGATGTGTTCACGCAAGAGCTACATTCTTGGAATATACGCTTTCATTTTAAAAGCATTGACAGCTGAGGAGAAGCAACCAGAATTATGTAATACAACTGTGAGAAATTTCATCTGTATGGGTAAGTCTACGTTGCTATGAAATTTCGAGACACGAGGTCAGTGTGGTAATTTGTTAGACCACAGAAGCTCGGGGCTTTATGAGATTCTTAGGTAGGTTAGGGCACAGATGACAGGAACAACTGTCTTTCACAAATTACATTTATAAGAAACAATTTCTCTACATAAACAATCATTAGATGCATGAGGTCTACGATGAGGATTCTAATTTCATTTTTGCCTAGGTTAACTCTAGTTTAAACCCCTTTATTACACAGTAGTTTGTGAAACTCCTTCCCATTCCTAAATTTTAATGATCATAGTCAGGTTTAATATAAAGGGGCAACATTTCGGAGCATAAAACCAGGATCACATCCGCATGTTGAATTATGCGCTGCGCAGAAATGAGTTAAGAGCTGTGAAATGCGCGCCAGATTTATGAGTTTAACGCAAGGACAGGGGAGGAGAGGAGACGGACAGTTGAGCTTTGGTGTTAGATGTTAACAGCCGAGTTTCGGTTTAGTAGCAGTAAGCAGTAAACAGTGGATATTTTCGAGAATTATGCTATGGAATAATAGATTTGTTGCAGAGAGGAAAGGAACTGATTTTTACATTGGTATGGCTATACTCTTTGTGAAGAATGGATTATAAGTAATGATTCAGTTTATTTTATTTGCGGCAGCGGTTTGACAATGCAGCATTCGTGGTTCATCGTACATCCAGATCAGGAATATTTTTGCATCGCATTTTTATTTGGATTTATCGATGGAGGTAAGAATCAGACTTTGGAATTTTGTTTAAGAAAAAATTATACATGAAAAATTTAATTTTTGTACTTCTTGTATTGTAGTTACGTGATTTCAGAGAAAAGTTAAGTATTATTGAAGCTCCATTAAATGTTATTAAGTCAAATGAAATGAGATTGCTGTTGAGTCCATTTAACCCAGAGTCATTGTCCACATCCCAAGAGTCCATACATTTTCAATTCATTAAAAACCATTATCCAAAATTATGAACCAAGAACGATAGCAATGTTATCAGCCAAATAGGGCTGAAAGCAGATTCATTTTTCAATTGAATTTAGCAGGGACCAACTTTAGTCTAAAAGTAATCAGTTTTTTTCATCAGCGTTCATAGTCAGATTTTGTGATGACAATAAGTTTCGTACAGGGCGTGATTCCCTTAGAATTCTCGCATTTAGATTTCACTATACATACTCGCAGTTAAGTTTTGCCACCAACAGTTACCATTACGCAAGCTGGCATCATTTGGCTCTGGTATGCACACGATTTAAAACAGGAAGTCCAGAGTTTTAACATCTAATAGACAATTTCGCGTTAAAAACACTATCAGTACTACAGCTCAGACGTTAAGCATAGTCTAATCTTGAGAAGGCTGTGAGGAGAATCGTGGATTGGAGCGGGGGGGGGGAGGGGGGGGGGGGCATAGTACACGGTTCCTGTTTGACCTAGGAACGTGAGGTGATTTTTTTTGTTTTGTTTTAGGATGGACCTGCATCCGTATAACCATTCCAATATTTGTCTTACTGCACCTGTGTTACGATATATTAAGCAAGGTTTGAACGACGAACCAGAGGGAAATTGTGTGAATCGATTAATTTCTTCTGAAAAATATATTAATTGGGCCGAAATTAATGCTCAGTGATGGGAGCTTTTATACATGCACCGTTTGGATTTTACGTGCAAAAACATGCAAAAAACGCATTTTCCTGGGAGTTTTCTGAAGCGCACCACTTCTGTACCTTAAACTTGTACAAATCGATTCAAACTTTGCACAAATGTAGATAAATGGACAAAGTCAAAACGAATTTTTTTCATCCATTAACCTCTATCCGTTGTCGAGAATCGATGGTTTAAAGGTAAATTTGACGCTTAAAATTCGTTTTTACGTGAAATTTGGGCATGGAAACGGTTTAAAGTGATTCTAATAAATAGAAAATACCTTCTCTCGATAAAATTAAAAAATCGCTCCTAAAAATTTAGTTCCTTTCGGATTTTACGTGAAAAAAAATGTTTTTGTGAGTTTTTTCACGAGCATCGCTTCTGTATTTCAAACTTGTACGAATCGTTTCAAATTTTGTAAGAATATTGAGAAATGGATGTAAGTAATGCTCGTCGTGTTGTTTGGTGAAAACTTCATCAGTTGCTACGGTACAAGCAACATGGTTCGAAAGTCATACCGGATCAGTCTTCACCCTTTTGCCAAAAATGTACATCGGTTGCCAAGCTATGGCGGTGATAGAGTAAAATCTGGGAACCAGAATGAAAAATGCACCTGTTACAGAAAGAAAAATAGAAATGTCCTGGAAGAGTTAGGGATGCAGAAGACGGGAAAAAGCTTTTCGATTTATGTGGCAGCTTCTAAGATACTTAAGTCGAAACATCTTGACACATCCACGGTTTATTGTGAGTTAACTCTACTTCTCAGTGGAGTGAGTCCTCATGGCTGCAAGGTGCTGGCAGACCTGAATCTTGCAATTTATAGCTAATGTTCTTTATCCTGTGCCAAAACACCAAAAGAATCGCCAGCCATAATAAACAATATAAATCATACGGCCGAAGAGCCTACATGTAATAGCTAAACATGTTTTTATGGGCCGACAAAATTTCTAGAGGTGGGTTTGTTCCTGTGGGCATGACATCATGTATGATGTTACTTTACTTGGCACGATGCATTACATTACATGAAATGGGTACTAACAATATAAAGTAAAAAAAGCGCAAATATGTCAACATATTTTGATTTCAAAGGCTTTGAATCCCACAGATAAGTCGACAAGCAAGTTCTCATTATTCAGATTCTTAATTCCGCCCAGAAGATAGTCAGCTTTTTTGTGGTATCGTACAAGCATTTTTCATTCTGGTGGAAGGCATATTTTTTCAAAATTTCTTTTTAGATTTCATTATTCTTGTGTTTTTCATATTGATTTATAGCTGTGGAAGGTCGTATATCTTTCGAAAACAATAGCTAGAAACTCTCGCTAATGCTGTGAGAACTATCAGTGTTGTCTTAAGTTATCTGAGGGTTGCTTAGGAAGCCGAAAACCCATGCACAACGAACTATAGAATAAATATTATTGTGGAACAGTAATAGTTTGAATATGATTATTTAATGTGTTCATGTTACTCTAAGAGACGGCAAAATATTTCAGAAATTTTTTTAACGGTCGCCATTAAATTTCATACCTTCTATGGCCGTATGAAATTCAATTTATACAGTGTACTTGGTATTCAGTGGCTTCTGGGGATCACAAGCGTCTTTTTCTGTAATGTTTCCCTTTATTGTTAGTTGTTCTTTTACGCTATTCACACCGATATTTTAAGTGGTGGCAAGTGTGATTGGCCTTAAGTGCCTGCTACTGTACGTTCTTTAGCCACTTGGCCAGTCTGTTCGGTATACTTAAGTATACAGCTAACCAACTGTATTCTTGACCCACTTATCGTCATACTCGATTCGATTGAAGCAATCCTCTAATTATTCGGGGTACAAAAATTGTATGTCATCGTTTTTGGAAACCCGCGATTTTTTCATTATGCAATCTTCTTCCAGAGATTTTAGGGAGATAATTCTACTAAAAGATTGAACCGATGGTATACTGTCACATCGCATCCAGATTACGTACTATTGTTTCCTCAAGGTTAAAGTAGTTGTGATAGTTCGAAATTAAGTTACCATAGCACAAAAATTGAGAAGTTTGTAAATTTTCATGTCGGAAAGTGCCATAATTCAGAAGAAGAAGAGATGAATTATATCAGAGAAAGTTTCACACATTAAGGTGATTTTCAAAGCGAGGTTGTGTCAGATATTACGCAATAGAAAATGAGTGTGTAAACGGTATTACAGTTTCATAGTATCATTATTTACACCAGTTACAACAATTCCACGTACCTCTACTCTGTTGGTAATTATAGTATACTTATATCCTCTTTTATTACGAAAGGCTTATCGCTCCTACGAAACTGCGTGACATTGACGGGCTTTCAAAGCACCTAACTACAGGCTCGCGACGAATAACACAGTATACACTTTGGGACCTCTTTAGGCTTAAACTGAACTCTCTTACAATCCTTAACCACATGTAAACCTGTTTGAATATTAGGCTATCGTGTTTGTTCGGGAGTAGCAAGTGAAGAACTATGGAGTCGTTCTACCCTTAATTATAGTTTAAGTAATTGACGTTTCCCTCTAAAAAACAATGCCAGTGTTTCCTAATAAGCCAGGAACCAATACCAACTCGCCATGAGAAATTATTTTCTGAAAATAAACAATATAACCTTCTAATACTGGTCTCCATTCCTGATGGGACGAAATTAGAAAACAGTTCTCTTCCTTAGACTTGAAACAATTATTGGATTAATCTGTTTTAATAAATGCAATTTTAGCAGTTACTACCAGAATGGAATTCATTAGATCTTTACCGACGACCTTTAACAATCACATTACAAAACCTTTCAAATAAAAATTAAGTTTGAAATTAACTTAGTAATTCTTTCCAGACTGATTTTACTTTAATCTTGAGATACTAAACAATGACTGAAGCACTGTTTCAATAGAACTCATCAAAATAGCCTGGCGCTACTTTCTTAAGTAAGCGAACCACACAAACACAGAATTAAATACAGTTACCTTTTCTTTTAACTTATAATAATTATGAGATATGATTTAAGCAAAGTAAATATGATGTATCTGAAATAAGAAGGTAACACTTCTGAGAATTAACTGTTACGAAATTAACTGTTACAATCACCACAGTTCCTGTTAACAAAAGTCTGACTTTCATGTTACACTAATACTTACTAAATAAATTGTCAGGAAATTGCCTTGTCAGAAGCAGTGCAATAGTGAATACGGTAGGAAATAGATTCCACACTTTATTCACGTCTCATATTATGTAGTCACACCATACATACCGTATTGTCTACCTTTTCGTACCGTTCTTCAAGTAAGATAGTGCAATTATTGAAACACCACAATTTTGCCTGGAAGCACCTTGCATCCACGGCTAGAATTTACGTGAAACATTACCGCAAAATTACTATCGCCTTTCTCTACAAATTGCACCAGTGTTAGCACAAGATATTAAAATCTTGAAGAGTTCACCATTATAAGACCTCACTCAAACACGGCTAGCTGGCTGCTTCTTCCACTTCAGTCTGACTGCTGTACCCCTCATTTCAAAAAAATACTTTGCAGAAACGGAAACGGTGAAGCCAGCTCTTAACCCTATACCGATGGTGTGCTCTTGGTGAGCCTACCGCTCATTTATACCGTAGATAAGGCGTTCTAGTCCAGTTATATGGTAATTCTTAGTAGAAATTTTTGTAGTACCTTTTTGGAAATCTTTTCGTATGGTGTTAGGGTGCTGAACTCGAATTTTTAAGTCCCCTCAGTATTTCGACTCCGATATTGGAAAATGGAAAAAACACCAAAAATTGACCTTTTTTGGAATGTTCATTTAGGAATCGGAAACGAAGCAATTTTCTGGAAAGTCGACTGTGTATAAAAATGAAAAGGGCAAAATTTCCCACAATTGGCTTTCAATGGCTTTATTTCGTCAAACCAACCGTACGGCGTGTAGCGGATGCTGACGTTAGCGTAATTTCGGGCGTCACCACTACTCAACTTCTCAGTATGCTATGATTTTCATTCAAAAAGCAAAATGAAATCTTTCATCAGTCCTACAAATAAAAGGTGTTAAAAAAGAACATATGTAAGTGATGTATTAACTATGTTTTATTGGGAATTTCGCAATAATAATTAATACTATAATTATCTTAATAATCATTATTTTTATCATAGTGTTATATTATTAGTACAAAAATTGTGAAGAAATTTCGAAGAAGTTTCATCTGTTTACTGATTCTCACTTACTAAACTCATTTTCACTTGATTCGTTTGAAAAATGTGAATATAAACACGTTGTGAATGCAGCCAGGCCAGTTTGCAATGGCGATGAGGGAGAGTTGGGTATTACAGATGCAACCATGCTGTATGCTACGGCCATACGTGTGATCTTCCGTTTATTCAAGTTTCCTCGCTTCTTCATCATCACTAGTCTAATGACGAAATTTTGTGCCGTTTCAGGGACAAGGAATTCGTTTTCTGTGAGAAAAGCGTTAGGAGGGAGATAGTTAGGTTATGTTAGTGGTGTTTAACGTCCCGTCGACAACGAGGTCATTAGAGACGGAGCGCAAGCTCGGGTTAGGGAAGGATGGGGAAGGATATCGGACGTGCCCATTCAAAGGAACCATCCCGGCATTTGCCTGAAACGATTTAGGGAAATCACAGAAAACCTAAATCAGGTTGGCTGGAGACGGGATTGAACCGTCGTCCTCCCGAATGCGAGGGAGATAGTCCATTGTGCTATTAACCTGAGGTTGAATATCTCCAACGAGTACGTCTGCTACTGTTTCAACTACACGTCAACGCTCTTCACCTGTAGATGACAGTCTTCACTGATACCAACACTCTGTCCACAGATGGGAAATCACTATATCACTTCCACACTTCAACAGCTGATTTTCACAGTCTTGACATCAGGACAGTAGCCATCTGGATCCGGTCTGTTGATTGCTAAGACATTCTTCTTCATTTTCATTGAGGTAGTTGAAAATTTTCTGCTCAGTGTCATCAGTTTCAGTGAAATATAGATATACTTTTTTTTATTAATATGCTTTGGACTACCATGCAGGACCATCGTGCATTTGATGTGGTACTGATCATCTGCCGGAACCAAGTCAAGAGCTGGTCCAACCCGACATATTACAAAGAGTCCTGACGCCTTGTTTTGTCTTTCAGCAAGGTTCGAAACAGTCTCTCCCAGCCCCAGCTTTCCAACGCAATACATTAGGTTCCATCAGTTGTCTGGGAGCCTGTTTTGGGATACAAATTCTGGTGTAATAGACGACCCACGCAAAAAAAAACAGTTCGTTTTTTAAAATTAAAATCCTTATGAGCAAATGGAGTACTTTTCAGCTGTTACAAGCTAAGACTTCTGTAGCAACTAATTTTTCATTGGTGCTTTTTTTTTTTGGGCGTGATTCATGAACCTTAACAACTGCTTTGCACTTCAGAACGGTATTTATCCGATCCTTCGTTTTCTGTTTGCTTCAAGAAAAGTCTTCAAGCCCACTTCGGGGCTAAGTGATGACATTTTTTTCTTCCATCATCCATTACATCATCAAACAGAACACACTTGTCATTTGAGGTAATTATGTACAACTACTTTCCACATTTTACTAAATTTACCGAACGTAAATAAAAGCAACCATCCGAGAGCAAACCAGTAAACAACTTCCGGAGCAGGAAACCAGCAGAAAGAACCGGCATTTCGCCTATCAGGAGGGGGGGAATCAATGCCATGTCACAAGCGTCTTACCCCTCCACCACGGCATGTATCAACTACCAGAAACTCCAATAACATACTGAGAACTCTGGAGGACGGGATTCGGCAATGAATGTCCAACAAAGCACAGCAAGGGCGCGGGGTTGTAGGCCCTGAGACTGGCCATTTCCTCAGCTTTGAAAGCGCGCCAAAGTCCACACGTGCTAATCGCCATCGGGTTGGACTGAAGGAAAATATCACTCAGATCTTTCTCGTAGGAAATTTTATCCTCTTTATTTTCATGAACAGTCAGCTTTGCCGCGAAGTGTATCGTTTCCGAGTTACAAGTGCAGTACCCAAAAAAAGCCAGTTTTTTGTGGTTTTTACCATTTTTTAGTCGTCTCCGAGCCGAAATTTGGGTGGAAGGTTGGAAATTCAGATTCAGCACTCTAGAAAACATCGAAAAAACGTCTACTAAAACTTCCGCTTGTTGGTCATTCTGACCACTAATTTATCTCGACTATGCCAGAATCTGGCCGAGCGGTTCTAGCCGCTACAGTCTGGAACCGAGCGACCGCTACGGTCGCAGGTTCGAATCCTGCCTCGGGCATAGACGTGTGTGATGGCCTTAGGTTAGTTAGGTTTAAGTAGTTCTAAGTTCTAGGGGACTGATGACCACAGTAGTTAAATCCCATAGTGCTCAGAGCCATTTGAACCATTTTGAGTTAAGTCCCATAGTGCTGAGAGCCATTTTCTGTTCCAGAATCGGTAGCTACGACGTAAAATACTTGTCAGCTCACAGGCCGACTGCCATCCCAATTTCGTTAGCTATCACTCATTTTAATACAACAGATTATTGCTTTCTTATGAAGAGAACTGACTTCGCGAATATTACAGTTTAAAAGGCGTATGTGTATAATAATGAATTACAGTTTTCAGTTGGTTACTGCAATGTACTTATACAATTCTATGACATTTCTCTTCTCATATTAACATCGAAATAATCATTAATAAGTTACATGAGGTGCTGACAATACATTACTGAAACGTAAATCTAACGCTGTACCGTTACTCAGTGTATTTGTGTTTGTTCTAAACAATTTTTATATTCGTCAGCTGATTTGCTAAGACATGCAGTGATGAGGGAGGCCAAAGATTTAAAATAAGCCCTGAGAGAAAGCTCTGTTCGTCAGATATACAGCAAGAACATGTCTCTGCTCGTTTTATGATGAGATGTACCTCCTTTGGAAACATGAAATGGCTCTTCACAAGATATGAAACTTTAATATCATCCGGAACCTTTATGTTGGTCCCTCTTCAATAAACGTTTACAATTGATGGTTCACATACCTTTGTACCGGCAGTATTACCAGGGAACAACGACACAGCGTAAAATAAATATTTTGTGCGAGACTGTGGGATTGCCTCGTACAAAGTTCCCCGTGCCGTAAAGATAGAGCATTTATCGCAGCTACTGTGAACAGGGCGCTTTTACTGCAAGTTTTATTGGCAACCAGCGAACGTAGAATCCCCGCGAGGAAGATGTCGTTCTACGTTTTTATGTTTCCTGTGTGTCTACGTTGCGCAACACTCCCTATTTCTTAGGAATTAAATGATTTAAAACTCTTACATTGTCTTGACCCAACAAATAATTAATCTGTTAGTAAAGAATATGTCTGATACAAAAATATGAGTAACAGGGTATGGTGTGGAAAAACAAGAAGACACGAACAGGTTTATTAAAATTGAGCAATACTGAAGTAGTCGCCAAATTACTGTTGTTGCTACTATTAACACCAATAACAATGAGTAAGCATTCCTACTTGTTTTGCCGCAAAAATGTTTACTCTGAAAATTTAATTGGTTCTTTTATAGTTTTAGAAAACTGGACCATAGTGAAATATGATTTCTCGCATCCACCGCTAGTTTGTGAGCAGCATTTATTATATGGCCAAAAGCCGCTCCGAAGCTAAGTTAGGTGGTAGTAATTGTACACACAATACATTAACACTTAAGACAAAGTTCTGTCAGGATCAGTTGACATAGGGAACTGAGTTATTTCGAATAATACCTGCTTGACGACGCCGTAAGTACACTTATACGTTGGAGAGAATATCAAAGATGTTACACTTTGCGTTAACAGTTTTATTGCTATTGAGAGAAAACAGGGAACGTTCGCAACATATCAGATATAGAGGCAGGGTGATCCGTCGGGAATGGGTTTCATGACCTCTCCAATGCAGAGATATCGGAAGTAATTCTGGCATGATGTGATACTGCCAAGTAGCAGAGCTCGATGAAACTTGCGTCATGCATAGAAAGAACTGCTACAGTATACTACAGAAAGTACCTGACAGAAATGCCCTATGAGACTAACATAAATAACACTTTTATTGAAAGACAATAATGAAACTGAAGTCATCGTGATTCATGATGGCCCCCTTGACATTCCAAAAGACGGACATGTTACTTAGTACGAGGGTGAGTCAAATGAAAACCTTAAATTTGTAATAACAAATCGAAATTATCCTGTAAGTTGGTAAGCGTGCTACAAATAGCGTCCAGAATGGCCTGTGGGTGGCAGCATAGTGCAGATGCACACATACCGTCGCAGTATCAGTATAAAGACGGCCGCCCCACTTGCGACTTGCACCAGGGAACAACAGCGTTCTGTTATTCGGTTTTTGCGTAATGAAGGTGTGAAACCTATTGACATTCATCGACGAATGAAGGTTCAGTACGGTGATGCATGTTTGTCACAGCAGCAAGTCTACGAATGGGTTGTGACTCCACAGATCATTGCAGCAGTTGAAGCCATAGTGAAGCAAAACCACCGAGTGACGCTGAATGACATTGCAGCAAGTTTACAGATTAGTTATGGGTCAGCACACCACATTGTGCATGATGTGCCCCAGTTTCACAAAGTCTGCAAGATGGATGCCACGGCAGCTGACTCCTGAAATGAGAGAACGACATGTAAATGCTTGTGAAGAACTTCTTCGGCACTTTGAACGAGAAGGTGATGGCTTCCTTGCAAGAATCGTTACTGGGGACGAAACCTGGGTTCACTTCCACCAACCGGAAATTAAGAGAGCGAGTAAGAAATGGCGCCATTCCTCTTCACCAAAACCAAAGAAGTTTCGAACAGAACCATCAGCAGGGAAGGTTATGCTGACTCTCTTTTTGGACGAAAAGGTGTCATTTTGGAGCATTACATGCCTAGAGGGACCACTGTCACCAGTGCATCATACACAGATCTCCTAAAAAATCATCTGCGGCCGGCAATCAAATCAAAGGGACGTGGAATGCTGTGAGCCGGCGTCCTTTTGCAGCATGACAATGCAAGGCCCAGCACTGCCCATACAACAGTTTCAACAATCACAGACCTGCATTTTAAGTGTCTTCTTCATCCACCATACTCACCAGATCTTGCCCCAAGTGATTTCCATATGTGTGGGCCACTCAAAGACGCAGTGGGAGGAAAGAAGCTCCGTCCTGATGAAGAGATACGTCACGCGGTGCATGAGTGGTTGCGCGGACTACCAAAAGAATTTTTTCCTAAAGGAATTTATGCATATGTAAGCGCTGGAGGACTTGCATTGAGCGTGGGGGAGATTATGTTGAAAAGTCATACAGCTTTGTACCACTTATGCGTAATAAATAATGTTTAAAAAAATATTTAAGATTTTCATTTTATTCTCCCTCGTACGTTCGGTGTCCACGCTCCGCCAGGCGTAGTAGCTATGGCAACGGCAGGTGACCGAGGCCACGCCTAGCGAGTTGTGACGAACGACGCCCTCTAGTCTATGTTCTGTTTACTGTGTGGGTCGGATTTGCCTCAGTCCGTGCCCGGGCACTCTGCAGTGAACATCGGTTCCAATTTAGCTGTTGGTTTATCTTTCGGCCTTTCTGTGGTGAAGCTGGGGCTTGTAAGTGCAATTGTTATCAATTTATCGTTCTTCAACTATAAAATAAGTGGAATTTTAAACATTGTTATTGGCCGAGATGCAGCAACCGTCCGTTATTTAATTGCAGGATGTAAGTGTTGTGGCGTAGCAAGACAGCCACGCCACGGAAGTAGCCGGAAGGCACGCGCTTAAATTCACGCAGGATGGCGTGAGGTCTGCAACAGGATACGTAATGAATGCTATAAAGAAAAGTACGTAGCTTCTGGAATACTTAACTTTAATCCATCATTTATATACATCGTTCTTGATGAGACTTGCTTCATACGATAAGTATCAATTGCTATGGCGCCTTGCTAGGTCGTAGCCATTGACTTAGCTGAAGGCTATTCTAACTATGTGCTCTGCAAATGAGCGAGGCTTCGTCAGTGTGCATCGCTAGCTACGTCGTCCTGTCCAACTGGAGCGAGTGCTAGTACGTCTCTCTAGACCTGCCGTGTGGTGGCGCTCGGTCTGCGATCACTGAAAGTGGCGACACGCGGGTCCGACATGCACTAATAGACCGCGGCCGATTTAGAGCTACCACCTAGCAAGTGTGGTGTCTGGCGGTGACACCACAGTAAGTATAGCCACCACAGTTGCACAAAATTATTCTCTAATTGACCATGGTTTCGACTGCACTAAGGCAGCCTTTATCAGAATAAAAAGATACATAGGATTATCTAGAAAATATAATGACAGGGCTTGGAAAACAATATACTTAATAGGATTACTTCCGCAATTTGTAGAGGCAGAGTGTACTTACGTGTAATCACGCCATGGGTGAAAAAACGTCTGAGCAAAAGTGCTCTCGTCAAATAGAAATTGTCACAAGAATAAAAACTAAAATGTAAAAGTGTAAAATGTTTGTCAACTGCATAGAATATTCCTTTGAAATACAATAGCAGCCGCGAGTTCGCTTAGGGCAAAGAACTCCATCAACACAGCCGCTACCGTCGGACTAAACGGCTAACAGGCCAAGGCAGCGACAAGGTGGACACGAAAACAGATTCGCGCCATCTAGCAAGAAGTAATCGAACTACAGACAAGAGCAAATGAGGCATTGCAAAGACAATTTTAAACATTAGAGGTAACCAACAGGAACCAGATTTTTAAAGTTACAGCATAACGTAACAGCCTTTTCTTACAAAAGAAAATACAGTTCGAGTAATGCACAGAGAAAACATGAAAATGGAAGGGAAACGATACTTAAGGGACTAAATAGAGGAGAGTATCGCCATTCATACCATTTTTAATTAGCGGATCTGTACCTTGAAAAAGTTTATGTTGCGTAATTGAAACTGTTCGTTAAGAATGAGACCGTCATTCAGAGATAGGTGTTTAAAATTTCTAGCTGTTCTAAGATGTTAAACCTACCGCCTTTTTTGTCTGAGCGCGAGATCTGGACGTCTTTTACATCTTTAGTAATATGTCCTGTGATTAACAAATGGTCAGCGGAAGTTGAATTGTGCCTTTTTTTGCCTAGAAGGTGGTGTTCCCAGAATCTTCTCGAAATAGCTCGGCCTGTTTGCCCTATGTAATAGGCGGAACAATTGCCACAAATAATTTTATAAACATCAGGATTTTGACCGAGCGAGGTGGTGCAGTGGTTAGCACACTGGATTCGCATTCGGGAGGACGGCGGTTTAATCCCGCGTCCTGCCATCCAGATTTAGGTTTTCCGTCATTTCCCTAAGTCGCTCCAGGAAAATGCCGGGTGGTTCCTTTGAAGGGGCACAGCCGACTTCCTTCCCCGTCCTTCGCTAATCCGATGAGACCAATGACCTCGCTGTTTGGTCTCTTACCCCAAACAATCCAATCCAATCCAGAATTTTGTAAATGGGGAAGCGTAGGTTTCAAGTTATGTATGATGTTACTTTTTAAAGAATTATTAGTGGTGAAGGCTACTCTACAGCTATATTTATTTTGAAGCAGACACTGCATCCTGTACGATATTGGACCCGGAAATGGTATAGAGAAAATTTTTTTCTTTTCATAGGTTCATTAGTAGAAGGGCCTAGGGTGGTGATTCTCTTACTGATTTTCCTACTAAAAATATTATCTACTGGAGACGTGTCATAGCCATTACCGACAACAATAATTTTGATGAGATTGATATCAGAATTGAGGGTTGCACTAGAAAGGGGGGTGTAGGTGGTTCTATGAATAGCTGAAAGAAAAACGGCCTTCTTATGAGAATGCGAGTGTACTGAAGTGAATGGTATAATTGTCTCAGAACTGGTTTCATAACGGAGTATATTGAAGCTAATCATAAGAATGAGATCTCGAAAGGTTAACTACCGGAACTCGTTTTCAGATTCACAGATGAAAGAAATCTTTTCACGAAACTCGTTGAACATATTAAGAAATCGATCAGTACCGTCGTTAGGCCGTTTATAAATGACCAGGATGTCATCGACGTATTTAGCGTATGAAAGAATGCCTACAGTTGACGCTGAGAAATTATCGAAAAATTTTACTTCCAAGGAATTAATGAATACATCTGCAAGGATTCCTGCTAAGGTGCTCCGCACTGCAAGAACATCTAGTTGTTGATATAGTTTTCCATTAAACTCAGAAAACTGTATTTCACTACAACACGAAGTAAATTCACATGATCGGTGATATGCTCATCATGTAAGTCTTTTTTGAAAGAAGGTAAATTTTTTCTACTCTGTCTAATGTTGCAATTACTGGCAACGTTTGTGTAAAGATTTTTAATGTTAAAAGAATGTAATTTCGTATCTCTATCACAGTGAACGTTTTTAATTTTCTAAACAAAATCTTGACTATTGGAAACAGAAAAATTGTTGTGGAAAACAAACGAGTTTTTCAATATTACACATTAGGTTTATCGGTAAGAGATTCCTGTCATATGATACACGTACTGTCACTAATGCTATATATGACACACCAGACCTGTTTTCTGGTGGAGGATTCAAGTGATTTGTCGCTTTGTCATCAAATGTTCGCGGCTCCCATTCGAAACCCACTTCCTTTCGGCTGCTAATAGAGTATTTGAGCATAATCAACGCTACACCACGACACAAACACAAATTTGGACCGAGCAAAGTGGCGCAGTGGTTAGCACACTGGACTCACATTCAGGAGGATAATGGTTAAGACCCACGTCCGGCCATCCTGCTTTAGGTTTTCGGTGATTTCTTTAAAATGGTTCAGGCAAATTCCGGGACGTTCCCTTTTGGAAGGACACCGCCGACTTACTTCCCCATCTATCTCTAATCCGATGGGACCGATAACTTCGCTGTTTGGTCCCCTCCCCCAAAACAACCAAACAAGCACAAATTTGAATACAGCGAAGAAAAATAAAATAAAAAAAGGCATGAGGGAGCTTTCAACACGGCTCGCCTGCATTACAGTCCAACACCGTGACCAATAAACCACGACGCGGTCACTTCTCTTCCTCACTCAGTGTTGCACTTCATAAGCTTGGACCGTTCACTGTTTCTAGTTTGCTTTTTTTTTTTCTACAGTTCAGTACCTTCTTCCTGTTTTCATGCTTGATCTGTGTTCAGTTTTTGATGGGTTATCCACTGGGCCCTCTAACCACTAAATCTGAGAGGGGGGAGAGGGATGCGTTGGGAAGTTTCCCTTGCCAGTAGTATTCATCTTTTAGATTAGAGGGTCTCGGGAAAACACAAGAAGGGCTTCAGTCACAAAGGGTGCAGGCTGAACACAGGAAGAACGTAGATACTGGAACCATTGGTATAACAGTTGTAAATTGTCGTAGCTGAGCTGGGAAAGTACCAGACCTCCAAGTGCTCATAGAAAGCACTGATGCTCGAATTGTTAGAGGCACTGAAATCTGGCTAAAGCCGGATATAAGCTCAGGCGAAATTTTTGCGAGGAACCTGTTTTCCGAAAGGATATGATAAACACGGTTGGCGGTGGCGTGTTTGTTGCTGTTATAAGTAGTTTAACTTGTCGCGGAATTGAAGTAGATACTTCATGTGAGTTAGTTTAAGCAGAGGTCAATGTTGGCAACCGGAATAAAATAATAAATGGATCCTTTTAGCTACCTCCCAATTCAGATGATCCAATTTCTGAATGGTTCTAAGATAACTTGAGTTTGATTTCAAACACGTATCCGACCCATACGGTAATAGTTGGTGGTGACTTCAATTTAACCTCGATATGTCGGCGAAAATACATGTTTAATTCCGGAGGTACGCATAAAATATCATCCGAAATTGTGCTAAACGCTTTCTCTGAAAATTATTTCAAGCAGTTAGTTCATGAGCCCACGCGAATAGTAAACGGTTGTGAAAACACACTTGACCTCTTAGCAACAAGTCATCCTGAGTTAATAACGAGCATCAAAACCGATTCAGGGATTAGTGAACACAGGGCTGTCGTAGCAAGATTGAATATTGTAATCCCCAAATCCTCGAAAAATAAGCAAAAAATATACCTATTCAAAAAAGCAGATAATAGTTCACTTGGCGCCTTCCTGAGAGGCAATGTACACTCACTCCAAATTAATAATATAAGTGTAGACCAGATGAGGCTTAAATTCAAAGAAATAGTATCGCCAGCAATTGAGAGATTTATACCAAATAAATTAACAAACGACGGAGTTGATCCTCCTTGGTACACAAAACGGGTTAGAACACTGTTGCCAAGATTGGCGATCTTTTACAAAAGATCGAAAATTAGCGAGATGCTTATAACAGTTTCCACAACGAAAGTTCGTCTCGAAACCTGGGAGAAAATCCAAAGAGATTGTGGTCGTATATGAAGTATGTTAGCGGCAAGAAACAATCAATGCCTTCTCTGCGCGTTAGCAATGGAGATACTATCGAAGACAGTGCTAGCAAAGCAGAGTTACTAAACACAGCCTTCCGAAATGCCTTCACAAAAGAAGACGAAATAAATATTCCAGAGTTCGAATAGAAAACACAATCAACATGGGTTTAGAAAAGATCGTTCCTGTGAAACACAACTAGCTCTTTATTCACATGAAGTGTTGAGTGCTATTGGCAAGGGATTTCAGATCCATTCCGTATTTCTGGGTTTCCGCAAGGCTTTTGACACTGTACCACACAAGCAACTCGTAGTGAAATTGCCTGCTATGGAATATCGTCTGATTTATGTAACTGGATTTATGATTTCCTGAGAGAGAGGTCACAGTTCGTAGTAATTGAAGGAAAGTCATCGAGTAAAACAGAAGTGACTTCTGGCGTTCCCCAAGGTAGTGTTATAGACCCTTTGCTGTTCCATATGTATATAAACGACGTGGGAGACAACCTGAACACCCGTCTTCGGTTGTTTGCAGGTGGCGCTGTCGTTTATCGACTAATAAAGTCGTCCGAAGATCAAAACAAACTGCAAAACGATTTAGAAAAGATATCAGAATGGTGTGAAACGTTGCAGCTGACCCTAAATAACGAAAAGTGTGAGGTCAACTCGTTAAACTTCGGTTACACGATAAATCAGTCTAATCTAAAAGCCGTAAATTCAACTAAATACCTAGTTATTACAATTATGAGCAACTTAAATTGGAAGGAACACATAGAAAATATTGTGGGGAAGGCTAACCAAAGACTGTGTTTTACTGGCAGGACACTTAGAAAATGTAACAGACCTATTACGGAGACTGCCTACACTACGCTTGTCCGTCCTCTTTTAGAATACTGCTGCGCGGTATGGGATCATTACCAGATAGGGCTGACGGAGTGCATCGAAAAAGTTCAAAGTAGGTCAGCACGTTTTGTATTATCGGGAAATATGGGAGAGAGTGTCACAGAAATGGTACAGTATTTGGACTAGAAATAATTAAAAGAAAGGCGTTATTCGTTGCGACGGAATCTTGTCACGAAATTCCAATCGCCAACTTTCTCCTCCGAATGCGAAAAATTTTTGTTGATACCGACCTACATAGGGAGGAACGATCACCACGATAAAATAAGGGAAATCAGAGCATATACGAAAAGATCCTACGTAGGATGTGAGAGTTGCTGGATTTGGACGGGTTACTCCTGTAACTGAAATATCAGATCTGAAGATGGTTCTGAATGAACCGAAACCGGTCATATGAATAACAAAAAATTTGCAATCAAGACGGATTTTAAGTAACATTATTTCTTTCTATGTTCGATCACAACCCAGAAATCAGGATATATGTTTTGATTAATAATGATGGCAATCTCTCAGCCAAATTTTACGCACTTCTATAACATTCAAGACAGAATTTCCATATTTCCTTTCCTTGTAACAGAATCGATAAAGAATAGAGGACTAGATGCAGTGAGCACAATACGCACTTGGCGCAATAGATCACTACCACACAGACAATAAGAAGAGCGAACACAAAACTCATACCTCGTAATACAACTTGATACGCTGTAAAGCTGCCTTTCCTACTTCTGAGCATATGTCGTACTTTCATTTCATTAAAAAATATCCTGTTCATGGAAAAATTCCCTAGTCCAGAAAATTATGAAGACCTATCCTATGAGTGTAATGTGCTCAACCCTAATGGATAAAGCGATTTCTTAGGCCCTAGGCACAGAACCTAAAGTGGAGGATTTACACAATACTTCACTGTGACAGGAAGGTGTCTACATTGTAGATATAGACTCTACATCTACATCTACATCTACATCTACATCCATACTCCGCAAGCCACCTGACGGTGTGTGGTGGAGGGTACTTTGAGTACCTCTATCGGTTCTCCCTTCTATTCCTGTCTAGTATTGCTAGTGGAAAGAAAGATTGTCGGTATGCCTCTGTGTGGGCTCTAATCTCTGATTTTATCTTCATGGTCTCTTTGCGAGATATACGTAGGAGGGAGCAATATACTCCTTGTCTAACAAAATCTTTCTTTTAAACACTCGAATTCTTCATGAAAATGTAGATGTTCACAACTCACGAAAAGGAGACAACCACAGTAGACTAATGCTGTCCCTGGTTCAAATTCAAATGGCTCTAAGCACTGTGGGACTTAACAACTAAGGCCATAAGTCCCCTAAACTTAGAACTACTTAAACCTAACTAATCTAAGGACAGCACACACATCCACGCCCGAGGCAGGATTCGAACCTGCGACCGTAGCAGCAGCGCGGTTCCGGAATGAAGCGCCTAGAACCGCTCGGCCACAGCGGCCGGCAATGCTGTCCCTCCTTAGTGATTATATGGACAGGAGTGTTACTCGATTGCTTGAGAAATTACACCGTGTTAGCTCAGAAAGGAAGGCCCGAAAGTCAATTTCAAAACCCACTGTTTCCTGATTGAATACATTGACCATGTCTCAGCCGAAGTCGATGCCGTCTCCACTGTCTCGACCGAGAGTCGATGCTACCTCCACATCGTCTCTACCCTGAGTCCTCCACTTTTGGTTTTCTCTTACGCCCTCGTTTCCATTTTCTGCCTAACCGTGCCTGTCGCCAATAGCGAAAATACAAAACACTGTGGCCCAATAGCAAAGTTACCCAGCAACATAGAGAATTCAGCCAAAATGGTGTGTCTTGGTCAGGAGCTAATCATATAGCAAAACTGTCACCTATTACTAACGAAAGTCCCTTCCGGCTCTGTGCTAATGACATCACACGGTAATAAATCAATCGCGCGTTTTCGCCCCTACGGCACTTATGGCACTAGCCTCACGTCATAGGCCCTCTGAAATTAGGAACGACAGCTCATGAGACTAGCACATTGTTTTCTGCAGCACTTGTTTTCAGAAGTGCCAGATGAGTATCTACAAAAGTGGGTTACAGAACGTGAACCCCTATTTATTGCTCTTGGCGCCTCTCCGCCCCAGGTAGACACTATGTTGGATGAATTTATAAAAATGGACAATGGCATGCTACCTCCCAGGACGCCTCAGCAGCCCGTGTTCTGCGAGTCCGCCTGAGCATCTGGTCTCAGTAACCAGCAAATGCCATTTCCAGTAGCATTCTCTGTTCGCCTCGTCTCAACTCCAATGTGCTGTATCCTCTCACACATGACCTAGTAGATAGTGTCGGAAGTTCCATGCGGCTTTTCGCGGATGATGCTGTAGTATACAGAGAAGTTGCAGCATTAGAAAATTGTAGCGAAATGCAGGAAGATCTGCAGCGGATAGGCACTTGGTGCAGGAAGTGGCAACTGACCCTTAACATAGACAAATGTAATGTATTGCGAATACATAGAAAGAAGGATCCTTTATTGTATGACTATATGATAGCGGAACAAACACTGGTAGCAGTTACTTCTGTAAAATATCTGGGAGTATGCGTGCGGAACGAATTGAAGTGGAATGATCATATAAAATTAATTGTTGGTAAGGCGAGTACCAGGTTGAGATTCATTGGGAGAGTGCTTAGAAAATGTAGTCCATCAACAAAGGAGGTGGCTTACAAAACACTCGTTCGACCTATAATTGAGTATTGCTCATCAGTGTGGGATCCGTACCAGATCGGTCTGACGGAGGAGATAGAGAAGATCCAAAGAAGAGCGGCGCGTTTCGTCACAGGGTTATTTGGTAACTGTGATAGCGTTACGGAGATGTTTAATAAACTCAAGTGGCAGACTCTGTAAGAGAGGCGCTCTGCATCGCGGTGTAGCTTGCTCGCCAGGTTTCGAGAGGGTGCGTTTCTGGATGAGGTATCGAATATATTGCTTCCCCCTACTTATACCTCCCGAGGAGATCAAGAATGTAAAATTAGAGAGATTAGAGTGCGCACGGAGGCTTTCAGAAAGTCGTTCTTCCCGCGAACCATACGCGACTGGAACAGGAAAGGGAGGTCATGACAGTGGCACGTAAAGTGCCCTCCGCCACACACCGTTGGGTGTCTTGCGGAGTATAAATGTAGATGTAGATGTAGATGTAAAAATCATTCAGATGCCAGAAAATCCGTCACCAAGTTAAGGAAGCGAAATTAATCTACTTAGAGCACCGCATTACCAGTCACTTTGGTAAAAGATCTTCAATAAAACTTTCTACATAACCAATACGAAATTAAATTAAAAAATCATGCAAAATTGTCTGAAGTGTTACATATCTTTGTAAATTTTGCGCTGTTTTTGACCCTTGTAAGCTATATGAAGGGGTAATGACAAGCAAATTGTGCAACCGGCGACCAACCGATTCTGTGTAAATGTCTGGCCCGTCCAAATCACAGCGCAGATTATACAGTGTCAATGATTCACGTAACCCTGCTATACTTAGTGTGTTCACATGATGATCAGGTAAAACACATAAGCAATCATACCCACTCCTTAGAAGACCACCCTAATCTTAATTTAGCGCCAGACTGACGCTGAAGGCAGGTCTTTTAGAAACATGAAATCTCAAAAAAAAAAGAAAAAATGAGGTGTTGTGTGCTAGCAGAACATATGAGAAACAAATCTTGTTTGAAACGCCAGAGTTAACATCACGTTCTACGTCATTGAAAATCTTACTCTGCCTGATAATTAACAGGGCTCCTTGCCCATTAATTTATTACGTGATCAGTATTGCAACCGAAGGTCCATTCATACTCTGTAGCTAATAGATTTTTAGTATTCACATGTGTGTTTTCTAAATTAAACTAAGAATACGTAAAAAATCAATAACTTTGTAAATACTGTCACCATGAGGTGTGATTGGATTAAAGTTAATATTATTATTAAGATGCAGACAGTTTGAATAATATGACTCATGGATTAGTGAGAAACAATAAAACATCACATATTAATATAAAATCATAGAAATTTTTCTTAGATCTCCCCTTGTTTTCAGATTACTTAAACAGCTAAAACAGCTATGTGAATGTTGCATGAAGTGCTTCCTATCAGATTATCTGGCATTTGTACTTATGTATTACCTTGTCTGTGAAAACATGAAAAAGACAAGCAACACATAAATAAATTCTTGATTTGTACACATGCATAGTTTGACACATGTGCACTACATGGCATTATCTGAGACATGGATGCAAAACACAATAACAAAATATACGATAAATATTCAATGAGACATTGACATCACAGAACTTACAACTGAAGTGAGCTTGTTCCCTTTTACATAAAAATCTTTTGTTTCAACATCACATGTGCTCTGGGCACACAACCATCTCACGAGTGTAGTGGGATTCATTTAAGGTACAATGTACTGTGGCAGAGCACGCAGAGTAGTCTGATTCTGTCATCTCGTCATCGCTCGCAGCATGGGCATGTCCTCAACTGTAGGAACACTCAGCGCAGCAAGTGGGCCTCGCAACAGACCTCCTATGGGCCAGAGAGAGCTTACTGTGACCCTGTGCGACATCTTATTGCTTGGAGCTATGTGGCTATTATTTTCCCTATCATAGCAGCCCCTCAGACACTTGTGTGTCCAGGAACAAACAGTTCAAATTACTTCAAAAGTTTATGCAGAAGTATGCCAATTCAACTGTACTGTGCTTATATGCTCAACAGAGCGGAACAGGATTTTCGCAGTTAACTATCTTGGATGATCATTCTGTTATCCAAAGGTTCAATATAACTAGGATATGTTGATCTGTGATACGCGTGACGACAGATAACGGGAAGAAGCTCTCATCATGAGAAAAGAATTTGTTGTTGATTATTGTTACCTAATACAGAAGTAACAAAATTTTCTCGGGCTTCCAGCCGCGTCAGGTGGTTAAAATCCCACGAGCTTTCGACCGAGCTCTCCTTAGTAACTGTCAAGTGGTAAGAATGACTGCTGTGTCGCCGTGGCCGCGTCGTTATATAGCCGCACTGCTGACTGTGACGTCACTGGTGCTCTCTTCCTCGCCATATATGGTAATGTTTTCATCCCGCGTCCGTCGCGCCCGTTTCAACCTCGCGATGGCTGGGTCCCAGGCTGTCCTGAGCTGCAAACCGCCGTCCTCGCTGATGGTGTTTTCAGAGGTTTTTATTTCAATAGATTCTTTTATGACGCTATCCCAAAATCCCTTCGTCCTCGTAACGACAGATGTTTCGTCGAATAGAATTCGGTGTCCACATTCTAAGGCGTGTTCTGCCGCGGCTGATTTTTCTGGGTAGCATAGGCGTAAGCACCTCTCGTGTTCCGTCCGGCGTTGCTCCACAGTAGCTACTGTTTGGTCGACGTAGTAACAGCCACACTGACATGGTATCTTGTACACTCCAGGCGTTCTAAGCCCTAGATAGCCCTTCACAGTTCTCATGAGCTGTAGAATTTTTGCTGGGGTCCTGAACGCCGATGAAATGTTATATCTCTTTAGAAGCCGGCCAATCTTTCCCGACACTATACCACAGAAAGGCAAAAACACAAGTTTCTTGCTTTCTTCATCGGTGGTGCTCTCTACTCTGTTGGTGTGCTTCTTGCGTGTCACACCAGATATAGCTTGTGACACCTGTCCGTGGCTGTACCCGTCTTCCCGGAAGACTTTTAGGAGGTGGCTCAGTTCTAGTGGCAGACTTTCAGCGTATGAGACAACTTAAGCACGATGGACGAGGGTATTCAGACCGCCACGTTTTTGTGCCGCATGGTGGTGGCTGAGAGCGTGCAGATACCGATCTGTGTGTGTCGGTTTCCTGTAGACACTGTCGCTGAGGTGCCCATTGGTTTTCCGTCGAACGAGAAGAAAATGGCTCTGAGCACTATGGGACTTAACTTCTGAGGTCATCAGTCCCCTAGAACTTAGAACTACTTAAACCTAACCTAAGGACATCACACACATCCATGCCCGAGGCAGGATTCTAACCTGCGACCGTAGCGGTCGCGTGGTTCCAGACTGTAGCGCCTAGAGCCGCTCGGCTACACAGGCCGACATGAACGAGAACGTCAAGGAAGGGCAGTGCACTGTCTGTCTCGGCTCCCATCAAAAACTTGAAGTGGCCATGAATGCTGTTCAGGTGTTGTAAGAATTCTCCCGTTTTTCCCGACCATGGGGCCAGATGATAAAAGTGTCATCGACGTAACGATAAAAGCAACTTGGCTTAGCTGGAGCGGTGTCCAAGGCGATGTCTTCAAAATTGTCCATACAAAATTTATTAATTCATATCGCCGCGAAACCATGCATTCATACATAGCACAGAACTGTTTGGTGTTGCTGTCTTTCTCACGAATATTGGTTTTCACCACGAGAAAAGGATCGTACACGCCATGGTATAGCTGAAACGTTCAGCCAAGAAATTCCTGTGGTGGAAAGTTTGTTACACGTGCCAAAGTACCAGTATAGCCAGCTAGAAGTGCTCTTGTAGGCTATAGGGATCTCTTGTTGACATCACTCTGTCATAGCAGACCGCTTTTACCTTGGCTGCCACGCCGGTTTCCCGTAGGTCTCCCCGGTGTCTAGTTGGACCACTCCATTGTACACTGCAACCCTAAGGTGCTGTTCAGCACCCGACCGAAAGCTACCCAGCAGCTGATGCAGGCTGACCTTGACCACCGCCCGCATCAGCTGGGATGTGCCTCAAGCTCTCTTCTTGCCCGACCGTGACGTCCCTGCCTTCCCTCCGCTTATTCCCCCACTATGTGAGACAGCCAGTGCACTGCGTGTTGCCTGCATGTCCACACTCTTTGTCTTCATGTGGTCCTGCACAGTAGTTACAATTAGGCTCAATACTGGAATTTCCTGTTATGTACCATACATTCTGTTAAATGTCTCTTTAGTACAGTACAAATTGGAGTTACTTTTACCGAAATTAGGGATTACACAGTCAGTGCAAGAATCATTAAATGTAAAATATTTACATAAAAAAATTAAAGTTGCACATCATGCACAGTCTGTCCTGAAGTGCTCAGTATCTATTTTTTTCAGCAAACACTGCCGATAATGGCAACATGCTATATTTTCATTCTCATTCATGCTTTCGTTGATGAAGAGTATATTATTTCTACGTTATTTTACTATTTAGTACCTTAGTAGTTATCCATGCCAAGGAAGACATGCTTATTTATACTTGTTAAATTGAATAGCATATGTAGTACCTAAATATTCCACAGAACTTGCAGATAGCCGCGCGGGGGTTAGCCGAGCAGTCTAAGGCGCTGCAGTCATGGACTGTGCGGCTGATCCCGGCGGAGGTTCGAGTCCTCCCTCGGGCATGGGTGTGTGTGTTTGTCCTTAGGATAATTTAGGTTAAGTAATGTGTAAGCTTAGGGACTGATGAAAAAAAAATGGCTCTGAGCACTATGGGACTTAACATCTATGGTCATCAGTCTCCTAGAACTTCGAACTACTTAAACCTAACTAACCTAAGGACAGCACACAACACTCAGCCATCATGAGGCAGAGATGATCCCTGACCCCGGGGGACTGATGACCTTAGCAGTTAAGTCCCATAAGATTTCACACACATTTGAACATTCTTAGAACCTGCAGACAGCAGTAGCAAGGAATGTATTAATAGTATCTTTTGTATTGTTGCTCTTATTATCCTTCCAACAATTGCCTTTATCATCATGCAATGCCAAGGCCTCCTGCAGACAAAAATGTCACAGTCACAACTCTGTACTACTACTAATTACTGGGCATATCATTTTCTGCAAGTCCGCAGCTCGTGGTCGTGCGGTAGCGCTCTCGCTTCCCACGCCCGGGTTCCCGGGTTCGATTCCCGGCAGGGTCAGGGATTTTCTCTGCCTCGTGATGACTGGGTGTTGTGTGATGTCCTTAGGTTAGTTAGGTTTAAGTAGTTCTAAGTTCTAGGGGACTGATGACCATAGATGTTAAGTCCCATAGTGCTCAGAGCCATTTGAACCAAGTTCCTGCAAAAAGCCGAGCTGAGATGCTTCTCGTGTTACTTTCAGTGCTACACACCTTACATACCACTATGGCAGAATTTAGATATACCTTCCTCCTCCTTTACTAGTAGAAAACTTTCTACAATCTCAGTTCGATTCATCATTCCCCTTTGATCTCTCGCTTATTCAGGAAGTGTCCTTTCTCCAGCCTGCTATTAACAGAAATAAATAAATTTTGAGAAACACTATAAGCTATAATTTATTACATGCTGTCGCTGAACACTGGATAGTTGCAGATTGCAGAACATCTGAAAGTTCAGGAGCACTTCGCGTGTTCCTGTAATCGTCTCTCATCTGGGTTCCCTTTCATTTGACAAAAAACCTTGTTTGCCACCGCAACAGATGCTCCTCATGCTCCTATACAACACAAAACACAATTCACACGGAACATACAATGCGCGTGGTCATTCTCTGACGGCAAGGACTACGGTGAAAAAGCTCAACAGTGCATGTCTGCTCGCATCTGTGATGAGGACGTCAATATAAATCATCGTCTTTAACGTGGCTTGACGTCGACAGAATAAAAAGAGCACAAATTCCATACTACTAATCGATAACCAATCATACTAACTACAGAGGAACAGTCTCAGTATCTTATTCCTCGCAACAGCCATCTGATATGAGTCAAACTCCAGATGTGTGATTTATTTCTTACAGCTAGAAAACCTACACTTTTCGTACACTTGTCCTAGAAGTCTTCGTCCCTCACCAAATACTAAATTCTTACGTATCCACCATTTCATTATTTCTTCTGTTAACTTCATCACATCAGAATATGAAAAAAAACTCACTTCTCTTTCTCACTGAAAACTGGTATTCTATATAACCTGTGATTACGGTCGTACATCATGCACTGACTATTCTATCTGTACTTTCATCATACGAATATTACAGTAACCTACAATCCTCATACACGAGTTCGTGTAAGTATCGTTCTCATTTAGTTGATGAAGTGTTTGGTGTGGAAATGCGGTGCACAGCAACCAGTTTCCTTCATTTTATGGTCTCCAGTTTATACGCATTTGTATGTGCAAGTTGTCTTACTCACAGCGGCCTGTTGTAGGCAAAAAAAAATTGTGGAACAGCCTCTTCCGTTTATTAGAAAGACGGAAAGATTTGACTGGCACCGTCTGTCCCGCATGGTATTCCCTTACTCTTGCCTTTTTATCTACTTCTTCCTTCCATTTGCTACCTGCTTCTCAGGTCCTGTCCAACGCTGCTTAGCAGTTACCCTATGCTGTAACTTGTTCAACGGTGGGAACTCAACTATTTCACATGTCTTTTCCTGGAGTGTCTGACTCTTGAGGACTGACAGTGGAGATAACGCAGTAGAACTGTGCGGCATCACAATCAGTACGTTCTGGAATTCTCTAAATAGTTCACCCCACATCCAGCGCTGTTTATGGTAGTATATTCGACATAAATTTCTGAGCTCTTACATCGTCTGCCCTGCGGGGTTTGAACTCAGTTGGTACACTGAGCTGTATGTGAGTTGCATTCTGTGTCATCTCAGAGTGACTCTCCAGCGTTCTGGTGTTAACTGTGGTCGGTTGTCTGATATTATTCTGCCCACAGGTCCTACTTGTGCTATAAAGTCCCTGCACAGTAGTTTGAAACGGTGAGTGCAGTAGTTTTGAGTAGTGACATGAGAATCATACATTTAAATGTGTGTTCCACAACAACTAAGAGGTACTGACATTCATGCAGCATTATGGGCAATGGTCACATTAAGTCTACTGCTGCGAGATGTCGAAATTTCTGGGGCACTATAGGATATAGTGAAGCCTGCATTCTAGATCCTCTGTTTAGCCTTCTGGAACGCCTTGCAGATAGAAAGTACCCACCGTACCCTTCTCTTCGTGTTTAAAAGTGGTATAAGGTTTTCAGTAACAAAAAAAGTCCTTCAGCCCAAAATGAACTGTGAATATAAAAAAAATGTTCAAATGTGTATGAAATCTTATGGGACTTAACTGCTAAGGTCATGAGTCCCTAAGCTTCCACACTACTTAACTTAAAGTATCCTAAGGACAAACACACACACACCCATGATCGAAGGAGGACTCGAACCTCCGCCGAGACCAGCTGCACAGTCCATGACTGTAGTGCCCAAGACCGCTTGGCTAATCCCGCACGGCTCCTGTGAATATACCATATGAATTTGTTTACCAGCTCTTGTGGGATACAGAGTGTCCACAGCGAATCAGTAATGCCCCTGTAGTGCAACAGGATTCCCTTCCTAACCAGATAAAACATTAAGACTTCTCTTTCCTTTCTGACTTGCCATTTCTCCATAAGTCGTCTAAGTACCAGGTACGTGTCCTGC
This sequence comes from Schistocerca serialis cubense, assembly GCF_023864345.2. Taxonomy (NCBI): domain Eukaryota; kingdom Metazoa; phylum Arthropoda; class Insecta; order Orthoptera; family Acrididae; genus Schistocerca; species Schistocerca serialis. The sequence goes on along the minus strand of NC_064645.1, from coordinate 114,315,659 downwards.
TACTTAACCATTTCCTGTAGTTTTACTGTGATGCAATTATCCAAGGCGACGTTTTGTAGATAAAACAGACCGACGTAGTTCTCTTCAGTGTCCTCTGCTATCTCGTTCAAAGAATAATTCTTTTTACATTTTGACAACACCCAACTACAAAATTTTATTTCTTTCGTCATGATCATTCCATTCTCATCAATCTCCCAGAATATTATGACACCAAAATTTGTCTGTGAGCTTTCCGTTGCCATACTAAGATGAGCTGACAAGTGCGGATGTGACAATATCGGAGCAATTACTATTACTGAATTCTTCAGTGCTTGGAATTTGCTCCTTGCATTGTTATTCTATACCCACGGCGTCGTTTTTCCTATCGATGCGCGAAGTCTTGGTGCAGCTAACATATCCATTCTTGTATTTTTTGTAGAAGTTGATGACTCCTGGAAATCCTCCGAAAATCTTTCTGCTCTGAGGTGTTGGGCACTGTGCAATCACCTCTAGTATCCCCAGATATTTGCTACTATCCCTTGTGCAGAGATGATATGAGCTGAAAATTCTACTTCGTTTGTGCTGAGACACGAATCTTGCAAACTGACTGTATTCTGTGGTCCTGTACAGTACCGACCAACGCATTCGTGATCTTGCCAAATTCTTTCTGCATTCAATAGATCGTCAACATAGCGAGTCATGTCTACTCTTACTGATTCATCAGAATCCCTCTCAGTCAGCGAAAAAATGCTGCCAAAGATACTTTTAGGCTGAAAGATAGTTGTCGAAAATGGTAGCATCAGCCGAAAACGATAAAAGATTTGCATTTCTGGCAAGACAGTTGCATTTCTATATGTCAGAAGTTCGACCTAAGGTTGATCGACGAAAAGATTTTCACCCTGTGAAATCTTTGTAAATGTTCTTCTAGATTTTCTGGCCTGTCCACCTCTGATGTGATAATTGTATTGATCTGCTATAGTATAATGCTAGGTATGTAGATCCTTCCTTCTTTTCGACAACTCGTAGGAGCCTGTCGTACATGGAAGCTGCATGCTCAGTCACACTTTCTAGCAAAATGTGCCTTATGACTCACTTCAATTCGTAGGGAAGTGGGCTGACGTAAAGAGATAAATAAAATTTATGATGAAACTTCCTGGCAGATTAAAACTGTGTGCCCGACCGAGACTCGAACTCGGGACCTTTGCCTTTCGCGGGCAAGTGCTGTACCAACGGAGCTACCGAAGCACGACTCACGCCTGGTACCCACAGCTTTACTTCTGCCAGTATCTCGTCTCCTACCTTCCAAACTTTACAGAAGCTCTCCTGCGAACCTACCAATGGAAAGCCAGCAAACTCTCGACTTCTGAAGCAATATACGGAGCAGTGTTATTTCATCTGTGTTAAATTTTAGCTCCAGCGGCGACAGTACCTGCACATTTCATTACAAACTTCTTGAATCCAAATTAAATTGAATTATAAACGTAGATCCCCTTACGAAATTCATTTGGTCAGGCATCTATTTACCACAAATCAATAGAACATGAACCCTGAGCAACATCACATTCCAATGAAGATAATAACCAAAAATTTGTGGCCATTTGATATATTAGAAGAAAGTGACCCTCTGCATACGAAAAGAACTGATATATGTGTTATCGCTTATTGCCATTTTAGACCCAATCAGAAAATAGAAAAGAAGACACACGCCAACGATCCCAGGAAAGTTTTATTTAGAAATTTTCAACGAAGCCGCTGATTTATCTATCCCGTAGGAACCCTCAAGACAATATTAGATTAAATAAAACGCTCACAGATGCTCTTCAGTAGCCATTGCTGGCGTCCTCCATACGCAGTTGGAGTATTAACATTTGGCACCATGATGACAACTTTCTGCCATGCACTTCAGTGATCTTCAGAGTATATATGTACCGTAGACGAGAAATGTACATGTAGAGCGAATTTGTAATCAAGTTTCAGGTAATAGTTACTGCGTATCGACAGTTATGTTGAAAGGGAACTCTTGTTATTTATCGAAATGTCTACAACCATTTCTCTTGCATCAGCTAAAGAAATATACTTAATGTCACGGCCGGCGACTTCAAAGATAAGAGAAACATTAGCGATTGTACCCGCTCTTAATGCGTAACTTTTTTCTACTTGAGAAAGAAATGAAATAATCATATATGCCTCGTAGTAGCTGGGAATGGCGGCAGACAAGTTGTTTAGTGAAACTGTAAGGAACTATGGAGCACAGTCTTGTTGAGTAGTATTAGGTAAGATAAGTAAAGTTGTTCTAAACCCGAAAATTGATTTGTACACCGTAGTTCTTTACCAAAAATGGTCGTATTGGGGATGATATGGGCTTGTCTTCCTTCGATATATGAACTGACTCATCTAGCCGGTGTTTAGTGTGCTCTAAGGCTTCACAAAAATTCTGAACCATGGTGCAAATGGGCGTCGTTCCCAAACACAAACCGTTGCAGCAAACACAGACTAGCACCTGCGAAATAACTCAATGGACTCTTTCTTACAGATTTCCGTGCGACAGCCTGAAATCCGAAGGAGCTGTAGAGCGTATAACTACTTAGGAAATGAGTTTTTCTGTTATGTAGAAGTGTTGAATGTAAATAAATGTTTTGGACAAAACCCATCACACCTTTCGAAGCACCAAGGAAATATGTAGTGTCAATGAGAAACATTAGCAGAGTGATAATAAGCTTACTAATCAAAGTACGATCATGCAATGTATCAGACGAAATATGTGATTTCATTGAAGATTTCTTGCTGGGAAGGATGCAGTATATTGTCGTGAACAGATGTAGATATAACAGATGTAGATGTGGACGGATGCAGATATAGCTTCAGAGATGCTCCAGGGATAAGTGCTGGGGCACTTGTTCATATTATATTTTAATAACACAGTATTATTGGGAAAAGGCTACAGAAATATCCAGTCAGAACTTCATACGATTTCGTAGTGATACTAAGATTGTCAGTCTCTTCCAAATGTTCAGAAATATTAAAGTGTGCACTTCACAAAACGAATAAGTTAAGTATCCTGTGACATCAATGTGTCACAACCAGAATCGGTCAACTTATACAGATACCTGGGTGTAAAAATTTGTATCGATATGATGAAACGCAGCAGACAATTTCTGTTTGCTTATGTAATTAGATGATGATAACATTGGGTATTGCATTGAGAATGGTTTGTGGAAAGCGATACCCGCATTTTCTCTTGTTGCAGGAACAACAGTGAGGACGGGTGACCAGTCTGGCATCGTGACGTAAGCCACCACAGCCCTGCTACGTTCGCACTGCCAACGGCTGAATGCAAGGGGAAACTACTGTGTACGGAAATAAGTCCAGGTGTAAATTCATGCTGTGATACGGCAAATATCAGGAAACACGCTGTTAAAGACGAGACAGTCCTTACCACTTACAAAATAAATCTTATTATCCTTGTAGCCTACTTCTATCTGTTATAATGTGTAGTAAAATCTCATGTTGGAAAGAGCAGCAGATTTTAAATTTTCCATTATTTTTATGTACTATTTACCCATTATAATCATCAACACCGGAGCAACATCATCGACCGCAGGATCAACACCTTCGATACATTACAGTTTTTAGTAAAGTACATACCTACCAGTTATAAATAAAATCTATGTACCTATTTTTACTTATATCCACGAATCAAGTAAAGAGCGTTCTTGGTCGCTTTATCATCTATCCTGCTGTAAAACGTAATTTAAATTCAAAGAAATGTGAAAGCAACACTGTTTTCTAGCTTGTGATAGTAAAGAGATAGTCAACTTTAGTACCAGTCGCTTTACGCCCATTGCTGTTTTTTATTCTTTTTATTTTATCTATAAATCAAAAGAAAACCTATTTATTTTGTGCACATGTTTACTAATAGTTTGTTTCTGTATACACAGTATAGTACAGTGGTGGTCTAGAGCGGCCAGCACAGTAGGTCAGTGTGTTCAGTCAAAGGGCTGGCTACCCTCTGAAATCAAATATATGAGCGAAGTGTTCAACGACGAACTTGAAGGGGTGACCAAATAATGAGAACAAACTCGAAAAAAAGAAAGGGTGTCATCTTTGATGTGTAATCTAAACGTCCTCCTTCCCGGGTTCGAACGGTATGACTGCTTAAAAATTTTGAATAAAAACCGTTGGCAATGGCTGTCGAAGACTTTCTAACATAAGAAGTTACCCTCATTCTGCTAAAATCTATGTCAAAGACGGCGGATGAGCGGACAGATGTAACGTTCATATCTTTGCGGGTGGCAAACTGCCCCTACAAACGGAAGAATCTACAATGATCAACGGCAAGGGGTTGTACAAGAAAACAGAAGCCACTGCATTCAAGGCACATAATGTGTATCCACAGGAGATGCGGTCTGTAACAGAAAAATTCTCATGATGATCTCTCCACTGGCACAACAGTCTGGACTAGGCCCTGATTCGGGTCTCCGGGAGAGGAATGCCAAGCAGGAAGAGTCCATGAGAAAAAGACTGGATAACCAACGAAACGATAACGTTCTACAAGTAAGGGCGTGGAATGTAAGGAGTTTGAATGTGACAGAGAACCTAGAAACTCTGAAAAGGGAAACGCTAAGGCTCAATATAAATATAGCGGGGGTCAGTGAAGTGGAATGGGAAGAACACAAGGATTTCTGATCAGATGAGTATACAGTAATATCAACAGCAGCGGGAAATGATACAGCGACAGAAGGATTCGTTATGAATAGGACAGAGAGTGAGGTACTGTGAACTTTCATTGATAAGGTCGTTCTTATCACAATCGACATACATGCCGATGTCACAAGCCGCTTGATTCACTGCTGACAAAGTTTTAAATGACTGCTGGACTGCCGCTCCAGCCAGGCTGTCTTTTGCTTCGCACCTCTTGCCTCATTTCAGTATAACTATGGTGAATGATTATCATTATTCTTGCAAATATCGCAACTACTACTGTATAAGCTCCATGTGGACGATGATTCATATAGTAGTAAACAGTGTAGACCTTTACTGGTCGTGGTAAGGTCGTGGCGAAGGTGGCTTTGCAGAGGTCAGGAGACCAATAGTCGACCACCCTGAGCAGGATAACAGTGGAGCAGTGAGAGGGTAACCAGATACTCAGCAAAAGTCCTGTCATAAAAACATCATTGTTAAAACATTCTGTTATTGTTCATTAGCTACAGCAATTGTGATGATATTTGAATAAGTCAATATGCCTGGATTTAAGCTTGCAAGATACCACGTGTAGGAGGAAGAAAGGGGTGTGAATTTTGATTTAAATTCTATAAATGAAATGCAAGAGGTGCTGTTCAACATATAAGTGGTTTATTCAGGGATACTGCATTAAACGGCACATGCAATAATTACTGAAATTTTATCAAATTGATTTAACAATCACTCACAAATTATTCAAATAATGATAAACAAAAATAATAAATTTGGGTCGCCAGATACTGTAGAAAGTATAAAATAAAAAAACAACAAATAAAATTGGATTGGCACCAAGAGCTCAAAACAATTGAATTATATAAGGTGCCTGCCCTGGCACTTGTCTTTTAACATGACCATTGTATGACTTCATTCTAATTTAACATTTAAATAAATTACACGAGACGGGTTGACCTGGTGTAATAAATGAGGAAGGAATAAAAAAAAAACAGCTGAGCATACGACTTTCTTAGCCGGCAAACGGTGAATACTGTGCCTTGCGTCTTTATGAGCATCTAACACACTGCAAAGAAATTGAAAAAAGCGAAAGAAGAATGCGCAGCTAGGAAAGCAGGCGTTTTCTGTATTACCATGTTCATAGCGTGGCCGGCGTGGCGGTGGAGTCGGCTGATTGCGTGCGGCTGCATCAAGACTCTGCCGGCGACGTAGTTGATAGCGCCTAACATGCCGTACGCCAAACATAGTGACCGAAACCTGCTACTGGAAGTTACCATTACTGGACGGCGGTATGCGTCCATCTGCAAGTGCAAACCTACGTGAAACTGCATTAAACAAAGCTCAAAACTGTTCTAACAGTACTACCGTCATCGGACATGTAGCCGGCCGGTATGGCCGTGCGGTTCTAGGCGCTTCAGTCTGGAACCGCGTGACCGCTACAGTGGCAGGTTCGAAACCTGCCTCGGGCATGGATGTGTGTGATGTCCTTAGGTTGGTTAGGTTTAAGTAGTTCTACGTTCTAGGGGACTGATGACCACAGCAGTTAAGTCTTATAGTGCTCAGAGCCATTTGAACCATTTTATTCGGACATGTAGTAAATCAAAATGACCCTGAGTTAAGCTCTTGATAACGCACGCAGTGAGTGAAGCTCGCCTACTTGGATCTAACAAACTTAGCTCTCTACGCTGTTTACGACGAATGCAAAGTGCATTGTTTCATGACAAGCTATAAGAGACTCGTTTCGACTTATCGGAAGCAGTCAAGAGTGAACTCCTGCCTCCTCAGAAGCAAAATTCGGAATCCCCAATACCAGTGCGCTCCTCGCACCTGGAGAGAGAGAGAGCCGCTCCCCTCCAGCGTCTTGTCTCCACCCTTCCGCAATTTACGTAGCTCGTACTATTTTGCAAAGCGAACATGAGATTCTTGCCAATGAAGAGGTCCGTTTCAAAATTTCGTCCCTCCTTGCCTTCGCATTCCGCAAGGAAAAGAGAGCGATAATCCGTGTGAGGCAGAGTTGGGTTGTTTTGGGGAAGGAGACCAGACAGCGAGGTCATCGGTCTCATCGGATTAGGGAAGGAAGTCGGCCGTGGCCTTACAAAGGAACCATCCCGGCATTTGCCTGGAGCGATTTAGGGAAATCACGGAAAACCTAAATCAGGACGGCCGGTCGCGGGATTGAACCGTCGTCCTCCCGAATGCGAGTCCAATGTCTAACCACTGCGCCACCTCGTTCGGTTGTGTGAGACAGAGTATACAAATAAACCAAGACTTCTCCCTTTCAGTATTGCCGCTACGTTCCCAGGTGTTCTGCTCGCGGGAAACGGCCAAAATTCCCAGAGCCACTTGAGATTCTTGGACACCCAAGTCGTGCTGTTTGCTATTCAACTCGCCGCTCTGTCCGTGTTACCTAGAATCGTGGCAAAGCTGTTTTTCGCTCTAAGTTAGTAGTTTCCATTGCCTCGGGCACACGTGCGAATGTCCACGACTTCCCTTGGCAGAGTGTTGATGTATGCAGCGTCTTCGCCTGTCGCTAATCCTCTGGGGGCCTGCCCTCTGTGAAGCGTGCCGACATGAGCGCGCGACCGCCGCTCGCCCGTGGGCACTACCTGTGTCCACCTGGTCGCCGGGCTTCCCAGCTAGGAACGCATCAGAAGAGTTCCTTTCATGCACAAAGTGTACCAACTTTGCAAAGAGAAGAGTCATACCCTTTACCGACGCTTAATGACACAATAATTCACCTCCATCAGACTTCATCTATTGCAATAAATGACTGACTTTAAAAGCAATTATCTCCTTTAATTATAAAAATGAAAAGCTCTGACACTTTTCAAGCTGCATACGGCTTCCAAGGAGGCGCAGCCACCAGTAGGTGACCTGACAGCTCGCAGTGTTGGGCAGTCGTTGGTAATGACGGCAGTGATTCCACAAGGACGCTGACTGCAGCAGCGAGCGACGGCTCTTAGCGCATACTAGAGACTGCCCAACGGTCAAGGACATATTGTCATGTATCCACCATGAATGCAATGGCCTCATAGCAGCAGTGGCGGCTGCCCACACTTGCAGAGGCAAGCAGCAAGGAGTTTTCTTGCACAAACGATGACAGCTGAGGAGCTGCACATGCCTGGACTCGAGCTATAGACCTCCAGGATAGGTGGATGGCAATAGCTGAAGTACGCGCCCAGGTCCTGCATTGTTTGGACGGTGCTAAGTCCACAGCATGAGGCTTATCGAAAGCAGAAGAGATAAAGCTAACAGCAGTAGAGTACAGAGGTAGTGACTGATTGATTCATGTAGACCTGTAGACTCATAGACCCCCATCGTGGCTGGTGGCTGGCAGACTGCAGTATCTTTGACTAGAAGTGGCGAGTTTTTGTATTCATCTGACTCGTCCTTCATTTGCTACAGCATCAGATTTTGTCACGAAAGCCACAACATAACAATGGATTCGATGTGAAGCAACTAGGCCACAACCACTGCGGTGGCTCTGCCCTTTTGCTGCGTCACTGATATTGTAAACCTGATTCCTCTGCTACCCGACGATGTGGCAGTTGTCTGGTCCCGAAGCGGCAGTTTTAGTTGTATCGGCAGGCAGTCCTTGATGTAACAGTGACTGGTCACCTCTCGTCTCACCTGCTTTCACAGATTCTTGCATCAGCTCCTCTAAGTACCACAAATTTAGTCAGTACTGCCCGATACATTATTTTTTGCTCTAACAACATAATGCCCTTTAACTTATTCCAGTTCTTATCCTTATGCGTTAGGGAAACTAGCTGCTTTAAATTTTATTCTTAGCATTTAAGTTCTTATCATGTATTTGCGATTGTCACTGTATTATTTAATGTTAATGGTTCTGAGCACTATAGGAGTTAACATCTGAGGTCACCAGTCCCCTAGAACTTAGAACTACTTAAACCTAACTAACCTAAGGAAATCACACACATCCATGCCCGAGGCAGGATTCGAACCTGCGACCGTAGCGGTCGATCAGTTCCAGGCTGTTGTGCCTAGAACCGCTCGGCCACCCCGGCCGGCATTTAACGTTAATCCTCTGTCTTCAATTATTAAGGATTAAGGGAACGTGACAGGAGTTTTCTGAGTCATGCTGTGCACATACGTTTGCCTGAAAGCAAACTTCATTAGTGGAATTCACATTACAAGGTAACTGTAATTAATGCTAGCGATTTTAATGTGAAATGTTTGTAGTAATTAACTATTGCTGTTACCTCAATTTTTCTTAATGAATAAGTGAGGATTGCATACGTTGAAAATCATTTATAGGAACTGTTAACATGGACTACCTGATTTTAATTAGCATAGAATGTGATTTTTAGCTGTAATTCAATGGTGACTCGCGATAGTGCGTAATAAAAAGGTATTACTTGTCAAGGTACTTTGAACAAACTCTTACGCTGCACTGTCACATAAAAGAATAAATTCTTAACAGTGACCCTGATTTTAGCACTGTGACTCACTGGCACAATTACTCTGGGCACACCTACAGTTTGTTGTAACTTGGGAGGTGCCAGTATCATTTTGAAAGCTAAAAGTGTTTCGAAGGTGTAATGTTTCAATAAGAGTATTACAATGGCCATCCTTTGTCTTGACTGTAAAATAACCAAGCTCAGATTTTTGTAGGCCGTGAATGTTTTTTCAGTAATAACTTCTTGAAAGACTTGATTTCCTTGTAGTTTCTGTTGTGACCCAAACAAGAGTGACTTTTAACCTGCTATTTCATTCAGGTTTCGGAAAATAAGAGTGAGTTAGTATCTGCATTGAATAATAGGTACACCAATTTGTACGTTAAGTTCACATTTTGCCGTTGACTCAGTTTCAGTTAATTTATTTTGTTGAATGGTGCAGCACATATTGCTCCTCCCTCTGACTTCGTTAGTTTTAAGTTACCCATTACATGTATACATATTGCTTTATTTTTGAGCATATTCCAGTGTTAGAATCAGTCAGATGTTATTTATCTGTCGTTACTTAAGGTAATGATAGACTTCCACTGCTAACCAGTGTTCAAAACTATTGAAGGGTATCTCCCTAAATTTATCAATGTGCATAAGCACATGAATATTGTCAAATTTAATTGTGCTTTCTATGGTAATGTACATGACTGACTTATGATCGATTTTGACTGCTCCAAGGGACACGCCTTGTTGAGATTCATTTTCAAAACACATAATCAAGGATCTAACATCTATTTTACTTTGTTGCGTTATTGTGTTGTAAGCAAAAAGATCTCTTTCGATTAAGTGAAGCAGACATGTTATTACAATCTAGATGTGTAGCAATCCTTTTGAGCAATCGTTACTTATATGTTTATAAATTAAAGTGTGTGTGTGTGTGTGTGTGTGTGTGTGTGTGTGTGTGTGTGGTCAATGTCCCCTAAACCACTGGACCTATTTATACCAAATCTTGTACGTTATTTATTGCTTGGAAAGAAACAGGGCGGGAGTACGTACTACCTAGCTCCCATAATGTCGGGGTTGGTGGTGAAAAAGTATTGGTAACATCAGAACCTAAGTTGCCCTGCACATTTAATGTGATGTGTGGTAATATCGAAATGCATTCTAGCGTTCTCGCTTCCCGCGCCCGGGTTCCCGGGTTCGATTCCCGGCGGTTTCAGGGATTTTCTCTGCCTCGTGATTACTGGGTGTTGTGTGCTGTCCATAGGTTAGTTAGGTTTAAGTAGTTCTAAGTTCTAGGGGACTGATGACCATAGATGTTAAGTCCCATAGTGCTCAGAGCCATTTGAACCATTTGAAATGCATTCCAGAGAAGGATGTGCACGGACGAGGAGAGGGAAAGAGAGGTGGGAAGGGGTTGGGTAGTGAGAGATAGGAGGATGAGATGGTGAAAGATGGAAGAGGAGTGGATGGACAGATAGAGATGGGAATAGTGCTTAGACACTGGGGGCAAAGGAGATGAACTGACTGCGGATCGATAGAAGATATTGAGAAGACCCAAAGAAGAGCAGCACGTTTTGCTACAGCATCATTTAGTAAGTGCGAGAGCAACACAGAGATGTTCAATCAACTGCAGTGGCAAACGTTGCAAGGAAGGCATTCTGGATCGTGGTGTGGTCTACTAACAAGTTTCGAGAGTGAACATTCCTAGATGAGTTAGCCAATATATTACTACCTCCTAAATGTATCTCGCGATAATACCATGAAGTTAGGGAGATTCGTGCTTACAGGTGTATGTTTTCCCTCAAAAGTATAATTGTAGGTGTATAACAGAAGGGTGGAGGAGACGGACAGTTGTGGAGGTTGAGTTGGACAGAGAGGTGGAAGGACAATATGGACACAGAGAGAGGGGGGGGGGGGGGTGGGTGGTACGAGGAGATGGACAGTTGTGGAGGTTGAGTTGCACAGAGAGGTGGAAGGACAATATGGACTGAGAGAGGGGTGGGGACGAGGAGATGGACAGAGGAGAGGGGGTGATAGACATAGAGAGGGGAGAGGTGAGAATAGGAATGGGTGAGGAGGGAATGGACAGATACGGGGGGTGGGATGGGAGGTGTAGGAGAAAAGTGGTCGTTGTGAGGCATAGTGGGCAAGAAGAAAAGGTAGGGAGTGGGCAGAAGATGGACAGAGAAGGGGGAAGAGAGGTGAAGAGAGAGGAGGGGAGAATATGGAGAGAGAGAGGGAGGAGGACGAGGTGGCCAGAGGAAATGGGGAGGCGGAGATGGCAGACAGAGGGTGGACAAGGAAGATGGGGAGGAAGATATGGACACAGATAGGGAGAAGAGGAAATGGATAAAGAGGACGATGAGGCGCTGAGCAGACAGAAAGAGGGGGGGTTGGCGGGTTGGACAGAGGGAAGGGGTAGAAGGAGATTGACAGACAGAGAGAAAAGAGGAGATGGATCAAGAGATTGGGGAAAAAGGGATCAGAGAGGGTGGTTGAGAAGATGCACAGAGACAGAGAGGAGGCGTGTGCAATAGGTGCGCTGTACATGCGCGCGGATGAAGCTACTACATATACATAGATCAAAAAATTTTGCATCACCTCGGTTCCCAGAGTTCCGGAACCTGTACGGACAATTTGAATAGAGGTCAACATAAACATCGTTTCCGCCCTTTTTATTGCTCACGAAAACCACATATTGCATGTTGTTCCCCCATACAGCGAGACCTTCAGAGGTGGTGGTCCACATTGCTGTACACACTGGCCGGCCGGAGTGGCCGAGCGGCACTAGGGGCTTCAGTATGGAACCGCGCGACAGCTACGGTCGCAGGTTCGAATCCTGCCTCGGGCGCAGATGTGTGTGTCTTCCTTAGGTTAGTTAGGTTTAAGTGGTTCTAAGTTCTAGGGGACTGATGACCTCAGATGTTAAGTCCCATAATGCTCAGAGCCCCTTGTACACACCGATACCTCTAATACCCAGTAGCATGTCCTCTTGCATTGATGCGTTCCTGTATTCGTCGTGGCATACTATCCACAAGTTCATCAAGGCAGTGTTGGTCCAGATTGTCCCACATCTCAACGGCGATTCGGCGTAGATCCCTCAGAGTGGTTGGTGGGTCACGTCGTCCATAAACTGCCCTTTTCAATCTATCCCAGGCATGTTCGATAGGGTTCAAGTCTGAAGAACATGCTGGCCACTCTAGTCGAGTGATATCATTATCCTGAAGAGGTCATTCACAAGATGTGCACCATGGGGGTGTGAATTGTCGTCCATGAAGACGAATGTCTCCCCGATATGCTGCCGATGTGGTTGCACTATCGGTCAGAGAATGGCATTCACGTATCGTACAGCCGTTACGGCGACTTCCATGACCACCAGCGATTTACGTCGGCCCCACATAAATCCACCCCAAAACAGCAGGGAACCACAACCTTACTGCACTCCCTGGACAGTGTTTCTAAAGCGTTCAGCCTGACCGGGTTGCCTCAAAACACGTCTCCGACGATTGTCTGGTTGAAGGCATATGTGACACTCATCGATGAAGGCAACGTGAGCTGAGCTGTCCATTCGACATGTTGTTGGGCCCATCTGTACTGCGCTGCATGGTGTCGTGGTTGCAAAGATGGAGCTCACCATAGTCGTCGGAAGTGAATTTGAGCATCATGCATCCTATTGCGCACAGTTTGATTCGTAACACCATGCCCTGTGGCTGGACGAAAAGCATTATTCAACATAATGGCCATGCTGTCAGAGTTTACACGAGGCATAATCTGTAGGTAGTGGTCATCCAATACAGTAGTAGCCCTTGGGCGGTTTGAGCGAGGCTTGTCATTGACAGTTCCTGTCTCTACTTATCTCCTCCATGTCAGGACAATATCGCTTTCGTTCAATCCGAGACGACTCGACACTTTCCTCGTTGAGAGCCCTTCTTGGCACAAAGTAACAATTCAGACGCGATCGAACCGCGGTATTGACCGTCTAGGCATGGTTGAACTACAGAAAACAAGAGCTGTGTACCGCCTTCCTGGTGGAATGACTGGAACTGATCAGCTGTCGGACCCCATCCGTCTAATAGGCGCTGCTCATGCATGGTTGTTTACGACTTTGGGCGGGTTTAGTGACATCTCAGAACGGTCAAAGGGACTGCGTCTGTGATACAATATCAAAAGTCAACGCCTTTCTTAAGGAGTTCTGGGAACCGGGGTGAAGCAAAACTTTTGTTGATGTGTGTGTTATAAAATAGCAAACTGCCACTACAATTGCACAGGGTGTGTGACCACGACGTCAAAATGTAAAATTCTCCGATACTTTGACCACTGTTGCAAATGGTCTGAGTCAGCAATACACTCAGAAGATAGCTATTTGCAACAGCGGCTGAAACGTCGGAGAATTTCACAGATTAACAAAGCGGTCACATACTGAGAGTGACAACGCCGGAAGTAGTCTGTGCCTTCATTAAGTAAAAACTGTTCGGTTCACTCTTCCACTGAGTTATCCTTGAATTACTCTGTAAAATGTAAAGTTAATACGCAACTATGGTGTCATGTTTCCCCCTGGTCTAGTGCTCATATTAGTTGTGCAAGTGTTCCACTGACACACTTGTGCGAGTCTCCAGAGTTAGCAGAAGTTATGGCCATCCGTGCACCCTCTTCGCTTACACATTCCGTACCCACTCTACTGCCACTACACTGCAGCCACCCTGACCGGGATCATCTATGGGCCTCCCGAAAGCCATTCAGATTGTATTATCTCTACTCTCCATGTTGCCCTCTGTGGTACCCCTTACAATTTCGCGTAAAAAACTGAGTGACATGTATCTTCCCAGCTTCTAAGTCCCCTGTCTCAGGAAAATGTCTCTCCACAGAAGTTCTCACCTTTTCGACTGGATAGGGTAGGACAGTTCAAGTCACCATGAGTCTGGGCGGTATCATGACCAATACTCAAGGGGCTACGCGCTCGTCGGAACCATCACATCAGCAAGTAGTTTATACCCAGTTAAGGGCTGCTGAAAGAGTAGATTCCCACACCACGCCTTACCATTCTGCCAGTGATCTGCCATTACGTTTGCTCTGACTGGTGGCTGTTCATCGACCGTAGGTCGCGCCCACTGTACTTCGCATTTCAGTACAGAAAACATTTTTATCTCTTACGCCCATTGTTGCTTTTGTGAATGTCCTCTGATGTGCACGCATCCTGATTCTGAACATGACATCGGGTACAGTAATTTACCTGTTATTGTTATAGTAAAGATTATAAAAAAGACACATTATTAATCTTGACTGCATCTGTTGCGTGTAACATCTAGTTCCAGTTTGTGTTTAGAGGAATAATTTAGTCCCCCATTTTTCAACCGCGACGTATTCCTGATTTATGCATGAATTGACTCGGTTCCTTCGTGAGCATTTACCCGTTAAGCACACTGCGTATTAGCGAAACAAAAGTGTTACGACTGCGGGAAGAAATATCCGAGGTTAAATTGAGCTTTAGCTCGCTGCATTAAACCCGCTGCATAAATAATCTAACATTAAAGGCGAACCAGCTAACGGAAAGCCAATACCTCGTAATGGCCTGCTCTGCTCTACTTCCACGTTCAGGTCATCAACGATACGGCTAACGTCTGTCTCATAATAAGCAATTACCTCCAGGAAAGACAGTGAGGTAGTGCGCAAAATTAAGTTTGTACAGTTTGTCAACGGCAGAGAAAGTGAAGTGCGCGTCAGCGAGATACGTAGCAGCCTGATGCTCCGTGCAGAAGGCCGTATCCTCAGTGTAAGGCAACGCGTCGCAGGTGATAGAAATCATTTATCCATATATGGGATCATAAAAAACCGCTTGCAATGCCGAAATATATTTACTCAATGCGTTCCAAAACTTTCAGGCGAAAGAGCAAATACGACGCTCCGCGTCTATACCGTGTGATACAATTAAGTTGGGTAGGGGGGGGGGGGGTGTTGGGTTGTTTGGGAAGGAGACCAGACAGCGTGGTCATCGGTCTCATCGGATTAGGGAAGGACTGGGAAGGAAGTCGGCCATGACCTTTCAAAGGAACCATCCCGGCATTTGCCTGGAGCGATTTAGGGAAATCACAGAAAACCTAAATCAGGATGGCCGGACGCGGGATTGAACCGTCGTCCTCCCGAATGCGAGTCCAGTGTTTAACCACTACGCCACCTCGCTCGGTACTATTAAGTAATCGTTTATATATTATGGGGGAGAAGTCGATTGCATCACCTTTCAGCACACTCTTTCACTGTAACCAAACTTGACGTTACGTAAATTATATTTTTCTTAAACACAAGACGCATTTCTAGCGTCAGCACAACGCTTCTGACTATTTGCTGATTCCGTATATACCAAACAATCCTTCTGTAATTGTATTTTCAAATATCTGTCAAAAAATCCATATTTCGAATGTTGCAACCACATAATTTCTTCACCCCATATTTTCCTACAACAAACTGGAAATATATAACTAAAGATCGCAATAAGGCAGTAAGTTTCACGGGGGACATATTCTTTTAGTGAATTACAAAACTGTATCATAAACGGACAAAGGGATCAACTATGTAGTACGAAAATCCAATTACACGATGCTTTCAAATGTATAACTCATGAAACCGAGATAGGATGAAAGATAACGTTTTACATCTACAGTGGATCGCAGACCTATCAGTTCTCAGTATTTTTTATCCGGTGGTGAATGTTGCATCATACCACTTCCTATTGATGTCGATAACTGACGTTACAAGTTGGATAAAATAAAAGAAAGCAGTTAAAGAGTGAAAAAAAGAACAATTATTTGAAATATACCCTTTATAAGATAGCAGCAGCAGAGAGATCTACCGAAATTGTAAGAAACATAGGTGAGTAGGTTCCGGACAAGGAAATAGAGGAATTGTAGAGGAGTAAGGATTTTGACACAAGAAATGGAACCAGCAATTACAGAAAAACACTTAACTTCAAGACCTACATCAATAATCGCACAAATACAAACGTCAACGAAAATAATGAGAAGTGAAATAATGCCAAACACTTATCTCGAGTAAACACACGCAGAGTCATGAGAATGCTTTGTTTGCAATACATAGCATGATTTAAGTCGCTTACAAACGTCCACTTATAAAGTGATGAAAACACTCAACGTACAAAAGAGAATAGAGTACATTATATAGAACAAAAGGCATGAATAGATTGTTATTAAAAGTTATGGTATCACGGTAGCGTACTAAACTACAAAAGTCCTGCACGATTTATACGAGAGAGCTGACGACAGCTCTTTTAGCTACAAAGAACAGGAAAGCCATTGCTTTAGATCAGGTCACACGAACTAAGGTTCTTCGTAAGCACCTGTCGACACCGGCAAAAGCACCGGTTCTCTGCTGTAACGCCGTTGGGTGGGGAGGGGAGGTGTGGGTTGGGGGGGGGGGGGGATTGAGGGAAGCAGACGCAGTGTTGTGGCAGCGATAGGAGAGAAACGTGTCGTGGCAGCGTTTAACGAGGCGAGAGTCGTGTTGTCTTTTGGTGAATGAGGCTGGGCAAATCAGCGTCAGGCGGCGTACCGGCATTGAAACAAATAATTATAATAATGGCACCGCCAAAGCCGGTCCCAAGCCCGGTTGAAAAAGGAGGAGGGGGAGGAGTAACAACCTCGTTAAAAAACCTTGGTTCACCTGGCCCGGGTGATAGTACCTCGTAAGGGTCCCTTGTCAGGGTAACGGTGAAGACCTCAACGGCAGTGAAGGCGGAGATGAAGATCATCGGAACGGCGGAACTGGCGGAAGAGGTGAAGATTAACCAACGGTCCAGAAGGCGGAAGAAGACACTATATGTCCCAACGGCTTTTGGAGCGGAAGAGTTATCTTCAATCAGCAGCGTCTGTACTTCAGAGAAGCGGCTGCGAAAGGCGTCTGTACTCCAGAGGAGCGGCCTGAATTAACTTCTTAGTGTAGCGAACTAAGTCTTAGTGGAAGGAGGTGTATACCTCTGGAAACAACAGCTTTAACCAAGTATCAGAAATGGAAGGTGCAATGAGAAAGTTTCCTCCCCGTGGTGGTAATACCGCCGAAGCTGGGCATTCGGATCCGGGGGCCCAGCATCATTGCGCAACAGACCAGTCGGAGGGTCCTAGGATCCCTAACGCTAAACATAGGAACAGACATCAAACGTTCATAGGAACACTGAACGTGAACTCAATGCTGAGAACAGGTAAACAAAAAGAACTGACAAAACTAATGGATGAACACAAACTAAAAGTTCTGGCTACACAAGAAACAAGATACCCAGATGAGGATACAGTACAGGCAGACCAGTACAGGATTTATAAAGGGAAACCAGCACAGATAGTAAAGAATACAAAAGGTCTTCGGGTATATGGCACAGCATTTGTGATACATAACTCATTTTCTACTAAGGTACTAGAATTTAAATCTAAATCACCAAGAATATCATTGATAACATTCAGAAATAAAAATAAAAAGTACACACTTATAAATGCCCATGCACCAATAAATAAAGACAACCAACAAAATCCAGAGAAAGTGCAGACATTTTGGGAGGAACTGGAAGAAACAATAGGGAAGATCCCTGAGCAACACACTACAATTCTGTTAGAAGACTTTAATGCACAAATTGGAAGAAACGAATTATCAAAAAGCACAGGGAGGCTTACAGCACACACTAAAACTAACATGAATGGCCAGAGATTAGTAGAGTTTTGTGAGAAATTCAAATTGAACATTATGACAACTAAATTCCAGAAGAATCCCAAAAAACAAACAACATGGAAATCACCGAACAAATTACTTGGCGAGTTCCAGATTGATCACGTGGCAATAAGTTATGATAATTCAAGGGACATTCAAGATGTACAGGTGGTGAAAGGGGCCAACTTTGATTCTGACCATTATCTGACCAAAATTAAGATGAAATTAACACCAGAAAGAAGTCACAAGAGTGACGAAACAAAAATAGCCAAATACAGAGTACAGGACTTAATGCTCAATCAGCAAGTCTTAGACGACTACAAGGAAAAGACAGATAAAATCAAAAGTCACAAATGGGAAGAAATTGCAACCTCAATACGAGACGCAGCACAACAAACAATTTTACTAACCAAAAAGAAAAAGCATCCCTGGTGGAATGAGGTCTGTGAGAAAGCACTACAGAAAAGAGCCAGAACTTGGGAGAAATACAACTCAACCAAAAGGCCAACTGACTGGGAGCAGTTCAAAACGCAAAGACGTGAAACGACGAAAATCATTAAAAGTGAACGAAGGAATTATGACACACAACAAATACAGAAAATACAAGATGAATTTTCTAAGAATAATACACGCAATTTCTTTCAAACATTCAGAACTACAATAACAAGATATAAACCACCGACACTCTGCTTCAAAGATGAAAAAGGAAATCTGATCACCAGCGTGGAACAAAATTGCCAACACCTAGCGAACTACTTTGAAACGCTGCTAAGCTGCAAAAGACCTGATGAAACCTTGACATTTGAGAAGCCTAAGAATAAGCTACCAGACTCTGAACCACCTAATAAAGAAGAAATTAAAGAGATCTTGAAAGGATTGAAAAACAATAAAGCATCTGGTAAAGATTCGTTAGTCGCGGAACTACTGAAATACGCAGGAGAAAACTTAGTAAATAATTTCGAGGCGCTGTTTGAAGAGATTTGGAATACAGAGAAGATTCCGGAGGAATGGAAGACAGCATTGATTCATCCGTTACATAAGAAGGGTGCCAAGACAAATGCAAATAACTACAGAGGTATCTCATTGTTATCAGTGGCCTATAAGATCCTATCCAAGGCACTACAAAACAGGATTGAAAATCAGGTAGAGAAAGAACTGGGTGAATATCAGGCTGGGTTTAGAAAAGGAAGATCATGCAGTGAACAGATATTCAGTCTACTCTCCATAATACAACTTCGCGCACGCGCATCGAAAAATCTAGTAATTACATTCATAGACTTCAAAAAAGCATATGATTCTATTGATAGACCAACTCTGATTAACACATTAGAAGAATTTGGGATTGATGATAAAAGCAGAAGTCTAATCCAGGAAACCCTTACGGGAACAAAATCGCAAGTGAAGTTTTTGGGTAGATTGTCACAGCCGTTTGTAATTGGAACAGGTGTTAGACAAGGGGATGGGCTCTCCCCGCTGTTGTTTAACATTGTCCTTGAAAAAGTGGTCAGGGAATGGAGAAAGAAGATGGCAGAAGCTGGAGTGAAAAATGGGATAACGTTAGGAAGAAATAAAACAAAAATTGAATGTCTGGCATTTGCTGATGACATGGCAATATTGGCAGATGACATCGAAACAGCAAAGATTCAGATAGAAATGCTGCATGAGATCGCTGAGAAGACAGGTCTACAAATATCGTATGAAAAGACAGAACTGATGATACAGGACAAAACAGACCCAACACAGACATTGCAAACTAAATATGGAATAATTAAGAGAGTTCATAAATTTAAGTATCTAGGGGAATGGATTACACCGACAGGGTTACCAAATGTTTCACTACAGGAAAGAGCAATAAAGATGGAAACGGCATACCAGCTATGCCGAAATGTATACAATAAAAAGTCGATCTCCATCAATGCCAAACTCAGGCACTACAATGCGGTAATAAAACCAGAAAGTTTGTATGCGATTGAATGCATCCCACTGAACAGAAAACGTCTGTTGGAGAAATTGGAAATAAAAGAGAGAAAAATACTGAGAAAGATCTTAGGACCTAAAAAGGATGGACAGGATTATAAATTGCGATCCAATAAAGAGTTATACGAGAAAATTGAAAAACTGACAACATCCTTTAAAAAGAGAAGACTGAGTTTCTATGGGCATGTCAAAAGAATGGCACCAGAAAGAACGGCAAAGAAAATCCTGGAATACATGGAAAGCAGAAAGACACAAATTAACTGGCTGAAAGAAGTAAAAGAAGACATTGCAGAAATGAACATTATACCAGAGACAGTTTACAACAGAATGGAATATAGGAATGCCATCAACAAAATACAGGGATTCAAAGACCGAACGCAATCAAAGAAGACGGGAACAACCTGGTCGCAAGAACGTAAAGAAGCCCACTCAGAAAAAATGAAGAAGTACTGGGAAGAACGCAAGAAAAAGCACAAGAAATGACTGATGCTTAGCGTAGTCCAAAGTTGACTGTAACGAATAATAATAATAATAATAATGGCACTTTTGCTTACAGGCAGAAAGAATAGTTTTATAGCGCTCCTGATTTCGCACTAATTTACAAAATTCTTTGTTTAACTTAGACATCGCTTTTAGGTCAGAATTTTCCGATATTTGGTACAATCGTTTTGGCAGCTGCAGTCGAAGTGCAGCTTCCAACGAAGCATCAGACAATCTTGGCGTTGCTTTTGTGTTGTTTATGTTCATAACTGAAAAGATTTGTTCACAAGCGAACTTTGTTCCGAACACAGCAACACATTTCAGGGCAAGAGCATGAATCCTGGAGAATTTTTTTTGGTCAGTTCTTTTATGAAATTGAATCAAGTCACCATTGCAATGGTAACAGCGCTCTGTCAGAACTGAATCCCGCTGTAGTTTTATTCAGCTCAACTTAGAGGCTTAGCTGGCTATCCTCTGGGCGCACCGAATAAGGCATCATAAAAACTTTGAGTGCTGGTTTTACTTGTTTTATTTCTTCAAACGTATCTTCAAATTCTTTATGCAATAATTGTAACGCTTTTGCGTACTCGCTGATGTGTTCGTAAGTACCTAAATTCAAGGATTTTAGAGAGAGAAAATTGTCCAAATTTCCTGCTTGAAGCTGACTTTTTAGAAAGCAGTAGCTACAATTTTAAACTTTTAATATTGTCACTCGTAATACCGATTGGTTTATTTTTATCTTCGAACGAGATAATCAAATCATGTAAATATCCCATGATGTCTTTCATGAAAGCGAGGTTAGCGATCCATTGCTTATCATCCAAGTCTGATTATGGAGAACCTTTCACATCAATGAGCACAACTATTTTCTGTCTCAAATCGAAAAAGATTGAGAATACTTTTGAGCAACTTAACCATCGTGCGGCATGATAAAAAGGAATGTCTTCGTGAACTGATACTAGCTTCTCCGAAAATCCTTTAAATTTCCGATGATTCAGGCCTTGCTTTCTACAAAAATTCTCTAGTTTTGCAGCTTTATCCATGCTGGTCCTAAACTTGTAGAAAACTTTTACACATAGCTATTATTGATGTAAAAGGCAGTATATTGTTAGAACTGAGGGAAGCCCACATTCGCGCACTTTTTGTTCATAGGCCTGACGAAACCTACACCTTCCGACAGCACTCCAGGGGCCCCGTCACTTGCTATGCTGTACAAGCGATCCAGTAACAACTGCATGTCTTTCAAAACCTCCTCTACAGCCAGGAAAATATTTTCCTCGGTTGTGGAACTTTTCAAAGAAATAACATCAAACACTTCCTCGGTAGCAGTGAAATCTTTCTCGATAACCATTACGAAAATTGCAAGCTGAGCTATGCTGCGATTGTCAGTACTCTCATCGAGGGCAATCGAGTACTCTTCGAAGATACGGCATTTATTGCGCAACCGCTAATTTAATTCCGCACAATTTCTACATCTTTGGCATGTTCAGATTTTTATTAACAGTTGGGGAAGTAGGTCCCAAAAGTAGACCTATCTTTAAAAAGGGCGACCAAAATAAATGTAAGAACTATAGACGTATAAACTAATGGATTCTGCCTATAAATTACAGGCAAAAATTAGGAAGCAAAGAACTAAAATGTCATGGAAGAACTAATATCTTAAGAAAATTCACGTTTTAGACAGGTACGATCGACTACTGACATCGTTTTTGCACTAAATAATTTATAGGAAAGTCTGCAGACTTCATTAGGGAAACCCGTCTCACTTTTAGAGATTTTGAATATGCATTTACTCGTACTAAAGTGAACACTGAAATCCTGTGGAACAGGGGTTCCCAACCAAAGTTTCTCGAGGACCCCCCCTCATCGAGCATGATTGGTACCTTGTCATATCACAGTATCACCTACCCAAGAAAGCCAAATTAAGAGCCTTTTTATACATTTTCTATTTTTGATACTTAGAGAAAACATTGACATACTCATTATTGAAAAAATATTGAGCTTAAAACTTGTTAAATTTAGCCATCATTTTTATTGCTAAATCTCTGATTATTGCTCAAAATCTTTGTCTTCAAATCTGGGTGTTTACTGTAACAAACTCTTAAAAAATAGTAAAAATTTAATATGAACTGAAAATGACAGGAAAAAATTAAATCTGAGTGTATTGGTCTTTCAAGTGTAATACACTTGAGATTGCATTGAGCAGACATGTGTGAAAAATAATAGCATCTTGCGGACCCCTCCGCCATAGCTCGCGGACCCCTGGGGGTCCGCGGACCACCTGTTGGGAACCACTGGTGTGGAATGTAATGGCTGAACTAGATTGTCCACTCATAAATGCTATTACATCTACAGCTACAGCTATATCAACAGCCCGCAAGCCACTGATGGTGTGCAGCGGAAGTTACTTTTGGCACTACTAACTGACACCACCTTCCTTGTTCAACTCGCGAAGGGTGCTTAGCAAGAAGGATTGTCGGTAAGCCTCTGTATTAGCTTTAATTTCTCTAATTTTATCGTCATGGTCATTTCGCGAGATGCATGTGGGAGGAAATAATCTATTGTCCAACTCTTCCCAGAAAGTAGTCTATCGAAAGTTAATCGAAATTTCAAGAGTAAACCCCTCCGTGATGCACAACGCCTCTTTCTTAACGTCTGGCAGTGCAGCTTGATGCGCACATCTGTAATTCTCGTGCGCCGACCAAACGAACACGTCACGAAACGTACCGCTCTTCTTTGGACTTATCTATACCTACATTAAGAGTCTACACTCAAGTAACAAAACTTTTACAGATGCGGCAAGCACAATAACAAAGCCATCGAACTCAAACAAAGGCATGAGACAAGAATGCTGTATTTTTCTTATATATATATATATATATATATATATATATATATATATATATATATATATATATAGGGTGAGTCACCTAACGTTACCGCTGGATATATTTCGTAAACCACATCAAATACTGACGAATCGATTCCACAGACCGAACGTGAGGAGATGGGCTAATGTAACTGGTTAATACAAAACATAAAAAAATGCACAGAAGTATGTTTTTTAACAAAAACCTACGTTTTTTTTAAAAAAATGGAACCACGTTAGTTTTGTTAGCACATCTGAACATATAAACAAATACGTAATCAGTGCCGTTTGTTGCATTGTAAAATGTTAATTACATCCGGAGATATTGTAACCTAAAGTTGACGCTTGAGTACCACTCCTCCGCTGTTCGATCGTGTGTATCGGAGAGCACCGAATTACGTAGGGATCCAAAGGGAACGGTGATGAACCTTAGGTACAGAAGGGACTGGAACAGCACATTACGTCCACATGCTAACACCTTTTTATTGGTCTTTTTCACTGACGCACATGTACATGACTATGTGGGGTGAGGTAAACGTACACACGTGGTTTCTGTTTTCAATTACGAAGTGGAATAGAGTGTGTCCCACTGGAAACGCGTCGACGTATGTGGTATCAGCATGATGGTGCACCTGCACATTCCACAATTAACACTAGGCTGGCCCTTGACAGGATGTTCGACGGACGTTTCATAGGACGTGGAGGACGCATAAATTGGCCAGCCCGTTCTCCTGATCTTACACCTCTGGACTTCTTTCTGTGGGGTACGTCAAAGGAGAATGTGTACCGTGATGTGCCTACAACCCCAGAGGATATGAAACAACGTACTGTGGCAGCCTGCGGCGACATTACACCAGATGTACTGCGGCGTGTACGACATTCATTACGCCAGAGATTGCAATTGTATGCAGCAAATGATGGCCACCACATTGGACATCTATTGGCCTGACATGTCGGGACACACTCTATTCCACTTCGTAATTGAAAACAGAAAGCACGTGTGTACGTGTACCTCACCCCTCATGGTAATGTACATGTGCGTCAGTTAAAACGACCAATAAAAAGGTGTTAGCATGTGGACGTAATGTGCTGTTCCAGTCCCTTCTGTACCTAAGGTTCATCAAGGTTCCCTTTGGATCCCTACGTATTTGTTTATATGTTCAGTGTGCTAACAAAACTAACGGGATTCCACTTAAAAAAACGTAGGTTTGTGTTAAAAAACATACTTCCGTGCATTTTTTTATGGTTTGTATTAACCAGTTACACTAGCCCCTCTCCTCACGTTCGGTCTGTGGAATCGATTCATCAGTATTTGATGTGGTTTACGAAATATATCCAGCGGCAATATTAGGTGACTCACCCTATATATAAATATATATATATATATATATATATACACTCCTGGAAATTGAAATAAGAACACCGTGAATTCATTGTCCCAGGAAGGGGAAACTTTATTGACACATTCCTGGGGTCAGATACATCACATGATCACACTGACAGAACCACAGGCACATAGACACAGGCAACAGAGCATGCACAATGTCGGCACTAGTACAGTGTATATCCACCTTTCGCAGCAATGCAGGCTGCTATTCTCCCATGGGGACGATCGTAGAGATGCTGGATGTAGTCCTGTGGAACGGCTTGCCATGCCATTTCCACCTGGCGCCTCAGTTGGACCAGCGTTCGTGCTGGACGTGCAGACCGCGTGAGACGACGCTTCATCCAGTCCCAAACATGCTCAATGGGGGACAGATCCGGAGATCTTGCTGGCCAGGGTAGTTGACTTACACCTTCTAGAGCACGTTGGGTGGCACGGGATACATGCGGACGTGCATTGTCCTGTTGGAACAGCAAGTTCCCTTGCCGGTCTAGGAATGGTAGAACGATGGGTTCGATGACGGTGTGGATGTACCGTGCACTATTCAGTGTCCCCTCGACGATCACCAGTTGTGTACGGCCAGTGTAGGAGATCGCTCCCCACAACATGATGCCGGGTGTTGGCCCTGTGTGCCTCGGTCGTATGCAGTCCTGATTGTGGCGCTCACCTGCACGGCGCCAAACACGCATACGACCATCATTGGCACCAAGGCAGAAGCGACTCTCATCGCTGAAGACGACACGTCTCCATTCGTCCCTCCATTCACGCCTGTCGCGACACCACTGGAGGCGGGCTGCACGATGTTGGGGCGTGAGCGGAAGACGGCCTAACGGTGTGCGGGACCGTAGCCCAGCTTCATGGAGACGGTTGCGAATGGTCCTCGCCGATACCCCAGGAGCAACAGTGTCCCTAATTTGCTGGGAAGTGGCGGTGCGGTCCCCTACGGCACTGCGTAGGATCCTACGGTCTTGGCGTGCATCCGTGCGTCGCTGCGGTCCGATCCCAGGTCGACGGGCACGTGCACCTTCCGCCGACCACTGGCGACAACATCGATGTACTGTGGAGACCTCACGCCCCACGTGTTGAGCAATTCGGCGGTACGTCCACCCGGCCTCCCGCATGCCCACTATACGCCCTCGCTCAAAGTCCGTCAACTGCACATACGGTTCACGTCCACGCTGTCGCGGCATGCTACCAGTGTTAAAGACTGCGATGGAGCTCCGTATGCCACGGCAAACTGGCTGACACTGACGGCGGCGGTGCACAAATGCTGCGCAGCTAGCGCCATTCGACGGCCAACACCGCGGTTCCTGGTGTGTCCGCTGTGCCGTGCGTGTGATCATTGCTTGTACAGCCCTCTCGCAGTGTCCGGAGCAAGTATGGTGGGTCTGACACACCGGCGTCAATGTGTTCTTTTTTCCATTTCCAGGAGTATATATATATATATATATATATATATATATATATATATATATATATTGGTCCATTGATAGTGACCGGGCCAAATATCTCACGAAAAAAGCATCAAACGAAAAAACTACAAAGGACGAAACTCGTCTAGCTTGAAGGGGGAAACCAGATGATGCTATGGTTGGCCCGCTAGATGGCGCTGCCATACGTCAAACGGATATCAACTGCGTTTTTTTTTTTTTTTTAAATAGGAACGCCCATTTTTATTACATTTTCGTGTAGTACGTAAAGAAATATGAATGATTTAGCTGGACCACTTTTTTCGCTTAGTAATAGATGGCGCTGTAATAGTTACAATCGTATAACTACGTGGTATCACGTTACATTCCGCCAGTGCGGACGGTATTTGCTTCGTGATACATTACCCGTATTAAAATTGACCGTTTACCAATTGCGGAAAAGGTCGATATCGTGTTGATGTATGGTTATTGTGATCAAAATTTCCAATGGGCGCGTGCTATGTATGCTGCTCGGTATCCTGGACCGTTCGCCGGATAGTTACGTTATTTAAGGAAACAGGAAAAGTTCAGCCACATGTGAAACGTCAACCACGACCTGCAACAAATGAGGATGCCCAAATAGGTGTTTTGGCTGCTGTCGCGGCTAATCCGCACATCAATAGGAGACAAATTGCGCGAGAATCGGGAATCTCAAAAACGTCGGTGTTGAGAATGCTACATGAACATCGATTGTACCAGTATCATATTTCTATGCACCAGGAATTACATGGCGACGACTTTGAACGTCGTGTACAGTTCTGCCACTGGGCACAAGAGAAATTACGGGACGATGACAGATTTTTTGCACGCGTTCAATTTAGCGACGAAGCGTCATACATCAACAGCGGTAACGTAAACCGGCATAATATGCACTACTGGGCAGCCGAAAATCCACGATGGCTGCGACAAGTGGAACATCAGCGACCTTGGCGGGTTAATACATGGTGCGGCATTATGGGAGGAAGGATAACTGGCCCCCATTTTATCGATGGATATCTAAATGGTGCAATGTATATATGCACTTACCAGTGAATGGAGAATGGTGAATAAAAGAATATTTGTATATAGCGACACTAGACTAAAAGCATTCCTACATGCAGATACCGTAACATTGATGGCGGGGAATGAAGCTTACCTTCAGATGAGCGCCTATGATTTGCAGTAGATAGCTTCACAACACAGTTTAAAACTGCTTGTAGATAAAACAAGAATGTTGTCATTTCATGGCATACGATACGTAAGACCAAATTTAGTCTTGAATAATAAAATCTTGGATCAAGTTAAACATTTCAAATATCTAGGATGTGACATAACATATGAATACAATAATGATGTGGACCAAAAATTAAATAAACTTATTTCCACGTGTGGAACGACTGGAAGAATATTACAGATTAGAGCCAGGAAAGGAATACAGTTGATGTTTTAGAATACCATAGTTTATTAGCTGGTTTCGAATTCCATTGATCATTTGCATGTTCTACTAAAATGATGTGGAACGGTTTATTTTACGGGATATGCGTTCATGGTTAGCGTTAAGATTAATAAAAAGATTACTTTGTAGTATTATTCATGCAACTACACTTGGAAGCTACGTTTCTGTTCATGATAATAGTTTTTCAATAAAAATTCGTTCATGGAATAGAACAACTTGTTCAGAAGAAATTATTTTAGGTTAGATTTAAAACTTGTTTTGGTACCTGTCACCCATGTATTGGGAACATAATGAAAACATGTCTGTTGCTGCATATTGAACCCCTTTTCGAGCCACTGACAGCTTAATAATGGATAATAAAGTTAATTTTCTCACTAATATTATAGGTATTCACATTATTACTCTTCTCAAATTGTGATGGATTATTTATGACGAATTCCAATACTAAATATATGTACTGTATTGCGATGATGCCTAACTCCCTTAAGAGGTACGTATATGAAGACTGTGGCTGAACACGAACGTGGCTGAACATGATATCCCATATAGTTTTAAACTTCGTATCTGCATTATTAGTTTCTGTCCGGACGTTCACATTTCCGGACTTTTGTTCACTTCCCACAAAATATTACAATATTTTCAGTAGGACTGCAAGTAACGTCGGATCTTTACTTATTCTAGTCTATATATAAATTATGCTTTTCCTTCCACATTACTTACGCAAGTGAAACATGGGTGACAAGAAATCATCAATAAAGCAGAACACAGGTTCAAGAAATGAGGTTGCCAAGAAGAGTGGATAGGTGTAAGATAGAACCCAAACGAGCTGTACAATATTAGTAAACCTAATGCTAACTACTTGTCATGTAAAGCTTTGTTATTGTTGTTGTCCTGAGACTGGTTTGATGCAGCTCTCCATGCCATACAGTAAAGCTGCATGCCCTCGGGAAAAACTACGGCCGTAGTTTCCCCTTGCTTTCAGCCGTTCGCAGTACCAGCACAGCAAGGCCGTTTAGATCAGTCAATCATCCAGACTGTTGCCCTTGCAACTACTGAAAAGGCTGCTACCCCTCTTCAGGAACCACACGTTTGTCTGGCCTATCAACAGATACCCCTCCGTTGTGGTTGCACCTACGGTACGGCTATCGCTGAGGCACGCAAGCCTCCCCACCAACGGCAAGGTCCATGGTTCATGGTGGGGAGGTGTAAAGCTTTATGTTTTTATGTAGTCACAGTAAGTATAATCTCTGCTTTCAAAACTGACTCCAAAAGAATGTAACAAAAATGTGATACTGCCTGGAGGTACAGAAGGATAATATAATAATCTGAAGAACTTTATTCAGCTATGTTATGATGTCAATAAGTAACGTAAAATTCAATCCCGTTTGACCAGTAACGGTGGTTATAGCAGTTACGGGAGGTTCTCAAGTTCTCATACACATACTTAATTACTATTCACTGTGCGCAACCGACAGCGTGCAAAACCATTGCATTAGTGATGACAACAGGTTGGCAATTCTCAGCTAGTTGGGGTGGGGGACACGCGGTGACCTGCTTCTTGTTGAGTTTACAGTGGCGACGTAATTACGTTGATGATGTGTGGTATGTGCTTTGGGAACTGACGCATGTTTGCGGAAGCTAATTTGTCAGACACTGGAATACATACTAAATGTTTGACAAACATTGCACGTAATTCGGTTTGAGCACAACGGAAACACAGTGCAGCTGTGGTCAAACCGAATACTCAGATGTCTTCATAACAAAACACTAAATGGCAAGAGTTGTACCATTTATTCATACTACAACGACATCGTCTCAAGCTTCCTGCCTTGCACTATTAGTTTATTTGGGTTATTAAAAACGAAAATTATTTACTGGATCTATGCTCTTTTCTAGTGCTACGAATTTGAAAGAAATTCTCGTGTCTCACCAATCAAATACGAGCACTGTTTTTGCATGAATATGTTATCAAAATGTACTGCCTCAGCTATTCCACTGATAGAAATGTCATGCACATAAAGTCATTAAGAATTTTTAGTAATATTTACAATGTCTATCTACCTTTTACAGTTGTGTTGTTTTGCCAAAAATTTGGTACAGTACAGATTTGTATTACTGAGCTGACGTGTGCGAGAATTGTAGGACAATTAGCTTAACATCTCATGCATCCGAGCAGCTGGCAAGAATGGAAAAGAAAATTGAGGATGTGTTACAAGACGATCAGTTTGGCTTTATGAAACGTAAGGACGCCAGAGAGGCAATTCTGACGTTGCTGTTGATAATGGAAGGAAGACTGAAGAAAAATCAAGTCACGTTCTTAGGATTTGTAAATCTGGAAAAATCATTCGACAATGTAAAATGGTGCAAGATGTTCGACATTCTGAGAAAAATAGGGGTAAGCTGTAGGGAGAGACGGGTAATATACAATATGTACAAGAGCTAGGAGGGAACAATAAGAGTAGATCATCAATAACGAAGTGCTCGGATTGAAACGGGTGTAAGACAGGGATGTAGTCTTTCACCCCTACTGTTCAGTCTGTACATTGAAGAAGCAATGATGGAAATAAAAGAAAGTTTGTGCAGGAGAATTAAAATTCAAACTGAAAGGGTATCAGTGATACGAGTCGCTGATGATATTGCTATCCTGAGTGAAACAGAAGAAGAATTACATGATCTGCTGAATGGAATGAACAGTCTAATGAGTACAGAATATGGAATGAGAGTAAATCGAAGATAGACGAAAGTAATCGAAACTAGCAGACATGAGAATAGCGATAAACTTAACATCACGATCAACGGTCAGAAAGTAGGTGAAGTTAAGGAATTTTGCTACTTGGGCAGCAAAATAAGTAATGAGGGACGGAGCAAGGACAACATCAAAACCAGACTAGCACAGCACTGGAAAATAGGGCATTCCTGGCCAGGAGAAATCTACTAGTAACAAAAACAGGCCTTAACTTGAGGAAGAAATTTTTGAGAATGTACGTCTGGAGTACAGCATTGTATGGTAGGCAACATGGAGTGTGGGAAAACCAGAATCGAAGCATTTGAGATGTTGTGCTACAGACGAATGTTGAAAATTTGATGGAGTGATAAGGTAAGAAACGAGGAGGTTCTGCGAAATATCGGAGAGGAAAGAAATATGTGGAAAACACTCATAAGGAGAAGGGACAGGATGATAGGACATCTGCTAAGACATGAGGGAATGACTTCCATGGTACTAGAGGGAGGTGTAGAGGGCAAAAACAGTAGAGGAAGACAGAGATTCGAATACATCCAGAAAATAATCGAGGATGGTTCAAATGGCTCTGAGCACTATGGGACATAACATTTGAGGTCATCAGTCCCCTAGAACTTAGAACTACTTAAGCCTAACTGACCTAAGAAAATAACAGGCATCCATAACCGAGGCAGGATTCGAACCTGCGACCGTAGCAGTCGCGCAGTCGCGTGGTTCCAAACTGAAGAGCCTAGAACCGCTCGGCCACAACGGCCGGCGAGGACGTAGATCGCAAATATTACTCTGAGATGAAGAGGTTGGCACAGGAGAGGAATTCGTGCCGGGCCCCATGAAACCAGTCAGAAGACTGATGATTCGAAAAAAACAAAAACAAAAAATTACATCTCTTTTTTATAGTTACTTCAAGTTGGCTCATAACAATAAGCCAAGATGCCACCTTTATCTGGCAGCGACTGAAATAAAACTGAGTAAAATGATTCATTTCTTCCAGCAGGATGCTAAATTTTTTGAGGTGTTTCTCATGAAACAATTTTCCTTAACGATGATTTTACCAAATATTTCATCGGTTGATGGTATATCTTCTGGTATGCAGCAGAGATTACTAATTCCTCGTTGCATCTAATTGAAGGACGGCCGTCCGCAGCTCGTGGGAGTGCGGTAGCGTTCTCGCTTCCCACGCCCGGGTTCCCGGGTTCGATTCCCGGCGGGGTCAGAGATTTTCTCTGCCTCGTGATGACTGGGTGTTGTGTGCTGTCCTTAGGTTGGTTAGGTTTAAGTAGTTCTAAGTTCTAGGGGACTGACGACCATCGATGTTAAGTCCCATAGTGCTCAGAGCCATTTGAACCATTTGAAGGACGGCTAATGAAGTTGACTTGTTACAGATGCACAGGCGTTGGGTCCAGAACGTGCATGCTGTATTTGCTCAGAGCCTTAACGCCTTAAGAGCTCCACTAGGACATCAATCGGAGTATTTCTTTGTGGTAATGGGATAGTCAATAATCTTACGAATACAAGCTGACACTGAATTTACTTACCTAGGTATACGAATTTACTGATTTCGCGATGTGTCTTACGTAGAACATCTAGCTGGCTTAAACTTCGGCTACTTGTGCCTATACGCTCGGAAAACAATGTACCGTACGGAACTCAACTTTGTAGGAATGACTATTGGACTGTGCGATGCGGGATTTGCGCCGCTAGTAGTTTTAGTGTCATGAATGGGTGTTAGGTACGGCGACGTAGGGTGTAAACACAAGCAACAGGTGCAGCACAATTTCAGACAATAACATAGGTAAGGACAAGGTGAGCAGGACTTTACTTGTAGAGCTGCTTTATCAAAACGACAGCAGTAGCACTGCTGCTGTTCGTGAGGATCGAAGGACTAAAGAACTAGAGAGAAGGTTTCTTTCTGCACTGGGGTTGAAGAACGTGATTCGGGAATTGGGAATTAGTTCTGGGACAGACCGACGAGCGGTTGTGCCACAAACTCTTCAAGAAGTTACGGTCGCCACTGCTGAGACTGCTGGACTGAATGTGCAGTCATCAAGCTGTGTACAAGCTTCGTCACAACAGCTGAACATTCCATCGCCCACCGTTGTTTCGCCTAGAAATATAACAATCGGTGCGAGTCCAGGCTGTTGTGCATGCAGATGGTCGTCACACTGACTAGCTTTTGTAAACTGGGACGTAAATGTAGGATTCAATTAACAAATAGGACCCTTCCATGTGCGAATTAAAATGTGTTTCTGTCAGTGTTTCATTCGCTGGTTCTGTTCCGCATGTTGAAAGGTGGCTACACTGAGTCACAGGGCCAGAGATTGCGCCAAAGAGTTTTATTCAGCCGCCTCCACTGGCAGTGCTTGTTCAGAAGTTGCTGTGGGATGCCGATTGCTGTACTAGTTGAGGCCATGTTGTGTGCAGTTGTTTTGATGGGCTAGACACCAGATGTTGTTGGATTGGGGATGTTGTAATGATCAGAGTGAACTTTTCGTCAATATGTATGAAGGTAAAGAAAATTTTTTTAAATTTCAAATGTCTTATACAATAATGCCTCTTGGTCACAGGTTCAGTCAACAAACATCTGGCTTGTGTTCATGTATTAGACTGTAATTCTGGTTTCTATATGCAATTATTGTATTTCTGTTTTTTTTAATTACTTCAATATAAATGATGTTTAAAATATCTTGTCTTATTGAGGAAGAACCGTGCCAGATGTGTACGTTGAATCACACTTCCACACACAGAACAGTTACACTTGTGCTTTGTTGTTTCGTAGTTTTTGTTTCGTAGCTTTTATAGTTGCTGGGGACTTAATTAATTAATAGTGTTAACGGAAGTTTCCTTTCATTCTTTGTTTGTTATTCTATGCAGTCAGATTGCGTACTAACACTAGTCAGGGCCAACCGGTTACGAGACTGCGTAACCGGACAGACAGCGACTAAAATTAAGAGTATTTGCATTAAAAATAATTAAGCCCCCATGCAATGTCCTTGGAAAGTTTTCTTCCTTGTAATAGCGTCTACTTTTCATGGGGGACCTCTTAAGTACCGAAAGTTTCATTCTAACCAACGTGTATTTGTTACGATTTCGTCTATCGATTTAATACAATGCATGCCGCAGCGGGCTATTTTGACCGTTGTAATGACGCTTACTTAGATTGTCAATAGACTATCAAGGACACTGAATATGGATTCCGCGAAAGAATACCGGTAAATTTCCACGTCTCAGGACCGAAACAGGCTAGACCTTCGGATTTCGCAAAATAATTAAAGAATATAAAGTTTAAAGAAACTCTGGTTAAATTATTAATAGATAATTGATCATAGAAGTATTGGGCGCATATCATCGTAAACAAAACCGTCTATATTAATCACGATCTGTGCTATGAATACTGAGTGAAGAGGTACTGCTAACATCACAATTAATGAAGCTCTAAGTCGTCAAGAGGCGGCAGATACCGATGTTGTTTATCACGTTTTTCAAGTTATTCAATGAGATCTAGAGTCTATAGTGTCTACAAAATGTTGTGACACTGACATTTTAATTAAAATACTTCCGAAAATTAAATCTGTAAAAGTTCGGTAAATATTTGGGTGGATATTGGCGCTGGTAATTGCCGCCTTTAGACAGACGTTTCTTGTTAGTATGAAATGCTGAGACCGTCTACACCTTGCCATGCTATGGCCGTCGGCAGTTACAATCCCACATTCTACCGCAAGGGGAAAAATGTACATTGACAATGCTGATATTCTACACGCTACTGAAAGGCTTTCACTATTTAGTCTTCTACCTGCAATCTATTGGAGTTCTTTGAAGAATTCAAGTGCAGATTTCACAACGAAAAAAGAATTAATGATGCTGACTCGACGAGAGTCCACATTTTCACAAAAACATATAAAATCAAAGATCATACTTCCATTACCCTAAATATGAGTTTATCAAATTACAATGCCTGCAGCCTACCGCAGTGTCAAACAAAACTGAACAGCATTTATTCGGAACAAAATATATTGCGCAGATATCGAGCGACGCTCGTACGAAAAATGTAACTGATCTAAGCCCCCGAGGTTGGGATGGTATCACAGCTGCGGACGATACGATTTTTCGTGGTTCTTCGGTAGCCAACTACCAGAAATGAGCGACGTCATTGTCAACGAAGAATCTACATCCACGAAGGGTTTAGTAGAGTCGTATTTTAGTGTAAGGTTTTTATGAAGAAATGAGTGATTTTCAGTAGAAATATTTGTTTGCCAGAAGGAAAAGGTAGGAAGGAGGTTTAAGCTTGAATATTCCGTCAACAACTACACAGTCAGAAACGCTGCAGAAGCTCGGTTATTTTCAAGGATGAGGAAGGCAATCAGAGATTTATGAAAATACTGGAAAACATATTTCTGGATGGCCCAAACGTGGATTTGCAACGCCGTCCTCCTGAATGTGAGTCCAGTGTGTTAACCGCTGTGCCATGTCACTAGGCTTATACAGATGAAGGCATTAAAGATCTGATTTTGATGACGATAATGGTGAATCTGACGGTGATTAAAAGATTTACATTTTTTCCCTTTTAAATAAACTTTATTTCTCCAACTCTGTACCACATTCTTTTCGTGAAATTTATTTAAAAAATCCAAAAATACTTCAACAGCAGAACAACCTTTACGAGTAAGCGCTTTATTGACTGTCTCAGAATTTGAGGAATACAGATTATTCATAAACTTTCATACAACTCAATACAATTTTTAACGCGTTTTGAATGTTAAAAAGTTGTCTGCTGGTTAACAAGGCGCATCAGTAAATTTGTTTGATTTCAATTTTTTCTACATCTTGGCAATTTATTTTAACATGTCTAACAGTTTTCAGACGTAACGCTTTGTTACCTTTCGGTATTTTCTTCAACATTTTCAAACTGGCCTAAAACGGATGATTATTAGAATTTCTTCTGAAAAATGATTTTTCGTATTAACTGATCAATATACACAGGTGAAATAGATTTTCAGAAGGTTTACTATGAATTTTTTGTCTCATTTTTTATTTTTTTTAATAGGTTCATTGAGTTTGTGCTGTGCTACAGGTGTCTGAAAAACTTGTTTTCGGTTTCTTAGATCCACTACTCAACTACATTCCAGAAATTAGACGTATTGGTGCGACACAGTTCGTTAAAATTTGTTGACGTTTTTGAAACTGCAGTAAGTTTAGTGTTTTTGGTTTAGCGTTCCCGAATTTATCGATTTTTTACAGTTTTGACCATTTCTCTACAAGTCAAAAAGTTTGGTATCGGACTGCCGTACTACGAGCCATGCCACAAACACCAGGTGTCAACGGTACACGAAGACTATCGGCAGTCTTGCTGTGGTACCATATCTATGGTGGATGACTGCGACCAAGCGGCCAATGGTATGTAGTGGGGCGGTTGAGGCCGGTGGGGGAGGGGGGCGGAGGGAGGCGTGGCCTCCGCAGACGCTGAACACAGCTGTCATGAACGGGATGTGACCCGCTGCCCCTTGGGCAGGAGTCCGGTTGCCGCGTGCTACTGATGCGGATGCGGAAGTTCCGCTGCGCTGTAGCATTATGACCGAAGGGCGGACTTACTGCTGAAAATTGGTACTGCAAGAGAGACTCGAACTCGTGACTGCTCCATGTTGTCCCCTTGGTGAGCTCAGACCCCACGTCGCTTTGGCACTGCTGGGCTGCGAATGAAACTGCTACGAAAATGACAGCTTTTTATGCAAGATAGTAGCGCACCGGTTATGCCAATACGCCGCTTCTGGCCACATTTTCGGCAACATGACCGGAACCCTCTGTTGGAGAATGGCCTCTCCTGTTCTGAGCACTACTGCTGTACCAGCAGGTTTCAGGCAGCAAGACTGACTCTACTCGCAGAGTTCAGCAGCTCGACTGCTATAAACGAATTGACAACAGCCTGCATTCTTCACCTACCAACAGCTTCACGTACTCGTATTCTGACAGATATGCCCCTAAAATTGTAGTGGCACTACAGCTCCATAACATGTGTTAGTTACTAAGCTGTGTGACATCAGTCATTTAAGTTCACCCTAAAAATGTGACTTCAGTAGTAGCTAAGTGTTCATCATTTGTAGTACAAAATACCTGAGCTGGCTTATATTGTGCACAGTGGAATAACAAGAAGTTCCTTGAATTCATTTTCCTCCCTCGTCCATAGCGTATTTCCTTTCTCTTTTCTGCTGCCAGTTTACGATTTATCGATATCTCGGCTTTGGAGAAGAGGCAGTCAATGATTGGATGTTTGTGTTTAGAGAGAAGCTTCTTTCAAAAGCGTTTTTCAGTATACCCTTCTCATTTCCAGCATTATTCCACAGCGCCATATATGAAGGACTTAGTTCAATAGTGGTACAAGTCCATTTTTGTTCATCTTGAGATACAGAGTCCTGAAGTTAAACGAGCGCTGAAAAATCTGCAGTTGAGATACCAGAAATATTCATGCACATGGCTTCCTCCTAGAAATGAACCTTTCTTTCTGTTTGTTGGGTCATTAATTTCAGAAGCATTATAGGCAGAAAAGTGCAGATAATGGACTTGTACCACTATTGACATAAGCCCTTCATATCAAAAGCTTATGTTCTCTCCTTGTCTGAACCGCTAATCGTCCAAGTTTCACTCCCGTACAAGGCACACTCCATACAAATACCTTCCGAAAAGACTCATAATCTTTACATTTTTATTAGAAAATAGAAATTCTGTTCTTACCATTGCCCGTTCGCATGTTATATACTTTCTGCACCCATGGTCTACGTGTAGAGTCATTGATTAGCTCGAAACCGGCCACCGCTTAAATTTTGATTAATAATCAGCACTGGCGGCCGAAGACATCCGTCATAAGAAGTCAGCCTCATTCCGCTAACGCCCTTGCCTTGTCAAAGAGGGAGAAGGAACAGACAGAACTTCAGGGTACTCTCTTGTCCTTCGAGTTCAGTGATACGGTTGTTCCTATCAGAATCGCCAGCAAATTAACACCGACAACGATAGCAACGATAGTTCAGGTACACATGCCGACGTTGAAAGCTTAAGGTGAAGAGATAAACTATATGAAGAAACAGAAGGGATAATACAGTGCATAAACGGAGATTATGGGGGACTGGAATGTGGTTGTAAGGGAAGGAGAAGAAGGAAAGTTTACATCTACATCTACATGACTACTCAGCAATTCACATTTAAGTGCTTGGCAGAGGGTTCATCGAACCACAATCATACTATCTCTCTACCATTCCACTCCCGAACAGCGCGCGGGAAAAACGAACACCTAAACCTTTCTGTTCGAGCTCTGATTTCTCTTATTTTATTTTGATGATCATTCCTACCTATGTAGGTTGGGCTCAACAAAATATTTTCGCACTCGGAAGAGAAAGTTGGCGACTGAAATTTCGTAAATAGATCTCGCCGCGACGAAAAACGTCTTTGCTTTAATGACTTCCATCCCAACTCGCGTATCATATCTGCCACACTCTCTCCCCTATTACGTGATAATACAAAACGAGCTTCCCTTTTTTGCACCCTTTCGATGTCCTCCGTCAATCCCACCTGGTAAGGATTCAACACCGCGCAGCAATATTCTAACAGAGGACGAACGAGTGTAGTGTAAGCTGTCCCTTTAGTGGACTTGTTGCATCTTCTAAGTGTCCTGCCAATGAAACGCAACCTTTGGCTCGCCTTCCCCCACAATATTATTTATGTGGTCTTTCCGACTGAAGTTGTTCGTAATTTTAACACCCAGGTACTTAGTTAAATTGACAGCCTTGAGAATTTTACTATTTATCGAGTAATCGAATTCCAACGGATTTATTTTGGAACTCATGTGAATCACCTCACACTTTTCGTTATTTAGCGTCAACTGCCACCTGCCACACCATACAGCAATCTTTTCTAGGTCGCTTTGCAACTGATACTGGTCTCCGGATGACATTACTAGACGGTAAATTACAGCAGCATCTACGAACAACCTAAGAGAACTGCTCAGATTGTCACTCATGTCATTTATATAGATCAGGAACAGCAGAGGTCCCTGGGGAACTCAGTGATTTGTCGTCTATTACTACAAACTGCGACCTTGCTGACAGGAAATCACGAATCCAGTCGCACAACTGAGACGATACCCCATAGGCCCGCAGCTTGATTAGAAGTCGCTTGTGAGGAACGGTGTCAAAAGCTTTCCGGAAATCCAGAAATGCGGAATCAACCTGAGATCCCCTGTCGATAGCGGCCATTACTTCGTGCGAATAAAGAGCTTGCTGCGTTGCACAAGAACGATGTTTTCTGAAACCATGCTGATTACGCATCAATAGATCGTTCCCTTCTAGGTGATTCATAATGTTTGAATACAGTAAATGCTCCAAAACCCTACTGCAAACCGACGTCAATGATGTAGGTCTGTAGTTCGATGGATTACTCCTACTGCCCTTCTTAAACACTGGTGCGACCTGCGCAATTTTCCAATCTGTAGGTACAGATCTATCGGTGAGTGAGCGGTTGTATATGACTGCTAAGTAGGGAGCTATTGTATCAGCGTAATCTGAAAGGAACCTAATCGGTATACAATCTGGACCTGAAGACTTGCCCGTATCAAGCGATTTGAGATGCTTCGCAACCCCTAAGGTATCTACTTCTAAGAAACTCATGCTAGCAGCTGTTCGTGTTTCAAATTCTGGAATATTCCATTCGTCTTCCCTGGTGAAGGAATTTCGGAAAACTGCGTTCAATAACTCCGCTTTAGCGGCACAGTCGTCGGTAACAGTGCCATCGGTACTGCGCAGTGAAGGTATTGACTGCGTCTTTCCGCTTGTGTACTTTACAGACCAGAATTTCTTCGGTTTTTCTGCCAAATTTCGAGACAATGTTTCGTTTGGAACCTATTTTAGGCATCTCGCATTGAAGTTCGTGCCCAATTTCGGGCGTCTGTAAATTTCAGCCCATCTTCGGGATTTCGCGTTCTTCTGAATTTCGCATGCTTTTTCCGTTGCCTCTGCAACAGCGTTCGGACTTTTTTTAGTGTACCATGGGGGATGAGTTCTATCTCTTACCTATTTATGAAGTATGAATCTCTCAATTGCTGTTGCTACTATATCTTTGAATTTGAGCCACATCTCGTCTACATTTGTAGTCAGTTCGGAAGGAATGGAGATTGTCTCTTAGGACGGCTTCTAGGGACACTTTATCCGCTTTTTTAAATAAAATTATTTTGCGTTTGTTTCTGGTGGATTTGGAAGAAACGGTATTGAGCCTAGCTACAACGACCTAGTGATCACTAATCCCTGTGTCAGTCATGATTCTCTCTATTAGCTCTGGATTGTTTGTGGCTAAGAGGTCAAGTGTGTTTTCGCAACCATTTACAAATCGCGTGGGTTCGTGGACTAACTGCTCGAAATAATTACAGGAGAATATGGAGTTGGGACGAGGAATGAGAGAGAAGAAAATTTCAATTAGACTACACCATGATCAGACAGAGATACTGAAATCAAATACTGGATTGTAAGGCGTGCCCAGATATAGACTCAGATCACAATGGAGCAGTGATGAAGAGCAGGCGAAAGTTTAAGACATTAGTCAATAAGAATCAATACGCAAAGAAGTGGGATACAGAAGTACTACGGAATGACGAGATATGCTCGAAGTCCTCTATAGATACAGCAATAAGGAACAGCTCACTAGGCAGTCCAGTTGAAGAGGAATGGACATCCCTAAAAAGTGCAGTCACAGAAGTTGACAAGAAAAACATAGATGCAAAGAAGGTAACCGAGAAGAAACCAAGCGAAACAGAAGAAATACTTCAGTTGATCACGCAAGAACGAAATACAAAAATGTTCAGGGAAATTAAGGAAAACAGAAATACAAGTCACTGAGGAATGAAATAAATAGGAAGTGCAGGGAAGCTAAGGCGCAATCGCTGCATGGAAAATTTGAAGAAATCGAAAATGAAATGACTGCCTGATAGACTGACTCAGCATATAGCTAAGTCAAATAACCTATGGCGAAATTAAGAGCAAGGCGCAAGGTGAATTTCACTGTTATATGCAGAGGAGAAGCGGATAGGTGGAAAGAGTACATTGAAGTCCTGTATGAGGGGAAATTTGTCTGATGTGCTGCTGTGGTAGAAGAAGAAACAGGAGTCGATTTAGAAGAGATAGGGGATCCAGTGTTATAATCAGAATTTAAGGGAGCTTTGGAGGCCTTAAGATCAAATGCGGGAGCGGGTTCAAAAATGGCTCTGAGCACAATGGGTCTTAACATCTGAGGTCATCAGTCCCCTAGATCTTAGAACTACTTAAACCTAACTAACCGAAGGACATCACACACATCCATGCCCGAGGCAGGATTCGAACCTGCGACCACATCAGCAGCGCGGTTCTGGACTAGGTTGTAGGGAGAAACGGGTAATACACAATATGTACATAGCGAAGATGGAAAAATACGAGTGGACGAACAAGAACGAAGTGCTCGGATTAGAAAGGGTGTAAGACAGGGACGTAGTCTTTCGCCCGTACTGTTCGATCTGTTCGTCGAAGAAGCAATGACGGAAATAAAAGAAAGATTCAGGAGTGGGAATAAAATCATGGTGAAAGGACGTCAGTGATACGATTAGCTGATGACATCGCTGCAGCGAACGACCGTCGTAGGTAGCAAGACGAGAACCGCACCGGAAATGACAGCGGAGAAGCCCTCGGACGCTGGCGCGCCATGCACATTATTATAGTTGCGGCTGCGAGCTCTGCTCCAGTTCACCACCAGCAATGGAGGGTGAAGCTTTCACAATGCCAGCCACTCGTGCTGGCGAAACGTCAGTAAAATCATCAGATGAGCCCGAGACAGAAGCCAATACGCAGTTTGTCTTACAAGAGCTGTCTGATTTCTGTACAAGTCTTAAATAAATTTTCGCTCCTTGTGTTTTACGCCTGTTACCTTCGGAACCTTAAAAAACTATTATGCTCAACATTGTTAAAAGCTTTCTCTGAGTCTATAAATGTAGGTCTGCGTTTATGGAGGCTATCTTCTAAGTTAAGTTGTATGGTCAGTATGGCCTCGTGTGTTCCTAGATTCCTCCTGAAATCAATCTGATATTCCCCAAGATCGGATTCTACCAAATTTTTCCGTTCTTCTGTAAATAATTGGTGTCAATATTTTGAGTCCATGGCATTAAGTAACAGTTCTTTAAAACCCATACCTGTCAGAAACTGTGTTCTTCGGAACAGGAAATATTACATTCTTCATGAAGTCTGAGGGTATTTCGCATTTATCTTTAACTCCTCACCAGGAACCAGCAATGGTAGTGCCTGAGAAGCAGGAATCATGGAAGGACTGACCAAGATGGTTTAACTGGCATCATTTATCATGACATTTTAGTAGCACAGTTATGGTAAATTTATATAACTGTACTGAACATTCAAGTCTAGTACAATTCTTGTTATAAAACTGGCAACTACTAAAGAGAAAAAAACAGTCCGGCTATAGTTTAAATTAAAACAGTAAAACAAATCCATACAAGGTCCAGAAACTAGATAACCGCTTCCTATTGGTCGTCGTCACCTTTAGCTTCCTGACAGGGCCGTAGATCAAAGCAAAACATAACATGGGACACCCGTCCAATAGCAATACAACAAAACTACGGTAGCTACAGCAGTTAATACTCAAGCAAAACCTTAAGACTATAAGTGAATAACATACCGTAGTAAGGCTGTGCTTCACGCTGCGTCCAGAAGCGTTCATTCAATTTCCAACCCGCGCAGACGTGGCCCGCATCGTTCTGTACAACCACCAGACCACACCCATGCAGCGGACATGCCGGAGAGGGACAACGGATAGCCTAAGTAGGAACCACACACTAACGCCGAACCAGAACAACCACAAACCACATTACAATTGAACTCTGTAACATACACATATCATCGGTTAGTTTCTATGAGGATAACGCATAATCAAGTGACACACCGTACGCTGTACGCACATATACGGTAGCCTACAAGAATTTACTAGCAATAAAGCAGCCTACAAATATGTACATATGTATATGTATAGATGTCCTCAAATAAGGAGAAAAGTACACTGAAGAGCCAAAGAAACTTATACATCTGCGTAATATCGATTAGGTCCCCAGCAGAAGTGACGCAACACAACGTAGCATGGACTCGACTAATGTCTGAAGTAGTGGTGCAGGGAATTGACACCATGAATCCGCAAGAGTACGAGGGGGTGGAGATCTTTTCTGAATAGCACATTGCAAGGCATCCCATATACGCTCAATAATGTCCATACCTGGGGAATTTGCTAGCCAGCGGAAGTGTTAAAACTCAGATGAGTGTTTCTGAAGCCATTATATAGCTATTCTGGACGTGAGGTGTATCGCATTGTCCTGCTGGAATTGCCGAAGTCCGTTTGAATGCACAGTGAACATGAATGGATGCAGGTGATCAGACAGGATGCTTACGTACTTGTCACCTGTCAGACTCGTATCTAGATGTATCAGGGGTCCCATATCACTCGAACTGCACACGCCCCACACCATTACAGAGCCTCCACCAGACTGAACAGTCCCCTTCTGACATGCAGGATCTATGGATTTATGAGGTTGTCTCCATACCCTTACACGTTCATACGCTCGGTACAATTTGAAAAGAGGATGCTTATGTACGTGTCAGCTGTCAGAGCCGTATCTAGACGTATCAGGGGCCCCATATCACTCCAACTACACGTGCCCCTCACCATTACAGAGCCTTCACCAGGCTGAACAGTCCCCTTCTGACATGCAGGATCCATGGATGCCTGAGGTTGTCTCCATACCCATACACTACCATCCGCTCGATACAATTTGAAATGAGACTCGTCCGACCACGCAACACGTTTGCGGAGATTTGATGTTTTACCTGATGCGTGATATTCACGGTACGCTCGTGAAATGATCGTACGGGGAAATCTCCACTTCGTCGCTACCTCGGAGATGCTCTATCCCATCACTCGTGCGCCGACTATAGCACCACGTTCAAACTTAGTTAAATCTTGATAATCTGCCATTGTAGCAACAGTAACCTATCTAGCAAATGCGCCAGACACTAGTTGTCTTATACAGGCGTTGCCGACCGCAGCGCCTTATTGTCCCTGTTTACATATCTCTGTATTTGAATAGGCATGCTATACCATTTTCTTTGGCGCTTTAGTGTATGTTGCATTGTTGTGATTATAAGTAAATGATACTTTCCCACACTTATTTTAAAACTACCAGTGAGAATAATAATAAATATGCACAAGTAACTTTTACAGAGTAGAGAAAATTTAGAGCTCCTCGGAAAAAGTGAGAAATAAGAGTTTCTGATCACAGTTCAACTAAATATTCCCCTTAAGTAAGACATGGCACAGACCTCGGTTTCATAACCGTTAACGACTTGGAACTCAAACGTTACAAAAGTGACTTAGTATTAACACTGAGAAGTTGATGCAGTACCGGATCAGAAAAGAGATCAGCGCTAGGCAAAACAGGTAACTAGTGAGCGTCTGATTTCAAACAGTCAGGACAGCCGCGAGCAGCATTACAATACAAGCGAGCTGTTGCGACCGGAGCCGGCCGCGGTGGTCTAGCGGTTCTAGGCGCGCAGTCCGGAACCTCGCGACTGCTACGGTCGCGGGTTCGAATCCTGCCTCGGGCATGGATGTGTGTAATGTCCTTAGGTTAGTTAGGTTTAAGTAGTTCTAACTTCTAGGGGACTGATGACTACAGATGTTAAGTCCCATAGTGCTCAGAGCCATTTGAACCATTTTTTTGTTGCGGCCGGAAAAAACTTAACTCAGTATCCGGAATTAGAGCTGATGACAACAGAAGACTACTTTGGGTTGAGTTATCAATCCCCGTCAAGTCGTGCAGAGCTGCCCGTCCTCCAACAAAAGGCGGTCAACTATAGCCGCAAAGCCGCAGCTCGCTGCGAAAAGCCCGCAAGATTCCACGTGCTGTCCTCAACGGCCGACAATTCGGTGTACCCTTCACACGCTCGCTGCCACAAAAGCGGTCACTCTCCACTGGTCAAGCACTCTCATCTCACTACTTCCCTCACCATTTTCAACACCAATCAATGTCAATGTCGCGTGACTAGGGCCTCCCGTCGGGAGACCGTTCGCCGGGTGCATGTCTTTCGATTTGACGGCACTTCGGCGACTGGCGCGTCGATGGAGATGAAATGATTATGATTAGGACAACACAACACCCAGTTCCTGAGCGGAGAAAATCTCCGACCAATTCGGGAATCGAACCCGGGCCCTTAGGATTTACATTCTGTCGCGCTGACCCTTTTTTTTTTTTTTTTTTTTTTTTTTTTTTTTTTTTTTTTTTTTTTTTTTACCACTAATCTACCGGAGGCGGACATTTACAACACCAAAACATGTAGCGGCGATTGTTATTTTGATATCATCGGTGCTGTCCTGTCTTCATGGTCTTGCCTCCTCGTCCGATTTTCTACACCAAAACCGGACAAGGAGGCACGACCGTGAAGACAGGACAACACCGGTGATACCAAAATAAGAATCGCCGCAACATGCGAGCCACACTGTATCGATTGTAATTGTAATACTGAGCATTGCAAATTATGTTTATCTCTTTTATTTCTCAATCTATGCTGTCCATTACTTAGTGTATAAGGCTATTTATAAATCTTCCAGTGCTTGTGGTTACTAATGATGTAGTCTTTGTAACGTAAAACGGGAATCCATTTCCGGTACTCAATTGTATTTTGTCATGTTGTGGGGTTTTCACTGCTGCTATGGCAAAATTTTTTGCCCCTTTACTGTCATGTTCTGATAGATATACGAAATGTTATGTAGTTCCTGTAAGGACCCTCG
Source organism: Schistocerca serialis cubense (assembly GCF_023864345.2). Classification (NCBI taxonomy): domain Eukaryota; kingdom Metazoa; phylum Arthropoda; class Insecta; order Orthoptera; family Acrididae; genus Schistocerca; species Schistocerca serialis. The sequence continues at coordinate 114,270,675 of NC_064645.1, read as the reverse complement.
GGTCGGAACCCTACACAATAAAAAGAAAGCCGGCCTGTGTGGCCGAGCGGTTCTAGGCGCTACAGTGTGGAACGGCGCGACCGCTACGCTCGCAGGTTCGAATCCTGCCTTGGGCATGGATGTGTGTGATGTCCTTAGGTTCAAGTAGTTCTACGTTCTGATGACCTCAGAGGTTATGTCCCATAGTGCTCAGAGCCATTTGAATAAAAAGAAAGAATAAACAGACCTTCAGTGTGGGACGGAGGCGGGCGGAATCTGTTTGTAATAGTCATAGTATACGTGAAGTTACGGAATAGGCAGCCGTGGGTTGCATGAATTACCTTTTAAATGTGTGAATTATTAGCCGGCAGGTGTTGCCGAGCGGTTCTAGGCGCTACAGTCCGGAAACGCGCTACCGATACGGTCGCAGGTTCGAATCCTGCCTCTAGCATGGATGTGTGTGATGTCCTTTGGAGAGTGAGGTTTAAGTAGTTCTAAGTTCTAGGCGACTGATGACCCCAGATGTTAAGTCCCATAGTGCTCAGAGCCATTTGAATCATTTGTGTGAATTATTGCATTGGTGATGGGTCAGCATCCATATTCGCAAAGATATTATTAGGATCAAATGCCTGAATAATTCAGTCAACAAACGGACGACAGGTTACTGTAGCATACGTTGTTTCTTGTGCTCGAGGAACAGCGTTTGTACCAGAGATGTGTAATTGCATCGTGAAAATAATTGTTGTTTATTAGATAAAGAATGTTAGACCCTTTCCATTCATATGTAGATTACCTTTAAGTTGGTTTTTACTCCCTTCAGTTGCCAGAAAAGGTTAGCCGCGCGTTGTATTCTCGCTGGTCTATGAGCGCATGCTGGAAAGTAGTGCCTCCGAACTTTTTATATGAAAACTCTTAAGACTCGTCAAATAAAACGAACGTTATTAACATTCTACATATTTATTTTTCGCGTCTACTTATTTTCATCTCTCTGTCGATGGCAGCGAGTAACGTGGCCCTGTGTAAGGTAACTATGTTATTACAATGAAATGACTACCTCTAGGTGCATACGGACGTTGATATAAATCAACGGGGACAATTGAAAATGTGTGCCCCGACCGGGACTCGAACCCGGGGTCTCTTGGTTTGTATTGTATGTTAGCCGGGGACCTAGAAACGGCGGAGAGGCTCCGTCCCCCCCACATCCGCAGTAGTCCACAACCCCACGACGACTACGCAGTCCACTTCACCCCTCCGTCGCCCCACACCGAACCCAGGGTTATTGTGCGGTTCGCCCCCCCCCCCCCCCCCCCAGGGAATGTCTCACACCAGACGAGTGTAACCCCTATGTTTGCGTGGTAGAGTAATGGTCGTGTACGCGTACGTGGAGAACTTGTTTGCGCAGCAATCGCCGACATAGTGTAACTGGGGCGGAATAAGTGGTGCCAGTCCACATTCGCCGAGGCAGATGGAAAACCGCCTAAAAACCATCCACAGACTGGCCGGCTCACAGGACCTCGACACAAGTCCGCCGGGCGGATTCGTGCCGGGGACCAGGCGCTCCTTCCGGCCCGGATAGGGTCTCCTGGTTACATGGCAGACGCTCTATCCATTTTTTTTTATTTTATTTTTTTTTTTTTTTGTAATCTCAGTTTGTTCGTTTTCATCCGTTGGATCTACTGGGGGCGGATGTCGTAAGACACCCGTTTCAGTTCGTCGTTGATCCATTAACTCAGCTAACCCTCTGACCGAACACGCTGTGCTACCGTGCCGACGTCCATCTGAGCCACCTTGGACACAGACGATAGTGCGACTGCAGGGACTTATCTCTGGCACCCCTCCCGTGAGACCCACATTCGCAACTTATTGTCCCGCACTATATTCATAGTGCCCCTGACTGATTACTCGCGGCTTTTTGCCGATTCCCGTAACAGTTCTGGCACCGTTTGTGCATCCGCACAGAAGAAGATGGTCAAATGGCCGTAACAACAGATACCATCTTCATATATATGTGTATACGTAACCATGTTGGTGAGTGAGTAACTGGACGACTGGAACAGGAAAGAGAGGTAATGACAGTGGCACGTAAAGTGCCCTCCGCCACACACCGTTGGGTGGCTTGAGGAGTATAAATGTAGATGTAGATCAAAGATTGAAAGCACGAATTCGAAGAGTTCGTCCACACATGTAACACCCTCTCATTCAGCGTGACAATGCCGGAACACACACGAGCGCTGCGACGTCTCCAACAATCCAGCGCCCTCGCTTCACTTTCGTCGATCATCCTCCATACTGATCCGTCTCGGTCCCATCCGATTTTCATCTCTTTCCAAACCTTAAAGTAACACCTCTGGCGATTTCACCTTGACAGTGATGAAACGGTGCCAGTATGGGCGAGGTTGTGGCTCTGCGTCAGCAAATTCAAACATTCTACAGTGAGGGTACCAACAAATTGTTCTTTCGTTGAGAGAACGGTGATCGTCGGCCGGGTGACTATGTTGAGAAATAAATATATAGACATGAAGAATACAGGCGTAGAATGTTATTAACGTTTGTTTTGTTGAAAAACCTTTAATAACTTTACAAAAAATTTCGGAGGCATTAATATTCAACACGCCCTCGTATTTCTTGCTGCCAGATGGTCCTCTCCGTTGAATATGACTCATGAGAAACCCCTCAACTGTATAATTAACATTTATTGTGCGATGACCGGTTTCGTTCTTCGAACAACTTCAAGTTGCCGAGTTATATTGAAGGTCGTGATATAAACAGCCTGGTTGCTGTATGAATTAGTCGACAACAAAATAACTGTGGTCTTGTGATAGCGCTCTCGGTTCCCGACCACAGGGGCCCGGGTTCGATTCCCGACGGGGTCAGGGATTTTCCTGCGTCCAGATGACTGGGTGTTGCTGCGTCGTTTTCATCATCATGATTCATCCACATTACGGTCGGAGGAAGGCAATGGCAAACCAACTCCACTAGGACCTTGCGTAGTACAGCGGTGCGGGAGCTATGCTCCTTGGAGTATGAGACCTCATCAACTGCAGGTCGTGAAGACACTTCGGTCGGTATAACATGAGCTTTTAGCGTGATATTTCATAGTGACACGCTGAACCACTTCATACTATATCCTGAAGACATTCGGATTGCGTTGGGTTTGCTCAATCACATCTATACTTGTTTACTGTAATGTCACCGCATCTTTTTGATAACGGCCACGGGAGACCAAGGCCAGTAATATTGTAGTTGGGTAGAAATGCTGAAGGAAAAATCCAAAAACAATCATCAGAAAAGTCTGCTAACCTCGCTGACGGGCTTCTGGCGAGTAGGCACCGAATGCAGTGTACTAGGAACGAAACCGGTCGTAGCGCAATAAATGCGTGATAGTACAGCTGAGGTCAGCTTTGGTGCTCAGCATGATGAAGATTATTTTCTTCCTCTTTAGTTCCCGATTGCCTCTGCATCCATGTGTGCACTTCGAAGATTGTTAGGGTACCTAACGGTGCAGTTACAATAGTGAGAAGCATGCGTTTCACCATGTGTTTCCGTATTCTTAGGAGGGCAGTGGAGCCCTCTACTGTGCAAAATTCTCTGTGATGGCGCTAGACATCATTTGTCAGCTCCTTTCGTGTACTCGCGTAGGCCTCGATCGAGAAATGTTCACATGATCAATGCCACAGTGCCGTAAAGTGTGTGGGTGACACTCTTCATCCGGACCTGGAGGCGCACTGTGCAATAAACATGCACATAACGACCTATACTACTTACTAGTGTCCCTGGACGATAGTCCCAGACTCTAGTAGTAGTGAGTAGTCCTGCTATCCCAGACGTGGGCTTCTAAATTAGAAAAACGTATCCACGGGGGTAATATTCTACTATGCGATTCACAACTAAGACCCAACAGTAAGGGGATTAAACTAAAATGTGTTATATTACCTGCAATTTTCTCACCCCTTTTCTAATAGTATCAATGTTGCCGACAAGGTCCTTCCTCCGCGTTTGCAATCTTTCCACGAGTTGTATAGGAGGACAGAAGAGGTTGACAGTGTTTAGTTCTTGGTATTACAACGCGATAATAAATTCAATTCGGAGGAACTTACTGAGGAGCTTCCGGAATGCCTAAACAAATCTTTATTTGCATTGCTGACATTACTTTCGTACCATATTGACACGCTTTGCGGTAGGGTTTTAAGTTAAACTTTAGTTTTCGACTCCAAAGCCGTGTGACTAGAGTTATTTGTCGCGTGAATTTAAGAATACTCTGCAATGGTCTTTTCAAGAACCTGAGAAAACTAATTGCTGCTTTCCTCTATGTTTATTCCTTAATGAAATTTGTTTATATATATATATATATATATATATATATATATATATATATATATATATATATATATATATATATATTCATAATATGAGCATCAGGAGGTATATATATATATATATATATATATATTTTATGAAAAGGGTAGGTACTACTCTCCATATAGCGCAGATGCTGAGTCGCAAATAGGCACAACAAAAATGTCACAAAATAAGCTATCCGCCAACAATGCCTTTGTCAAAAATAGACAACAGACACACACACAATCATGCAAACGCAACTTACTCACACACAGTCTCTGGCAGCTGTAGTCTGCCTTCAGTGCCTATCTGCGACTCAGTAACTCTGCGCTATATGGTGAGTAGCAACTATCTTTTTCATAATTTTGTTAGATTCCATATTGGATTTTCTATCGTCATACAAAATAATATCAATGGTACTTAAAATCTGACAGCTGTACATTCTCAGTGCAGTTGTGCTGTGTGTGTGCACGTAGGTGTTATAAATTGTCTTATTCGCCTCATTGTATTTACTTTCAAATTGAGAGGTTTAGTATTTAGTTGCAAATGAAAATATGTTTCAGTTTTGCGACTTACGCCACTTGCTTGAGGACCACTTCACTTAGTATCTCTTCTTTTGCAAATAGACAACACGTATTACTTTTTTAACGTGTTCTGAATCTTTGGGAACCTCTGAACTTACGTAAAAAAGAGCAGTAAATCTATCTATGATGTGAATATATCACGTTATAACGAGTTTTTATGCTTTCAATACGATAGAATGGTTCAAATGGCCCTAAGCACTATTAAGGTCTGAACTACTGAAACCTAATTAACCTAAGAACATCACACACATCCATGCCCGAGGCAGGATTCGAACCTGCGACCGTAGCGGTGCAGACTGAATCGCCCAGAACCGCTCGGCCACTCCGGCCGGCAATACGATAGAGATGAATCACCTAACCAATGGCCGGCCGAAGTGGCCGTGCGGTTAAAGGCGCTGCAGTCTGGAACCGCAAGACCGCTACGGTCGCAGGTTCGAATCCTGCCTCGGGCATGGATGTTTGTGATGTCCTTAGGTTAGTTAGGTTTAACTAGTTCTAAGTTCTAGGGAACTGATGACCTCAGCAGTTGAGTCCCATAGTGCTCAGAGCCATTTTTGAACCTAACCAATGAGAGAACATCATTTGCCTCAATATGCACAGTGAACTTGTAACAAGTCTATGAGAACGATGAAGTATTAATGACAACGTTCCCACGGCGGAACGACTGCACAAAACGAAACTACGATAACTGCCACGTGATCTCCTCCCCATTGCGTTCATTCTTGTGGTATCCGGACAAGCGTATGTAATGCGGAATTGGCCACTAGGTGCCACGAGGTGCGGCCTGTAGAAAAGCAGGCGGGCATTATTGTGATGTTCGAATGTGGGCTAGTCAGTGGAAGTCACCTGAGTAGGAGTCTATCAGGGACGTTATCAACTGTCTTCAGTTGTACACGTCGAGCGCCAGTAATGTGTTTCTGAAGTGAAAAGGCGAAGGAAGAGCCACAGCTAACTAAGAGTAGACATACCTCATGTATTCCCTGACAGGAACAGCGGAACACTGCGGATCGTGGTCGTAGACAAAGCATGAAACCAGTGTGCGTAACGAAGTGCTATGAGCAGTCCAGCTCGCTCAGTAAGTGTGCTTAAGGAATTAACAATAACGGGGTATAGTGGACGAGGAGCTCCACATAAGCCACAAATTTTTGTAGTCAATGTTAAGCGAAACTTCAGATGGTGCAAACACGCCACTGCATACCGGATGACTGGAAAAGAGTGATTTGGAGTGACGCATCACGCTCTATACTGTGACGATGGCATGGGTTCTATAAATTCCTGGAGAATGTTACCTGGCATCATGTGTTGTACTAACAGTGAAGCATCGAGGACGTAGTGTTATGGTACAGGGGTTTTCTTATTCGCTAGGATGTGGTTCCCTTATTGTGCCTAAAAGAACACTAAATTACGAATGATATGAACAGATTTTACAACAGAGTGTACTGCATACAGTAGAGAAATATTGTGTCAACACGACAACGCATCCTGTGATAAATCAGCTTCTGCGAGGTAAATAATTGTGTACAATAACATACGTGCAATGGAATGGACGGTCCGGAGACCCCATCTGAACCTAATGGAACGCCTCTGGAATGAGTTCGAACGTCTGCTTCGCTCCAGAGCTAACGTCCGATACCACCAGTTTTCCAAGTTAAGGCCCCTGAGGATAACTGGTCTGACATTCCACCACATACATCTCATTGAGAGTCTCCCCACTAGAGTTGAGACCGTCATATAGGCGAAGGCCGGACACGCCCCATATTAATGTCCGGATATTTTTGACCGGATAGTTTATATAATTACCGTCAAACATTCAATTGTATCAGTAATATCTCGTGGGCGACTACCTACAGCTCAAGAATAGCTTTAGATTAAGCTTGTAACCTCCCCACAAAATTCATTCACATTTAGTGTAACCTTAAAACAGAAAAATTCCTAAACTTCTCAACAGTAAAAAATTATAATTATGTCGTTTACATTCAGTGTCACGTCCCAACAAAAAATAAATTCAGTAACCTGGTAATAATACAATGTAAGTAACCTCTCAATTAAATTGTCGCTAACTTATAACTTTTCAATAATTGACTGTGAATTTTACCTGGTAGATTTTGGATGTCAGCAGTGCTGACATCGAAATTACATCTGCTCGGAGCTCTTACATAACCGTCCACTGGGGGGGGGGGGGGGGGGGGCAAAAATTTGGCAACGATGGTGAGTCAATTGGTCTTGCCATGAGCAACAAATTTATCTATAATCTATTAATCTATTTAGTTATTAAGTCTACAGTCACAGAGTATATACACGCACTGAGTACAGAATATATCAAGAAATGACAAAAAGTATACGCAATGAGTACAAAAGACATTAACAAATGACAAAGTGCACACGCACTGTATAAGTCTTTAGCATTTTTACATAACATATCATGAAGTGAAGTAAAGTGCACACGCACTGAATACAAAATATATTAACGAATGACATAAAGTGCATGGAGTGAAATAAAGTGCACACGCACTGTAGAAGTCCCTAGCATATTTAGGACAACTAATCTTATTAAAAAATGAAATGAAGTTCACACGCACTGTATGTATCTCTATAATTTTACAAGAATTTAAACGCACTGTATAAGTGTACCATTTTACAAGAACTGGGAAAGGAATGGGAAGGATTGCATCATGGTTGTAGCACAGTAGGTTGCACGTAGCTGCACTGAAAGTCCATATCTTTCTACAGAGGCAGAACACCAAGTGACACAATCTGAAGTTCTCTTCCCTGAAGTATTTATCAGTGTAGCCAAGACAATGAAATGTTGTATTAATATTCAATGTTATCATTTTGGTTGTACATTAGGTACATCAAACAGTAGGACCATAATAACATCTCCATCGTTCAAGGTGGTGGACAGCATGATGTGTCAACACCACATACTTATAGAATCCATACTCTTTCACCAACGTAGAATTAGTGCAAAAACCAAATATAGTGCTCCATGATCATGAGGATGGACAGGACAAACGGATATTGCAGTAATTTCTGATAATTAGGTCAGAAGGCGAAGGACATTAAATCTTACTCTAGCCATCATTGAGAATTACACTAGTCTATCAACCGATTTGAGTAATTGTTGGCATTCATTGCCTAGTTACTAAAAATTTCTGTACTATGTATGGAGTATTACAGAACATTATTCATAAGTCATCTCAATATAGAAATTATTGGCACTCATTGGCCAGTTACTAAGCATTGTCTTATGCATTATTCAGAAGTCATCATTCTAAACGAGAGTTAATTATTGGCATAGCATTTATAGAGTATAACAAAAATATTATTTATAGAAATTATTGGCATAGCATTTATGCATTATTACAAAACATCATTCAGTATTACTCAGAACTCATTATTCAAGTGACATAGGACATATTTAAAATGTAACACACTGTAACTATTACTCAAGGTCTGTGGTCCAATAATACATAGATATAATGGATTCAATACATCTGAGAAATTTGCATTATAGTTAGAACTAGAAATATATCTTAAACTGGTAGCATTATTTGGTTGTATACTGGTAATAGTTGGGACTGGTAACAATTTTTTTTTCTTTTTTGCTAGCAATGCATTGCGTTGGGAGCGATAATTAATTGATGGGGCATAAAAATATTTGCTTTTGACTTATTGCTGGAAATGAGGATTAATAACGTCATTCGTCATGAGTCAGCTGTAGCAAGGTTATGAAACAAGTAGAGTATATGTGATCACATTCATGAATGATACACGCAAATGGGTAATAAAAAAAATGCAAGTACTAGAACAGGTTTAATGACTAACTGCTTATAGCACATTAATTTCATGAATAGCTTCTCCTGGAAAAAATACAAAATGGTTTATTTAGCTGAAAGAAGAAACGCATATTATGCTGAAAAGTAGTGAACTTCGAATTAAGAGGTAATGCAACGTGTACTCAATATGTATGTACTCTAGCTGTCCTTTCCAAAACATTCAGTCATTATACCATGCGACATAAGACAAACTGTCAAAACGAACTGCAACAAATACTTAAATAACTACATAGCATCTCTTAACTAATAGTAAATATATAAACGCCATCATTATCATCATCTGCAAAGAAAAACCTCATTATTCATATTAGCATATTCTTCATATAATTATTCATCATCATTTATTATCATATGCAAAAAAGGACACTTCATTATTCATTATTCGTATTATCGTTTACTTCATACAACTATTCACAGTATAGAGTTTCTTATTTCAAGCATATTTCATCACTAAAACTAGTATGTGTAGTTCTGTCTGACAGCCTGCATCAATCGCCTCGTATTCTGAAAGAAAAATAATTAGTCAAGACTGCTATCATACGATGAGTATAGTATATTCTGGTTAATGCTTGTTAATTCTGATCCATTTACTCTTCATGACAAGGTATTGTATTTTCTTTCGTTCATTCCGATGGTAAAATTTCCATTTCAGAGTAAACCACTGTGCTTTTTTTAATTTCTTTCTTTTACACGTTATTGCTTTCTGAAAATGATGAATAAGGATTGATATCTTGCATTTAAATCATATACTCATTCAATAAAAACTTGTTTCTAGTGATACAACTAAACATACAGCATAGCATGACAGAAAACGTATTAGGTCAAAAACATAGACAGTTTTCAAGTGCAAAAAATGTACACACAGTATCATAATGTAGTGGCAAAAAGTGTAGAATAGTCAAGATATTGAGATATCATAAGAAAAAATGTCAAAGTCAACTGGTGTTTGTTATATCTCAAAGATTACATAGTGCATACAGACAAAAATTCTACTTTCGATGGGAAAACAATCATACATACACAAAAAATTGAAAATGTGCACGGTCTGATATATAACGACAAGAAACGCGACCTGTTAACCTTACCTTGCCGGGCACTTGCCAGGAAAAAATATGATAATCATCATTAAGTGTTCATATAAATAGAATTGTATAAGTGGTCATATAAAATTCAGGAAATGGTATTACAGTGTGATAAATCATAAAGTATGTTCATTCAATAAAGGGTTTAATATTGGAGACATGGAGATTGCCCTTGCTTTTTCTGGTTCTCAAAGTTTCGACATGTACTACATTGGGGTGAAGAATGCTGCGAATTCTATATGGACCTGCGTATAGAAGTTCAAATTTACTGCATCTACTCTTCCCTCTGTTGGATAAATAGTGTGTATGTACTAATATCTTCTGTCCTATGTGATAGCCACGGCGTGTGCAAACATGTTTTTCCTGTCTTCTCCTGCGCTGTGTGACAGGTTTGATGTTGTTGAGTGCAATGTCAATTATTTCATGGTGGCGTAGTCGACGAGACGTAGGAAAAGATACTAATTCTTTAATTTTGTTAGGTGGTTCAACATTTTTCAATATAACAGTCGGAGATAGCATAGTAGATTCATTTGGTATGGAGTTAATTACATGCTGGAATGACAGTATGTGTGTATTCCAATCAATATGTTTTTTAGGGCAGTATATTCTACATAGTTTACCAATTTCTTTCATTAGTCGTTCACAAGGATTCGAAGAAGTGTGGTACCTGAATATATAGATCGGAGAAATGTTTCTAGCTCGTAACATACGTGTCCATATAGCAGATCGAAACTGTGGTCCATTGTCGGAAATTACTTTCAATACATGCCCTACATGAAATATAAAATGTTTTACAAATGCATTCGAAACAGATTTAGCAGTAGCTTTGCGTAACGGAGTGAAGGTAACATATTTCGAAGTGAGTTCAACAGCGACAAAGATGTAGCAAAAACCTCTATTAGTTCTGGCAATCGGACCAAAAATGTCTACAGCGGCCATGTGTCTCAATTTAACGGGTACAATGGGATGTAACGGAGGAGTATGTGAAGTCGTGTCTGACTTAACTTTCTGGCAGATTTTACATGACGCTAAAACTCGTCGAATACGTTTCTCCATGTTGGCAAAATAACAGTTCTGTCTCAGTATAAGAAAACATTTTGTGGCTCCGTTATGTGCGTAACTTAAATGAGTATACCAAATTAATCTGTTAACAAGCTCGTCAGGAATACATAATAACCAATTGTTGCTGTCAGGATGAGAGCGGCGAAACAGAATATTATTGCGTACAGTGTAATGGTTTCTGATGGTAACATTATTCCTATCTTGCCAAAGATGTTTAATTTCTTTCCATACGTTATCTTTGTTCTGCTCTTGTGCTATGTCTCGTAATGACGATGAAATGAAGTTTTCGAATGCAGCTTGTTGAATATACATGACGCTAAAATTTTCTTGACAGAAGTTGGTTGCGATGTCTTGCTGATTGTTGCTGAGAGAACGGGATAGTGCGTCTGCTACAATATTTTGTGTACCGGGAATGTGAACAATTGTAAAATTAAATTCCTGTAAATAAAGTTTCCATCTGCTTAACCTGTCGTGTATAAATTTAGCGGAAAGTAAAAACTGTATAGCTCTATGGTCTGTGTAAACGGTCGTATGTCCTCCATAAAGAAAATGCATAAATCTCGTAAATGCCCATACAACACATAATGTTTCAAGTTCTGTAGCAGAATAATTGCGTTCAGCAGGTGACAGAATGCGTCTTGCAAAGGTGATGTTTTTAATTACTGTAGTACAGTCTTCTTCAATTTCCTGAAAAATGTGTACGCCTAAAGCGGTGTTAGAACTGTCGGTGGCAATGGAAAAATTTCTAGTAAGACCTGTGATAAAAGAGGTGCGTTCAACAAAGCTTGCTTTAGATTAGCAAATTCAGAATGTGCTTGGCTATCCCACGACCAAACAGTGTTTTTACCCGTAACTGGCACAGTCTAGGGGTGTCTAAAGCAGAGTAATGAATAAATTTACGGAAAAAGTTAATTAATCCCAGAAAGCTGCGTAGTTGTTTCTTCGTCGTAGGTACAGTAATGTCACGTAAAGCTTGACGTTTTTCAGGGTCAGGCGCAATGCCTTCTGCTTAAATTACATGTCCAAGAAATTTTATGGAAGTTTTACCAAAGTGCGATTTGCTAAGATTAACTGTGAGTCTTTGTGCACGAAAAGTTTCCAACAGTTGTTCAAGAATCAGATTGTGTTCAGACCAGTTAGCTTCTGCAATAAGAATGTCGTCTACATATGTTGTGATTTTGTCTTTAAGTATACTATTCAAACCGCGAATAAATGCTGCTGAAGAAACTGTTAAACCGAAAGGTAATTTGCAAAATTGATAACAGTCACCAAAACAGAGAAAAGCTGTGTACTTTCTGCAGTTCGGATGAAGCTGAATTTGCCAAAATCCCGATTTCAAATCTAACGTGGAATAAATAGCAGTACCATGAAATTTTTGTAGAAGTTCTTCTAGTGTCTGTGGGCGATCTGTTTCATTAATAATAATGTCATTGATGTGACGCGAATCAAGTACGAGCCGAAGTGAACCATCCTTTTTCTTAACAGTATGGAGCGGGTTTATGTACGGACTAACTGCCGGTTCAATAATTCCTTGGTCAAGCATAGCTTGTAATTCTTTCTTAACTTGATCTCTGTGGATATAAGTAATGGGATAATGCTTAGCTTTAAATGTGTCGTACTGTTTAACTTGAAATTCGTACATAAAACCGGACATAGTACCAGGGACGTTGTCAAAAACTGGAGCTTGCTGTAAAAGAATATTGCGTAGTTGAGTACGTTCGTCGTCTGTATTTGCACTGCTCTGTTTAACTTTTTCAGAAATCATTTGCATAACGTCATAGTCAGCTTCGTCTGGTGTATTGTAGTTGTGTACGTACGTATTTGTGAACAATGTGGAATGACAGTCTATGTTACGTGATGCAGAAATGGCCTCTGTACGACTAATTGTTTGTTCTTCTGCAGATAAAGAGTGCTGAAATTCTAAAATAACGTCTGTTGTCAATAAGGGAACAATCCAAAAATTTGAGTGAAACGTATGACCTGCAATACAAAATGATAAGTGTGTCTGTAATTTTACATCTACTCCTTTACCAGATACTGCTCCTTTTACTTTAGTTTTGCCTAATGGTAACGTAGGATAGGTATTCTCTTTGTTACAATCGTTGAAAGTTTCTTCATTTTTAACTGACATAGGTGAGCCAGAATCGATTACTGCTGAAAATTTGGATGATCCAATGATTACTTCAGTGATAGGGTGGGAAATGGTATTTTGAATAACAGGTTTTTCATGCAAAAGAGTGTCTCGGATGTCGTCAAAAGTAATAACATTTTCGTGAACATGATTTTCTGTGTCAAAAGTATTGCTTGCGTTGCTGGAAGATGCAACCTGTACTGTAACTAGTCAAATTCTTTCTGACGTGCTGTTATTTGCGGGAGGATGCTGTGGCATCTCGACTATTTGTACTGTTCTGTTATTTCTTCCTGACGTATTACGTTCGGGATGATATCTACTGTCTGGTTCATTCATGATAATCTGTTGCTGCGGATGATTCTGCTGCTGGTAACACCGACTGTTACCCTGAAAACTGTGCTCATTACATTTACGTCTGTCATAATAATCATTGTTATACGGCGCATTGCGATCTGAGTTGAAATGAAGTGTCTTCTGTACGTAGTGATTTCCTTGTTGCTGTGCGTTACTATTTGGTGTGGCTGATGCTACACATGTAGGCGACGAAACATTAAAGCTTGGATGACCTTGCACATTACATTGTTGGTTAGGTATGCTAACTGGCTGGCTTTGATGCTGTTGCGGGGAAAAGCTTCCATTGTTACCAAAATTTGTTTGTGATTGCTGAAAATTTTGTACTTACTGATGATTAAAATTTTGTCTGGTTATTAAAATTATACTGGTATTTCTTGTCATTTTGGGAGTGTCTAATGAAAACTGTCACTTTCGGTAAAACTTCTCATATCAGTTTTTCTTTACTCATCCTTGATCCTAGATAGATCGATAGTTGAAGGGCTGTATTGATTGATATAAAGGATAGTAAAAGAGAAGGCAGCATTGCAGAAAACTAAAGAGGAAATAGCACTGCTAAGGCTCGGGGCCCTGTGCACGCTACGGCACATATTCATCGAAGTGTAATGAATCACCTGAGGTCTCTTACGCGCTGCAAATAAGTTTTAGTTTCTGCGTTACAGGCAATGGAGGCGAAAATTCAAAAGTAAATTGTCGTATCAAGTCCAAAGTGTGTACTTGCGTTCTGTCATTTTTAAATACCTTAAATTTCCTAACGGATAGAACGTGCTTGTAATCAAAATTATCGTCTCTGAATGTCTTAACAGGTTCAGGATTGTATGATAATCTATTTGTCTGTGACTGTTCGGAATCTAACGCACGTACTCTCTGTAAATTACCTAAATTATACTGGGTGTGTGAGTCTGACAAATGTCCGGAGAGTGGCGTGTGCTGTGATGTGTTAAAGGCTGAAATATTTTTTATTTCTGTCAATTGAAAACGTTCGTCTATTTGGCTGGTCTGTTGTTCAAATTTCTTAGCGACTTTCACATCCAGAGTGTGTGGAAGTTCTGCTGACATTAATTTAAACTCGTCGTGTAACTGTGTTGCTTTTTCAGAACATTGTTTAGTGACTGCGCTACTTTCATCTCTAAGTAATTTCGTTGTGGCTACACGTGTACTACTTAATTCTTGTGCAACAGATCTAATTTCTTCACTACTGTTCCTAGCACAAGCCTTAATTTCCTCACGTAATTGTTCTTTAGTATCATGACGTATCACGGTAACGGCTGTAATTTGTTCACTAAGTTGTTTGTTCTGTTCGTTAAGGTTGTCGTGTTTTTCATTCGACTGTTTGAAACTTTCATCACCTGTTTGAAATGGTCGTCGAATTTTTCATTAAGTTGTTTGAAATGGTTGTCGAATTTTTCATTCCGCTGTTTGAAAATTTCATTAAGTTGTAGTAATAATGCCATAACTTGATCCTAGCCAAAATTAGCGGCTCTATTTTCTATGTTGTGTGTTGGTGTATCTGCATTTGTCGCGTTTTGTGTAACCATTTGGTCATTGTCTAATTCACAAAAAGGTTTGCCAATCGTATGTGCACTATTGGTCATTACATCGGAATCAAATAAACTTGACGTGTTTTGTGTATATTGTTCACCTTCGTTAGAAACAATTATCTGTTCACTATGTATATTTTGCAAATCATGCGTGTCTAACTGGAAAGCGTTCATTGTAACGGAACATGCCGCGTCATCAATTGTTACATTTACGGTGGACATAACTGAATTTGTTTGCTCATCATTAGGATCACTATCATTACTAATGATCGGCATGCACTGATTATCTGTAATTAGGGGATTATCACTATTTCACTGAGTGTCGAAAGTATTATCGGTCAAATTATTCGAGTTGGCTATTTCACTCATTGCACATCGCGATGTACTGTTAACAGTTTTTCGCAGCATTTTTCACAAATCAAAATTAAGCACAAAATGAGAAAAAGACGAGGCAAAAATGGAACAAACACAATTATAACAAAGAGCAATAAATTGCCGATGATCTGTGAAAGAAAGGAGTGACAAATTAGTAAATGCGTTGCGCCAGATACAAACTATAGTTAAAATTAAGTAAATAACTGACTACCTCTCATAAATTCACAAAAATACGATCCTGGCCGGTTGTCGACAAGTGTAACCTCCCCACAAAAATCATTCTCATTTAGTGTAACCTCAAAACAGAAAAATTCCTAAACTTCTCAACAGTAAAAAATTATAATTATGTCGTTCACATTCAGTGTAACGTCCCAACAAAAAATAAATTCAGTAACCTGGTAATAATACAATGTAACTAACCTCTCAATTAAATTGTCGCTCACTTATAACTTTTCAATAATTGACTGTGAATTTAACCTGGTAGATTTTGGACGTCAGCAGTGTTGCGTCATGGCCCTGAAAGAGCATTCTGAATAAAAAAAAGAAAAATTCTTACCTCAATGAAGGTCGCCGGATAACGCATATATATCTGCTCTTACGGTAAATTTTTCTGGCACAGCCCTGTGCAATGCTGGCCGATAGATTTGTCATTTATGAAAGGAAACAACTGATTTTTTCTTTTGCAGTAATCGGGATGATCATGGTTTGGAGAAATTAGTAAATTCTTTAAATTGAAATGAATCGTTGTTAAAAGGTACTTTTTATGAGAAAGATTATTATTAGGAGATTTTCAAAACATTTACATGGGACTTGAGATAACAATACTACATATGCGCGAGGCTGCTTTTTACCTTATACAAATAATGCTCAGGCTCCGGCATCGCTGCACCACGACCGGCCCAGCCAACACGATACACCAGACTGCTCGCTAGCAACTACTTACTGCTACAGCTACACAGTTCCTACTGCAGTCAACACTGCTGTCTGGTCTGAGATTCTCTTATACCTTACATATCGCAGGCAGCGCGTGAGCAATACATCGAAATTACATCTGCTCGGACCTCTTACAAGCTACAAGAGGCACTTCCAGATATTTAAAAAATAATAATAAATTGACAAACGTACACTGACTCGATTTGTTTTTTGACAATTATTCTGTGAAATTTTTAGCCTTATAGAACCTTATTTTTTACTGTTTACTTTACAGCCAACACTGGGCCACTTCAGTGAATATCATGAATCGGAATCTTCTGTTTTTTGTTGGATCAATACTTTTTCATTCTTCCAGATTTTGACCTTCTCTTCTCATCCGAGATCACCATTCCTGATCTCTGTTTGTTGATTTTTATTGGTAGAGTCGTATGTTTGTCCTGAAGTGTCTCGAGCGCCTCTGTCTTGCCTTTCGAATCCTTCATCGTAATATAAAGTTTAATCATCTCCTTCTTGATCTCTGCGATCCATCAATTGCCCCTCTAACTACTCCATAGCTTCTCAATTCCACTGTTAATTCTTTTTTTTTTTTCTTGTCCTCATGAAATGCCCTAGAAAATATATCCGTTGTTTTCCATTGTACTCGTTACTGGTTCTATTTCTTTATAAACTATTTGATTTGAAGCTGTCCTCCAAATTCCATCTTTTTGGTATTTTTTTTTTTATGGGACTTAACATCGATGGTCATCAGTCCCCTAGAACTTAGAACTATTTAAACCTAACTAACCTAAGGACAGCACACAACACCCAGTCATCACGAGGCAGAGAAAATCTCTGACCCCGCGGGGAATCGAACCCGGGAACCCGGGCGCGGGAAGCGAGAACGCTACCGCACGACCACGAGCTGCGGACTTTGGTATTTTTTATTTACACATGTTCTGACTATCCTTACTTCTATTTTGAGTAATCTGTCTATTGCTACAGTGTTGCTTGTTTTAAATGCAGTTTCGCTAGCATACGTTTTTTTTTTTTTTTTTTTTTTTTTTTTTTTTTTTTTTTTTTTTTGCAGCTCTGTGACTGTTTCTTAGTGTTTCAGCTTTTGGCTGTTGAGAGGCATTTTTTGTTATATGTGTTCCTGCTAACAGGTGTGTTTTAATCAGTTTGTTTTATTCTACTCTGCGATGATGATTTCTCATTCAAGTTGTGTGTTATTGTTTCTCTCAAGTATTTAAACTTCACAACAATTTTCTTCCCTTTTCTCCAATTCTAATTTTGTTTGCCAGTGCCTGTTCCGTTAGCATTATTTCCGCTATTTTAAGGCCAGTACTCTGGGCCATTTCCTGTAATGATTGTATTTCTTGTTTGGTTTTTTGAATGCTGTTTGCAAGAAAGGCGAGATGATCAGCAAATCCTAAACAGTTCAGCTTTAAGTCATCTTTTTGTGTTCAAACCATAATGCTTTTTGGACTGTCCTTGTACCATCCTCTCCTTAAGTATTCAAGGCCGCATTCAAGGAGAATACGTCACATGTTTTCGCAGCTGCCAATAAAAGCAACCATCAGCTGTAGAATGGAACGACAACAATGAAAATCTGTGCCGCAACGGGACTCAACTTGAATTTCCAGCTTATCGCGAACGGCTGCCTTACCTTTTTTTTAACATAAACTTCAGTAGATCATAGTCAGATCATCATGTAATATAAGCTGCAAATGGGAGAACAAATTAATTATAGTAACAAAACAAAAATAAAAGGAGAAAGGATAAAAAACCGAGAACATAGTCGAGAAACACCACCAAGCTCTCATGATATGTATAAACATTTTTTATAGTTTTTTTCATTTACTTATTTTGTATTATATAGAATCTGAAAGCAGAAAGACAGCGAATCAGATTATATTATTAACAGCTAACTAAGAAAAATTTTTATATCACATCAAGAATTGTATACGCTCCTGTGTATATATACTTCATTTATACATATTTTACAATAGAACTGAAGCGATATTGAGTCAAAACACAAAACAAATCGAGCAAGGAAACTAGGAGAGAACAAACCGAAGCAAATCATATGGGAAGCATACATAACAAAGAAAACACCTGTCATTAGAAAAATGAAATTAACCAACACTTTGCTGACGGAAAACAAGACACAACATGTTGGCGAAGAGGTCTCGATATCGAGGCATTCGCAAGCATGTCCAATAGGCCGTGATCATGTACTGCATGAAGTTCACGTGATCTGCCCCCTCACCTCCTACAGCATGATGAACAAAGTGTCGCAGTAGCCACATAGCAGTATGGGTTTTCGACCATGGAAATAAGGAAGAATCTGGTCGCAATATCATGTCCGTAATGTGTAAAGTCTCAGAAGATCGAGTAAGGAAGGCCAATTGCGTCCTAATCCAAGACCAATTTGCCATATGACTTCCCCAAGTAAAGGGATGTCGTATAGTATCTGTAGACGTACAACGACTACATAAATCCGTGTCGCTAAGCCCAATACGCAAAAGTCCCTCGTTCGTTGGAATCAAGTTATTTACTACCTTTACCAAGAGGACGCTACGCGCATCGTCAATATCGGAAGCCTGATATTGCACCAAACTGTCGCCTAGTTTATTTGCTGCGAGCCTCTTTCAACGAGATTCGGCAAGGGACTGCTTTCCAACGACTCTGTAGGAATTTCATGATCAGGATTGGTCTCCATAAAAAGTCAGCCCCTAAACAGCTCACCGCAAGATGTCACTGTGTTTTAACTTATAATTTATGCGACCAACATCAATATGGGGCACAAGACTAGCTGAACGGACGCAGAGAAATAAACGAGACGTGAATGTGTGAGTTTCTTATCATCAAAACAGTACTTCGCACATCTAGCATCCGCGTCTTCCTTCGTGTGTCAGCCAGGCCCAACCCCGAAGGAACGAGATTTTGTAACCACCTCAAGCAGTAAGCGAAAGATGTGTCTCTTCCATAAGAAACGACCAGAGAGTTGCAGTAGTATCTTCGCCGTCATCGAGGGACGCGGTTGAAATTGGGTAACGTAATAAGCTTTGCATAAAACATATGCATCCAGTATTTGGACTTTCTGGAGCAGAGTAAGAGAACACCTAATGTTCTTGTATCGCTCCCTGAATTTTTTCCGTAACAGAGTTCAAGTTGAGCGTCGCCATTTTGAGTGGACAACAATCAATGATGATACCGAGAGACGTGTGCCGATCCACCACAGTAGCCCATGGAACAACCACGTCATCAAAACCTCGCAAAGTAAGATGCCTGCATTTACCTTCATTAAGTAGTGCACCTGAACTCCGACAACAATGATCGATTGCAGCCTTCAGTCGAGGTATCTCCGCAGAATTGCGGACTGGAGACATCACGTCATCCGCGTATGCACGAACAGCTTTAGTCCCCCCAGAAAGCGTCCAACCTTTCGGCTGGGATGTTAGAATCCGAAGTAGGGGCTCCAGAGACAGCACAAAGTCATTGACAGCGGGCTTCCTAGAGGCACTTCCCGACTGATATTTGTCGGGGGGTTAGTTGGCCATTAAAAACCACCGAAACTCTAATAACCGTAAACAGATTTGAGAGCACTCGCCGTGTGTCAGCTGTAACCCAACTGCCTCCAGAATCCGAAGCAAGAAGTCGTGATTCACACCATCAAATGCCTTATCAAAGTTTAGGAAAGCGAGGGCACAGGGGACGGACTTTACGGCAACACCCGAAACCACGTCACGACACCCGACTATAGGAGTAAGAATGGTACGACCAGGTAACCAGCTTTGATGTTTGGCAACAGTCATCTCCATCAGAGCCGACATCCTACTATTAACTGCCCTCGCCACAGTCTTATAATCGAAGTTTAACGAAGTAATTGGGCGAAAGCTATCAGAGGAAGCCGGTCCAGGGCGTTTTGAGATTAAAACAGTTTTTCCCACTTTGAACGAAGTCATCACTACTATACCCTGTAACACTTCATTCAAAAGAGAGGTAAAGGTAGCACCCAACAGCGGCCCAAAAGCGCACGTAATATTCCTTGGGAAGTCCTTCCGGACCGGGAGATTTTTGAGAAGGCGATCCCACAATAAGTTTGTGAACTTCCTCAGGCTGAAATGCAGCTGAGAGCGTTTCATTACGTTCAAGTGTAATTGTCGTATCAAAGATGTTGACTAGTTGGTCGTAAGGCGTTGCACTGCAATTATCTACGTCGTAGATATTTACATAGTATTGGTGTAAGACACGCACTGTATCAGCTTGCTCTGATACGATACATCCATGATCTGTCGTGAGAGAATGAATACAAGCGCGTCGGCGACGGGTCTGATGCCGAAGCAAATGAATAAGGAAGTCAGTTCTTCCGTCACCAATGATCGTGGTTTGGATCGCATTTTCAACCCTTCCATTTTCATTCTTTTCAAGGTCAACAACTTTGCCTTTACACGCCTAACATCCTATTCGCAGAAGGGCATGATCCACAGCATCGTAAAGTTCACGCAAGCTGGAATAGTAATATTCGTAAGTTCTCCGAACGTCTTGCGCTTTGGCAGCAAAGAAAAGTATCAATGTTTGACAGAGCCTATGTTTTGCCAGCTATGTCCATCAATCAAAGATGGAAGAGTACTCCCCAGTGGATACGGCTCGCATCACGTCATAGAGAGAGGAGTCAGCTAGGTGAGCGACGTTTCACATCCACGGAGTGCGAAACGGTTTGACTGGTTGCCGTTGAAGATTGAGAGTTGTGGCCACAGCACAGTGATCCGTAAAGGAAGCTGGGATGACTTCAACATTAAGAATGCAATCGCAAAGCTATCTAACCGGCTAATAGAAGTCGCAGTAAAGTGAGTAAATTAAGCTAACGTCGGGTATTTACACACCCATACGTCTTGCAGGTGTAAGGAGCGGACCAATTCGTGTAATTCGCGACGGAAATATAAAATCGGAGACTGATCTGCCGGACGCAAAACACAGTTAAAATCACGACCCAACAGAATACCACGAGGACTCTTACGCAACAGATAAACAATATCCTCTTTATAAAAACGCGAACGATTCACTGTGCGTCCAGTGCCAGAAGGAGCACTAAAAGAACCAAGGAAATATTAAAATATTGAAACTTCCTGGAAGATTAAAACTGTGTGCCGGACCGAGACCCGAACTCGGAACCTTTGAGTTCCGCTGGAATGTGGTCTACCATCTGAGCTACCCAAGCACGACTCACGCCCGTCCTCACAGCTTTACTTCTGCCAGTACCTCGTCTCCTACCTTCCAAACTTTACAGAAGCTCTCCTGCGAACCTTGCAGAACTAGCTCTCCTCAAAGAAAGGATATTGCTGAGACATGGCTTAGCCACAGCCTAGGGGATGTTTCCAGAATGAGATTTTCACTTTGCAGCGGAGTGTGCGCTGATATGAAACTTCCTGTCAGATTAAAACTGTGTGCCGGACCGAAACTCGAAGTTGGGACCCGGCGGGGTCAGGGATTTTCTCTGCCTCGTGATGGCTGGGTGTTGTGTGCTGTCCTTAGGTTAGTTAGGTTTAATTAGTTCTAAGTTCTAGGGGACTGATGACCATAGATGTTAAGTCCCATAGTGCTCAGAGCCATTTGAACCATTTTTTGAAGTTGGGACCTTTGCCTTTCGAGGGCAAGTGCTCTACCAAGCTGACACACGCCCCGTCCGCAGGAGAGCTTCTGTAAAGTTTGGAAGGTAAGAGACAAGGTACTGGCAAAAGCAAAGCTGCGATGACGCGGCGTGAGTCGTGCCTGGGTAGCTCAGAAGGTATAGCACTTGCCCGCGAAAGGCAAAGGTCCCGAGTTCGAGTCTCGGTACGGCATACAGTTTTAATCTGCCAGAAAGTTTCATATCAGCGCACACTCCGCTGCAGAGTAAAAATCTCATTAATTAAAATATTGACAACCTATGCCGCTGCAAGAATCCACCATTTCCACCTCAGCAATAGGAATGCCTTCGCGAAAGAACAAGGCGGTCCCCGTAGAATAGTCGGGTGCTACATTACAGATCACACGAAAAACAAATAAGGAGAAATGCCTAAACAGTACCTCCTGTAAGAAGACTATGTCCGCACATTAATCATAATTGAACTGACGCAGCGAAGCCAATCTCAATTATGATTCCACACGATTAGTGTTTAAGGAAAGGAACTTGTAGGCTTGGGTCACTGATCACAACTATACAGGGATGTACAGAACGTCCGAGAAGAATTAGGTAGACAACTGAGAGTGAAGGTCCATTGCGGAATCCACAGAGGAATCAGACATCGGGGGACCAGAACCCCCTTCATCGCAACCTTTTTTCTTAGACTTCTTACGTGCCATCTCACGATCAGCTTGTATACGCTGTTTCTGTCGGCTACGTGGGATGGCGGCCTCTACAGACGGAGGTGTGGTAGGGGTCATAGGCAGCGCTTCCTGCCCCTCAGAACTAGCGCATGCAATGCAGCTCCAGTCACTAAGGCGGAAGCATTATGTGGAACTGCCAATGGGACTAGTGATACTTGGTAGCTAATTTTACTCTCCTCGGGAGTTGCTGTAGTGGTCAAATGCAGGAAACCGTCGGCGGCTGGAGACGAAGGATCAGGAGGACGTTGCATCGTCTCAGACTGTAACGCAGGACACAAAGATGAAGGGGAAGACTTCGCTCCCTCTTCACACACAAGCAACTCAGAAGGAGCCGCTTCGCGAGCAGGAGGGATGCGGAGATAACTTCTTCGCCACTCACCGTACCACGGACGGGAGGTATCGTACCACCGAGAGGAGTAGGCGACACAATCGATGAGGAGGAGGCTGGAACAGAAGACACAGCCAAATCCTCACCATCACCATCCTGAGTGCGACGTCGCTTGTTTGTCGCCGTTACAGGACCTGTCTTGGGGCCAATAGGATTCTGAACCTGTCGCGGAGGAAAAGGTGCAAATTCATTGACACGGTTATCAGAACTGACTGTTTGTTCATTATAATCCGAAGCAGAAGTAGGCCCGACGGCGGGATTGGAAGGAACAAGATCAGCAACCGTCAATTTGCGACGCTGCACTAATGACGGCTTCAATACAAAAACCCTCCGCGGACAATTAGACCGAGCGTGCCCTCTTTCATTTCATAGGAAGCAAGTTCCTTCTTGACCAGTATACGTGAGACGGACGCGGTAACCACACACTTGTCAATGTGATGGAATATTGCGTTTGACATGCATTTTCACTGAACGAATTCCACTGTAACATTGTAATCTGTGTTGAGTAGACCAGCGTTCACGACGGACGGTTTTCACGTTATCATAAGGAGCCAATATGTCCTTTAGGAATTGGTCATCAACTTCCGGCAGAGGATTGAACACTTGAACATTGGTATATTCGATTTCAGCATCTGCGATTGACACCATACTAACGGAAATATCGCGACGCTTGAAGGGGACATGAGAACAATGTCGCGACAGTAATCTTTCAACGTGAAGGCGATCCAAAAATTTGACGTAAAAGACGTACTCGTCTGCATAAAAATAAGCGGCGTGGATCTGATCAGAGTTCATATGAATTGTATCGACAAGTCAAACGTGGATTTCTAGAGACCCGGGCTGAACGTGTCGCGTCGTTTTATCGAAAATAAAGCCCCACAGTATCTTTTCGTAGAGTACACGTGGAAACAGCGGTAGCCATAGCTTAGCTGCCAACGCCGCTGCAAGTAGACGAACACAAACAGACAGGAAAGGCGGAGCGGAGGCACTAGGACCCACTCGGCAAACAGAACAACACTAACGAGGAATACTCCACACATGCGACGCTGCGGCAAGTCAAATAGACAAGAACCTTCCCGCTGGGCGCTCGAAGCGGAACTATCATTTGGCTAACCGTGCACGACTCACGGCCAGACACGTACTATCGTATGTCGTCAGCCATGCGTCTATGACCTGTACTCGTACATCCATTATGTATATTCCCGTAAAGGTCAGACGTTGTAATTGAAAGTCGCTTGCCGTGTATCGGCAGATTAATACGATATTGCAATTCTGATTAAGATGCATGCATGCATGCATGCCTGCCTGCTGTAGTCGCCGCAGTGCCTGTTCCTTTGGGCATGTATGCATGTCCAAAGGAACTTTGTATCGTAATCAGAAGAACACAGGCACTGCAATATCGTAATTGTGCTTTTGGGCAGTCTCCGTCTTAAACCAGTTTTTACCAGGAATGAATTTTCGAATTTGCATCTGTTAAGGTAATTTGTAGCAGTTTAATTAAGTTTGCGTGGAATCCGAAATGTCTCAAAATTTTTCACAGTGAGGGACTACGGATAAAATCATATGCTTTATCAGAATCTAAGCATGTAATTGAGAGAGGCTTCTTTCGTTTGCGGTAATAAGCTGTAATTAATTTCTGAGTAATTATTTGTTCGGCACAGCTTCTCCAAGATATGAACCCTCCTTAGTATTCACTCAGTTCCTCATTCAGTTGTTCTTAGATCCCATTGTGTAAAATCATGGAAAAAATCTTGTAGGTACAGTCCACGAGCAAGATTCCTCTATAGTTGTCTGGATCACTTTTGTCTCCTTTCTTGTGGAGTGGATTAGTTATAGCTGTGGTCCATTCTTCTAGGAATTTTTGGTTCCCAAATATTTTTTGAAAAAAT
This sequence comes from Schistocerca serialis cubense, assembly GCF_023864345.2. NCBI lineage: Eukaryota > Metazoa > Arthropoda > Insecta > Orthoptera > Acrididae > Schistocerca > Schistocerca serialis. Next base: position 114,245,835 of record NC_064645.1, on the reverse strand, counting down.
AATACGTAAAGGCGTCGGAGTTGTTGTAGCAGCATACTTCCACATTTCCGCAGACACTTGATTTTCACCACATGCTTTGTATTTTCTCATTTATTTAAGTGCAATTTTTATTTCCTTTACTTTAGGTGGATTTATATTTTATGGTATTGTTTTTAAACGGGTCTTGTGTCTATTGTTTAAACAGCTTTTCAGGTTCATCACAGTTTAACAGCTTGCTGAGTGCTTCTGCCATGATTTCTGCGTTTTCCTTCTGTTATGAGCTATTCTTCCATCTTCGTTTTTTTAATAATTTTTTTACGACCAATCCAGAGCTGTGTTCTGTCACTTATCTATTCCTTCATACCTGACAAACAACTCTGAACATGAAAATTGTCGAGTTGCACCGTGTATCGTAACCGACGTTAAACCCGGGACCTTGTGATTCAGAGGCAGCAACGCTACAAAAGCCGGAGGGAGCCTTGGGCATATAACCTTCAGTGTCACCAAACCTAGTAAAACACCGCACTTTTCAAACCAAACCGGTTTGATATCGGCGCTGTGACGGAGGGAAGCGTGCTTCTAACTATCGTCGGAACCACATTAAGGATATACAATGGAGCTCCCTCTATAAGGGGCGAGGCCGTTGCCACAGCAGGACTGGCTTACTATCTTCATTTTAAAGCAATGTTCTGATTCGATGTTGAGACCACAACCTTACACAAATTCATCTGTACCACAATTGATGCAGAAGAAGCAAAACAGATATTTGATACATACGGAGTTGCTGCATATAGGGAGTTGCTGCAAGTGACATCATTTTTGTTCAGATAAATGTAATTATGATGTAGCTGTTGGAGGGTGAGGAGTGGACGAGTAAATGCCTCCTCATCGGCCAGGTTGGACCGTCTTCTACTGGGCCTGCAAAGAAGGCGGTGCGAACTGTTATTCCTGCATTTGCCTGGCTGCATCTACGACAGACTGTGACAACCAAGGCCTTAGTGTCTGTAACATATGTTCAAACTTGGTTACTTTTAACGCACGAAAATGTAGTGTCGATGTCGGGGACCTGATTACTGTGTTCGTCTTCGAAAGCTGTTATTGACAATAATCGGAAGTTTTGGCACTACTCGTCTTGGTTGGGCGAGTAGTAAAAATAATTATAGGAAATACTGTATAAATAAGCTGTATCCGCCTCCAGCAATTTCCTCCATAGCCTACAGGTGTTATGCTGTTTCTTCAGTTGAAACCAACTTTCATATACGTTCTGTGAGTCTACGAGTATATTGTCCTAGAGCGTAACAAGCAGCCCAAACGTTGTTTCAGTCGTGAATACGTAAGTAACATCACTATCATCGACGGTCAATTAAATTTTGCACCCTTACAATAAAGAAACACAGTAATGAGTAGAGTACGTATCCTGAAGGACAATTCTGTGAAGGTGATGCAATTCCTGTGTCATAGGAGGGTAAAGAATAGTGCCCATGGTAGTTGGACTCTTTCTGGATAACCACTGAATGGGTTCGTTTATCAAAATTAATTTTTGTCTTTCATAGTACTATAGCCTCGATGGATCCGCTGTTGAGATATATTTACATCCATACTGATAAAAAAAAGAGCGTGTCCGAACGAGAAATTACTCAACTTAGGCACACTGGAAGATATTCTCTAATCGATTCGTTTGAATGCAACTGTAAACAAGGAGAACTCGATTTTTACAAACGTATTCACACAGTCAGCCTTGTTCTCTTCGATCACGTAGACTGCATGATCTGCACGCTTCTTTTTTTCTTTAAGAGAATTTTTTTATGTTGTTCACAAACAGCTGCACATTCTATACTTCTCACGCTACTTAAGACCAAAGAAGCATGGTCTTTTCCGAATGTGCTTCTGAGTAAAAAGCAATTCTTGTAGCTAGAGCCCAAGGTTTTTGTTAATCATGATTTTGCGTCCTTTGGTGATATTTTCATCGAAACTTTCATTTTCAAAGAAACTTGTGTTCCTTAACAAATGTTTCTTTATATATAACCGAGAAATGAAATATCAGTTTTCATAGATTTTGCTTTAAAAATTTTTTAATGTAAGAAAACATTTTCCTAAAATTTTTCGTCTCCCATTTCATCTCCCTAGAGGTTGAATTTCCAGAAAAAATGAAACACGCATTCTCTTGTTTCCAACTAAGAACAAAATTCATATTTTCATAGATTTAGCTCTAAAAATGCTTTCTCAATGAAATATTTTCATGTTGACAACCTATTCCACGTACTTTTTATTTGTAACCATTCAAACACCATTTTTCATAGATGGCCCTTAAAAATATTTTAGTAGTTCTTTAATAATTATTTATTAAAAAAAAGGCTTTCACCCACTAATTCACCATCAAAGGGGTTAAATTTCCAAAAAATACTGAAACGCGTATTTCTTTATTTCTGATAAAAACCGAAATATCGTTTTTCGTGGACGTAGCTTGAAAACTGTCTTAATAGCGATATATTTTCTAAAAATCTTTCATCACATATTTCGCCCATTTTTAATTTAATTGCTTCGGCTCGACAGCGATCTCTTCATACCCAGACGGCTACTGACGTCACACACAGCTGGAGAAACGGATTCGTCGTGACCTCTATTGCTGAACCTCCTCACCCTTCCTGCAGAATGATTTATAGGGATGGCAGAAAACCATATATCAGGTTGGGTGGGCAGGAAACCGAAGGCTTCTTCAGAATACGGATGAAGGGGCGCCGCCTCCCTAGATACCAGTCGCAAGGGCGAGAGTTTCCGTCTTGGACGACCGTGATTGCGAAAGGTGCCCTTAATACGAAAAATACCACTTCAATTTTCTTTCTGTATTTTTGTAAGATTTCTAATTTGGTAACTACGCCTACTGCTTCACTAATTGTGTACTATTAATAGTAGAGGAATAGCATGTGCTAACCGGTTTTCTCAGAATCTTATAGGCGTCGTCACTCAGAAAATCGATATATTTAGAAAAGAAATGTGTGTATCAAAAGTCGACACGAAGCCCACAGTCTGCATAATTTTGTCTTGGAAAGCTCTATCGGAAAATCACTAACACCGTCTAGTCTCGTAACATCAGTACAACACCCTACATGTCGAACAAAATGAACACAAAGTCAGATGCAGTTACCGACTCAAACACGAACTTCTCCATTTATGAAACTGATTGTTACTATTGGCATACAGGCAAACTGAAGAGAAATTTTTGTAAACTTTCTCCACTAAATATCAATTGATGCCGTATTAAGCAATGCAAAGCCAGCAATTTGTTACGCAACGTATACGCACATGCCTTCCATTTTAGAGTACAGAGAGAGATTTAAATGTGCTCCAACAAATTACTCAGTGCCGTTAAATGGATTTATGTGATGGATAAGGCTAAATGCGACTTTGAGGTCCCAAGGAAGGAACAGAGAGAGTGTGCATATTTTTAGTAAAATGGTGCCAAATTCCAAATTTTTTACCGTGAAATAATTTGCTGCCTGTATTGTCAAGTTACTCATTACAAAGTAGGTTATGAATGTGTTCTTCCGTAACCGAAAAATGTGATGAATGTTTATAACCTTGGCAGACATTGAGCACCTATAAATATTTTGGGATGTATGGAATTCTCGAACAATGAGTACACTTCTGAATGTTCTGTGCTTCCGTGAATACGTGTGTGTGTGTGTGTGTGTGTGTGTGTGTGTGTGTGTGTGTGTGAGCGCACCTATGTCAACTCCGAAGTAAGCAATAAATATTAATGACCTTAAGTAGCATAATTATACGTAACTAGAGTGAAGAATAACAGTTTAGATTTCCTGCATAAAAAAGTGGCAAACAATGTTAGCCTAAGCACACTGACACACATGAAGTTCGCAGACGTGAAATATCTTATTAGGGTATAATTAGGAAAATAACACATATCCGAAACATGTCATCTCAAATTAATCAGTTAAACAGCTAACAGTTCACATCACCAACAGTCGGCTTAGCCACTTTTAGGATAATTGAAATGTCCCTGATGGATCTGTTGGCCAGGTGACATCTAGTGATTAGTCCAAGTACGAAGTCACGGAACTCTTTTGACCGACCCATTCTGCTGTTTCTGTTTCCAAACTGACAACGCAACATTTCCCGCCTTCTGTTATGCTGGCGGATCCACCTTTCATGACATCTAAGTGTCAACTCCGCATTACATAGTGGTGTCCGGATATTTTTGATCGGAGAGCGTATTATTTACAGAGAAATCACAGAACAGTGAACGAGCGAAAAACATTTTATCTTTACTTGAAAATAACAGATTTCATCTATCAGTCGTCCTTTTGAAATTTTATTGGCAGATCTAGATTTCAGCGTGAAACTAGCCATTCTTAGTGCACTATCATTTTTGATGTAATGCCTGTTGGTCGGGCTTCATCCACAGTTCCTTGAATACTGTCCCTGATGAAGAGTTTATCCTTAAGCGAAAATCTTTGTAGCATACACTACTCGTACAGGAGAAGCAGCACCACTCGCAGATTTATCGTGACACACAGAGTAGTGCATAATGCTGTGACCAAAAGCCAGTATACTGCAGTGACCACGTGGGCATTACCAGTGCAACCACCCAAAATGTTGCAGTAAGTAAAGAAACTCAGCTTGAAATATAAATGGCACTCAAGCCGATTCATTAAAGTATATTCTATTTTCTTGTCTCAGTGTCAGTACAATACATCAAGGTACGAAACAACGTACGCAAATTCTGCACTCGCCGTCTGGAGATGGGCCTAAAAATTATAGAAACTAAATTTCGGAGAGAAAATCTAGATTCTGTAAGTGACAGGTCCCATTATCTAAATTTACATTCAAATAGTACACAGTAACGTGTTCAAGCTTAATTTATTTTTAATCTTGTAAGTAGTCAAAAGAAGCACATAAAATAGGGACCAGTTCATTTTTTTAACCACCTAGGAGAAGACGATTTCTTCTTGGCTACAAAGGAGAGATTCTCGATATGACAAATGACAAAACTTCAGAACTTCAATACTATCATTAAACCAGAATGCCTTCATGGATCAGAATGCCATTCGTTAAATACAGCCAAATGATCAAGTGAAACAGAAAGGAAGGAGAGGAAAATAATCAGGGAAACCTTGACACCAAAGTAAGAGATTGGGAAATTGAAATTAAGAAGTAATAAAGAAGTTTACGAAAGAAATAGAGCAGATATCATACACGATGAGGAACGGAAGAGTTGCAGTCTAAGGACACCTAAAAAGGCTAGATGAATTTTTAACTTCTGTGACAGAAACCCCAAATAAAAACAGTTACAGCAGATCTGAGGGCAATGGAAATAATGGAGGAAGAAATGGAGAAAGAGAAAGGTTCAGAACAAAAGGAAAAAGTTTCAAGGACATCCAGGTGAAAACAAAGAAAAAGATAAATGGAATATGGATGAAAAAGAAGAGAAAAACATAGGGAAAAAATGAAAAATTGCTGAAAAGAAATAAAGAAGAAAAGGAAGAATACATAAGTTATTTCATGTGGCTCTTAGTACGCTAAAATAATTAAAATTGTTGACATGAATAATTCGGTCGTCTAGCACGAAATTTTGAGTGTGAGGGAGTTTGTTACTCTTGCAAAAGTTTGAAATATTCGTGGAAACAAGATGGTGCGCAGCAGCAGAGCTTCTGAGAGGATAAGGTAAATGAAGTTACATTAGTTTTACGGTAAGGGTGAGCTGAGAAAACTAGTTACAATTTCTTATTCAGTAAAACTCAAAAATATTGAAAAACCGTTTTTATTAATCACTGAACACTTTAAATTTACCACTTTATAATTGGTACCACCTACATACAATGTTACTACTGAAAGAGTACAGTTTGTATGTGTCTACTACATTTTATTACGCTGTCAGGTGGTTAACAATCAGTTACATGCGAATACATTCAACGCTACTGGCTATTAAAATTGCTACACCACGAAGATAACGTGCTACAGACGCGAAATTTAACCGACAGGAAGAAGATGCTGTGATATGCAAATAATTAGCATTTCAGAGCATTCACACAAGGTTGCCGCCTGTGGCGACACATACAACGTGCTGACATGAGGAAAGTTTCCAACCGATTTCTCATACACAAACAGCAGTTGACCGGCGTTGCCTAGTGAAACGTTGATGTGATGCCTCGTGTAAGGAGGAGAAATGCGTACCATCTCGTTTCCGACTCTGATAAATGTCGGATTGTAGCCTATCGCGATTGCAGTTTATCGTATTGCGACATTGCTGCTCGCGTTGGTCGAGATTCAATGACTGTTAGCAGAATATGGAATCGGTGGGTTCAGGAGGGTAATACGGAACGCCGTGCTGGATCACAACGGCCTCGTATCACTAGCAGTCGAGATGACAGGCATCTCATCCGCATGGCTGTAACCGATCGTGCAGCCACGTCTCGATCCCTGAGTAAACAAATGTGGACGTTTGCAAGACAACAACCATCTGCACGAACAGTTCGACGACGTTTGCAGCAGCATGGACTATTAGCTCGGAGACCATGGCTGCGGTTACCCTTGACGCTGCATCACAGACAGGAGCGCCTGCGATTGTGTACTCAACGACGAACCTGGGTGCACGAATGGGTAAACGTCATGTTTTCGTATGAATCCAGGTTCTGTTTACAGCATCATGGTGGTCGCATCCGAGTCTGGCGACATCGCGGTGAATGCACATTGGAAGCATCATCGCCCTACTGGCTATTTCCAGTAACCGTCACAAAAATGTAAAGTGTCTATTGGATGACGACAAGAAACATTTTCATTACACCTGGCACACCTGAGGGAGGAATAATTAATGCATTTAGGTACGTCATGCTAATTGCCAGTTTCATGTAGACAGAAATGGGATGGTGTAAGAAATGGTCGTAACCGATGTTCTGCATATTGCGCTGTGTTACAGGCAAACTTGATCATATTTGTGAAATCTGGTGATGCGCAAATAACTGAAGTTTAACAATAGCAGTATTCCGCTGATAAACCTGAAATGATAAAGAAATAATATTGCCCTACAATTATTAGAAAAATGCCTTGCAGTTTCGAAAAAGTTCCTTATTATATCTTTTCGTCATCCTCCTCGTCATGTCGCGGCCAGGAGTCCAACAAAAATAATGAATAATTTTCTGCAGCTTCTGAGAAGTCGTTTCGGGTGCAATAACGAAAATTTTTCTCTTCCATTTTTGCAGATTCTGCTACGCCAACTTCAAGATTATTACAACTAAACAGTCGTTTTTCTTTTTTTTTAAGTTTTGGTCCTAATTGGCCTTGAGATTCATGAAGGTGCGGAAATGGTAACTAACTGATACTTATTACTGATACTGTTCTATACGAATGTGTCAGGGCATTCATCCACTGCACAAACGACTTTATCCTTCATTCACTTGAAATGATAAAGTGTGGTTTACACGCATTTCTTGCACTAAAACTGACTCGTTTTGTACACAGCATTTTAGGGGCTAAAAATAAGATTCATTTTTGTATGAGCTACGAATTCCTGTATAGTGCTACCTTTTAATCACAGCTCCTCTGCATGTTTACTTGAAGAACATAATTTTGTAATTTCCTTTCCTGTATATTTTCCTGAATACGTTTCAATACCTCGAAGAAACCTGAAAATCAGTACTGTTAACCCCAATTACAATTCAGAGCGTCCAGTCACGTAGATCTCCCTCGATAATTGAGAATTGACTCTCGTGAGCAGTTCTAAATCTTTAGAGTAGTTTTTCTTTCACAGTTTTGTACTTCATTTTGGCATGTATATTTCGTGCTTCATGTTAAGTCTATCTTCCATTTATAAATTCACATTCAGATTTTACGAAACAGGCCCAGCTTTGTGGACTATTTAAGCGCTTTCTCGCTGCTCCGTTGGCCAAAAAAGTAACAGCCGTGTTTTTTACTCTGAAAGCTAATACCGTAAATGTTTTATTCAGGTTAGGAAGGTTTTGCTCTGGACTTTAATAAGTACAATAATCTTCGTTCGAACCGCAGTTAATGGAATTGTCAGTTATTTCCTCTTCCTTCTAAGGTTTCCATAATTTGTACCTAAATGGTGAAATTATACATTATTAGAATGAATGTCCGAAAAGTTAACTAATAAATAACACATATGTAGGTCTTCAGAAAGAGTAGGTGATTTCGATGCATATCATTTCCTTTCATCTTTCATCTTTTTAATGTAGAAAACGTTAAGTGGATTCCATGCTAGTTTGAAATTCTGGAACTTGTGCTAAAAGAAATGCTATTAGCTGGCATACACGCAGAAGACACAAAGAAAATTAATTCAGTTTTATCTCCATTGTTATCACTTAGGGATATGGCGAAGGCACCTACTAATTATTATGGCTATTAAATAAATAGCAGATTCAAGTGAGTTGTAACTGGGAACAACTGTGTTCGATAAACTATCATCGGAAACTGAAATTCGCGTTGCAGATTACGACCGTGTTGGGCCCTGTTATCTGTTTATCGCTGTCACTTGCCGCTGTGGCCGAGCAGTTCTAGGCGCTTCAGTCCGGAACCGCGCTGCTGCTACGGTCGCAGGTTCGAATCATGCCTCGGGCATGGATGTGCGTGATGTCCTTAGGTTAGTTAAGTTTAATTAGTTCTATGTCTTGGGGACTAATGACCTCAGATGTTATGTCCCATAGTGCTGAGAGCCATTTGAACCATTTTTTTACCGTTGTCGTCAACCACAACTGTGCACCCACTGCTTTGCGCATGCGCTGTCTGCTGCAGGTGCGGTGAGAGTGCATATTCCTCCGGCCACCTGGCGATCTACGTATTGACAATTTTCAACATTTTTGACAATACTTGCATTCAGTCTTAACAGATAAAATTCGTGCATCATGTGTCTTTCGGTGCATTCTTTTTGTACAAGAAATTTCTGGAGGTATTTCGACATGCTAGTTTGGACAGTTTACTCGTCAGTAAGTCCGATGGGATAGGCTGTGAATCCAGCTTGCCCCTTAGCGGAAATATATGCCACTTTCAGAGGCATACTTAATTTTTACCATTCTTGTCACATTCTATTGAATCTTCAGCATACAGAAGTCGCCAAAACAGTCCTGTTGCGATATCCATTGGCCCCCACACCATTATTCCAGGAGTTGGCGATGTATGTATCTCGAGTTTCGGTTTTTTATCAAGTTGTCTACGGACGTCATGCCGTCAGTCTGACCACCATAAACAAAATCGAGGACCGTCGTTGAATACCACAGAATGTCAGTGACTGTCACAGTGGACTCTGGTTCTACCGCATGTGATTCTCTGTTGGCTGTGGGATGGTGATAACGCTAAAAGACTCAGGGCAACTCAAGAGCTCAATGCATCATTGACACAGAGCCAATAACCTCTGCCCAGATTTCAGCTGTCATCCGTCTACACGCCAGAGCCAGTCGAACTACCATTCGATCATCTCATGCTGTAGTATTTCTAGAAAGACTCGCTCCCGTACTTGCAACATTGTTGTCCATAGTCTGTATCTTTCTACATTCTTCAGCACTTCTTGCATTATAATGTGGTCTTTTAAGCTACGATGCTCTCACATGCCTCATGTCAAGATTCGACCTAGCTGAAGTCCATAAGAATCGTGGTAAGTTGCACGTGCACGTCCTCAGTGCGTGCTGTGTTGTGATATCGACCTAAAAAGTTTCACCAAAGGCCGGTTGCTCACACGCACATTTTTCCGTCACGGTCAGCTGACAGTCGCCGCTCACAGAAATCTGGCGCTACACACCTGGCGGTAAAAAATTGGTCGCGGTCGTACGAGTTAGGCGATTTTCGACAGCTTACTTTCATTATCAAAGAAGTTGACTTAATTTAAGAGAGTAGTGCTGAATATTGACCCACTGCTCGACCGTACAGATGGAATTTTAACTACTCCGCTGTAGACGCTCCGTTCTGTGAAGACACGTTAGAGGTACACATACAGCACATCTACATCTACATCTACATCGACATGGTTACTCTGCAGTTCACACTTAAGTGCTTGGCAGAGGGTTCATCGAACCATTCTCATACTACTTCTCTACCATTCCACCCTCGAATCGCGCGTGGGAAAAAGGAGCACCTACACCTTTCCGTTCGAGCTCTGATTTGTCTTATTTCATAATGATGACCATTTCTCCCTAAGTAGATGGGTGTCAACAAAACATTTTCGCATTCGGAAGGAAAAGTTGGTAATAGAAATTTCGTAAATAGATCTCGCCGCAAAGAAACCCGCCTTTGTTTCAGTGACTGCCACCCCAACTCGCGTATCATATCAGTGACACTCTCACCCCTATTCCGTGATAACTCGAAACGAGCTGCCCTTCTTTGCACTTTTTCGATGTCCTCCGTCAAACCTACCTGGTAAGGATCCCACACCATGCAGCAATATTCCAGCAGAGGACAGACAAGTGTAATGTAGGCTGTCTCTTTAGTGGGTTTGTCGCATTTTCTAAGTGTTCTGTCAACAAAGCGCAGTCTTTGTTTCGCCTTCCCCACAATATTATCTATGTGGACTTTCCAATTTAAGTTGCTCGTAATTGTAATTCCTAAGTATATAGCCGAATGGACAGCCCCCAGATTTGTGCGTTTTATCGTATACCCAAAATTTATCGGATTTCTTTTAGTACTCATATGGATGACCTCGCACTTTTCTTTGTTTAGTGCCAATTGTCACTTTTCGCACTATGCAGAAATTCTGTCTAGATCATTTTGTAACTGGAATTGATCGTCTGATGATTTTACTCGACGGTAAATTACAGTGTCATCCACAAACAATCTAAGGGGGCTGCTCAGATTATCACGCAGATCATTTATGTAAACCAGGAACAGCAGAGGGCTTATGACACTACCTACTTCTGTTATACTCGATGATTTACCGTCTAGCACTACGAACTGTGACCTCTCTGAGAGGAAATCACGAATCCAGTTACACAACTGAGACGATACTCCATATGCAAGCAATTCGATTAATAGTCGTAGTAGCTTGTGAGGAACGGTATCAGAAGCCTTATGGAAATCTAGGAATATGGAATCGATCTGAGATCACTTGTCACCAGCACTCATTACTTCATGGGAATAAAGAGCTAGTAGTCTTGCACCAGAACGATATTTTCTGAATCCGTGTTGAAGTCTTTTTCATCAACGTGATTCATAATGTTCGAGTACAGTATGTGCTCCAAAATCCTACTGCAAATTGAGGTCAGTGATATGGGTCTGTAATTCAATGGGTTACTTCTGTTTCCTTTCTTGAATATTGGTGTGACGTGTGTTACTTTCCAGTCTTTAGGACCAGACCTTTCGTCATTTGAGCGGTTGTATATGATTGCTAAGAAGGGCGCTACTGTGTCTGCATACTCTGAAAGGAACCTGATTGGTATACCATCTGAACCGGAAGACTTGCCTTTCTTAAGTCATTTGAGTTGTTTCGCAACACCTAAGATATATACTTTTATGCCACTCGTGCTAACAGCTGTTCTGGTTTCGAATTCTGGAATATTTACTTCGTCTTCTCTCATGAAGGAATTACGGAAAACTGTATTTAGTAACTCCGCTATAGTAGCACCATCATCGGTAACATTTCCATCGCTATCGCGCAGTGACGGTATTGACTGTTTTCTTGCAACTGGTGTACTTTACATACGACCAGAATCTCTCTCAGTTTTCTACCATATTTTGAGACAATGTTTCATTGTGGAAACTATTAAAAGCATCTCGCATTGACGTCCGCACTAAATTTCGAGCTTCCGTGAAACGCAGCCAGTCTTGGAGATTTTGCGTTCTTCTGAATTTGGCGTGCTTTTTTCGTAGCTTCTGACAATAAAGACCACTCCTTGTGTACACCGTTTGCCTCAATACAACCCTTCCAGTGGATGCTGCGAGTTGCCGTGGGGTACTAAGGCTGTACCGTAATGCCCTTACAGCCAAATAAGGGTCCTCCCTTTCTGGTGTCACATGTAGTCGGCCCTGCCCTGGTCTTCGGGATACGGTTTCGTTCTCTATGAACCGTCACCACATCCGAGGAACGACACAACGATTTAAATAAAGCCATGGAACCACATCAGTTTGCAACAGTCCCCGTCCTACTCTTCCTATGACCCTCCACTGCAGAGGCCCTGGTGTGCGTCGGCTACGGTGTGCGTCTTCTCTGTGCCATATTGCACCGTTTGTGACTGCACACAGCGATTGTGGATGTGGGACAACCCTGGAACAATACCCCAATTTATTGCACCGTCTGTGACAGTGCACACAGCGATTCTGGATATGGGACAACCTGGAAAGACTGTCCCATTTGATTGGTGCCCTGACGTAATCGTTGGTATGATTGCCCGGTGACCAGAAAGCCATCTTCAGAGCAGAACAAGATCGTACAGACATCTATTGACAGTTTGTATGATTTTGTTAATTATACAAAGGACGGGGAAATAGCAATTTGTTGCCTTAATTCTGGACACCAGTATATATCTGTTCCTGCGTATGGCTTACAATCGCCTATCTGATTTCGGAATCTCTGCCCGATCATGATGTAATCTAACTGGAATCTTCCTTTTCCAAGTATACCACTCCTCTTGCGATTTTGGAACAGAATATGCACTATTACTAACGGAAATTTATTGCTGAAGTCATTTAGTCTTTGTCCTCTCTTATTCCTACTGCCTAGCCGACAGTTTCCTGTAATGGTTTCGTATGTTCCTTCTCCTACATTCGCACTCCAGTCTACCATGACTATTCGATTTTCATCTCCCTATGAGTACTGAATTACACCTTTAATATCCCCATATACGTTTTCTCTCTCTTCATCTTTTTCTTTCGGCGGCGACATATATACCTGATCTGTTGTTGTCGGTGATGGTTATCTTTTGATTCTGATGAGAGAAACTCTATCACCCAACTGTTCACGACAACTCACTCTCTGCCTTCGTCTGTTATTCAATGATTTCCTCGTTTAAGTGTCTAATAAATATTAGACTTTTACAATACTAAATGATACTGTCATTTGGCTTATGCAACTGAGTTTCTGATAGTTTCTGTTAAATATATCTAATTTCCAGAAATCCAGGAGGCGTCTTGTAGTCCGAATGGTGAACTAGTCCAGAATCTTTTGCCAATCAAGAGATCATCATTACACATCTTCAATTACAGGCCACGTGTCCCGTGGACACACATTGTATGTCCTTAATGTAGTGGTTTCCATTGCCTTCTGCATCCTCATGCCGTTGATCATTGTTGATTCTTCCGTCTCTTAAGGACAGTTTCCCACCTCAAGGGAAAGAGAGTGCCCTGAAACTCTGTCCCCTCCTCCGCCCTCTTTGACAACGCCGTTGGCCGAATGAAGGTGACTTCATATGCCAGAAGTCTTCGGCGCCGTTGCTTATGATTTTTATTCAGAATTTAATCAAAGGCGAGTTACTGACCCGGGGGCCAGAATTTTTTGATTACTAGTCAAAGACGCTACTCCTAGACCACAGCGTTGTGAAAAGATTCTGAGGTGTTGGCGGCGGTTAGTATGGCGTTGATTAGGTATATTGCTGGAACTGGGAAACGGATTGTGTAATTGTCACCTGCGCAGTACACAGGTGAAACCTTTTGATCGATGGACCTCCATTTGAAATTGGAGTCATTCAATAATATTAAAATTCTCTGCTCGAGGTAGCAAACTGTGGTAGAAGGACGTTTGGGAGTTTGATTTCTCAGGTTCTGTTTTTTCCAATGCCTTTAAAATCATCGAATTTACTTCGTTTATTGTCTTATGAATCTTTCATGGGTGGGTATTGGAAAGAGGTTTTCGGTTGTTCCGGTTGTTTGCTTACTTGACATTCTATGTTGTCATGTGGTTGTTGCCAAGAGTCGTCAGTTTCATTCTTATTCTCTTTTCCTGTAGCCTGCGCTGTTTTTCACGAACTAGGGTTCGTCAATAAATATTATCTTTCAGGTTTTACTAGCTTGTGAGTCCTTAGTTTTGCTTTCGTTTGCTCCCTTCTCAGGCTTGGTGAAAATGTCGCGTAGATTTTTCAATCGTTGTATCACATCCTTACCTAAGAAAGAAAATAACTACATTTGTCAATCATTTTACCACTTCCTTACCTAAAAAAGAAAATAATTAAATACCGTTAACATTAGCTACGAAAACGTAGAATATAATAATTTGTTTCTTCTTCAGAAACTAAATACGTTTATTTAGTTTTTCAGCTATATGCCAAGTGACTGCACTTCCACTGACCTTCTCTTTTCTTTAACAGTAGGAATCTCAACAACAAGAGTGATAGAGTTGTTTGTCAATCTCTGTGGAAGGTTATGCAAAGCGAATGCATACGTCTATATACAAAACAAATATGGCAAACACTAGCAAGCAGATCTGAACATGCAGCAAACTTTCCCTATTGTCTAACGACATTAGAAAACATGTCCGCATCTTCTAGTCCAGTGGAAAGTGGGTCTATGTTTTTTAATTATAAAGACTACTACTCATTTGTGTTAATGGGTATTGCAGATGGTTAAATGCCGTTTTGTTAAGCTCCATTTTGGTAGCTATGTAAACGTCTGTGACACATAGATTTTTAAACAGACTTTTCTGTGTAAATCAACAGAAAGCAGTTCTAAAAATAAAACTTTTGAGAAGTACCTTAAGTCCGCACCGAGCGAGGTGGCGCAGTGGTTAGCACACTGGACTCGCATTCGGGAGGACGACGGTTCAATCCCGTCTCCAGCCATCCTGCTTTAGGTTTTCCGTGATTTCCCTAAATCGTTTCAGGCAAATGCCGGGATGGTTCCTTTGAAAGGGCACGGCCGATTTCCTTCCCAATCCTTCCCTAACCCGAGCTTGCGCTCCGTCTCTAATGACCTCGTTGTCGACGGGACGTTAAACACTAACCACCACCACCACCTTAAGTCCGCAAGTGCAACACTTTTTTGTTGATGATGCTACAAAAAAAATTGTTAAGGTCTTATGCTGGGACACATTTAATACCGACAAGCGGATCTTCAACTATCGACTACGCAGAGCAAGAAGGTAAAAATGGTTCAAATGGCTCTGAGTGCTATGGGACTTAACATCTGAGATCATCAGTTCCCTAGAACTTAGAAATACTTAAACCTAACTAACCTAAGGACATCACACACATCCATGGCAGAGACAGGATTCGAACCTTGGACCGTAGCGGTCCCGCGGTTCCTGACTGAAGTGCTAGAACCGCTCGGCCACAACGTCCGGCAGAAAGAAGGTAAACAGAATGCGCTTTCGGTAGCCTCAGTAGGGTTACAAGATATTCAAGGAGAGAATACAACAAGATGAGGCCTCAAAGCAAACAGTGTGAGAAACGTTTTATGTAAATACATTGTTTCAAGTATACGAAGCGTTCCCTGACACATGTCCAAGATATAAGGGCATTTCAAATGACATGACGTCGTCAACAAGTAGCCATCAAAAGGGCTGCGTTCGTATTCAACACAAGTATTCCAATACAGAACGTTTCATCTTCTGTTACTGTAACACTAGAAGTAAGTTGCAAGAATAATAAAACGTTTTAAAAAGCGTGACATTTCTACTGACTGACCAATAATGTTTACATTTCTAGATATAAAACATATGTGAATAATATTAGAGAAGGAAAGTTCCTACTCACCATATAGCGGAGATGCTGAGTCGCAGATAGGCACAACAAAAAGACTGTCACAATTATAGCTTTCGGCCTTTAAGGTGTTTGTCAACAATAGGCACACATACACACACACACACACACACACACACACACACTCATGCAAACGCAACTCGCAGGCACGACTGCAGTCTCCAGCAACTGAAACCACACATTTGTTAATAATAGCTCACCATGGATGTCACAATAATAATAAAAACAAGTAATTAGTAAATCCGGAAACGCCTGCATTGTTAAGCACTAATAGAATCTAGTATTCGAATTTCTTATAATAAATATATCGCACCCTTGTTAGAAAAGTGGTGTTACTCAAAAATGTTAGTTTGTTGAAAAACTATACCTGACCAGTCATCAAAAGACAGTCTGTTTCCATAATTTCATGATTTGACCGTTAAAGGGCACTTGTGTCACTATAAATGTGTGGACTGGGAACAACAAGAGCGCTGCATTGTTATTTGACTAGTGGGTTTCATAGCGAATGGATCGTTGTTAAGAAGTTCACAGCTGTGTTATTTTAAGTTTTGTCATTCTTGTGGATTGAAGTCACAAAAAACGGCGTCATATTTCTATTTGTGTCATTTTAGTTGACCAACGTAAGCATAGAACAGGTAAATGATAAGGATTGTGATAATTTTGAAGAATTATTTCAAGGACTTGTTGAGTTGAGTGTTTGAATGAATAAAGTGAAATGTTCCATTTCTGTGCTTTGGCCATAGAAAGTTCCTAATTTTCTAATTTAACCATTATTAGCTCTTCAAGTAAAAACAATACCTAAGATTATAGAATGAGTTGTAATATTTGCGATGATGTACTGTGTATGTTTTAAGTTGCTTCGCTTCAGAAGAACCGTTTTCTAACATTCTCACTTAAGTCGGTTGTGAAGAAGTAGACTAGGATCTTTGAGTGGCGTCGCTTTTTAAGACTGTACTTATAAATTTCCTTTTTGTTCCCTTACCTGCAGAATAATGATGCTGTTATTAGAGTCTGCCTGTCATACTGCACTTTAATACATAGGACGGACATTCTGCTAATTTGGAATGTATTCATGGAGAAGAAGCCTATGTAACAAATCCAAGTGAGGAGGTACCAAAGGAAAAATATAATAAAATACTTCATGAACTACACTGTCATAGAAATACATCAACCATAAAGAAAACTTAGAATGAAACAGCATCAATTGTTACTGCTACCAGTTCTGAAAGACATAGAGTGACATTTATACTGTTGCACGTAGTACAGAAACTAGATTGGTTAAAGCTTATTCTGATCAGATTCCTCTCCCTGAAAACAGCTAGAAGATACTTTTAATATTATTACAATGATGCTCTTAGTATTAGTTCATTATGTCCACTATGCTTAAACCAATATGGCATGACTTCATCACTCCCATACGAAAGCACATTCCACTGAAGTTGAAAATAAATAATGTTACCTCACCACCAGCAAGAAAGACCCACCAAATCACAAAAAAGAAAAATATATAAAGAAAAGTTAACAAACCATCAAGAACAAATAACATAAATAGAAACTTTAATAGAGGAAGGAGACCATGAAAAAGCAACAGACAAAGTAGAAGACTTCCTAAAAAATTCAGTGATACAAACAAACCCAAAAAAAGGACGGCAAAAAGATGGTTCGATGCTGAATGCTATAGCAAAAGGAACACAGTTCATAGATCGCTCCACAAATTAAGAAACCAGCACGACGAGGAAACATGCGAACCATACGCAGAAGACAGGAAAATCTACAAGAAACTAATAGAAGAAAAGAAAAAAGAATACATAGAAACAGAGGCAAAAAGAGAAGCGGATGAAGCAGCGAAAGACCCACACGTAGCAGTAAGACCAAGAAGATATACACCAAATATAGACATGAAGTAATGGGAAGGCCACTTCAGTAAGATACTGAACAAACGAGGAATCCAAACACCCCCAAAGGAAGAGAAACAACCTCAGACAAAGGAAAAAGTCAATGTGTGGGAACCTCTGAAAAAATTGCTCTGAGCACTATGGGACTTAACATCTGAGGTCATCAGTCCCCTAGAATTACTTAAACCTAACTAACCTCAGGACATCACACACATCCATGCCCGAGGCAGGATTCGAACCTGCGCCTAGAACTGCTCGGCCACACTGGCCAGCTTTGGAACCTCTAAATGAAGAAGATATAAAAGAAGTGATAAAAACACTCAAGAAGAAGAAAGCAGCAGGACCCGATGATATACATAATGAACATATACAAGATGTGAAAGAGGCTCTCCGACACATATGAATCAAACTATTCAACAAATGCCTGGAACTTGGAAGAACTCCAACCCAATGGAGACACTCGTTAATAAAGGTTCTGTATACAGGTAGAGGAGACCCAACGGACACAAACAAGTACAGAGGCATAGCCCAAGAAAATACTTAGTTCAAGAGGTTTTCAAAGACAATTACACAAAAAATCAAAGCCTGAGTGGACAGTACCACAAATGGGCTTCCGATCTGGAAGATCAACACTTACAGTAGTCAGGTGTCTTCTAAACAACATAGACGAAGCGCTAAAGAAGAAACAAATGTTCTACACAGTGTTCACAGACTTTACCAAGGTCTTTGATCTACTGGAAAGAGACTTCATAGTCCGAAGACTTGAAAACACAATGGGCGAAGATAGCGTATGGGCAAGAATAATCAAGTCAATCCTCGAATACAACTTAATCACAATATGAGAGAACCTCACTTTTTCGAACCTCATTTTGCAATCGAACGGAGTCTTACTTGGTGATCCAATGAGCCCTTTGCTGTGCATTCTTGCCACTGAAGAAGTACTGCGAATTGGAGAACATGAAGAAGATGTATACATACATGCATACGCTGACGACATAGCCGTAGGGTCAACAGATATACGGAAGCTGCAGAAAATCATTGAGAAAATAGATAAATGGTGCAGTGAACACAAACTTCACATAAACATAACAAAGACCAAAATGGTGATTTTCAGAAAAGGAAGCAAAACACCCAATAATACGGGGATCAACATCAGAGGACAAAATTAAAATGTCATCAGACTTTAAATACCTAGGGGTGACACTGTAACCAAAAGCCAAATGCTTCACAAAACATACAACAGAACTTGCAGCCAAACAATAATAGCATTACAGAACATCAAAAACATCCGCCTACTCAGTCTAGAAACGGCCATGAAATTGTTCAACGCAAAAATCTTGCCTGTCCTCGCTTACGGGATGGGGGTTATATGGGACCACCTGACAGAAAACAATCTAGAAACAATAGAAAAGGTAAAATCGACTTTTCTAAAAAGCGTACTAGGCCTCTGAACGACAGCAAAATCTAGACTAGCGTACCTGCTAGAGAGAGAGGCATGTGTAGCTGCAGACATCAAACTTCGATATATGATGCCACACACGAAGGCTTCCAGAAATCAACTGAAGATCATGGAGATAAACGAGATAAAGTATGGCCCGAGTTCTATGTCACCGAAGCAATGACGAACCGCTCATGGACAGCACCAAACTTCAAACTGCGACATGTCGTAACTAGATAATCTATTTGTGGCTTTTATCATCTAATTCGCAAAAACAAATATTATCACGACCCTACCACGACATGTGTGTGTGTGAACTGTGCAACGTAGCCTGTGAACGATATGACATAGGACTGTGCAGTGAAAAACTGAAATCTATAAATGAATATGCAAAAATGTAAAATGTCCCATGTGGGGTAGCTAGTCCCCCAACAGGCACCTCCTCAGGTGGTGGATCGAGGAACGCTCACTTGATATAGTGGGTACCGAGTAAATAAAATACTCGGGGCGGACCAAAACTAGCAATTCAAAGGTTGGATTCCCCCACTTCCTGATCGAGGACTCACACTGCCTGGGCTACACTCAGGGTATATCTTCGACATGGAAGAACCCTAACCTTTCCTGTCGTGTTGTCTGCGCGCCGTCACTACTGCCAGCCGCTCGGTCCTCGCCGCCGCCGCGGCCTGGTCACCGCCTGCCGGTGCTCGCCGCCACTACCTGGTCGCCGCCGCAGCCGCCGCCGCCGCCGCCTCCCGGTGCTCGCCGCCGGCGCAGCCGCCGCCGCCGCCGCCGTCGCTTCCCGGTGCTCGCCGCCTGGTCACCGCCGCCGCCGCCGTCTTCGCCCCCCCCCCTCCCGGGCGCCACCTATATGTCCCAACCCACCACCACTATCATTTTCACCTCTCCCTCCGCTGCTCCAACCACCGTCACATGGAGCTCATCCTCCACCCACATTCCCGTCCTTCCTTCCCTCCCTGTCCACCCCACTCCTGCGCCATTTTCGTCTCCAACTACCCCCAACTCTCTCTCCCCTGTCACTGTCACCCTATCGACATCTGCAGACTTTCCGCCGCTCCCTGCACCACCTCCGACAATCCACAAGCCAGCACGGATTTCGGCTCGCTATTCCACAGACTCTGTGCCACCCACGCCCTCTTCCTCTGCGTCATCCACTCCTCAGGGCAGTACTGCCCCCCGCCACTACCCTGCAACCCATCCCACAGCTCCCTCTCCACCCTTTCGTGACCACGAAACCTTCCAAGCACCTTAATGTTGACCCTCCCCCGAAATCTCCTCAAAGAAAACCCCCGATCCCCGTGACCCACCCACGCCCATGGACGCTATAAAGGCACATTTGCATGCCGAGCGTGAGTTTCCTCGGAAACGCGAGATATTAATTAAATAAATAATCAGTGACAAATAAATAAAGCCTATGGCACACAACTGCAGCGCTGTGTCGCTGATAAAACAAAAGTACATTTTCGTTAGTCGTATGTTTGATTAAAAAAAAAAAAAAGAAGAGCTCTCGTTGAAGTGGTGCGAGAAGCACGTATTTTAGTTTATTGTCTGGCACACCGCCATATTTCATGATATAGAAAATTACTGCGAGTTGCAACCATACTAGGCACTCGATTCTGAAAAGAATTTATATTTATAAAAGTAAGTAGGATTATGAACTGTAGGCTTATTCATTGAATATATCTGATTTAACTAACTGTGTAATTTTTTTGTTTAGTAGACAATCACCTCTGTACGACGTTTTGGCATGGCTGGCAAATTATTGTAATATTGAGATTTAGTTTATGAGTCCGCACCTACCGCAGCAGTCTTTGGAATCGATTTAATTACGAAGTCCGATTATTTCAGTTTTATTTCACGGTCAAGTACGAGTAACATTGCCTTTACGAAAAAGCCATTGTCAAGCGTCTGATACCGAATAATCAAAACCTGACGACTCATAGGAGAGCCAATCAGACAGATAAAAATAATTAATATTTTATTTTATTTTATTTTATTTTATTTATTTTATATTGGCGACTGCGTGTCGGACTTGTTATTTTGTCATTTGTTACATTGTTCTCTTTGTTTCATGTGAAAAATCAACCTTCTGGTCCTGGACTTGACTATATGAGAAATAAAAAAAAAATCAGAAGATATTTGCCAATTATAAAATTTTGCGGGAAGACGCAAAGAAGCTTCCAGCAAAATAAGGTAAGACGCAGCATCTTTGCATTAGCAGGCTTGACCAGACGTATAATTCAGTGTATTAGCTTTTCAGTAAAATTCTGTAGTGTTTCTTTTCCGCATAACAGTTTCAGTGATAAATTCCATTCTCAGTATTTTTCCTTAAACAATAACGTATGCAACAATACCAATACACGAGTGTACAATATGGCCGACTTCTGTACGATATCATGTAACATGGCCAGCAGCCATTACCAATAATCTCAAATTCAGTTTATATTTTTAAATTAACAGACAGCCATTGTTGCTACGACCGATTCATGCTCAACTGCATTTTATTTTAAAACCAGTGTCAAACATTAATTTCTTGAAATATATAGCACGTGTGGCATGGTAATAACTAGAAAACAATACGCAAAAATGGAACAGCAAAGACGTACTATTCAGACGCAATCCGACTCGGACGAGAGACAAATGTTAGAAAATGACTTTACGACAGCAACCGGTAGTGACGATACATCAAATATTGACGCAAGTGTCAACGGAAATTTTGACAATAGGCCGTCCACCACAAAAATTTCAAAGTCTCAGTCAGAGCCCATGTTAATACATGACGTCACGTCTAATGACGCGGCGGGGGCAGAGACCTTGCAAACAGTAAACATTGCCAACATGTTACAAATGCTAATGAAACAAAACGCAGAAAATATGGCAACCTTAAGGATGCAGAACGCGGAAAACATGGCAACCTTAAAGACACAAAATGAACAGTTAAAGACACAAAATGACGAAATTAAATCTGATCTCATAGCAATCAAGGCATGTAATGACACTTTGTGTAAACGTGTGGAACTTATAGACGCCACACTGACCGAACAGATGACTGAACTCAGTACGAAATTTTCCAAGCTTAATACGAGACAAGAAAAGACTACAAATGACGTAGCACTTTTACAGAAACAATTAAAAAACCTTAATGTCACGTGTGAAGCTCTTACTGAACAAATTCAAACATATCCTTCAGTACACGACAACCTTGAAAAACGAATTACTGACGTGCAGAATAAATTTGACGATGTTGAACAACACCTGACTGACATCTTACAATCTGATGCCACAGCTCATTTTCAAAATATTAATAAAGAATTTCATGATTGGGTAGAGAACAAAGACAAACATTTTGATAGATGCATACGTGAAAATTTACCAACAATTGTGCACGACTCCGTAGCGGAATACATCACTAATAACAAACAGCTGATTAGTGACGCAGTACAATCCGTCACTGCACCCATGAGACAATTCACCGATCAACCACAGTCTGAATGTAACGAAAATATCAGTCAAAATGTACAGTTCAGAAACCAATATACATTCGAGTTTGACGCACACATACCGCACACCACAAACACACAAGAACAAAACACACCACGACTACAACACATACCACGACGTGCAACCACAAACACAAGCTATTATCATGGTAAACCACAGCAACATTATCGTAATTACTCGCCAGCTGAGCATTGCAGTAATTACAGTGGAACAAATCCATATCATAATGCAAAGGAAGAAGAAAGCTTAATAAAACACAGGCAATTTCAGGCTTTTATCCCAGAGAAACGAACCATTCATCCGGTGATTTTTCTTAAATCTTTTAGTAACGCATTTCCACGCACTTGGAGTGACCGGAAAAAGATTTCATATATTGTCGGTTACATCCAAGGCGATGCAGCTGTCTGGGCATACAGTCAAGCTGACGTATGTACCACGTACAGTGAGTTTGAGCGTGCCTTTCTGAACAAATTCTGGTCGCAATCCGTCCAGGAGCGACTCAGGAGACAAATTTTAGAACCTGAAACTTTTAACAGTAAAAATGGTAACTTACGCAGATATTTTGAAAAATACTTGAACATGGGACATTTTTTAGACGAACCAGTCGCAACACGTGATATACTCCGAGCGTTGAAGGCCAAATTGCCTTTCAACATTAAGGAAAAACTTCTACATATCCCGGATGACGATTCAGATTATTTTTTAACAGCTTTAGATTCGGTTGACATGTTACTTGAAGATCAGCGCTTCGCGCGGCAAAACAGCAGCCACAATGTTTACACTAGTGGTATGCAAAACATGCAGGCTTGCCAACACAATTCTGGCGCGCCCACAGTTGGATACGCGGTACAGCAAAAACAGCAAACTCACATGCCGTCTCAATACGGAAATCAAAATCAACACACGTATTCCAATACAAACAACAATTACAACAGTAATAACACTTCATGCGGCAATCCACACAAAAGGCACCGCGGTAATAACAACAACGGTAACAACGGATACAAATGTAACAACAAAAACACAAACAGAAATAGAAATAATAATAACTACGAGCCAAGACAGCATCAAGGCTGGACTCGTAGCGATCAATACTATCATTCAAATACTGCTTTACCACAGCAGCCACCAGGACAAAATTGGAGCATACCTTACGACCGACAGGTAAGTTATAATGCGCAACAGCAACAACAACCGCAAAAGTTTGGAGATCATAATAGGCAATATCCGAATGTGAATATAATAGAAATGACACCTGATGCACAACCCCAATCTGTGTCAGTACCTAGTACAAATGATAATCCAACAAACTAGAAACAGTCACTACTTTGCCCCAGGTCGTGGCTGAAGAATTCTTGGGGGGCGACTTCAATGTTAATCAGTTATTTGACACCACAATTGAACAACAAAATATTGATGTGCCTAATAATTCTAAACAAAAGCTACCTGTTTTATTTATAAGATACAACCACAATAACAATATATCAGATGAACTTTTACAAGACAGTACACAATGTCGTTTAAACACAAATGAAATTGTTTTAGCATCCACTACTGGTGTAGTAGGTGGGATTCCAACTACTATTATCCTAGATACAGGTGCAGCTGTGAGCGTTTTATCTTTTAATTTTTATAAAAAGATGTGTGAATTGGAACCTGTGCCTGAGTTTCCTGCCCAAAACTGTAAAATAACTACTGCACTAGGTAATAAGTCATGTAGGGTTACGAAGCAAGTTTTTGTAAACGTTAAAATAGGTAATGGAACCGTACAATGGCCATTCCTGGTTGTACAAAACCTTGTGACTAATTGCATATTAGGAATAGATATTATGAGCGAGAAGGACTGCATTATAGACTTCTCCAAAGGTAAATGTATTTTAAATGATAAAAGCAGGGTAATTATTATTGATTTGGACAGGAGAACTCTAAAGCATGACAAACACTGTACAGGGTACAAGGTACAGTTAGTACTTCACAAAGACATTCAAGACATGCAAACACACTCATCTGACACAGAGCTAATGGACTTGAAAACATTGCTTGATCATAAGATAAGTGAAGCTACAGCTCTCAGTGTACATGAACGTATAAAACTACAGGAAGTGTTATCCAAATATTTACAAGTTTTTACCAAACGATTAGGTGTTATCAACACGTATGTGTACAAGATTGAAGTTAAGCCTCACAAGATCTTCTACCACAAGACATATAACGTACCGTTATCTCAACGACCTGCTGTGTGGCAAGAACTAAAACAAATTACAACTTAGATTATAAGTAGTATAGAAATTTTCATTTCAGCGGTTCCAGTGACGCAGTTGAAGACAGAAGAACTTTTCTTTCAACGCCGCGGCACCACCGAGAAGACTGAATATTAAAGTAAAATTTATGATTACGTAGCAGTGAATGATATATAAATTTTTCACGGAACATTTGTGACTGTAGGTACCACTGGCTTGGTATGACACCTGACGAACCGACAGACGTCATCTGTGAAGCGATCTTTTACTTCGAGAAATAGATTAGACGCACATCTCTCAGCAAGAAAAGCATCTACCAGTAGCCAAGGCCACACAGACACTATACACACACGCACAAAACGCGAGGAATCTAACAGCTTTCCGTCTCTTATTATTTTGAATATTTATTGAGTAGTGAAAACGCCTGGTCTTGCCTACTGATGTAATGAATGTTGTGTCTAACCTATCTTAATTTCAGATGACATCACAAAAAACATCGATAATATCCCAGCAAAACCGCTAAAGAGGATGTAAATATCTGCAATTCATGTAATCAAATATGACACAATGTAATAACCTATAGCTATGTAATGATGATGTAAACATGTTTATGTGCAACTGTATTATGTTTATGCTAAGAAAATATGTGACGTGTGTATGTATTATTACTTATGTTTTTTTTTAAACTGATGTATAATGTAACTGTTACTGTGTGAAAATTTGAACGATAACGAGTGCCAAAATGTGAAAAACTTTTTAAAAAAAAAAAAAAAAAATGCGTAGTGAACCACTGTTCACGGACATTAACGTACATTACTAAGTCTGCAACTACGCAGAAACCTATGTGAAAGAAACTGTTAATGACATTCATGATGCATCGTACCTTTGTTAACGCGATGAACGATTTCTTCGATGAGTAACCACGAACATTTAGGTGAGCTATATTTAAAAAAAAAAAAAAAAAACTGAATATGTGAAGTGCATAATTCGTGCATCGTCTAGCGACATTACTACAGTACCCAACTTCAAGATGTTAACTGGATTAAATGGACACAAAGTGCCTGTCCAGAAAACAACACGACGGGTGGAAGAATTTTGGTTGGAACTTCAGGGAATGAAATGTTCTCGAAATGTGACGGACACGCTTACCTGGACTGTCCAAGGATCGACGCCAGCTATGTGCCGTCCGAGGTTCTGCAACCAAGCTTCCACGGAATATCGAAAACGAACTGCATATGGACTAATTACTCGACGGGTCACGTCTGATCTGTAATAAACAATGCTTTTTGTCACAACGAACTGCATCACAACGACTATAATGGAAATAGGAAATGGACATGCTTATGTATCAATCACGTTGTTATACAACGATGTTACTGTGATCAAAAAAAACTTTACCACGACGATACTAACCTGTAAAAAATTATTGTGCAGCAGATGAATATGAACTGTGATAACGACACCATGTGTATAGGTCAACGCACCTGAAAAATACGGACATTTTTCTTTGAAGCATTTCATTGCAATGCTATGTAACTAAGAACATTCAACAATCTAAAGTTGTATTGTATTATAACAAATATTGTAATTTTAAAACTAAGTTACCTGTCATAGAATGTAGTCTTCATATGTAATCTTGGTGGAATATTTTCTTTGTGCAACGACTAAGAAATGCGCGCGCACACGAACAATATGAACTGCAATACTGTGCCGCGTGATCTAAATTTACGAAATAACGGCAGTGCCGTAGTTACACAGACGCTTCTGCGCATGCGCGCACTCTGTTTTGCCAACATAAGAACTTTTTCGGCGCACGCGCGTCATTCAAATTTTGTGTATAATATACAGTATAATGTAAGTCATGTAAATAGTTGTAGATAACTTAGATTTTCTTGTGCCTTTAGGTGAATTGCTCGCCTGCAGGTGTGTCCTTTCGCCTCGCAATTCAGGGGGCAATATAAAGGCACATTTGCATGCCGAGCGTGAGTTTCCTCGGAAACGCGAGATATTAATTAAATAAATAATCAGTGACAAATAAATAAAGCCTATGGCACACAACTGCAGCGCTGTGTCGCTGATAAAACAAAAGTACATTTTCGTTAGTCGTATGTTTGATTAAAAAAAAAAAAAAAGAAGAGCTCTCGTTGAAGTGGTGCGAGAAGCACGTATTTTAGTTTATTGTCTGGCACACCGCCATATTTCATGATATAGAAAATTACTGCGAGTTGCAACCATACTAGGCACTCGATTCTGAAAAGAATTTATATTTATAAAAGTAAGTAGGATTATGAACTGTAGGCTTATTCATTGAATATATCTGATTTAACTAACTGTGTAATTTTTTTGTTTAGTAGACAATCACCTCTGTACGACGTTTTGGCATGGCTGGCAAATTATTGTAATATTGAGATTTAGTTTATGAGTCCGCACCTACCGCAGCAGTCTTTGGAATCGATTTAATTACGAAGTCCGATTATTTCAGTTTTATTTCACGGTCAAGTACGAGTAACATTGCCTTTACGAAAAAGCCATTGTCAAGCGTCTGATACCGAATAATCAAAACCTGACGACTCATAGGAGAGCCAATCAGACAGATAAAAATAATTAATATTTTATTTTATTTTATTTTATTTTATTTATTTTATAACGCAACCCCAACCCCCAACCCTGCCACACCTGCCACCCACACCTTTGTCCTCTCCAGTCCTGACCCTCAATTCCTTTATGCCCGCACCCTCACCCTAGCCATCTGGAAATACTACCCCAATGCCCCCATCTCCCTTCTTATTCCTAACAAGGATTCGGTCCTCATTAAATCCCCCAATGCTTCCTTCCACACCAATCTCCTCTCCCGCATCCCACATATCCAATTTGGCCAACGTTCAACCTCCACCTCCTACCACACCCCGTCCTCTCCCCATCAGCCTCAAACTCCCCGACATCCACCAACCTTCACTGCTGTGATCACAAAGCTTAGCCCCGTGGTCACCGAGGGTGAGGTGTTGGCAGAACTCAATTCCCAGCCCAACATCGAATCTGCTCAGCCCATCGCATCTTTAATGATGTCGGGCCGACTTATCTAATGCGGATATTCACTGAATCCTCCTCCTCCACTGACTGCCTCCTCACCGAGGGAGCCCTCATCTACAATTGCCGTCATAAGGTGGACTCCTCCTATTCCCCAGTCCAGTCCTACTGCTGCCAACGCTGCCTCACATACAATGACCATGTTACCTCTGCCTGCAAGAACCCCCCTACTTGTCCCCACTGCAAAGCTTCCCACTTCCTCAAGAACTGCCCAAACCTCACCTCTCCCCCCTCCTGCAACACCTGTAACGAACCACATCCTACCTACTCCTCAAAGTGTAAAGCGAAACCTCCTCCAGTAACTCCTGAGCTCACCATCCCTGTCCGTTCTGCTGATGACCCCATCCACCCCAACAACTCGCTCAGCCCTCCGCCTATTGCAGAGAACATCATCCATTTCCATTGTGCTCCAAAACATCCACCCCTTCCAGCGCTGCCACACCCTCTCCCAAATCGCCCTCGCTGCCCATTCAATCTTCCATCTTACCATCTATGCCACCTACTCCCACAACCAGGCCCACTTCACCTTCACCACCCTCACCACCGTCGTTCAACTCTCCCCTTCCATGGTACAACAACCCTACCATAACCTGTACCACAATATTCACTCCCTGCCCACCCACAAACTCCTCTTACTCCACACCCTCCATCAGCACCACGTGGATGCCTTCGTCCTAAATGAAACCTTCCTTCAACCCCATATCTCCATCTCCACAGCTCCTTACACCCTTCACCGCACTGATAACCCGTACCCTCTGGCGTGTGGTGGAGTTGCTATAGGCCACCTCAAGCACCTCCCTGTCTGGCCCCAACCTCTCATTAACAATCCTGCTGAGCATCTCACCCTCAGCCTCTTCTTCCCCACCCTTACCGTCAACTGTGCCACCATTGAAGTCCGCCCTTGCATCCCCAGCCCCTACGATTTCCTGGTCCACATTGAATGCGCCTTCTCCACCTACATGATTACCACCAACCTCAATATCCACAGCTGTGATCCCGCTGACCTCCAGTGGTGGCATCAGTTTATCACCACCCTCCAGGGAGACCTGGTTCCCCTCCCCCAGCCCACCTGACCTGAATCCAACGCCACTCCCAATGTTGTCCTTGCCTCTTCCAACTTCTTTGGGTGCATCACCACAGATGTTCTTGACCTCAATAGCAGTGACCATGCTCCTGTTCTCCTCACTATCTTTAGTGGTCGCCATCCCCACAACACTCCTCACCCTGACATCCCTCCTTGTCCATGATTACTCCCATCCCAACTGAGATGCCTACCAGGACTCCATTCACACCCAGGATGAAGGCCACGGCCTTACCCTCCAATCTCCTGATGACATCTCTCGCACTGCTGCCTTCCTGCACCAGACCTTGTCCGACGCCATCGCCACCCATATCCCCACCAAAGCCATTCACCCTCACCGCCCCGCCCTGCCTCCACAGGCCATCCTTCTCCTTCGAGAGTCCCGTCGCCTCTACCGCTCTTTTCTCCACAATCGTGACTGGGACACACTTACCCACCACCGGCAATTACAACAACACAGCCACAACCTGCTTACTGCAAAGAAATGCTGTGCCTGGCACCAGACATGCACGCAACTCAATACCATGCTGTCAATAAACTCTTCTAAGTATTGGTCTGCTTTCCACCGCCTTGCTGGGAACTGCTCCACCCCCCCCCCCCAGTACCCTCTCCTCCTTGATGACTGTCCCTTTCCTGACAACCTCAGTAAGGCCAACTACTTTGATTATTCCCTCCTTCCTGACGTCACGGACTGTACGAATACCTCTTGTCATCCGTGTTACTAGAGGAGGCCGAAACGCACGCGTTTTAGCTCAGGCAGGCTGGCGTAAGGAGGGAAGAACTATACTGATGTGAGGGTTGGAACATGACAAGGAATTAGAATTCAGAAAGCGAACATAACTAGTTTGATACTTAACTTTAATCCATTAATGATGAACGTTGCTCTTGACGGTACATGAGTCACAATGTTATCTGTTCAGAATACAGTCTTGAAGATAGTACTTATAATTGAATATGGCGCCTTGCTAGGTTGTAGTAAATGATGTAGCTGAAAGCTATGCTAAACCGTCGTCTCTGCAAATGAGAGCGTATGTAGTCAGTGTACCATCGATAGCAGAGTCGGCTGTACAACTGGGGCGAGTGGTAGGAAGTCTCTCTAGACTAGACCTGCCGTGTGGCGGCGCTCGGTCTGCAATCACTGATAGTGGTGACACGCGGGTCCGACCTATACTAACCGACCATGGCCGATTTAAATGCTACCACCTACCAAGTGTGGTGTCTGGCGGTGACACCACACCTCTGTTCCTCCCCTTGCTCCTAGCTTCCAGTACTTGGGCCACACACCACCATCTGCACTTAACACTCCCGTAAGTACACAGGACATCAACCTCACACTCCGCACTAAATGCAAAACTGCTCCCAGCCACGACTGCATTATCTACCGCCACCTCAAACAATGCCCTCCCTCCTTCTTTTCAGTCCTTGCCACGCACTACAATGTCATCCTTGCCACTGGCTTCTACCCCGACCTGTGGAAAATTGTCCCATATCCTCATGTTCGCCAAACCCAACAAGCCTCCATCTGATGCCTCTTCCCGTTGTCCTATCTGTCACACATCAATGTTCAGCAAGTTCTTGGAATCCAACCTTATCCAGTGCATCCATCACCACCTCCACCAAAACCACCTCCTCCCCGACACCCTATGTGGCTTTTGACCTTCCTTCTCTGCCAATGACCAACTTCTCTGCCTCACTCATCTCCTCTCCCTCCAGCTTAACTCCTGTCGCTCTGCCATTTTTGTCTCCTTTAGCCTCGAAAATACCTATGACTGTGTGTGGCATCCAGGTCTCCTGTTTAAACGCCAAACCTACACCCTTCCTTTCAACTACATCCGTCTGATGACCTCCTTCCTTTCCCACCGCCTCTCCTATGTTACCATCCATAATGCCAATTCCCACACCTCCTACCCCTCTGCAGGTGTGCCCCAGGACTCTGTCCTTTCCCCTCTCCTCTAACTCCTGTACACAGCAGATATGGCCCAGCCCCGCCCCCCCCCCCCCCAACCACCTGATTCAATATGCCAATGACACCGCATTCCTTGCCCTCGATCCTATCCTCCAACAGTCCCAATGCCTTCTCGAGTCCCGGTCGGGGCACACATTTTCAACATGTCCCCAATGAAGTTCATCAACGCCTGTTTGCAGCTAGGGTATCCATTTAATTATCATTTCATTTCGAGCAAAGCTGCATGGTCATCCACGGTAACTGTTCTTTCGGGAACAGATGCTACCATCATATATAGTTAAAATATGGCTTCCCGGCCATTGTCCTTCTTGTGCGAATGCACACGCTATGCCCGAACTCGTACGGGACTTTATACATTAATCTGCCACGAGTAATGAGTATGATGGGCAAACATCAATTAGGCGCACTGCGAATGTAGTGGTGCGGACATGCTGGGAATGTGGATCTCACGGGGAGCGTGCGAGGGATAAGTCCCTCCAGACGCACTATCCTCTGTGCCTGCGGTGACTCAGATGCATAGAGCGTCTGCCATGTAAGGAGGAGATCCTGGGTTCGAGTCCCGGTGGGGGCACACATTTTCAACATGTCCCCAATGAAGTACATCAACGCCTGTTGGCAGCTAGGGTGTCCATTTAATTATCATTTCATTTCTAGCAAAGTGGCATGGTCATCCACGGTAACTGTTCTTTCGGGAACAGATGCTACCGTCATATATAGTTAAAAATGACTTCCCGGCCATTGACCTTCATGTGCGAACACACATGCTATGCCCGAACTCGTACGGGACTTGTTAAATTAATCTGCCACGAATAATGTGTATGACGGGCAAACATTTGCCGCTTGGCAAACCAGTGGCTCCTGAAAATCAATCCTTCCAAGACCCAGGCAATCATTGTAGGTCATACCATTCACTTCTTCCAGCTCCTGGATTTCTCCCCTAATGTCTGTGCCCATCCTGTCTGCCTCACCCCCACCCTCACCTACCTTGGCCTCACCATTGACTGTCACCTCACCTGGATCATCTCTGCTCCAGCCAATCCAAAGCCCACAAGCATATCCGACTCCTCAAACTCCTCTCTGGCCAGACATGGGGGTTGCACCCCTCTACCATCCTCCACACCTACAAATCCTTAATCCGTCACATCCTCTGTTATGCCAGTGCCGCCTGGATATCTGCCCCCCCCCCCCACTCAAATTCTATAAGTCCCTCCAAACCCTGGAGCGTCATGCACTTGGCCCCCCCTTCTGTATATGCCTCCCGTCCCCCATGCAGATCCTCTATGACCTCATCCCTTTCCCCTATCTGCTCTATTCCTCGAACATATCCACATACTCTACATCTCCCGCTGCCTTGATCCCTCTCACCCCCTGGTTGCTCCTCTCCTCTCCCATCCCTGCCCCCTGTCATGCCTTCACTGTTGTATCCCCCCTACCATCCATCTCTACACCCTTCATCTCCTTTCCCAAGGTGGCTTCCATCAACTCTTCCTCCCGGCTGATGCCCTCCCCCCTCCATTTATCCCTCCTATCAACTCTGATGCTCATCCCCTCTCCTTTCCTCTGTCCTTTCCCTGGGCTCCCTCTTCCCCCCTTCCATCCTGTGTTGCTCCCCACCTAACCTCTCCCTACCTCCCTTCTCCCCCCCTCTCGAGTCCTTTTGTCTTCCTGTCCTCTGCCTTCCCCACTACCTGTCGCGTCTGCCCAGCACCCCTCACCCCTCTTATGGGTCCTCGTCCTCCATTGGCTCCTTTCTCCCCTCCCCCCTTCCCTTTTCTCACCTTTCCCCCTTTTTTATTTTCCTGTCATCTGTCCAGTTTCCCCCCACCTGCTCTCGGCTGTGGTATGTCATATTTTTAGTGCAGTGTTACAGTGACTGTTCAGTGTTGTTTTGCCTTTTCCCATGTTGCGAACAGAAATCATGCTGTCACTGGGTGTGAATTTAATGTCTTTTGCGAACAGAAACCAGACTGTCGCTATTTTTTAATTGTCTATTATTTTACCTGTCTGCTTCATATGTATTTTATTTGCATCATCCCTTTGTTCTATGTTTTAAGTTCCATGATTTTTTCGCCATGTTACCCTTTGTCTCCGATTTTGTCGCCTGTTTTTTTTATTATATATTATCTCCTCCTTTTTTAAAACAAAGTCTGTAGGCTGAAGAGCGGCATACTAAGATGCTGCCAGCCCGCCCCCTCCCCCTTCGGATGGAATCGAAATTCAATAAAGAAAAAAAAACTAGCATCTTACTGGCGAGGGGCAGGTCAAGAGCCGTAGAGAAAGCAACTCCTCTAGGAATGGCATCCGAACAAAATGCCCTGGTCCTCCAGGCTGGGGGTTGCGCAGAGGGTTACCTCCCCACTTACATAAAATGTTATCTCAGTCAGGACGCTCCATATAAGCCTCGGAATCAGGAATGTCTCAACTGGAATCGGAAATCGCAACAGACAACGGATTTCTCTTTTGGAACATGGAATGTCAGGATCCTATACAGACCAGGAAGTGTGCAGCTTTTGATCAAAGAATTAGAGTAATACCAGGTTAAGGTAGTAGCCCTCCAGGAGATTAGATGGAAGGGTACAGGATGAATAAAGATGAATGCAGGCAGTATACTACACTCCTGGAAATTGAAATAGGAACACCGTGAATTCATTGTCCCAGGAAGGGGAAACTTTATTGACACATTCCTGGGGTCAGATACATCACATGATCACACTGACAGAACCACAGGCACATAGACACAGGCAACAGAGCATGCACAATGTCGGCACTAGTACAGTGTATATCCACCTTTCGCAGCAATGCAGGCTGCTATTCTCCCATGGAGACGATCGTAGAGATGCTGGATGTAGTCCTGTGGAACGGCTTGCCATGCCATTTCCACCTGGCGCCTCAGTTGGACCAGCGTTCGTGCTGGACGTGCAGACCGCGTGAGACGACGCTTCATCCAGTCCCAAACATGCTCAATGGGAGATCTTGCTGGCCAGGGTAGTTGACTTACACCTTCTAGAGCACGTTGGGTGGCACGGGATACATGCGGACGTGCAATGTCCTGTTGGAACAGCAAGTTCCCTTGCCGGTCTAGGAATGGTAGAACGATGGGTTCGATGACGGTTTGGATGTACCGTGCACTATTCAGTGTCCCCTCGACGATCACCAGTGGTGTACGGCCAGTGTAGGAGATCGCTCCCCACACCATGATGCCGGGTGTTGGCCCTGTGTGCCTCGGTCGTATGCAGTCCTGATTGTGGCGCTCACCTGCACGGCGCCAAACACGCATACGACCATCATTGGCACCAAGGCAGAAGCGACTCTCATCGCTGAAGACGACACGTCTCCATTCGTCACTCCATTCACGCCTGTCGCGACACCACTGGAGGCGGGCTGCACGATGTTGGGGCGTGAGCGGAAGACGGCCTAACGGTGTGCGGGACCGTAGCCCAGCTTCATGGAGACAGTTGCGAATGGTCCTCGCCGATACCCCAGGAGCAACAGTGTCCCTAATTTGCTGGGAAGTGGCGGTGCGGTCCCCTACGGCACTGCGTAGGATCCTACGGCCTTGGCGTGCATCCGTGCGTCGCTGCGGTCCGGTCCCAGGTCGACGGGCACGTGCACCTTCCGCCGACCACTGGCGACAACATCGATGTACTGTGGAGACCTCACGCCCCACGTGTTGAGCAATTCGGCGGTACGTCCACCCGGCCTCCCGCATTCCCACTATACGCCCTCGCTCAAAGTCCGTCAACTGCACATACGGTTCACGTCCACGCTGTCGCGGCATGCTACCAGTGTTAAAGACTGCGATGGAGCTCCGTATGCCACGGCAAACTGGCTGACACTGACGGCGGCGGTGCACAAATGCTGCGCAGCTAGCGCCATTCGACGGCGAACACCGCGGTTCCTGGTGTGTCCGCTGTGCCGTGCGTGTGATCATTGCTTGTACAGCCCTCTCGCAGTGTCCGGAGCAAGTATGGTGGGTCTGACACACCGGTGTCAATGTGTTCTTTTTTCCATTTCCAGGAGTGTATATGGAGACTGTCGACCGCCATGAATTAGGTACTGGTTTCTATGTATATGACTCAACAATGAAAGCAGTGAAAGAATTTAAATCTATTAACAACAGAATCTCCAACATCACGATCGCAGGGCGAGGTAGTGATATATTCTTCATTAATGCACATGCACCATGCGAGGATAGGGATGATTGCATTAACGAGAAATTTTATACTGAATTAGGCAATGTATATAACTCACTGCCAAATCACAATGTCAAAATAGTATTGGTTGGTTTTAATGCCAAATTGGGTCAAGGAAACATCTATCAGTCGGTGGTAGGTAATGCAAGCCTGCATCAGGAAGCCAGTGACAGTGGCATCCATTTAATCAGTTTCGCTATTGACAACAATCTCTGCATCGTGAGTTCAAGGTTCCATCGTAAGGACATTCATAAAAAAGCATGGATGGCGCCAGACGGGGATACAATAAACCAGATAGACCATGCATGCATTTAGAAGCGTTATGCAATAACATCAAAGTTACTCAAACCTATAGAGGAGCAGACTGTGAATCTGATCACTTCCCAGTGATACATAAAATGAACATTAAATATAAGAAAGTGTGCAGAATATCTAAAAAGACAAAACCTTATAACACAAACAGGTTAAAAGAAACAGAAGTAACAAGAAAGTATGAGTCAACAGTAGTAGAAAGCCTAATGAGTTGTGATGAGTTGGAAAGTGCCAGTAATGTGAATAATAACTGGTCTCAAATTAAGGGGGCAGTAAAGAATGATGCCTCTAAGATACTGGGTAAACGGAAGAAGTCCAATAAAGTGTGGTTCAACCAACTGTGCCAACAAGAAATTGAAGAAAGAAGGTTGGATAGGAAGATGTGGTTAGAAAATCTGAGAGACCACGATCTCAGAGACAATTACACCTGAATAAGAAAGCAAACAGCTACTATACCATGGCAGGAATAACGGAAGTATTCCAAGGAACTAATAAAAGAGGCAAGTGATGCTGACGTAGAACAGCGTTGGGCAGACTATTTCGCCAATTTACTAAACGGCGAAGACCCCACTGAACCTCTTTTACGTGATGTGCCAGACACAGTAGACATCAAAGTACAGCCACCCAGTGAAGAAGAAATACAGCGAATAATTAAAAACTTAAAAAATAATAAAGCTTCAGGTGAAAATAAATTTGTGGGTGAACTAATAAAGAATGGAGGGCAGAATTTGTAAAAAGAATTGCGAAACTGATAAGGAAAGTGTGGTAATGTGAGAAAATGCCTGACGACTGGAAAACGGCCATAATCTTCCACATTTTAAAAAAGAATGACCCTCTGGATTGTGATAATTATACAGGAGTTCCATTCCTTAACGTAACCTACAAAGTCCTATCACAGAGTGATACCACTATCTTAAGAAATTATAGTGGACTATCAGTTTAATCTTAGGAGATCAGCTCTTTACGCTCCCACAAATAAATGAGAAAGCATGGGAACATAACGTTGACATCCACATGGTATTTATTGACTTTAAAAAAGCTTACGACAGCATACACAGGAGTACAATAACCAGGGCTCTCAAAGAGTTCCAATTAGCTGGAAAGTTAATATGCCTAGTAAAGATGTGCTTGGAGGAAACCTACTGCAAACTAAAGACCAACACAGGAGTGTCAGAGGAGTTAGAATAGGCATTAGACAAGGAGATGCTTTATCTCCAATACTTTTCAATCTGGCTTTAGATAAGATAGATAGAGAACAACAGAAGTAAAACCAGTTGGAGTAAAGATGGGTAGGAATAAAATACATCGTCTTGATTATGCGGACGATATTGTCCTAATAAGTGGAAAAAAAAGAAGAACTACAACTCATGACAAGTTCCTAAAGAAACATTCCAAGGGAAGCAGGACTAGAAATTAATGAGAAGAAAACAGAATACATAGTCGTGAGCAAGGCACCCAATGACGTTAGTCCACTGACAGTTGATGATCTCACTTTTAAAAGACTATATACCATCAAATATCAGGGAAGCATCATCAATGAACAGAATGAAATGGAAATAGAAATTAAAGCGAGGATAGCTGCAGCGAATAAAGCTTGTTTTGGCCTACGAGATGTGTTATCCAGTAGAGCTGTTTCCAAAAGCTTCAGACTTAGGCTATATCAGATTGTAATTCCGCCAGTAGCTCTATATGGGTCAGGAAGCATCACATTTAGAAAGACAGATGAACAAAAATTATTAGTTTTTGAAAGGAAAATTTTTGAACCCAAGAGAGACCCAGAAACGCAGGATTGGAGAATACTTAAACACCAAGAACTGAAGGAGCTATATCAACAAGGTGATATTAGTCAAAGGATGAAGAGGAGGAGACTGATGTAGGCCGGGCATCTACTTAGGTTGGAGGTGGAACGACTACCTAAAGTAGCATTCTCTAGATCCACAGGGGGCAGAAGGAAGCGAGAAGACCACAAACTAGATGGAGGGATGACATGGAGGAGGACGCGGTGGCAATGGGCCAGAGGGAAGGAGAATAGACTACAAAAGCCAGGGACAGAGACCACTGGAAGAGGAATTTAGAGAACGCGTATAGTCTCCAAGGCCCAAGCGACAGTTAAGAAGAAGAAGAGAAAATGTAAAATGTTAAGAAAAGTAACGATATGTGGCTATTTGGCTGTAAATGAAATGATAATTAAATGGAAACCCTAGCTGCAAACAGGAGTTATGTACTTCATTGGGGACATGTTGAAAATGTGTGCCCCCACCGGGACTCGAACCCGGGATCTCCTCCTTAAATGGCAGACGCTCTATACATCTTTTTTTTTTCCTGCTTACATGGCAGACGCTCTATCCATCTTTTTTTTCAATGTCAGGCTTACCACCTTTGCTGACATAAATAAATTTTGTTGTACTACCGTATAAATTATGTCTACAATGTCCATATGTTGACAAATAGTGGCTAATTAGAAAATGAATTAATTAAGGAAATGAATAAAACTGAAAATGCCGAAATGAAAGACATGAAGACATTGCGGATAGTACAAATACAAAAGAAACATACTCCTGCAGCAATGAAATGAAATTCGTGTCGGGAGCGACACCTGCTCACAACCCGACGGTCGATATAGCAAGAGAGCCATTTCTCCAGACGTTGGTGTAAGACTGGGTCGTGTTCTCGAAAGTAACTAAGGGTCCGTAAGTGTGATCGATGTCTATCTCGGCTTCTTCGTCTATCTCATCTCTCACCCGTC
This sequence comes from Schistocerca serialis cubense, assembly GCF_023864345.2. Lineage (NCBI taxonomy): Eukaryota > Metazoa > Arthropoda > Insecta > Orthoptera > Acrididae > Schistocerca > Schistocerca serialis. The sequence continues at coordinate 114,207,738 of NC_064645.1, read as the reverse complement.
ACAACCCATCTGGCCGGCGGGTCGGTAAATGTAAGTCGCACGTAATTAGCGAAGTCTTGCCCATATTTCTTCATCCAGGAGAAAATGCCAAAAATCAATTTTGTCCTTTTCCGATCCGTTATACACGTAGCCCACCACCATCCCCCGTACCCATGTAACTGCACTGGTTTTTTGGACCGGAAAATAAGATTCTTGGGGGAAAAAAAGTGTGTCTGATGAAATTGTGTGAGGGGCGGAGCGTAACAGGAACGCCAATATCTGTTGTGCCAAGTGCCACACTGGAGCCGTCCCACTACATGCTAAAACGATGTTCATCAGTGTCCACTGATGCGCAGTCTAAACATAGTGGAGTGTCTGCCAAATGAATCGCGTGCCGCCGTTGATTCGTTGCGAACTTCCTATTTACCGCCACATACCATGTTGAGCGTACCGACGTTGGAAGGTAAACGTTCCGTATAACGCGCCATATCTGTCGCCAGTTCTTGTCTGGGTACTTCTTTTCCAGGGTATTCCTGGGGCACCGGCGCAGTAAGAGTTGGTATACATCTCGCGTCGTCGGTAGTCGTGTTGTTGGGAAGGAATCTCTGACATAGCTAAGCTCCAAAAAAAAAGACTTGGAATGTGACCACTTCGGTGAGATATGTCCCACATTGACTGGGGCAGCATTGAAGTGGGCGCTAGTACATCGGCCAACGCACCCGAGATATTGCGAAATTGACCGCGCCACTGTCGGAAAATCGTACTGACGAAAAACGCCCGTGCCTTTTCATATACGTTCACTAGACCAAGTCCGCCCTCTCCAGGTGGTAGCGTAAGCGTTGTGTACTGGATCTTAAACAGGTGTCCCACACTCACGTAGGTTCCGAAAGTTGCTTGTATCCGTGATGCCATTGTGCGCGTTAAAGGCAGGACATGCGCTACGTGAGTGAGTCTCGGTGCTAGGTATACGTTAACATAGGTCACCCTCCACCACAGTCCGCATCAGCTTCAATATGCGTCGGTTGTTATCTGCTGCTGTCCGCTGCACATCGGTGTGGAACGTAATACCTAGGCATTTTATGGTCTTAACTAACATGAGCGGGCCTTCCTCCCCCGGTTGTAATCCTCGACCGACATTCATGCAGCGTGGTTTCTGTAGATTAAGCAAGCTTCCTGCCGCCATCTCATATCGCCGTATCCATGCCAACGCCGTACGTACTTCGTCGCCTGTCCTTGCCACCAGCATCACATCGTCAGCATAAGCGCGGCAGTGAAAGGTCAGTTGTGGCAACGGCACTCCCTCCAACCGTCTTCGGAGACCATATAGACGGGGTTCGAAAGCCATTGCATACAAAAATATCGAAAGGGGACAACCCTGACGAACTGACCTTGAAATAACAATGTAGTCAGTGCTCCGCCCATTCACCGAGACCTTCGATCGCACGCCGTGTAACAGACGCATGATCACTAGAGAGATGACCTGTGGGATTCCCAATCTGCCCATCACCGCATGCAAAAAGGTATGATCCACTCTGTCGAACGCATGATCGAAGTCAATAGCGACGAGTGCTCCACGCACGCGGCATGCCGCTGCTAATGCGATGATATCTCGGTAGTCACCGAGCGCCGTATGTACGTTACTCTTACCGCCGCCGAGGCAAGTTTGATCTATGAGGAGTCTATCAGAAATTGAAGACCGCAGGCGAGCCCCAAGGATGCGCGCGTAAATCTTATAGTCGCAGTTCAAGAGAGTGAGTGGTCTATAATCTCCTGGCCTTCCGCCACCGCGTGGTTTGGGGATTGGGATGATGATACCCTCCGTGAATTTGGCAGGTATCTCAGTCTGTGGTAACAGGAGTTCGTTGTACATCTGAATCCAGGTCCGTCCCATGAGGTATGCAAAGGCGCGGTAAAATTCAATTGGGAAGCCGTCCTGTCCTGGGGACTTGTTCGGAGCCCCCCTGGCAATTGCATCTGTCAGCTCGTCCTCTGTTATCGCTGTGATGAAAGTCTCTGCATCCAGTGGTGGTCCTCTATCTGGCATTTCCGAGATGACATCATGTAGTGTCTCGTGGTTCACTTGTACAGGTCTATATAACTGGTGGAAATAGTCAGTAAACACATGCGCAATATCACGCTGGTTCACAACTGGCTGGCCAGTTTCAGAGATCAGTTCCCTGATCAATGTCCTGCGTCGCCGTTGACGTTCACGTACTAGGTGGTGCATGGAGGGGGTTTCGGCAGTAACTGTGTCCGCCAATCTCGCCCGGACCATTATACCTTCCATTCTTAGTCTCGTCAGCTGTAATAACTTGGCTTTTATCCTGCGCATGGCCATGTGCCTTTCCGGCGATGGTTGTTGGGTCATCAGTTCCCTCAGGACTGTAAAATAAAAATCAGCCGTCGTGCGGATCCATTGCGAATTGTCCTGCCCGTATCGTATCAACGTTCTCCGTAACGTTGGTTTTGCGCATTTGATCCACCACTGGAGAACCGAGGTGTATGCTCGTTGGCGGCGAACGCAGGTCTCCCAGGCCGCCTCTATAGACCGGCGACATGCAGCGTCACGTAAAAGTGCACAATTCATTTTCCAGTGACCCTTACTCCGCCATATCTTCTGACGCGTTAGTGAAATCGTACATACGTACGCCATATGATCCGTAAAAGCCGCTGGCCAGATTTCGGCATCCAGTATCACCGTCCGTAGAGCTCGTGCCACATACACTCTATCAAGTCTACTCGCCGAGTGTCCCGTTGCAAACGTATAACCCGGTCTATCGCCATGCTGCAATTCCCAGGTATCCAGAAGCGCCATTTCGGTAATCAACGCACGTAGTTCCATGCAAGGCACATCATGAGGCACTTGGTCCTTTTTGTCGACGACACAATTAAAGTCGCTGCCCACTATATAGTTATCATAGCGTCCAGCGAACAACGGTGCTATCTCTTCGGTGTAAAAGGTCGCCCTCCCTCTTCGTTTTGTGGAGCCAGATGGTGCGTACAAATTGATGAAACGAACGCCGTTGCCAGTGATCGCTATGCCACGTGCCGAAGGGAGAGACACGACGCCCTCCGGTCCTATTCCTTCCCTGGTGAGAATCGCCACACCGCATCCACTTTCATCGTGCACTGAATAATGTGCCTCGTAGCCGTAGAACTCTGGCGGCGATGTGAAACGCACTTCTTATAGGAGTACAATATCCACGTCCGCAGCGCTTAACGTATCTTTCAGCATTTGAATTTTAAGCGGTGTCCGAATGCCATTAATGTTTGTCGTGGCAATGCGGTACGCCTGGCTTGTGTTCATCAGTTGTAGGGCGGTGTCATTAAGCGTCTATCTGCACCCCCGGCGCTCCTCACCACACTAAGTTGTTCAACATTTCCCGACCCCTCCCGGCCTCTGGCCAGGACTATCCTCAATCGTCGCGTTCGTATTTTCATCCTGTTCCTGTTGGTCCATTACTTGCGCCCAGTCTCCCAGCATATTTCCGGAACTGGTCGAAGGATGGGAGGCAACGTTGTCACCGCTCTGATGTTGGACAATTGTCATCTCAACCTCTGCCTTCCGGTCGCCAGAAGGAGAGTTCAAGGTATCGTCGCTGTGCAATTCCTGCATCGTCATCTCGGTATCTGTTGAATCCACTGGTCTCAGATCGATACTCTAGTTGTCGTCCACTGTCCCCTCGGGACTATGGCTACCGTCAGCAGAAGTGAGTCGACGCTTCTTTCTTCTCTTCGGCGAACGCTGTTTCCGTTACCTTGCTTCCGCATCGGCTGTTTGGGTTGCGTATCCTCCGTCGTGGGCCTGGCCTATCACGCTCTCGGTGGAAGCACTGGCAGCCACCACGGATGAGCCTGGAGCGGACGTCAGCTGCATCTCTTGTGTGGTGTCCTGTGTCTGCTGTGGTGGAACCGGAGGTCGAAGTTCCAGTCCGTTGGTGTCCATGTTCTCTATAGGGGGCAGCTGCTGGTGCCCATCGGAAATCTCCCTCACGTCGCTTCTCAGGGCTTCCACAAAGGTCAATGGTAAGACAGTCATCTGTTGTGGTGCCTGAACGTCATCCCGTGGGGTTTGCACTAAACGTCGCTGGAGGCATTCCGAGCGGACGTGACCTGCTTTCCCGCACCCTGAGCAAGTGCGACGTTGCCCATCATAGATTACAATCGCTCGACAACCTCCTATGTACAAATATGAGGGGACGTGCTTTCGTAGTTCTATCCGTATTTGTCTCACCCCATTTAAAACGCGGTACGTGGTAAAGCTCGTCCATTTTTCGGCCACATGGGACAGAACTGTACCGTATGGTCGAAAGGTGTCGGTAACAAGTTCAGACGGGACCTAAAACGGAAGTTCGAAGACTCGTATAGTGCGGATCCCCATTCCCGCGTGATCGACCGTAACCACACCAACATTCCCGTCGGCATGACAGAAACGATACCCGCTGTAGAAGTCTTTCGCAAGCAGCCTCGTCAACAAGCTTGACATAGACGACGCTTGAAACGATCGATAAATTGATTCCCACGATTTCCTGTGGATCGATTTTTACCTCTTCCCTTAAGATACGTTCCATCTCGTGTGCCTTTGGTCGTGTATAGTCGTTAGCAAAACTCAACTTCAAGATCGTTTTTCTGTACGAGTGTGCCATCTCGTTCTAGAATAACAACACCGCTCACGCTAAGCTGCTCCGGCGTAAATAAACAGGCGCGCGCACCACAGCGCGGCCGGCAGGCAACACGGTCCGCACTATGTGCATCTGAGCCACCGCGGGCACAGAGGATAGTGTGTCTCCAGGGACTTATCCTTGCACGCTCCCCGTGAGATCCGCCTTCCCAGCATGTCAACACCACTACATTCGTAGTGCGCCTAATAGATATTTGCCCATCATACTCATTACTCGTGGCAGATTAGTCTACCAAGTCCCGTACGAGTTCCGTCTTAGCGTGTGCGTTCGCACAAGAAGGTCAATGGCCAGGAAGCCATTTTTTAACTATATATGACGGTAGTATCTGTTCCCGAAATGGGATGACCATGCAGTTTAGCTAGAAATGAAATGATAATTAAATGGACACCTTAGCTGCAAACAGGCGTAGATGTAATTCATTGGGGACATGTTGAAAATATGTACCCCACCGGGACTCGAACCTGGGATCTCCTGCTTACATGGCAGACGCTCTACCCATCTGAGCCACCGCGGGCGCAGAGGATAGTGCGTCTGCAGGGACTGATCCCTTGCACGCTCCCCGTTAGATTCACATTCCCAGCATGTCCACACCACTACATTCGTAGTGAACTTAATAAATGTTTGTCCATTATACTCATTACTCGTGGCAGATTAGTCTACCAAGTCCCGTACGGGTTAGGGCATAGCGTGTGCGATCGCACAAGAAGGTCAATGGCCGGGAAGTCAAATTTTAACTATATTTGAAAGTAGTATCTGTTTCCGAAAGAACAGTTACCGTGGATGACCTTGCAGCTTTGCTAGAAATGAAATGATAATTAAATGGACACCCTAGCTGCAAACAGGCGTTAATGTACTTCTTTGGGGACATGTTGAATATGTGTGCCCCACCGATACTCGAACCCGGGATCTCCTGCTTACATGGCAGACGCTCTACCCATCTGAGCCACTGCGGGCACAGAGGATAGTGCGTCTGCAGGGACTTATCCGTTGCACGCTCCCCGTGAGATCCACATTCCCAGCATGTCCACACCACTACATTCGCAGTGCGCCTAATTGAAGTTTGCCCATCATACTCATTACTCGTGGCAGATTAGTCTACCAAGTCCCGTACGAGTTCGGGCATAGCGTGTGCGTCCACACAAGAAGGTCAATGGCCGGGAAGCCATATTTTAACTACATATGGCGGTAGTATCTGCTCCCGAAAGAACAGTTACCGTGGATGACCATGCACCTTTGCTAGAAATTAAATGATAATTAAATGGACACCCTAGCTGCAAACAGGCGTTGATGTACATCATTGTGGACATGTTGAAAATGTGTGTCCCACCGGGACTCGAATCCGGGATCTCCTGCTTACGTGGCAGACGCTCTACCCATCTGAGCCACCGCGGGCACGGAGGATAGTGCGTCTGCAGGCACTTATCCGTTGAACGCTCCCCGTAAGATCCACATTCCCACATGTTGAAATGTATTCCCCACCGAGACTCGAAACCGGGATCTCCTGCTTACATGGCAGACGCTCTACCCATCTGAGCCACTGCGGGCACTGAGGATAGTGCGTCTGCAGGGACTTATCCATTGCACGCTCCCCGTGAGATTCACATTCCCAGCATGTCCACACCACTACATTCGCAGTGGACCTAATAGATGTTTGCCCATTATACTCATTACTCGTGGCAGATTAGTCTGCCAAGTCCCGTACGAGTTCGGGCTTAGCGTGTGCGTTCGCACAAGAAGGTCAATGGCCGGGAAGCCAAATTTTAACTATATATGACGGTAGTATCTGTTCCCGAAAGAACAGTTACCGTGGATGACCATGCAGCTTTGCTAGAAATGAAATGATAATTAAATGGACACCCTAGCTGCAAACAGGCGTTGATGTACTTCTTTGGGTATATGTTGAAAATGTGTGCCCCAAAGAGACTCGAACCCGGGATCTCCTGCTTACATGGCAGACGCTCTACCCATCTGAGCCACTGCGGGCACAGAGGATAGTGCGTCTGCAGGGACTTATCCATTGCACGCTCCCCGTGAGATTCACATTCCCAGCATGTCCACACCACTACATTCGCAGTGGACCTAATAGATGTTTGCCCATCATACTCATTACTCGTGGCAGATTAGTCTACCAAGTCCAGTACGAGTTCGGGCTTAGCGTGTGCGTTCGCACAAGAAGGTCAATGGCCGGGAAGCCATATTTTAACTATATACAGGGTGTTTCAAAAATGACCGGTAAATTTGAAACGGCAATAAAAACTAAACGAGCAACGATAGAAATACACCGTTTGTTGCAATATGCTTGGGACAACAGTACATTTTCAGGCAGACAAACTTTCGAAATTACAGTAGTTACAATTTTCAATAACAGATGGCGCTGCAGTCTGGTAAACTCTATAGTACGATATTTTCCACATATTCACCATGTGTAGCAGTAATATGGCGTAGTCTCTGAATCAAATCACCCGAAACCTTTGACAACGTGTCTGGCGGAATGGCTTCACATGCAGATGAGATGTACTGCTTCAACTGTTCAATTGTTTCTGGATTCTGGCGGTACATCTGGTCTTTCAAGTGCCCCACAGAAAGAAGTCACAGGGGTTCATGTCTGGCGAATAGGGAGGCCAATCCACTCCGCCTCCTGTATGTTTCGGATAGCCCAAAGCAATCACACGATCATCGAAATATTCATTCAGGAAATTAAGGACGCCGGCCGTGCGATGTGGCCGGGCAACATCTTGCATAAACCACGAGGTGTTCGCAGTGTCGTCTGAGGCACGAAGAATGTCCAGATAGCGTGATGCAGTAATCGTTTCGGATCTGAAAAATGGGCCAATGATTCCTTTGGAAGAAATAGCGGCCCAGACCAGTACTTTTTGAGGATGCAGGGACGATGGGATTGCAACATGGGGCTTTTCGGTTCCCCATATGCGCCAGTTCTGTTTATTGACGAAGCCGTCCAGGTAAAAATAAGCTTCGTCAGTAAACCAAATCCTGCCCACATGCATATCGCCGTCATCAATCCTGTGCACTATATCGTTAGCGAATGTCTCTCGTGCAGCAATGGTAGTGGCGCTGAGGGGTTGCCGCGTTTGAATTTTGTATGGATAGGGGTGTAAACTCTGGCGCATGAGACGATACGTGGACGTTGGCGTCATTTGGACCGCAGCTGCAACACGGCGAACGGAAACCCGGGGCCGCTGTTGGATCACCTGCTGCACTAGCTACGCGTTGCCCTCTGTGGTTGCCTTACGCGGTCGCCCTACCTTTCCAGCACGTTCATCCGTCACGTTCCCAGTCCGTTGAAATATTTCAAACAGATCCTTTATTGTATCGCTTTTCGGTCCTTTGGTTACATTAAACCTCTGTTGAAAACTTCGTCTTGTTGCCACAACACTGTGTTCTAGGAGGTGGAATTCCAACACCAGAAAAATCCTCTGTTCTAAGGAATAAACCATGTTGTCTACAGCACACTTGCACGTTGTGAACAGCACACGCTTACAGCAGAAAGACGACGTACAGAATGGCGCACGCACAGACTGCGTTGTCTTCTATATCTTTCACATTACTTGCAGCGCCATCTGTTGTTGAAAATTGTAACTACTGTAATTTCGAAAGTTTGTCCGCCTGAAAATGTACTGTTGTCCCAAGCATATTGCAACAAACGGTGTATTTCTATCGCTGCTCGTTTAGTTTTTATTGCCGTTTCAAATATACCGGTCATTTTTGAAATACCCTGTATGACTGTAGTATCTGTTCCCGAAAGAACAGTTACCGTGGATGACCATGCAGCTTTGCTAGAAATGAAATGATAATTAAGTGGACACCGTAGCTGCAAACAGGCATTAATGTACTTCATTGGGGACATGTTGAAAATGTTTGCCCCACCGGGACTCGAACCCGATTTATTTTTGGTTCATTACAAAGAAAGATCCTACAACTGCCGTAGCCGAGCGTCCGAGTCGTCTTCTCGTCTCTTGGGAGGGGTTCCCCCCTATTCCGTCCGTAGAGGATCAATATGCTCCAGGATTCTTCTTCATTTTCAGCGTCTCATACCCGGAACGGCCCAGTGAGCAGGAGGATCCGCAAATAATGAACCTAAATAATTTGCGAAACGAGTTCTGTACTTCGGGTGGCGGCTGAAAGCTGCATGTGTCGTCATCAATAGGGACCAAAAGTCGAGTGTGCCTTTGGGAGCATCACAAAATATGTAGTAAACGGCCATGCCTCTTAGCCAGTTAACGGCGTTCGTTCTCGTTGATGGAAAGTATACGACGTCGGGGCGCAATACATCAGGGAGATAGACTCCGGCAATCGCCGCAAGAGTAATGCCAGCATGCGCTGCGTCAGTAGCCAGCACTCGCTGGTCGCGGCACACGTCAGACGGTGTGCATCCGAGTCAGCGACTGAGCATGTCGGACACAAGGAGTCGTCCGTCAGATGTATGGAATGTAACCTCTGACGAGTAGCGAACTTCCCATTCACAACCACGTACCACAATGAACGCACCGTCGTAGGTAGAAAAGGCGTGTGTACCGCTCGCCACACCGTGTTCCAGGCAACTTCAGGATGTCTGTGGGTGACCGTATTTACAGGTTACCGCTGCTGATAGAGGCGATAATAGTCGTTTGTGCTGGGCTTCCGTGTCGTCGGAAGTTCTGACCGTAAGTAGCTGAAGTCAATAAAGAAGTCTCTGATGTGGGTGAGTGCCGGTGAAATGTGTCGTACAGAAACCGGGGGATGCAGAGAGTGTGGTGCCACTTCCGCTATTAGGGTGCCCGTCAGAGTGGCGTGGGCAGAGGTCCACGTGCGACGCATAGTGTTGAGATAAAGCGATCGCGCACGGTTATATACGTGAATTAAACCGATACCGCCCGCCCGCTGCGGCAGTGTCAGGGTGGCGTATCGGACTTTAAAAACCAGACCGGTGCTTACTAAATGTCCATATGCTGCTTGAAATCTGTCGGCCATCGTAGCTGTCAAGGGAAGGATATGCGCAAAATAGATCAGTTTTGAGACAAGATAGGTGTTGACATAACGTGTTCTGAGGAGCATATCCAAGCGACGCAGTTTGTTGTCCTGCAGCAGAGCACGTGTCTGGTGTAGGAGCCGGCGGTACGTAGCCGCCGCCGTGCGGCGGACATTGCTATAGAATTGCACTCCTAAACACTTGAGTACGGGCACCTTGTCAAAGGGCACCGCCGTTGTGTGGGAAAGCCCCCCTCCGACATCCATGTATTTTGTCTTCTTCACGTTGATGACGCTCCCAGCGACCGCCCCGTACTGGCGTAGCCACTGTAGCGCCATATGCATTTCATCCTCTGATCTGGCCAGGAACACCACGTCATCGGCGAATGCACCACAACAAAAGGTCACGTCCCGCAAGGAGATACCAGTTAATCGCTGCCGTAGACCATGTAAAGCTGGTTCAGGCGCTGCAGCAAATAATATGCCCGACAGGGGGCACCCTTGTCGCACTGACCGTCCAACAACAATGTGACCAAGCTGATAACCGTTGACCATCATGCGGGAGCGCGCTCCGTGGACCAGTCGAAGGACCACCTGTGCAGACTCCGGAGAGAGGCCCATGTGTTGCAAAACTGCGCGTAAGAAGCCGTGATCGACGCGGTGGAATTCGTGGTCAAAATCTACGGCGACAAGGGCGCCTCGTATTTTGCAGGCCGCCGTCAAAGCAATTATGTCGCGGTATGCTCCTAACGCCGTATGAATGTTGCTGACACCACCTAAACATGTCTGATCGGTGTGGATGGCTTTCCCGATAGCTGTGTGGAGACGCGCGCGGAGGATACGGGCGAAGATCTTGTAGTCGTTGTTGAGGAGTGTGAGTGGGCGAAAATCCTGCCACCTAAAACCACCATTCGGTTTCGGAACTGGGATCAAGATGCCTTCTGTGAATTCTGTGGGGACAGTGAAATCAGGGCGGATCAGGTCTTGAAAAATTTGGAGCCACTTGTCACCCATAAGGTGGTAAAAAGTCCGGTAGAATTCCAGGGGTAAACCGTCCTGTCCAGGCGACTTGTTCGGTGCTCCACGTGCCAAGGCGATGTCAGCTCGTCGGGTGTAATGGGCAACAGCAGACTATCATCGGGTGCCACGTCCCGAGGGGCGGGAAAATCGTGCAATAGCTCGTCATAATCACGTACATTTCGCGGATCTTCCATGTACCAGGTCCCATAGGGTCTGGCGAACGTGTGCGCGATGTCCGTTTGTGTCACTGCGCGCCCGCCGTCCTCCGTGTTTACCGCCGTAATGAGCTGACGTTTGAGGTGGCGCCTCTCGCGCACAATGTGATGCACTGACGCCGTTTCGTTGGGGATACAGTCTTGCACTCGCGCACGGATGCGGACACCTTCTAGCTGCTCTGTCCTGATGCGAAGTAGACGAGCTTTGATGCGTTGTACGTACATCTGATGTTCGGGAGACGGCGGTTGCGTCGCCAGCTCACGTAACGCTGTATAGTAAAATTCCGATGTTGCCCTTTGGCAGTTCGATCTGTCACGCCCGTAGGCCATCAAGGTCTTTCGGAGGGCAGGTTTGACACATCCCAGCCACCACAGCAACGTGGAAGCATACATGGGCAGGCGCCTGATACATCGACGCCACGTGTCAGTGACTGCTCGCCGACACGCTTCCTCGCGAAGGAGGGAGACGTTCAGCGTCCACGGGCCCCTGCTGCGTCTTGTGAGTTGTCGGGGCAAGGTGACAGTGCAGATGTACGCGAGATGGTCCGTGAAGGCCGTCGGCCAGAGTTCTGCATCACGGGTTGCTGTGCGGAGGGCACGCGAGACGTATATCCGGTCCAGACGACTGGCAGAATGGCTGGTAAAGTGCGTATATCCACTCTGGGTCCCATGATGTAAGAGCCATGTGTCGTGGAGCGCGAGGTCACGTATCAATGCTTGTAGAGCCGGGCATGGGACGTAAAGCGGTATCTGGTCCTCGGGCCGCAGAACACTGTTAAAATCGCCGCCCACTATGTAATGGTCCATATTTCCTTGCAAAAGTGGGGCCAACTCCTCCGAATAGAAGACATGCCTGTCACCACGGTGCGAATTACCGGAGGGAGCGTAGACGTTAATGAGGCGCACTGCGCCAAGTGTGAGTGCGATGCCTCGCCCGTTCGGCAAGTACGTCGCGTCCGTCGCGTCTATGCCATCTCGGAGAAGGATGGCCGTTCCTCCTGCGCCATCACCTACGGGTAGGCTGTACGTGGTGTAGCCATATAGGTCTAAACACAGCTCGGGACGGACCTCCTGGAGAAGGGCAATGTCCAAGTCTGTCGCTCTGATCATGTCGTGTAACATGCGGGTCTTGACAGTGGAGTGGACACCATTTACGTTGACTGTTCCCACACGGTATGACTGAGACATATCAAGTGGCGGAGGCAGTGTGCCGGTGCAATCCCACAGTGATCTCACACACCACACAGCCATCCATCTGCATGCTGTGCATTACTGTGCCGTAGGAGTCCCTGACTGGCAGAGCCCTCTGCGCTCAATGTCAGCCAAGGGCTCTGGTGGAGATATCGATGTTTGCTGTGCATCATATGCCTCCATATCGTCTGCCCAATCACCAAGAGACGATTGTGATGTCATTGGGGGCTGGACGCTTTCACAGGAGCCCACATTTTGGGAGTCGACGCAGTGCGCCTCGTTTTCTGGGCCACCAGATTTAGAAGAGTGTTCCTTGTCTTCAGGCACCTTCTGGTGAATGATGCCACTGGAGTCCGTTGCAACTGTGGGCGAGTCAACGAAGTCAATGTCTTCCACCGGCTTCACATTCCTGTCCTGTTCGTCAGCTGACAATCGCCTCTTCTTGTGTCGCTTGGGTGATTCTTGCTTTCGGGTCAGTGATTCGACATCCATTGGAGGGCGGGGCTCGACACAGTCTCGGTCGCTAGGAACCCCTGTGTCTGATCCCGACAGTGACGGTGGCTTGGTTCCCACGACGCTGCGGTGGGCGGAGGCTGTAGGAACCTCTGCACCGTTGGGCTGCGGCGTCGTCGACGGCGCTGACTCTCCAACGGAGCTGGCAGCGGCTTGAGGAGGTAGCAGGTTTTGATCATCCATCACATCATGTGGTGCCGCCTCCACATATGTTAGCGGGAGAGAGGTCATAGTGGATCGTTGGGGAAGTTCATTGCGGGGCACCTGAACGAGGCGGCGCTGCAGACACTCAGTTCTAGCATGGCCCTCCTGGCCGCAGCCCGAGCAGGTCCTCGGTTGTCCATCATATATAACAATTGCGCGGCAGCCACCAACGAAAACATGCGATGGAACGTGCTTCTTAAGTTCTATGCGCACTTGTCGTACCCCGTTAAGGACAGGGTACGTTTCGAACGTGTTCCATTTCTCCTCTGTGTGGCTCAGAACTGTGCCGTATGGCCGCAGCACATCAACGACTAGGTTGGCAGGAACTTCGAACGGTAGTTCAAAGATGCGGACGGTACGCACCCCCAGACCAGCATGGTCAACTCCTACCACGCTCACGTTACCGTCTGCGTAACAGAAACGAAAGCCGTTTGCAGATCGTTGGAGTAATCTGTCGCAGGCCGCATCGTCAATCAGTTTGAGGTACACTGTGCTGGTTACAATAGACAGATGAATTCCTATCAGTTCTTGTGGTTCGATGTGCATGATGTCTCGCAGAAACCGTTCAATTTCATGGGCCTTCGGTCTCGTGTACGATGCGTTGAACGTTAGTTTGATTGTAGCTTTTCGATATGAGAACGCCATGTCGGGTCGGTACAGGTACTATACGGCAAGACAACGACGCGACCGCGCGCTAGCGGGTAAACAACAACACCTGCGGAGCACTGCCCGGAGCGCCGAGCCCGTCCGCACGGTAACACGACTGAAAGCCGACTTGCATCTGAGCCACCGCGGGCACAGAGGATAGTGCGTCTGCAGGGACTTATCCGTTGCACGCTCCCCGTGAGATCCACATTCCCAGCATGTCCACACCACTACATTCGCAGTACGCCTAATACATGTTCGCCCATTATACTCATTACTCGTGGCAGATTAGTCTACCAAGTCCCGTACGAGTTCGGGCATAGCGTGTGCGTTCGCACAAGAAGGTCAATGGCCGGGAAGCCATATTTTAACTATATATGACGGTAGTATCTATTCCCGAAAGAACAGTTTCCATGGATGACCATGCAGCATTGCTAGAAATGAAATGAAAATTAAATGGCCACCCTAGCTGCAAACAGGCGTTGATGTACTTAATTGGCGACATGTTGAAAATGTGTGCCCCACCGGGACTCGAACCCGGGATCTCCTGCTACCATGGCAGACGCTCTGCCAATCTGAGCCACCGCGGGAACAGAGGATAGTGCGTCTGCAGGGACCTTTACGATGCACACTCCCCGTGAGATCCACATTCCCAGCATGTCCACACCACTACATTCGCAGTTCACCTAATAGATGTTTGCCCATCATACTCATTACTCGTGGCAGATTAGTCTACCAAGTCCCGTACGAGTTCGGGCTTAGCGTGTGCGTTCGCACAAGAAGGTCAATGGCCGGGAAGCCATATTTTAACTATATATGACGGTAGTATCTGTTCCCGAAAGAACAGTTAGCGTGGATGACCATGCAGCTTTGCTAGAAATGAAATGATAATGAAATGCACACCCTAGCTGCAAACAGACGTTGATGTACCTCATTGGGTACATGTTGAAAATGAGTGCCCCACCGGGACTCGATCCCGGGATCTCCCGCTTACATGGCAGTCGCTCTACCCATCTTTTTTCTTCTTTTTTTTTTACGGGCCTCTTTCCTCCCCTACAGCCCGTCCTTCTGCTCGCCATTTGTGCCTTCTTCGGCTGGCTTCTGTGCTATGTTTGTTCCATAAGAGATAGTTGACCAACGAAGTAAACGTGTACAAGTGAACAAAATCCCTTCTTTTGGAGTTGTGGAAAGAAAATAGGTCCGCTACATTCTACCATCATTGTGCGGGAGCGATTGTTATAGGAGAGCCAGGCTTACTTCAGCCTGCTGGCGTCTCAGGTTTGCGTCAGCAACCTATTAGTGCTGCTACACGAGGGCAAAGAGTAAACGAAATAGCCACCTTGTTGGCGCAAAAGGAATGAGAAACTTAATAGAGAATTCCATTAAAAAAAATAGTAATCCTGAGATTGTACAAAATATCGTTTAATCGTTCTTCAGCTCTGTCGGTAGGACAAAGTTCGGTTCAAGAAATTTGCGTAATTTTCTTTGTATTTCTTTTGTCGCTCGAGCTTTTGAAGTTCTGTCATCAGGTACATCCAATAGTCTGCTGCACTCTTTGTCATAGCCGTTGAGATGTAATGAACTGTCAGTCCTTTGAGCCAGTTGGCTGACCTTCTTTTAGTGTTAGGATATGGCACGTCATCTGGCAGAAGGACGTGTGTCGGTGTAATGGTGTTAGGTGACGTGCGCAGCACATGTGCTAGTTTTTGCCTGAAGAGATTTCACACGTCTTTCACATCGTCACAGACGAAACGATGTTCTTCGGTGTCGACGACATTGCAGCTGGGACAGTTTGGTGTGTTTGCCAGACGTATCGCGTGCAGTTTAGAGTTGGTGGGGATTTTTCTATTGACTGCGAGGTACCACGTCGATCGCACATTGGATGGTAGATTGGGGTCAGATATGTTTTCCCATATGTTTTTCCAGTTATAATGTCGAAACTTGTTTTCTATTCGATTGCGCAATTTTCCTCCCAGCAAGGTGTTGTAAACCTCCTTAACCTGATATATGTCCTTCTCCGGTATTCTATGGCGTACATAGCTGTATTCCACAAGAAAGTGTTTATAGTGGTACAGCTCGTGGGAGATGTGATGCACATCGATTGGTGGATCTCTGCTGACTGGGGTGATTTCACGTAAGAGATCAGCCACTAAGGTCCGCGGTGATCGTTGCCACTGTTTATAAGTTTTGCTAACGTATAGCGCTTGCGCTTTAAGGAAGATGTCTGTTAGATGTAGCCCTCCATTTCGT
Organism: Schistocerca serialis cubense; assembly: GCF_023864345.2. NCBI lineage: Eukaryota > Metazoa > Arthropoda > Insecta > Orthoptera > Acrididae > Schistocerca > Schistocerca serialis. Next base: position 114,192,074 of record NC_064645.1, on the reverse strand, counting down.
GTCGATAGCGTCAAGGTATCATAGGAAACCTTAAATATCTGACCTCTGCTGACAAAATAACCAAGCGCTGCTTGAATTTGGTGTGCTATGGTTCGTGGCAGAGGAAGCACTTGAGCAACACAGTTTACTTTGGAGGTTATATAGGTATTGGCTAGTTGCACTTTTTGTATTGCATTTAAATTACGCAAGCTGTGTTGTTTTATGCTTGTTCGTAATGTGGCAAGTAATTTTCTGTAATTGAGAGCGGCTGTGCGGCGGATATTATTCGTATATTCTATTCCAAGGCATTTTAGTTTTTCCACAGTGTTGATACGTCCAGCGGCTCTGATCTCTATGCCCCTACCAAGATTCATAATACCAGATTTATTGCGGTTGAGTTTAGCTCCTGATGCCAGTTCGTAGGTCGCTACAACTTCAAGTACTGTTGCCACCTCGCTTTCGTCAGTCACAAGTACCGCTACATCGTCCGCGTAGGCTTGACATATGATCTTCTGTCCGTGTATATGTAGTCCACGGAGTTGCCGAGTCAGGGATACTAAGAGAGGTTCAAGCGCAATCGCGAAAAGCGTCATGGACATGGGGCAAACTTGTCTTACCGCACTGTGAATACTGATCGGGTGACTGAGTTGTCCGTTGACACTGATTCTTGACGTGCTATTCGTCAGTATGTTTTTCACGGAGGCTATAATTTTCTGTGGGAAGTGCATGGATGTCATACACCGGAACAGGTACGCATGATTAACTTTATCAAAAGCTTTTTCAAAGTCAAGCACAGCGAATGTTGCAGGCTTCCGATATCGCTATAATGTCTCTGTAGTCGCATAAGGTCTGAAATATCGTGCTATCCTTTCCCACACTTGTCTGGTCAGCTGCTGTCACTGTACGAATAACTGAATTAAACCTTTGCATCATGATACGGGCGAAGATTTTATAATCACTATTGAGAGGTGTTATGGGTCGAAGTTTCTCCACGGTTTTGCCTCTTGGTGTTTTGGGGACTAAGGCCACTGTACCTTCACAGAATTCCTTCGGAAGGTCAGTGTCGGCATTTAGTATTTCATTGCAGACGAGTGTCAATTTAGCAATTATCTTTTCGCGAAAAGTTTGATAAAATTCAGCGGGTAGCCCATCTGGTCCAGGTGATTTATTCTTTGGACTCCTCGAGATGGCATCTGTGACGTCTTCATCCGTTATTCTTGCTGCGAGCACATCAGCTTCTTCTGGAGTGAGTTGCTCTGTCGTCCTAGCAGTGAGAGCTTGCTGCGCTGTTTCATCTGTCTGTGTATTGGCCAGCAACTCACTAAAGTGTCGATGGCTCTGGTCTCGTATTGCAGCTTGATCTGTCAAGAGTCTCCCGTCTGAAGTTTTGAGTTCCGTCAGAATTTTCCGTTTTTGTCTTTGTTCTCTTGGAGGATGTGGTACATCGATGTTGTTTCTTCTCGTGTACCGTTCTGCAAACGCGTTCGTATTTTACAGCCTTCGAGATGGTGTCCCTGCAGGGTGAGCAATTTTGCTTTTATTCTGTTGATTTGTCCATAGTTTGTTATGATTGTAGCATCCCGAACGCACAAGTCTCTCAGACAGCTGAAGTAAAAGTCTAATGTCCGCTTCCGCCAGGCGACTTTTTCACGGGAGTAAGTTTTCATTGTCTTTATTATCGCGGGCTTCGCGCAGTTTAGCCACCAATTCAGCGCCGTACCATACAAGTGGAATTTCCTTTCACATTCTGCCCAAATGGTGTGAAAGGCGGCGTGACATCCAGGATCCGAAAGATGAGCAACGTTCAGCTTCCACTGACCTCTCGCCCTGTCAAACTTAACTTGCCTGACTCCATTTAATACTGGATACTTGTGCAAGCTAGACCATTTTTCGGCGAAATTGCTGATAACGGCGCCATATTCTCTCAGTTTGTTGTTAATCTCCTCGGGCGTTATTTCAAAGGGGAGCTCGAAGATTCGAACCGTTCTTATTCCCATTCTGGCACGCGAAACCGTGACCTGCCCAATGTGTCCGTCTGAATGTTTGAATTTTGCCACCCCACCACATGTTTCTACAATTTGGTCGCACTTGTCACAACTGAATAACTTAAGGAACACAGTCGGACTGACAATCGACAGGTGAATTCCAATCAAGTCATCCACTTTGATCTGAAAAGTTTCTTAGATAAATGCCTCAACTTCGTAAGATTTCGGTCGCGCATAGTTCGGAACGAAAATCAACTTCAAAGTATCGCGTCGCGTTGTCTGTTCCATTATGTCATTCTAGAATGTGATCGTGGACTACGGCAAACGCAGAAAGCGCGCACTCACCACGCAGCGCCGGCCGCTCGCAGCGACGATGTAAACACCGCAACAGCCGCTCCGCACGTCCGCACAACACGGCCGCCGGCGGCGGAATGCGCCCCATCTGAGCCACCGTGGACACAGAGGATAGTGCGTCTGCAGGGACTTATCCCTTGGACGCTCCCCGTGAGATCCACATTCCCAGCATGTCCACACCACTACATTCGCAGTGCGCCTAATAGATGTTTGCCCATAATACTCATTACTCGTGGCAGATTAGTCTAGCAAGTCCCGTACGAAATCGGGCACAGCGTGTGCGTGCGCACAAGAAGGTCAATGGCCGGGAAGCCATATTTTAACTATATACGACGGTATTATCTGTTCCCGAAAGAACAGTTATCGTGGATGACCATGCAGCTTTGCTAGAAATGAAATGATAATTAAATGAACACCCTAGCTGCAAACAGGCGTTGATGTACTTCATTGGGGACATGTTGAAAATGTGAGCCCCGACCGGGACTCGAACCCGGTATCTCCTGCTTACATGGCAGTATGATAGGTATGATGGGCAAACATCTATTAGGCGCACTACGAATGTAGTGTTGTGGACATGCTGGGAATGTGGATCTCACGGGGAGCGTGCAAGGGATAAGTCCCTGCAGACGCACTATCCTCTGTGCCCGCCGTGGCTCAGATGGGTAGAGAGTCTGCCATGTAAGCAGGAGATCCCGGGTTCGAGTGAGTGCGGCTCTCGCAGCCGAGCGAAGCAGACGTGCGGTGTGTGCTCTCCGCTGTCAGAGAGGGCCCGCGCGCCTTGTTTACTTCCTTCGGCCGACACTAACGTGACGCCGTAGCGCTACAAGACCATGGCAAACCAATACAGAAGATCAACCTTGAAATCACATTTCGGAACGACTTTACCCGACCAAAGGTGCTCCAAGTCGAACACTTTTTAAAAGAGGAAGCCAAGGTCCCGGCTGCCGACATTGTCGGCATTCACTTATCGATCGTCAGTAGCACGGTCTATGTAAAGCTCATAAACGAAACTACATGCGACAAGGTGCTTCGTGAGATGAAACAAGAACTCCGCTTCTGCCACGCAGATGGCAATGTTGGCAACGTCGAGGTCGGCCATGCCGCAATGGGACTGCGGACTATCCGCATATTCGAACTTCCATTTGAACTCCCGGCGGCAGAAGTTGTAGCGGCGCTCCGCCCCTACGGCACGGTACACGAACACGTGGCTGAAAAATGGACCCAGTTCAAGACGTATCCAGTACTCAATGGAGTACGCCAAGTGCGCATAGATCTCCAACGACACGTGCCATCCTATCTACAGATAGGAGGATGCCGGGCCATAGTTATTTATGACGGCCAGCCGAAGACGTGTTCCGGATGCGGCAAAGAACGACACCTTCGTTCCGAGTGCCTCCAGCGTCGGATCACACAACTCCCACCGAAGGACGTTGCACCACCAGCGGCGAAGACTATTCTACCCGTGACTTACGCGGCGGCACTCACGACGTTCTCCACACAACAGACACGGCCGACCGCTTCAGCGGTACAAGAATCACTTTCCACGGACAGAAACCTGGATGATCCGCCGACCTGGTCAGTGGTGGAAAATAGTACTACGGCTCTGGAGCTACCGACCGCGACAGACATTGACGCCGGCAAGATGGCAATTGAAGGAGAACCGTGCCAGATGTGTACGTTGAGTTATACTTCCACAACACAGAACAGTTATACTTGTGCTTTGGCCTCGTAAGTTTTCTTGCATGGGGGCTTAACTATTTATAATGCAAATATTTTTCGGTAGCTGTATGCCCGATTACGCTGTGGCTCGTAAACGGTTGGCCCTGACTAGTATTATTACGCAATCTGACTGCATAGAACAACAACAAAAACGAAATGGAAATTTTCGTTAACACAATTAATTAATTAAGTCCCCAGCAACTATAAAACCTACGAGGCCAAAGCACAAGTATAACTGTTCTGTGTGTGGAAGTATAACTCAACGTACATATCTGGCACGGTTCTCCTTCAATAAGACAAGAAATTTTAAATATCATTTATACTGAAGCAATTAAAGAAAATAGAAATCCTATAATCACGCAAGAAAACCAAAATTACACTCTAATACAAGAACACAAGCCAGATGCTTTGTTGACTGAACCTGTAATGACGCATTATTTAGGACACTGAAATAATGAGAGAGAAAAGAAAAATTTTTTTTACCTTCATTTATATTGATGAAAAGCACTCTAGACATTACAATCTCTCCACACAGACTCGCTACTATCACATCTCAACAAGAACTTTTCAGTATCACATCTCAGTAAGCACTGACTCCCACGAGTTCTCCCCAAGCACTCTTCACTAGCACATCTTAACAAGCACTGACTACTACAAGTTCTGCCCAAGCTCTGACTACTACGAGTCCTCGACAGGCACTGCCAGTGGAGGCGGCTGAATAATACTCTTTGGCGCAATCTCTGGCGCAGTGGCTCAGTGTAGCCACCTTTCATATGCCCCTCCTCCACGGGCCAGAATTTGATGGTATTTTTGCCAGCATTGGTGGTGAAAATACCACCAAATTCGTCCACAAAAATGCAGACAAAAATAAAAGATAATATTAATACGTAAATATCACATAATTAGATAAAATTTTGGCTTTGCACTGACCTTTCAATAACCTAATATATAAAATACAGTAGGCAATACAAATTCTTTCATACATGTGGCTTTACATAGTAGTTTACACAATACACAAAAAATCAGTTTATACAAATGTTCACATAAAATGCTTTCAATGATTAATAAAAAAACAAGTAGTTGATAGTTCCAACAGTAGCACCCAGCAATGGTCAACAGGTGCAGACACCAACAAGTGACATCATTTTAGTAGAAGCAGTTCATCAGTGGCACCCAGCAATGTTGAACAGGTGCAGACACCAACAAGTGACATTATTTCAGTAGAAGCAGTTCCATCTGTGGCACCCAGCAATGTTGAACAGGTACACACAGCAACAAGTGACATTATTTCAGTAGAAGCAGTTCCATCTGTGGCACCCAGTAATGTTGAGTAGGTGCAGACACCAACAAGTGACTTCATTTCAGTAGAAGCAGTCCATCAGTTGCACCTAGCAATGATGAGCAGGTCCAGAGAGCAGTCCATGATATTCACGATCACTGATCACACTGTTCATCAGAGTTTATAAGCACAAATTAAACATGTCCTAGTGGCACCAATCATGTAGAAAAAGTACAAGTAACAGTCCATAATATTTACTATCACTGATCACACAGTTCATCAGCAGAAATTAATCATTCCTAAGTGGCACCCATTATGTTGAAAAGTGCAGGTAACAGTTCATAATATTCACCATCACTAATCAGACAGTTCAAACATGAACAATAGTTTGAATACACATACAAATGCTTTTACAATGCTCTTACACTAAACATACAAATCATAACAAACACACAAATGATGTCTGATAATTGACATATTAACTATTACAAATACACAAATATCAGTAAACCTATAATATTTATGGGTGTCAGTGCAAGCCACTACATACAAATAAAATAATATTTAGGAGATAGGTGGGTAGGATTAGGAAAGGAAAACACACAAAACACACTCACTCATCTTTCATCCACATTAAGTACTACTGTGCAATTGAATAATGTTAACTGTGTAAATGCAATTCTGTAATTCTGTCAAAATTTCATGTTCATCACGTGTATCAAGTAGTAGTGGCAGCAATGTGTAACAGTCAATAATAGTTAAGTCAACGTCATAGTCATCATGTCAAGACCAATGTTTGCCAAGCCAGATCAAAATGTACGGTTGCTGGACAACTGTCAGTGTGCCAAGATATGCAAATACTTCCTCTCTCCAAAAAAAAAGTATATACTCCTTAGTGATTTAACAAAGTGTGTGTATAGACTATCTTCCTTCTACTTTAGTGTTCTAGTCTGCTATCTTCATCCTCCTTGTTCCATAAGACCAACAAAAAAAAAAAATGCACCTCACTAACTTCACCTCTTATCCACCAAAACTCCAATAATCATCAGCATCACATAATCTCAATACTTCAATAATACCTCTTACGTCGATACATATAAATCTTATCATCAATATCATTTACCTTACCTCTTGTCCACAAAAACTCCAATAATCATCAGCTTCACATAATCTCAATAATACCTCAATAGTACCTCTTCAATACATCGATACATATAAACCTTATTACCAATATCATTTCACTTCCATAACAACTCTTTCCTCTAGTCAGTCTCCTCGAACAAGTACAGATAAAATCCTAATGCAAACCTCATCATCCCATACAGTCTGAAGACACACTGTCAACACACAACCTCTGTGTAATCCATCTGAGCCAAATCTTCTACTCATTATGAATTTTAAACAAAGAAATGCATACATGACCTCTAACAGACTTGGTTCGAATAACTCTCAGTAATTAAGTACGATTACGGAGTGTGAATGATCATAATATTTCACAGTGTGTACACCACTTCAAGAATTATGGCAAACAGAAGCAAACATGTGGAGTATTTCTTGTGTCAAGTGTCACTTCCTATTTCAATTGCTCACGAAAAATGCAGTGTAATAACTGTCAATGGTCTAAACCTAGTTTTGGTATGTCATGTCGTTAGCTTCCTTCCTATTAGCATACATTTATACAGCTTCCATAAAACCTCCAGCGCATGTGACTTCAACGATGTTTCTTGTACTAATGTCGTTCGTCGAATTATAGCAGTTGATTTTCTTATCTTAAAAATACAAGGTACTGAGCGTAAGCAAAACATGCAATAGCGAGTAAATGTACCAGTAGAGAACAGAATGTCAACAAGTGGATGCAACACAATTCTCACAACGAGGCTCTGCCAAGCGAACAATCTGTAATTAATACAATAATGTGACCTAAACTCTATGTTCATACACAGTATATCAGCATTTCTATATACCAAATTAAAGAGTAGTTATGACAACAAAACAGAAATGTGTAAATATGCAATCCATACGCATAGCAGTAAACATATATCTTACATAATAAACAGGTCATTAGCATCATATCAGCATAAGCAAATAAATGTTCATATGTCATCTTAATAAGTAAACATGAAAGCGCAAGCAGATAAATCACAAAGTATAACTTACATACCTAACCACATCAGCACAATTAATCAGGTGACAACTATAATTTAAATAAATAAGCACAGCAGACACATAATAAAAAAATATGACATCAGTGAAAAAGCAGTGCAGCCAAGCGATGCATAATATACACAAGTTACAACCCAGTTCATTAATAATCATTGTCAAAATCAGTTAACGTACGCAAGCACGTCGCTTCACAAGTAATTTCATAGAACATGAAATATAGCACAAAGTATGAATCACGTAATTGCGAGCAGCAAATTATGTCTAAAGCATGTACCTAGGTGGAAATATGTTACCTGAAAAATAAACTCAATTAATAGTTACCTTTTTAGTTTATTAGTTTCTTCTTGGAAATTACATTCTTTCTGAAATTTTCTCGATAGCAAGTCCTCTTAACGTCGGAGACACACAGAATTTACCTGACGTTCTTAAATATTTTATACAACCGTATCCTGAAAAATACTGAATGTTAATAACGTAATTCATCAAGTCACAACAGCTTTATACTGAATTTAGTCGGAGAAATTAAACTGTGTATTTGTTTACGGCTGTCAGTGCATTCGCACTGAGCGCTCGATCAGCTGCAGGCGCGTGACGTAGGAAGTAATTGTTTGCGGTCAACGACTGCCTTGTGCGGCGCGCAGACTTGACTGTTGCTTTGAGTATGTGCCGCCGCCAAAACACAGCGCGGTACCCTTGTACTCTCTGCGTGTTTACATGTAGCTGTTAGTTTCTCACAAGTATGTCATTCCACAAAAGTTTTTCAAAAGTATATCATTCCACAAAAATTTTAACGTTAGATATATGATGTATTCCTTTAGAGCGTCGAGATTTAAGAGTTTCTACTTCAACAGTGTTATCATGTATAATTTTGCGAATTCTATATGGACCGTTATAAAGCAGAAAAAATTTGCGACACAAGCCTTTTCCTTTGTGAGACAAACGATGAGACTTAATTAACACCTGACCAACTGACAAGATTTTTAAGCGACCAGGATGTTTAGCTGATTTCTCTCTTCTAGCAGCCGCAGATGCAATATTTCGTAGAGCCATGTTCACAACTTCAGAATGCCGCAGTTTCCGTGAAGGCGCAAAAGGAACGATTTCAGATATGCGATTTGTCGGTGCTTTGTTTTTCAGTATCAATATAGGCGGTAAAGAAGTTGAGTCATTAGGAAGTTCATTCAGAATGTTTTGAAAAATATGAAGATACTGATCCCACGTTCTGTGATTCTGATGACAATAAAGACCACACAATTTATTGATTTCTTTCATCCATCTCTCTGAAGCGTTAGATTGAGGGTGAAAAAGTGAAATGAAAATTCTTTTAATTTTACGACGCCGTAGAGTACGAAGCCAAATTTTAGAACGAAACATGACCAACTTCTTTAAGAAAATGTTTGATGAAAGCATTAGATACTGAACGAGCTGTTGCTTTGCGTAAAGGTGTAAAACACACATATTTTGATGTCAACTCCACTGCTACGAAAATGTACGCAAAACCATTAGTAGAACGAACCACTGGACCGAATAAATCAACTGCAGCCATGTCCTTTAATTTCGCTGGAATGATAGGAAACAACGGTGCTCTGTGAGAAATTATTGGCGGCTTAGCCTTTTGACATAATTTGCATTTGGCCACAACAGATCGAATACGTTTTTCCATATTACTGAAGTAGCAATTTTCCCGTAATTTATGAAAGCATTTTCTGGGACCAAAGTGTGCATAACTGAAATGCGTATACCAAATCAGCTTATTAACCCACTCATCAGGAATACAAACTAACCAAACAGAGTTGACGACCGATTTTCGTTTAAAAAGAATGTCATTGCGAACTAAATAATGCTGTCTAATCGCTACGCTTTCCTTTCTCCTCCACTTCTCCTTAATGTCCTTCCAGATTGGATCCTGATTTTGCTCCTTAGCGATGTCCTGGAGCGAAGATGAAATAAAGTTCTCAAACGCAACACCTTGAATATACATCAAACAATAATTGTTTTCTATGCAGTCCTCTTCAGCACTTTGTTTCAAACCCACAGGTGCACGTGATAAAGCATCAGCAACAATATTTGAAGAACCCTGTATGTAAACAATACTAAAGTCAAATTCCTGTAGGTACAACGCCCATCGTGACAATCTGCCATGAGTTAATTTTGTCGACATAAGAAATTCCAGAGCTCGATGATCGGTGTAAACCTTAGTATGTCTGCCAAACAAAAATGTCCGCAATTTTGTAAAAGCCCAAACAACAGCCAAAGCTTCAAGTTCCGTAATCGAATAATTCTTTTCTGATTTAGAAAGAACACGACTTCCAAATGCAATAGTTTTCTGTACTACAACGCCGTCTTCTTCTGTCTCTTGAAATAAATGTGCACCTAGGCTTTATATGATGAGTCCGCCGCCAAACAAAAATCTTTGGATAAATCCGGATGTGAAAGAAGTGGAGCCGCAACTAAAGCATCACGAAGTTGTTCAAATTCTGATTGAGCTTCCCCATCCCAACACCAATTAGATTTCTTGCCGGATAGTTCACATAAACGAGGTGTGGCCAAATTGTCCAATCTAACAAAGCGTCTAAGAAAATTACAGACACCAAGGAAACTACGAACATCACGTTTTGTGGTAGGAACAGCATAATTACGAATAGCGTCAAGTTTTTCTGGATCAGGAAGAATTCCTTCTGTAGAAATAATGTGACCGAGAAATTTCACCTGAGAACGACCAAATTCAGATTTTTCCAAGTTCACTGTAATGCCAACTTTTGCAAAAATACGTAATAATGAATCCAAAATTTTGTTGTGTTCACTCCAAGAATGTTTAGCAATAAGAATGTCGTCAACATATGAAGTAATATTGTCACGAAGATAAACAGGTAAAATTTCATTTAAGCTACGAATGAATGCTGCAGAAGATACAGTAAGTCCAAACGGTAATTTCCGAAATCACTTTTAGGTAAAATAGTCGTATCCGGTTATTGTTTATCTACTGTCTAGATAGATTGATAGTCGAAGAGTTGTTTTGACAGATGCAAAGAATAGTAAAAGAGTAGGCAGCGGTACAGAAAACTAAAAGAGAAATAGCACCACTACAGCTCGGGGCCCTATGCACGCTACGGCACATATTCACTTAGAGTAGTGAATCCCCTGAGGACTTTAATAGCCGCACATAATTTCCAGTTTGTGACTTTGTGGCACATCTGGCGGAAGTGCGTACGTAAATTGATCCAACCATGAACATAGATGTATCTCATTCTTAGAATTACGAAAGATCTTAAATTTCCGAACAGTCAAAAAGTGTTTATAATCAAAGTTTTCGCCTCGTGGCGACAAAGACCTACCGCGTCTGTCCCAGTCCCAATGTTGATTATTGTCACGTTCGCGCGCCTGGCGCTCTCTTGTTGCATCCCGTAAATGAAACAAATTATTTTCTTCAAACCCCTCTGCTATCTGTGGTTCCAAATTTCTTTTGCTGTCTTTTCCTACAATTTCGCCTTCGATTTGTTTGACTTGCTTTCGTAATGCCTCAACTTCCCTTTTAACGCGTTCATTAAATTTTCCCTGATTTTCAACATGCTTATTTATGTTCTGGTACTCTTCGGTTTCTGCAAATGGCAATGGTGCTGTATCATCTGAATCTCTGTCCCCATTTAAACTAAGACTTGTCAATTTATCTGAAATCTCCTCCACTCTTTCCGATAAATCACCTATTTGTTCTTTCTGTTTATTTACGTCTTCCGTAAGTGTCGCGACTCGGGTTTCAGTATTAACACATTTGGTAGTTAACTGTTCATATTGTTGTGTTAGGTTATTTATTCTGTCATTTGGTACGGATTCCTCGATTCTCTCAAATATTTCTTCCTTATCGTGTGCACGTTGTAAATTTAACTCTGAAAATTTTTGTACTATCACGCGATCTCTTTCTTCCTGTTCTCTATCCTGTTCCTTTTGTCTAGTCTCTACTGCAATTAATCTATTATTGTGAGCATTCAAAATCGGTTGTACTTCTTCTCTGATTTCTTTCTTTAATTCATCTTTCATATTTTTGAAACATGTCCCTATTCGTGAGTCTAACCGTGTTTCCATTGTTTCCATCTCTGTTTCTAAACGTGTTGCCACTGTTTTTAATTCAGATCCTAACCGTGTTTCCATTGTTCCCATCTTAGTTCTAATTGTCCCTATCTCTGTTTTTAATTCGGATCCTAACTGTGATCCAAGTGAGTCTAACCGTGTTTCCATTGTTCCCCTATCTGTTTTTAATTCAGATCGTAACTGTGATCCCAGTGAGCTTAACCGTGTTTCCATTTGTGAGTCTAACCGAGATCCCAAATTTAATATTGCACTCATCAGCTGCTCCATATTAACTTGTTCGAAGTTCTTTTCGCCCCTAACATTTCCCGCAAAACCAGTTCCCTTCGTCATAGCTGTAAAGCTATCTGTGTTCGATACTATTCCAGAATCTTCTATCGTTAATCTCGTATTCTGTGAATTTTCTGATTGAGAAAAATTTTGAAATGGTTCCGGACTATTTTCCCGACTTATTAAATCGTTTTCAACACCATTATTCATCATACTGTTGTCCTGTGTTGGCGAGTTCGCCATGTCAACAATTTCGTCATTCTCACTATTCATCATTTTCGCCTTTTTCATCGATCGCGTAATCATTTACAAAACATACAAAACTCGTCACTGTACGAAAATTACACACAATGCCTCCTTATCTCCAATAATACCATTCACACGAGATGTTTCCCTCAAACACGATTAACGAACAATTGAAATAATTGCAATAGATTGTCATACGCGTATACAAGACAACAAAATTAAATTATGAAATACCATTAGAAGAATGACAATTACCTAATCTACACATGCAATATAGACTACAATTACTAAACTACAAATTACTACAACAATACTACTGTCTACTATTTTTACAATCACAAGAATTCCAAGGGACGATCCGAAGCAGCGGTCGCCACTTGCATGAGGGCTTAATTATATATAATGCAAATATTTTAGGTAGCTGTATGCCCGATTACGCTGTGGCTCGTAAACGGTTGGCCCTGACTAGTATTATTACGCAATCTGACTGCATAGAACAACAACAAGAACGAAATGGAAATTTTCGTTAACACAATTAATTAATTAAGTCCCCAGCAACTATAAAACCTACGAGGCCAAAGCACAAGTATAACTGTTCTGTGTGTGGAAGTATAACTCAACGTACATATCTGGCACGGTTCTCCTTCAATAAGACAAGAAATTTTAAATATCATTTATACTGAAGCAATTAAAGAAAATAGAAATCCTATAATCACGCAAGAAAACCAAAATTACACTCTAATACAAGAACACAAGCCAGATGCTTTGTTGACTGAACCTGTAATGACGCATTATTTAGGACACTGAAATAATGAGAGAGAAAAGAAAAATTTTTTTTTTACCTTCATTTATATTGATGAAAAGCACTCTAGACATTACAATCTCTCCACACCTACTCGCTACTATCACATCTCAACAAGAACTTTTCAGTATCACATCTCAGCAAGCACTGACTCCCACGAGTTCTCCCCAAGCACTCTTCACTAGCACATCTCAACAAGCACTGACTACTACAAGTTCTGCCCAAGCACTGACTACTACGAGTCCTCGACAGGCACTGCCAGTGGAGGCGGTTGAATAATACTCTTTGGCGCAATCTCTGGCGCAGTGGCTCAGTGTAGCCACCTTTCAGCCGCCTTTGTTTCAGTGACTGCCACCCCAGCTCGCGTATCACATCAGTGACAGTCTCACCCCTACTGCACGATAACACGAAACGAGCTGCCCTTCTTTGCACTCTTTTGATGTCCTCCGTCAATCCTATCTGGTATGGATCCCGCACCGTGCTGCAATATTCCAGCGGAGGACGGACAAGTGTAATGTAAGCTGTCTCTGTAGTGGGTTTGTCGCATCTTCTAAGCGTTCTGCCAACAAAGCGCAGTCTTTGTTTCGTCTTCCCCACCATATTTTCTATGTGGTCTTTCCAATTTAAGTTGCTCGTGATTGTAATTTCTAGGTCTTTAGTCGAATTGACAGCCCTTAAATTTGTGCAATTTATCGTATACCCAAAATTTATGCGATTTCTTTTAGCACCCATGTGGATGACCTCCCACTTTTCTTTGTTTAGTGCTAATTGCCACTTTTCGCACTATATAGAAAGTCTCTCTAGCTTATTTTATAACTGGAGTTGATGGTTTGATGATTTTACTACACGGTAAAGAGTTACGAAACTGATAACTGTAGGCGATATGGGCACCTAGGATCGATGGTGGAGTCCCCATAGTAGTGAGTATTACATTGAGAGGGAGATTGATATTGTTAAAATTATAATATAAATTAAATTCAGGAGGGATTGAAGTACGCTATGTGCCAGACTAACATAAGTATCAATCTTTGTTAACTACATTAGATTCTATATAAGCATTTTAGTCCTTGATGGCAGGAGTGGGGCTTACCTCATGCTAGCTCGTCCAATAGGGATGCACCCGACAACCTCCCCCCACATCCCTCACCATCCACCACCTTGGCTCTCGTCAACAACCGACGTGAGTCTCTCTGCGATCTGTCGCCGAGACTAAGTCTGACAATTAGTTGTGAGTTTCTCTTTCTCTCTCTAATTATGATCACTTGAAAGTATATATTAATGCATATACATGTAATGTGAAATACAGCGTCATCTGCTAACAATCTAAGGGGGCTGCTCAGATTATCTCCTAGATCATTTATATAAATCAGGAACAGCAGAGGGCCTGTGACACTACCTTGCAGAACGCCAGAAATCACTGCTGTTCTACTCGATGATTTACCGTCTGTCACTATGAACTGTGATCTGTCTGAGAGGATATCACGAATGCAGTCACAGAACTGAGACGATACTCCATATACACGCAATTTGATTAATAGTCGCTTTGCCGGCCGAAGTAGCCGTGCGCTTCTAGGCGCTCCAGTCTGGACCCGCGAGACCGCTACGGTCGCAGGTTAGAATCCTGCCTCGGGCATGGATGTGTGTGATGTCCTTAGGTTAGTTAGGTTTAACTAGTTCTAAGTTCTAGGCGACTAATGACCTGAGAAGTCGAGTCTCATAGTGCTCAGAGCCATTTGAACCATTTTGAATAGTCGCTTGTGAGGAACGGTATCAAAAGCCTCCTGGAAATCTAGGAATATGCAACCGTTCTGAAATCCCTTGTCGACAGTACTCATTACTTCATGGAAATAAAGAGCTAGCTGTATTGCACAAGAACGATGTTTTCTGAATCCGTTTTGGTTATGTATCAATAAGTCATTTTCTTCAAGGTGATTCATAATGTTCGAGTACAGTATATGCTCCAAAATCCTACTGCAAACTGAGGTCAGTAAAATGGGTCTTTAATTCAATGGGTTACTCCTGTTTCCTTTCTTGAATATTGGTGTGACGTTTGCTACTTTCCAATCTTTAGGAACAGACCCTTCGTCAAGTGAGCGGTTGTATATGCTTGCTAAGAAAGGCGCTATTGCGTCAGCGTACTCTGAAAGGAACCTGATTGGTATACCATCTGGACCGGAAGACTTGCCTTTCTTAAGTCATCTGAGTTGTTTGGCTCAAATGGTTCAAATGGCTCTGAGCACTATGGGCCTTAACATCTGAGGTCATCAGTCCCCTAGAACTCAGAACTACTTAAACCTAAATAACCTAAGACCATCACACACATCCATGCCCGATGCAGGATTCGATCCTGCGACCGTAGTGGTCGCGCGGTTCCAGACTGAAGCCCCAAGAACCGCTCGGTCATAAAGGCCGGCCTGAGTTGTTTCGCTACACCTAAGATAACTACTTTTATGTCACTCATGCTAACAGCTGCTCTGGTTTCGAATTCTGGAATATTTACTTCGTCTTCTTTCGTGAAGGAATTACGGAAAACTGTATTTAGTGGCACCATCATCGTTAACATCTCCATCGCTATCGCGCAGTGACGGTATTGACTGTATTTTGCCACACATCGATAAACATTTGGATACTTAGTCTTTTGTTTCTGGATATCATATGCCTTGCAATTGCCATTGTTTTATGTTGTTGTTCTGTGTAACAAAAGTGGTTCAAAAAATGGCTCTGAGCACTATGGGACTTAACTTCTGAGGTCATCAGTCCCCTAGAACTTAGAACTACTTAAACCTAACTAACCTAAGGACGTCACACACATCCATGCCCGAGGCAGGATTCGAACCTGCGACCGTAGCGGTTGCGCGGTTCCAGACTGTAGCGCAAATAACCGCACTAAAGTGGTACAAAATAAATTAGAAAAATAGCAAAAATAGTACTCTTGCAACAAGGTGGAGGCTATTAATCACTAAGTTTGTACTGTTTTACTTACACAAATCGCTTAGGAAACAGAGTTGAGCTGATAAGTACGATTTGCTTGGATCTTTCTTAAGGTACCAAAGAGTAGGTGGCAAAAAAAAGCAGGTAAGTCAATTTTTACGAAACTTGAGAAAAATCAGTTTTACTGTTTTAATTATGACTGAATCAGTATTTAAGAACATACAATAATTTTTGTTTCATAAGTTGTATACCTTGGACGATCGAACGTAGAAATAGCGTTATTGGCATCCTGGGTGTTCCAAAAATGACGTAATTTGCCCAAACGCAGTCGAACGTAACTCTGTAAGGAGAGTGCAAATGAAACAGACGCAGAGATTCCATATTAATCACGACTAGGCGAATTTCTCGACGTGATAACACATTAACTGTGAGGCAGCTGACCGAAGGACTTCTCAGCACCAGGGGGCAAAACTTCATCAAGCTTTGCAAATCTTAATATTGTAGCCTGAAAATTGGAAGGACATATAGGATATTGAACGATATTGTTCCAGATAGATTACAGTGAACAGAAGATAACTACAAAGCTGTTTTGCACTAGAGAGGTAAGGAATTCTTAAGTTAAACACACCATTGCAAGTAAGTAAGTGCAGTTCAAATATCTTGTCCGCCGGTTGACATTGTCGTAGTGTTCTTGCAATGCCATTCTTGCGTTCCTCCGAGATAAGTAGTCTGGTATTCAAGTTTTATCGTCTTAATGTCACCAGTTTTGGAAGGGCATTTTGCAGCGTACTTTGAGTCCATCAGTGCTCTCCAGTCCAACACCATTTCAAGATTAACACTAACTACAGTGAAAGTCTGGATGTTTCGATCATTTCCGTGAGATCTTCAGGTGTTTCCATCAGTGCCTTTGCGTTCTGTAATCCAGCATTTTTATCACAAATTAAGTACGAAGAGCCACACTCTGGGAATTAATTTTGATATTCTTCATACGAATAACTTGAGTGAGAGTTACATAACGAATGAGACGAAAGACGTTGATGTTTTTATTTTCACCACCAGCTGAATGAGAACGTCCTCAACCAGGCCAAGGGAGATAAAGTGAAAACGGAATGACGTCACTTCAGTCACGCCAATTATCGCACTGTATTGAGGATATACATAAGAAAATGATGCGTCTGTTGCAGTTCATGCATAATGAACGAGTAAATCGAAAGATACCACTTGAAGTGAACGTCATTATATTTTGCAAGCAATACATTTTTTGCGGGTCTGGATTGATAGCCACCTTCTTTTTGTTTTAGCTTGCCTCCAGTTCAGGGTTTCTTTTGAAATGGTGAAACGTTTGAGCCTTTTTCTTATGGAGAATATCCATTATCGTTAACTGATCAATCGTCGTCTTATCATTCACCATTATTGAAGTTTTCATTTTTGCTGTGATTGCCATCGCACCCTGCACTAGTGTCTGCGCGACGATATCCGAACGAAATATTAATTCACCACTGAGTGGCCTGCTTGTTTCCACTGAAGAATTGACTTATCTGGCTCTTTCCCATTATGTCAAAACTTTGCACGCCGGTATCTCTGGACTCGGTTGACTTTTTTTCCCAATTGTAACTTCTCAACAGGTGCATTAACGAAGTTTGAGCCTAGCCGTAGCAATAACTCAGTTTTCCGCTGAGCCATTTGTGAGAATCACACCTGTGAGTAAACCAAGTCCATGGACGATTCTCAAACTTTTTTACTGGGACTGTATAGACCAAACGTGGTACAATAACTGAATTCTAAGAAAGAGAGGCCTGTAGTTATTTGCGACAATTGAGAGAACATAAAATTTGAAAAGTTATCCTTTACCTTGTAGAGCGAAAATCACTCCCATGTATTGGAAGCGCAGCATGGTTTATCGGATTAGGTGTCGCGGTATGTCGACTGGGACCAAGCGAAGACCCACGTGTCTGCCACAGCTGGGTTAATTTTGCAGCAGAGCGCCGGCAGTTTCCGTTTGCGAGCAAATTGCTGAGAGGCGAGCGCCGACGCTTCTCTGTCTCCTTCTCCCGTTCTCCGCACTCCGCCGTCCTCTCTATTGAGAGAGAAAGAGAGAGAGAAGAGAGAGAGAGAGGGAGGGAGGGAGCTAGAAAGAGTAAGAAGAACGCGCAATGAGAGAAGAGTGGAACTGCGCTAGAAGTAATAAGTAGTAGCCGTAGAGGGGGTGGTGGTTGGTGGGGTGGGGGCAGTCGGGGGGGAGGGGGGGCTTACGACGGCTGTACTGTCGAGAGCAGCACACGTCTGCTAGTCAAGCGTTGCTCAGTAGCTGCGTTTCTCGGCACGTCAACTCGCTGTCATGTATTAACGTTACAGCGCTTGAATTAGCAAGACCAGAACACAGGCGACGGTAACAGCTTAAATCCGCTAGTCAGAATGTGTAGCAGTCCACGGCCGTTGTCAACTTGCTTTTTGAGAGAAAATTATCCACTGCTTTTCGTCCTGCAGTTCTTCATTACGCACTACTTATCTGCATGCGCTATCCAAAGCGACTCTTTGTAGGTCTAATGGGACTGTAGCACTTGTCTCTTTTAACGAAATCCTCGAGGCTTCTGTGCAGCACAGGTGGCAAAAGAATGATCATCACATCCTCCAAGCGGATTCTTTGTGAAGGAAACAGCCCATTCATTATATCTGTGTGATGTTCATTCGACATGTCCGTTTTTATCTTTTCGCTTGTACGTTTTGTGTACATAATGACGGGTTCTGCGACACTGTACTAGCGGAAACATGTCCAACAGCATAAAAAATAAATGAACAAACAAAACAAAAGAAAGATTTCTTTAACTACTTAATTTATTGCTGCCAGTCATTTGCTCTGCAATTAGTAAACAATATAGTATCGATTCTAGGCCAGAATTGCACACAGCGATGCCTTTTCGTCCCCCTCCACTCCAACACTCCTGTTTTTGACTTTCAACGAATTTACTATGCACTATACACAGTTATCATTTGTATTCAGGTCATTCATATGAAAACGTATCGACGGCCGTTGTGGCCGAGCTGTTCTAGGCGCTTCAGTCGCAGGTTCGAATCCTGCGTCGGGCATGGACCTGTGCGAGGTCCTTAGGTTAGTTAGGTTTAAGTAGTTCTAGGTTCTAGGGCACTGATGACCTCAGCAGTAAAGTCCCATAGTGCTTAGAGCCATTTGAACCATTTGGAAAGGTATCGGACCCGATAATGACCACACGACAGAAATTAACGGACTCTGAAGGCGAAATGGTAGTTGGAGTTAGACGCACGGGACATTCCATTTTAGAAATCGTTAAGGAGTTCACTATTCTGCGATCCAGTGTTAAGAGTGCGCCGAGAATAACAAGTTTCAGACATTACTTGCCACCACGGGCAACGCAGTGGCCGGCGTCCTTCATTAATGACCGAGAGAGGCGGCGTTTCCGTAGAGCTGTCAGTGCTAACAGACAAGCAACACTGCGTGAAATAATCGCAGAAATTAGTGTCGGACGTACGACGAACGTATCCGTTAGCACAGTGCGACGAAATTTGGCGTTAATGGGATATGGCACCAGACGACCAATGCGAGGACCTATGCTGATAGCACATATAAGTAATTTTTGGTACTTCCCATAAAGCGAACCAAGAACACTCTCTCGCTCGAGCAGAAATGCTCTGAAGCTAGAGTTAGGGGACCTATAAATAACAACAATTAGAAGTATAGTTTCACCAAGTTCAACTCCCATTTCACAACATTCAAATACCTGTTCAGTGCATTGCTTTGACACATCTACGCACTCAAAGGGAACACTGTTTTTTTACGTGCATGACCACTTCCCCGCACCACAAAAAACTCCTTGAATAATAGGCAGCTAATCTGTATCCTGGTAAAGGAAGCCTCTGAATTGCCAAATTATTTAGGTTTACTAACTTTATGTCTAATACCTCTTATATTTTGATGAAATATACTAATTCATTCTCCAGTTGGAAACATGAAGTCTTCTGAAGGTGAGCCCTTAATCAGAGGGACTTTCTTTAAACAGGTATACCTTTCAGTTGACTTCAGTCTAAAAAAGGTGCAGCTCTAACACCAACTACTAAAGGAATTTTTACACGAGTGATCCCACGACCGCCCACTACACTGTCACCTAGAAGCTTTGTCAACGTGTTGTTTCCATATATATTGAGGTGCAGGCCATCCCTAGTGAAACCCAATCTATTGATAGACTCAACTGGTATCATTGCATCTGGCAACTAATTCGTCCTTTGCGTTTCGTAAGTACACCTGGAGGGCTCAGATCTTACGCTCCTGCTCATCTATTAACTTACTTCTGCTTCAGATTCTGCATTTCCTGGAGAGTGTCTCGCTACATTACTCACTGGCTTCCCCACTGCGTACAGCCCTGCCCCCAGTGAAAATACTTTGAACAGATCCCACACCGTAACTCACGACTCACAAACCTACAACAAAGCCCACACTTCTCACTCATGGTAAAATGTTAGCAATTACTGAAAAAAAAAAACTGGAAGTCTATGTTACATAAGTCCAGTTATCAAGGTATTACGATTTAAGGAACCAATAACAGTAATCTCGAATTTCCATTACTTTTATAAATTACTACTAAACCACAACTAATAGCAGTACCACGAAAACTTCATAAATTTCTTGTCTTAAACCAAAACTTCAAATGTCCACTGGAATACGGAACGAAACGGAACACAGTGCACGCAAGTTTTTACAGAAATATTTCAGTAGAAACAGCAAGAAACAGCGGCTGAAAACTACCATACTAAATTTAACAAATGACTACAACACACAAACAACTTTATGTTCAAAAATGTTCAAATGTGTGTGAAATCTTATGGGACTTAACTGCTAAGGTCATCAGACCCTAAGCTTACACACTACTTAACCTAAATTACCCTAAGGACAAACACACACACCCATGCCCGAGGGAGGACTCCAACCTCCGCCGGGACCAGCTGCATAGTCAAACAACTTTATAAAACACTGTGAGTGAAGGTTTCCGGAAGTATATTAGACCGTTATTTCACCAGAAGCAGCACGAGACACCCTTTAAAAACAACTAAATTTAATAATCTAATACGATGCACAAACAACGTTATCAGTATTTAAGCCTTAGAATTGATTTATCTGCAACTGTGCGCCGCGAAATGTAGACACACTGCTGACAATGAGACTTCGATGAACGACGTAACCACACTTACGAATAACAGACCACTCAAATCAATAAGACAATAAGAAAAGCTGAGATGAATGAAAATGAAATATAGGCGAGCGATCTGAACAGCAGTCCAGCACTTGTGACGTCACACTAAAGAACGTCTTCATAAAAATCGCTCAATGGCACACTGAGAAGGAAATACTGAGACTAACACCATAATTGGCGATCAAGAAATAGATGAAACTGAGGTGTTCTTCTACCTAGGCAGCAAAATAGCCCTTGATGGACGGAGGAAGGATGACGTGAAAGTCAGGCTAGCACTGGCAAAAAGGACTCCCCTCGCTAGTGACAAAGGTCTTAACTCGAAGAAGAAATTTCTGGGAGTGTATTCTGAAGCACAGCATTGTATGGTAGTGACACAAGGACTATGGGAAACCGAAACAAAAGAGAATCGAAGCATCTGAGATGTGGTGCTACAGAAGAATGCTGAAAATCAGATAGACTGTTAAGGTACGTAATGAGGAGGTTCTCTGCCGAATCGGTGATGTGAAGGATACATAGAAAACACTGAAGATGGTGGTGGTTAGTGTTTAACGTCCCGTCGACAACGAGGTCATTAGAGACGGAACGCAAGCTCGGGTTAGGGAAGGATTGGGAAGGAAATCGGCCGTGCCCTTTCAAAGGAACCATCCCGGCATTTGCCTGAAACGATTTAGGGAAATCACGGAAAATCTAAATCAGGATGGTTGGAGACGGGATTGAACCGTCGTCCTCCCGAATGCGAGTCCAGTGTGCTAACCAATGCGCCACCTCGCTCGGTACAAACACTGAAGAGAAGAAGGGACAGGGTGATAGGACGTCTGTTACGACGTCAGTGAATAACCTCCGCGGTAGGAGCTGTAGAGAGTAAAAACTGTAGGAAAATAATAAAACAGGATGACAAGACAAGACGAAGTGGAATAAATACATTGCTGCTACAGGGAGCGGAACAGGGAAAAAGGTAGACGAAGACAGAGACTGTGATACATCCGGCAAGTAATTGAGGACGTTGGTTGCAAGTGCCAGTCACAAATGAGAAGACTGGCACTTGGCACAGGAGGGGAATTCCTGTAGGACCACATCAAAGCATTCAAAATAATGATGACTAAAAATGAAAAAAAGTACTAGAATATGGTACTGGTCCTTACAGAATACCAGAACTACTAAAAATTTGCAATGTCATAGTGGTCGTTTCATTCTTTCTTTCCATACCTTTCAAGTTCCCGTCAGAAATTTAAAATCTGGCGTACGATCTTTGTGAAGAACGTATACCATTATAATTTTACTTTCGTTAATCATAAACTGTTCCATCATTGTTATTTCACTGACGTAGCCCACCTAAAATAAATTTAGTTCCTTACTGATGTTACTATGTTTCGATATTTTTTAAGGACAGTCCCTCTTCACTTTCACAATTCACTTCTCGCATGAGCAACATAACGTTGCGTTACGTTTCGTGTAGTGTCAGCTCATGAATATCCGACAGAGCCTGTCCTTAATATTACAAATATGTACATTAAACTGCACATGAAACTGATCTCACATCGCATGCAATTCTGTAAGCAATATTTAAAGAAAAAACCACTCATGACAAGTGGCTCCCACTAGAGGAATAACACACACTAGCAAATGAATTTTTTGTGGTGCACGGAACGTGAGTATTTTGGTGCTTCTGACTGTGAAAATACGACATTCCCATTAGTGGCTCTATTTTATGACACGTCAACAGCATGACTACATGCATTGCTTTTATGATTAATTTTTTCATAAATAATTACTATTTTATAAATATATAGAGCAGAAAATGTTTTGTAACTACGCTCATTAAATTAAATTATTACTGTAATAATGAAGCGATTGTGTGACTGGTTTCCTTATTTATAGCATAATCTAGTATAGTACAGTATCACTATGATCTTAGGTAATAATAAGCGTCTTTAGCACTGTGTAATTGTATGAAATATTATATATTTATTGCAATAGTACCTTAGTGAATATATTATAATCATTAATCACTTTGTCATACTAAAACTTCTGAGTTACCACTAGTTTCAGTAGAATATACTTCAAAAAATATCAGTGCTGAATCTCAGACACTAGAGATTGCGAAAAAGGGATTGCGATATCAAAATCAGCATCCCAAACATATTCAGATTTAGTCATATCTTTAAGGTACCAAAATGAGTGTCCCCCCGTGCAATACGCCAGGGGCGCTGGTAGTTTGAGTAGACTATACCTAAAAAATATCAATGCTGAACCTCAGAAGCTAGAGGTGACGAAAAACGGATTGCCCTTCCGAAATGAGCATCTCCGACATTTTCAAAATTAGTGTCCCCCAGCGCAATAGGCCAGGGGCGTTGCAGTAAGACTGACTTGCCACGACAGTCGACTGAGACGAGAATGTCGCTCATGTAAAAACGGCTTAAGAACAATGCATTGCATGTCCACGGCCACAGATTGTGTGGAATGTGGGAGAAGTTCCCTTGAAGCACAGGCGAGTAGGTCCACCTCCACAATTACGGTCTTGTGATTAGCTACCACTCGCCTGCCGATCTGTGAGTAGGAACACACAAGCAAACACAAGCAGACAGAGAAAG